>NC_044033.1:2250227-2984391 GCF_901765095.1 Microcaecilia unicolor
TGCCCTAGAGGGGAGAAATATGCCCTATGAGGCACTGATTTTTGTAATATGTGGATGAATAAGAAGTCATAAACAATCTCAGGATTCAGTTTAGCTCTCCTGACTTCCACAGTCCTTCCTGCAATAGAAGATGTCCTCTTAGAAGATGTGCTGGTAGCATGATGTACAGGATCCCTCATGCAAATTTTGCTAGTTGTGGCCATCATGTTTGCTTGTTTTTCCAAATAATCAAAATATCATTGTCTGCATCACTTAAACATAAATAACAGTCCAGTTCATTAACAGGCTTCAAATTAGAAAATGACACGGGGATAAAGTTTGTCCTTGCCCTATCCCCTGCAGGCTGTGTCCCCATCCCCGCGGTTACTGCGGGTCCGTGTGTCATTCTGTATCCCCAAGTAAAGAAAAAAATTGAAGCAATAGTGAAAGGAAACTTTTGCAGCTCTGCTGGAGACATGTTGAACATTAGAACCTCTGTTTTATCAATGTTGACTTTAAAGTTCACAACCTTACCATATTCTGTTAAGTTTTGTCAGACACTGACACCTGTGGGTCTGCTAGTCATATCAGTGTTGTCTGCATATAGTAGAACTTTGTTCTTCCCACTCCCCCCCCCCCCCCCCCCCCCACACCTTAATCCGAGTAGTAGAATGAGAAGCTCTTATGGGCTGCTAGGGGCTGAATAGATTATGCAAAAAAGTAGGAGGAATATAGAACAACCTTTTTGTTTTACACTTCCACTTAAAGAGAATTTCACAGTTTGTTTAGTGCTTACAACAACAGTGGTACCATATTCACCCAAGTGCCAAAGTTTGTCCCCAACCCCATTTGCTCCAGCACTTCAGCTCTGCGGAAAGCCTTTCAACCTCATCTTTGAATGCAGTCAACCAGGTCAAACCCCCCTCCTTACGTTATCTGACACCTTTGACAAAACTTATATGGTTTGGGGGAATCAGCCCTAGCAGTAAAGTTCCAACCTATTAGAACCTTTGCAAAAATGCTCATATACTATACCTGGCATACCCTAGGATTTAACCTATAGGTAAATTACTAATGGCTTTCATTATTTTCTGTGGAGAATTGGCCTGTTAAGTGCTTCTTCTCTGCTTGCTCCACTTGTGGAAGGAAAGTCTCTGCCACATATCTTTTAATCAGATCTGTTGAGCATTGAAGCTCGGAGGTGTACAGTTGCTGGTAGAGTATTTTAAATTCTCTTGCTATTTCTGCATGGGCAATCTTCCCCAAACAAGTATTTCTAAAGCTGTTTAGCTAACAGCATACCTACTTTGCTTCTAGATTCCAAATAATTTCATTTTGTTTTCCTAATTGAGAATGCCAACCAAAGTGTATCGGTTTCATCAAGTTTGTGTTTTAGGGCTAGCAGGTACATGTAAAATACTGTGCAGTGTATTTCTGTATGTTGCCTCTGCAATTGCAGGACATATTGCAACAGATTTTTACAGAGCTACATGCTCTCTGCCCCCCCCCCCTTTTTTTAATTACATGTTGAAATTTGAATGAGCATGTCTCTGAAGTATGCTTTGCCTGCTTCCTGTATCTCCACTATCACTTCACCATTTTTATTGCACTTTTACCGGTGATTAGCTAATTTTTGTTGAACCTCAGAATTGAGCAGTAAATGTGTGTTAGCCCTCCAGTTGAAAGAAGTTGCTTCTGTCCCCTTTGCTGCTCTAAACACCCTCTATATCCTAGCATGATCTGAGATTATTGGGTGAATTGCAAGGTATTCCCAGTGACTCAGATTTATTTCCAGAAAGAGGAAATTAAGCGATAGTAAAATAAATTTTCCCCCCAAAAGTATACTTTTTTTTTCCCATCTGGATTAAACACATGCCATGTATCTTGTGGGTGACATACAAGCATTTCTAGAGCTCTTGACCTTCTCGAACCACACCTTTACCCCATTATCGGGATCTATCCTTTTTACTAAGGATACCGTTTATATGTCTTGCAATTATCAGGTCACCCACTGTTTCTTATTGAATGGAACCCAAGGCCGTTTTGTTAAAGTTGCCCTTAGTTCCAGTAGAGGCATACAAAGTCAATAGAGCCCAATGGTTAAGACGTCCCACCAGCCAAGCACATTGCCCTTGAATGTATCCCTCTTTGAGTGGTAACCACAGGAATGTGTTTCTGGAACAAAATAAGCACCGCCTTTTTTTTTTTCCATATGATGAATAATGAACCATCTGCAAACCCCCTTTTAATCGCTTACCCGTTTCCTGTGGGGTCAGTTTTTGTTTCTTGTAACAGGGCAATGACACCATCCTCCTTTTTATATTTCCAATGTTTTTTATTGAAAACAGTACAAGAGATAAAATACTTCAATACACTGTTTCTCAGTTCAATAACATCCATTAACATAACTTTGCTGTATTACAAAGCTTTTCCTTCCCCCCCCCCCCCCCCCCCCCCCCCCCCCCCCCCCCCCCACACTTCCATCCTCCTTTTTAGTTGTTTTAGTACTCTTTTCCTTTTTACAGAGTGATTAAGTCCACCTACATTCCAGGTTGCAATTTTATAACTTGTTTTAGCTGTTGGTGATAGAGCTTCTTGCTGATATGTTGCAGTCCTGTCCCTACTATGGGTCCCTCCCCAACCAAATGTTCATTATGGATTATTGATTCCTGTAATCTTTGATTTGTAAACTGCCTGGATCTATGAGTTAGGTAAGGCAATATAGAAAGTCCAAATAAACATAAACACTCTCGTTAAAGGAAAATATTGTTTATTCCTTGGTTGCTACTTCCCCTTGAAAAGAAACCCCCAGAATATTAATCATTTGAACATGCTCATAAAATATCAGTGCCCATTCCTGTCACCCCTCAACACTATCCATCCATTCCTCCCCCTCCCCCATATATATGTTTGGCTTGGTAGAAACATTACAGCAAGTTCAAATCGCACACTTAGTTTTTAGGGGAACACAGTTTTTTTCAGTCACCAGGTGGCTTCAGCCAATCCACCACCAAGAGTGGACTGTCTGGAATACTGGTGAGTCTGCTCTGTCTTTCTTGATTGGAGCCTGTAGGCGTTGGTGACCAGGTCTGCACTTGTCTCCAATTATGCCCTGAAATTTTTCTCCAGTCACAACTTAGGAGGACCTTTTGGGCACTTTCTGGGTGTAGTAAAGGACGCAAGAGCACTTGGGAACATATTGGTTCTTTATTCTGCTGGCGAGTAAAAGCTTCAGTGATTTTTGTGCTGAGGAGTCTTCACTTACCCTCCACATTAATGACCAGTTTGGGTGGATGCCAAAGTCCTACTATGCTTGTTTTTAAGTCTGGCAACCTCTGCTGCCTTGGAAGAGAAGGGTAGCCTGAAAGGAGAGCGCTTTGGAGAGGTAGTAAGTGACCTGCCTTCCAGGGAATACAATATCTTGTTGTAGTGAGAATGTCTCCAAGGGCTTCAGGACAGCCATTTTAGTTGGGAGATTCATTCATTAGTCATGTAAATAGCTGCTGGTGGATGTGAGGGCTGCTTGGTCACTTGCCTGTCTGGTTTGCAAATGACTGATCTTGAGCATCACCTAGATAGATTTTAGACAGTGGTGGGGAGGAGCTGACTGTCTTGGTACCAATGACAGGAAAATATGAGGGTCATTCAGGAAGCCAAGTTTAAGCTCTTAGGTAGAAAGCTGAAATCTAGAAGCTTCACGGTAGCACTTTTGGAAGTGCTTCCTGTTCCAAATGCAGGACGCAAGAAACAGGCAGAGCTCAGAAGTCTCCATGCATGAATGAGACGATGGTGCAGGGAGGAGGGTTTTAGATTTGTTAAGAACTGGGCAACATTTAGGGGGCGGAAGGGGGTCCCTATTCTGGAAAGATGAGCTCCAATTTAACCAGGGTGGAACCAGGCTGTTGGCATTAACATTTAAAGAGAGAGCAGCTTTTAACTAGAAACCTTTAGCCAAATCGCTATCCAACCAAGGACTCAACCCATACATCTATGCAGATGATGTCACGATATACTGAAATCACACACAGCCTACAAATAATGAACTCATGGGCGGAGGCATTCCAACTAAAGCTAAATGCAGAGAAAACACACTGTCTCATCCTGTCCTCACAATACAACACAAATTCAATACCATAAACACCCCAGATTACACCCTTCCGGTCTCAAGACAGCCTGAAAATTCTGGGAGTTACAATTGATCGAAATCTCACACTCGAAGATCATGCAAAAAATACAGCAAAGAAAATGTTCTACTCAATGTGGAAACGCAAAAGAATCAAACCTTTCTTTCCAAGGGAAGTATTCCACAGCCTAGTACGATCAATGGTGCTAAGCCATCTAGACTACTGCAATGCCATCATCTATGCTGGATGCAAAGAACAAATCATTAAGAAGCTCCAAACCGCTCAAAACACAGCAGCCAGACTCGTATTTGGGAAAGCAAAATACGACAGCGCCAAACCCCTAAGAGAAAAACTACACTGGCTCCTGCTGAAAGAGCAAATTGCGTTCAAAGTCTGCACTTTGAACTAGGAATGCAAAAAGATGAGCACGCTCATTCCTCAATCTCCACTACCCTAAGTGTAAAGGGCTAAAATATAAATCCACAAAAGCGACCAGTTTCTCATTCATCTGCAAGCAGCTCTGGAATGCACTACCGAAGATCATAAGAACAACGCAAGACCTAACTATCTTCCGAAGGCTACTGAAAACAGACCTGTTCAAAAGGCATACCATAAACATCCATCTTAAATATTAAATAATAAGACTGTACACGAACTAGACATAACTGAAATCTTAGCACGACTGACTAACCTCTTCGCCATTAATAAACAAATATTATCACTTTAATCCTGACGTCGAATATGGCCTCTCCGTAGTCGATGATATACTATGTGTTACAATCCAATCTATGACTCAGGAACTTCCTGCAGTACCATAATGTATTCTTCTTTACCATATATGTACGCACATGGTGTATATATACATATCTTGATCTGTTCCATATAGGTTATGTTCCGTTTATGTTACCATGAATGTATGCAACTGAACGCACTTACCATTTGTAATTCTGTTACCCGGAAATGACAACCGTCATTACGGCAAATGTAAGCCACATTGAGCCTGCAAATTGGTGGGAAAATGTGGGATACAAATGCTACAAATAATAATAATAATAAAAACTAGGGAAAGGCTGACAGTTGCTTAAAAGTGCATAGTTTTGGACAAGGTATCGTTGAAGGATATCACCAAAACTGGGAAGATGTGGCATCCTGATAGGTTGCAGTAAAGACCATAGTAAACTAGATGCCTTAAAAAGAGTACAGACACTTGAAAGATTGCAAGTTTTTAATAGGTATAAAAGACATTGAAGTGACTGTGTGCAAATGTTAAAAAGTCTAAAAAACATAAGATGTTAGATCTTTTCATTTACTGTAATATATTCTAATAGGCATCTCTGAGACCTGGTGGAAGGAAGATAACCAATGGAACTGTAAGTCTAAGTGCCTTGAAAATACATCCCTATATCACAGTGATGGGGTGGATCAAATTGGTAGAGGGGTGGCACTACATTAATTAATTCATATATTTATATACCGCTTAGGTCTAAGCGGTTTATAGTTTCATTTTACAGGTACTGTGACTGTCCCTAGTGGACTCATAGTCTGAGTAGTACACCGTACTACTGTTGTACCTGGAGCAGTGGAGGGTTAAGTGAGTTGCCCAGGGTCACACAAAGCTACAGAGGGAATTGAACCTGGTTCCCCAGGATCCCAACTCACTGCTGACCATTGGGCAGCAGTGGGAATTAAGCTCAATTCCCCAGGTCTGCAACCTGCTACACTAACCATTAGGCCACTCCTCCGCTATATGTTAGCATTGAATCACATAGATCAAAAGTTTTGCAGGGCACAGAACACCTTGGAATCCTTATGGATGTAAAGTACTTGTGTAAAAAAGATATTAATGGGAGTACATTACCATCGGCCTTGCCAGAATAAGCAGATAGATGTAGAAATTAGAGAAGCTAACAAACTGAATAACACAGTAATGGGCGATTTCAGTTAACCCACACAAATTAAATGGGAGATGTGTGTACAAATCAGAAAAACAAAAAAAAAATCTGTCCCTAGTGGCAAACAAGCTCAACCCCCCCCCCCCCCCCCCCCCCCCCCCCCCCCCAAAAAAAAAAAAAAAAAAAAGTATAGAAAAGTGGAGAAAGAGACCTCAGAAGACACCATGCTATTCAGTTATCCCACTCGCAAAATCTGTCACAGGTTAGAGAAATATCAGCCACTCAGGAAAAAAAAGAAAAACCTCTACTCTTCATTTTCAATATCAGTAGTTGTGTATGTTCAGTAAAGATCAAATATATGAGTAGTCACAAAGACTAAAAGATAGTGTACTTTGAGAGAGAAGTACCCTTTAAACTAAATCACTCTCATACATATACACTGTTGTAATTTCACATGCAGCAATTCAAATACTCATCCAACACTCGTCCCAAATGTTGACATCTCAGCAGTGCAATGCGACCAAATCCACGATGACAGGGTTGCAGAGAGTCCTGACAGATGCCATGTTTTGCTTATGAGCTGCTTCAGGGAAAAATCTAAACTAATGCAGACTGCTCAAAATGGCCATGTCTACACAGAGCTATCGATGCCTGTAGCTTTGCCCCAAAACAGAATGTCATTCCATCACAAAAAAGATGATTCACTATCCAGCAAATTTCCAATAAAAACCTGCATTAAGACAGACCCTTAAGGGCTCCACTGTATTCCAAAACAAATCCAAGAGATAAGTGGCCTACCTTGGCAGTCTTCAATTACCTCTCACAAAATCCATGAAATCCCTGGAGTCATGGACCTGAGGCTTCTTATAACACAGGGTGCAAACGTCTGAGCTAGAGCCACTTCTCTTCACTGGCACTCCCCCTAGGTACTGCAGCCAAGCCAGAACATCCTGGGAGGATCCTTGCTTGGGGTCTCCCTGATCTGTTTTGCCAGAGAGCTTTCTTTGATCTCTGCTTGTGCCCCACCCTCCTGGTCAGACAGGCTAACATGCTGCTTCAGTGAGGGAGTGTTCCTAAGGAAACCTTGCAATGTACCAATCACTTCCTTACAAGCTGTTATGTTATACTGTCTCGGTCCCATACAGCGATAGTGGGAAGGCACACACATGCGCTTTGGACGCTACCAAAGGCTTTTATAATAGTGAAAGCTGGAGAGTGTTTCTATGACTGGCTCTGTTGGATGACCATCAACCATGTGTGATGTTTTGGTTTTGTAAGGGAGGGTGGGGTAAGGTGGGTGTTTTTATTTCTTTAGGGTTATACATACCAGCAGGTGTTTTACTGTTTGTGCTACTTGACGTAGTAATGTTGGATTCGTAAGCACGGTTTCATGTTCTTCATTTTTAAAAACTCCTTAATAAAAAGATTTAAACACAACCGTTTGTGATAATGTGCCTCTCAGGTAGGATTAGCTGCCTGTAGGTTCAAAATCTAGGTCTGCAGACCCCTAACTTTACAGAAAAGTTTATTTTGAAGACATTGACTTATGCTGATTTTTGACAGCACTATTTTGTGCTGCGGTTTTCACGGCAGCAGCCTCCTTTGTGACTGAGTCAAAACAGTTTTTGGTATTCAAAGTTTTGGCATTTGCTTGTTCCACTTCTGAGCCTATTTCTCATGGTTACATCATGATGTCTGAAACATCAGTTCCACTTAGATGTGGCAAGACCCAGGCAACTGCAACAATCACTTATAAAATTGTCCAGGAGTATATGCATTTAAATGTAGGCACTTGGGAGAAAAATTAGTCCTACTTTGTGCAATATAGTTGTTGGAGTTCCAGGGGCAGGGAGGTACAGAATGGATGGAGTAGGGATGGAACTCGCATTTAAACACATTTTATAAAATACTTCCATGTTGATTCGTACCAGCATATTAAGGTTCTACTCTTAAGTGGATAGAGCAGCTATTCCCAACCCAGTCCTCAGGGCATACCTAGTCCCTCAATTGCATGCAAATCTAACTCATGCATATTCATTGTGAATATCGTGAAAACCCAATGGGACTAGGTTGGGAGTGGCTGGGATAGAGGATGTTTAATGGCATACCACACATTACTAAAGGTAAATTCTATGTACCAGAGGGAGTAGGAAATTTCAAAGCTGCTTAGCTCATAGAATCATGTTCTGAAGTGCTTAAAAATGTTCTCAAGAATTCATTTGATGGTTTAAATCATTAAATTTGCCATTTTTTATTCTGATTTTAGTTTTTGAAGAGAATTCTTGACTTCTTCCACCTTTATGAATTTAAAATAAATCTGCCTGTATGTTCAGTAGAGCTTCAAGTATGCATCACATCGATTTTATATATAAAGCATAAATAGAGCAACAACAATAATAGTAGTAAAAGATGTACCTTTTCAGACCTCAAAGTACAAATATAGAATAAACCCAACTATGACCGAAGCTAACAAAGCAGCATGATGAGGGCTGCTATCTTCCTGCCATCATACAAGGGGCTACAAGATTTAAAATCTAGACTTTGTTTTGCATATGGGAAATGATAAAAGTAGGTAACCTCTTTCCATTACTTAGCTTCCTGCTATTCCAGAACCTGTGGGATAGTTGTCCATCAACCAACAAATGGACATAACCCAAAACTGAGCTGAGACCTATCTCTCTTGGCATCCAGTCCCACTCCTTGGTATTTTCTATTTCCAGCAGGTGGAGGGACACACTTTTCAGTTTCTGGTTTTGAGTGCCTTGCTCCTGGTCCAGTCAGTCAACCGGTCCCCAGTTGAGCTTTGCAGGTGGCTTGAGTCTGCAGTGCCGTATCTGGAGGTCTTAAGATTCTTGTCTCTAGTGCCTTGCTTTACTTCTTCCCTCCCTTTACCTCTCCCCTGTTTCCTGTGGAGCTTTCCTTTTTCCAGCACAACAACCTTAAAAAAAAAAAAAAAAAAAAAAAGGGAAAGATAAGAACAGCCATACTTGGTCAGACCAATGGTCTATCTAGCCCAGTCACAACACCTGACATTTGACCATTTAACCCTACTCTGTTTTCTATCTTTTAACCAGTTCTTAACCCACAGTAGGAAAGAGAAAAGGAGGAAGGGAATGGGATGTTTACTGGGGAGCGTGGTACAGAGAATCAGGACTGATACTTTCTCATCTGGGTTAAGGCTTCAGACTGTGAGCTTGAGGGGAGCAGCCAGCAGTGGTAAATCTGACTAAATCTTGACTTGGAACTGCTTGGAGGGCTGCAAGTTCTACTTAGTGCAGGTTAGGGATCCTGATTCAACTTTAGGGGCATGTTGTGCTGTTTGTGACGGGCTGAATGCTGACTCCTGTGGAGGCAGTTGAGTGGTGTTCCTACTGTGGGACCTGCTGGCCAGTGTCAGTGTGTTGCAGTGTATGCAAGCCAGGAATCCCACAAGACATGAAAGAAATGGTTGGTGGTAGCACATCTTTGGATTTGATGCACCATCTGAATATGGTGGGGTCCGGGCTCTCTGGCAGGGTCAGTGCACAGTTTGATTCAGGACAGTGTCAGAACAGGCACAGTTTTGTTGGTGCTGGCAGTCAGGAACAACCTCTGATCACACGCGGAGCATAGCTGCCATTTTACAGCCTCAAGGCCTGACTGAGCATTCAGTTGTATCAGGATCTTTGTTTTCTCTAGAGTTTATATTGCTCTTATACTAGGCCTGTTTACTGAAGCAGGGACAGTCCCACTACCCTTTGGCTCCTAAGAGATCTCTTTTAGATGTTCATGAGTGGGCAGATGAGGTACTCTCTGCTTCTCCCTCCTTATCTGATTTGGCTTAGGTCTATTTAGAGGTTGAAGGAGCTGTTAGAGGAGGGAGAGCTCCCCCCACCCCAAGGAGGGGGATGATATAAAAGTACTGAGGTTGTTTGTGGCAGAATGGGTCTCACCAGATACAGGGCTGAGAGTGGGAAGACCCGTGACGCGCCTCTACCCATTCTGGAGGCGAAAGATAATTGCAGCTTCTCTGGTTACTATGGTGACTAAGATGACCACCTTGTTGGTGGAAGGGGGCATTGTCCTAAAAGACCTACAGGATTTGAAGTTAGAAGGCTCACCGAAACAAGCCTTTGAAGTGAACTCCTTGGGCCTGCAAGCGACAGTGTGCAGCTCGTTTGTGGCAAGAGCATGCCTGAAGTGGTATTAGCAGTTGGCAACACAAGATGGGTGCCACAGTGTCCAGCTGGAAGCAAGTTTGACCTACTTGTTGGTTGCCATTTATGACTGGTTACAGCCCACAGTATGTCTTTGGCTGGCACCAGCACATCAGCAGCTCCTGGTTGCAGCATTGGGCAGCGAATGCATCAGTCATATCTATTTAAACTGCCCTTTTGGGGCAGTGGTTGGTTTGGAGAAGATCTCAGTAACTTGGTGGAAGAACTGGGTGAAACTAAGCCACACGTTAATAGAGGGTAAGCCAAAACTTTTGCGTTCTGCCTTCAGGGGGCGTTCACTTTTGAGACAGCAGACTGTATCAGCCTTGTCAGTAATTTGGTCAGCAGTCCCACTTTCAGGCATGCCAGTCTTCTTTTTATGAAGATGGGCAGTCCTCCTCTGTCAGAGTGCCCAGTGCTTCCAGAGCTTTGCAATGATGCAAGGCTGGCCCACTCTTTCTCTGGTGGGAGGATGTCCAGGAGTTTCAGGACTGGGCCACAATCACATCAGACCAGTGGGTTCTGGATATTCTTACAGAATGTTACAAGTTTGCATTTTCCCACGCAGTCACTTCTCTCTTCGTGCAGTCCCCTTGTCAAAAGGGAACCAAGGCAGTCTAGGTTCAGGCCACTGTAGATTCCTTGCTGGCGCTCTAGGCCATTGTTCCACGTCCACAGGTCGAATAGAAACATGGCAAATACTGTCTACTTCATTGGTCAAAAAAAAGAAAGCACCTTTTGTCCGGTTTTAAATCTCAAATGTCTAAACCGCTGCTTTAGAGTGTCCTGCTTTCACGTGGACACACTAAGAGCAATTCTAGCTTTTTATTTTTTTTGTTACGTTTGTACCCCGCGCTTTCCCACTCATGGCAGGCTCAATGCGGCTTACATGGGGCAATGGAGGGTTAAGTGACTTGCCCAGAGTCACAGGGAGCTGCCTGTGCTTGAAGTGGGAATCAAACTCAGTTCCTCAGTTCCCCAGGACCAAAGTCCACCACCCTAACCACTAGGCCACTCCTCCACTCCAAGTGGGAGAATTTTCCACTGTCCTCGATCTCAAGGAGGCATACTTGCATATATCCATATGGCTGCTGCATCAGTAGTTTCTGTGTTTTGCAGTGCTGGGCCTTTACTTCCAATTTAGGGTTTTGCCGTTTGGTCTCGCCAAGACTCTGATAATGTCTACCAAGGTTGTGGCAGTGGCCTTCCTTCAGTAGAATCGGAGTTCCCACCCGTATCTTGATGATTGGCTCATTCGTGTGTCCTATTCAGACAGCATGGCGGTGACAGACAGAGGTGTCCCATCTTCTGCAGTCATTGGGTGATCAATTTCAAGAAGAGCAGACTAACTCCATTGCAGACGCTGGAGTATCTGGGCATTTTATTAAGCACAGCACAACAGAGGGTCTTCCTCAAGGAGTACAGGAGGTTGTAGCTGGTTCAACAGATTCATTGTCATCTTAGTCAAGACAGGTCCAGGTTCTGGGGTCAATAACAGTGCCAGTGGAAGTGGTGCCATGGGCAAGGGCTCATATGTGGCTGTTAAAGGAATCTCTTCAGCCGCTGTTCTCTGGGGTCGCAGAAACATGACCTTCATCCTCCTCGGATGCTGGTTGCCAGATGGAATATGCAGGTGGTAGTGGTTGCCCAGAAATTGACCGTCTCAGCTCTTTCTGATAGCACAATGGGAGGTGGTGACGGATGCCAGCAGGTCAGATTGGGGAGCTCATTTACATCTGGCACAGGGCACCTGGACAGATCGGGAGTCTCTGTGGTCAGTAATTCGCTTGAAGTTCAGGACTGTGAGGAATGCCTTATGCGACTTTGGTCCCTTTCTGGCGGAGGGCCCTGGTCCAAGGGTTCTCCGACAATATGATGGTGGTGGCTTATACAATGAGCAAGGCAGGATCCACAGTTGTCTGGCGGTGGACGTGGCCTCATTAGTTGGACATAGAAAAATCTTCTCTGTTTGTGAGCAGCTCACATTGTGGAATCCTTGAATGTGGAGGCAGACTTTCTCAGCAGGCACTCCTTTGACCTGGGAGAATGGGAACTATCCAGCCAGGGTTTTCAGCTGATAGTGGACTAATGGGGTTCTCTGCTTCTGGATTTGATGGCAATGAAAAAGAATGCCAATGTACCCAAGTTTTTCAGTTGCTGGAAAGAACTGGGCTTGATGGGGTTCGATGCCCTACTGCAGCCCTGACTGGAGACACGTCTGTCTTCCCTCCTTAGCCCATGGTAGGAAGCACCAGGGTTGAATAATTCTCTTATTCCCAGATTGGCCTCAGAAGCCGTAGGGTCGTCTTCTTCCATAGGTACATGGCCTACTGAAGCAAGGTCTGGTGCTCATGGGGGATCTGTGCCCCTTTGGTCTTACAGCTTGGCCATCGAAAGGACTCAGTTGAGATGAAAAGTTTACTCTGATTGTCATTGCTACCTTGCTTCAGGCTTGGAAATGCCTTACATCTATGGCATATACAAGGATGTGGAGGACGTTTGAGGGCTAGTGTTTTAAGCACGGACAGTCTCCCTTCTGTGTTCAGATTGTGCACATCCTAGCATTTCTCCAGACAGGCCTTCACAAAGGATTGGTGTTGTGTTCTCTAAAAGTTCAGGTTGCAGCTTTGGCCTGTTTTAGGGGACGATTATTGTGGGAAGCAGGCCACTTGTGGCCTCCCTTTCGTACACCGTGTTTAGAGTGGAACCTTAACTTAATCATTCAGGCTCTTCAGAAGCCTTCTTTGAGTCCACTCCAGAAGGGCCTCCTTGAAAGGTCTTGTGCCTAAGGCAACGTTCTTGGTAGCTGTTGGTTCTGCATAGGGTTTCAGACCGTCAGGCTGTCTTGGCGGGATCCCTTTCTTTGCTTTTCGGAGATAGGGGTCTCCCTTCGCACGGTTCCTTCTTTTCTTCCGAAAATGTTATTGGCATTTCATCTCGAGTAATTTGTGCAGTTTGTCCTTTCAGAGAGAGGATGAAGAAGCTTAATAATATTTCTTGAAACTTGAATTAGACAGACTGTGCTTTTTTTGGTAAACCAGAGGCTTGGCCTTATGTCTTCCAAGCCAACAATTGCTAGATGGCTAAAGGAGACTATCGTGCCAGCTTCATTTGCTTGCAGGGAAGCAGGCTCCTCAGACCTTAAAACGCTTATTTTATGAGGCGTACAGTGACATCTAGGGTGGCAACATGATGAATGCTACCTACCTTTGTCAAACATTACAGGGTGGACTGTGCGGCATATTTAGGGCAGTGGCACCAGGATCTCAACCACTCCAGGGATTGCTTTTGAACATCCCACATGTTCTGGAATAATGAGAAACTATGTAATGGAAGGAGAAATTATAGTCCTTCCCATTATTCCAGAGGCCCACCTGAGGTTTCTGAGATGTTTAGTAATGGGACAGATAACGACTGTCACCATGCATAGTGCTTCCTGCATATCTCTTGTTCATGGAATAAAAGAAGCAGACTGTAGGTAAAATTGAATGTTGTTTGATTTATTCACCTCTAAAATAATAGACAAATAATTAAAAGCTTTATTTTAGTGGTGAAGTCTGATGCTTTTTTTAAATTTCCATGCTGGGTCGATTGCCTATTAGTTTTCTTTGACTTTTATCTCTTGTTCACTACAAATTGTCCAGAGATGAGGGAGGTCCACACATGTTTGCTCATCTGATTGTTAGATTTGCAAGTTGTTTAAGGTTGTTGTGTGTGCTGAGTTTCTCCATACTGTTTGTCTATATAAATATTGAAAATCTGGACTGGATGCCACGAGAGATGTCTTAGCTCTGTTTTTAGTTCTCTGTCTCCACCTGCTGGTTGATAGACACAACTATACCACAGGTTCTGGAATAGTGGGAAGGACTAATGGAAAGAAAATGTATCAGGTAAGATCTAATTTCTCCTTATTGCCTAAGCACACAACACTTTACCCATAGTATTTCTTCTGTCCTGCAGGCCTATGAACTGTCCACCTTAACAGGGACTCAGGTTTTGCTACTGGTGGCAAGTGAAACTGGCCATGTGTACACTTTTGCTACAAGGAAACTCCAGCCCATGATCACCAGTGAGACAGGAAAGGCATTAATCCAGACGTGCTTGAATTCTCCAGACTCGCCACCTCGTTCGGACCCAACTATGGATCAGCGCATGAGTGCAACTGGATTTGAGGAGACAGATCTCACTTATCAAGTATCTGAGTCTGATAGCAGTGGAGAAACAAAGGTACAGTAACTTCCTTCAATTTACTATTTTATTTAACAAAATTGCATTGAAAAATGTAGCAAAGCGGTTTACAATAATATGCTGTAGAGGGACCCCTGAGAGAGAGAGCACCAAAAAAAAGAAGGGTTTATTTAAATAACCAGGTAAGTTGAAACAAACTTTTTGCTCTGTGTCATGGGGAGGCATTTATTCATGTGGACACTGTTGAAGGGAGTTGAGAGCATGGGGTGGCACAGGGTGTATAGACTGAATTGTACTAGATATTCTTGTTTTCACCGTGCTAGAAGCCTCTCAAGAAATTTGTTGGTCCTGATCACTACTACTACTAATCATTTCTCTAGCGCTACTAGACGTACATAGTGCTGTACACATTATATACAGGTACTTATCTCTGTCCCTAGAAGGCTCATAATCTAAGTTTGTTGTACCTGGGACAATGGAGGGTTGACTTGCCCAAGGTCACAAGTAGCTGCAGTGGGAATTAAACCCAGGTTACCAGGATCAAAGCCCCACTACACTAGCCATTAAGCCACTCCCTAACTGATACCTACCCCTCCCCCCGCCATGGTAGCTTAGCACCATTTTGCAGCACCAAAGAACTGTCCTTAATACACACCTTTTTTGCCATTAAACCTACTGTCTCTTATAGAATGACTACTGTAGTAATGCTGATTTCTTTATTGTCCTTGCTATACCAGTTGGAACATTGGGTTGTGTCCCTTTTGTACCAGTTTTCCAATGACTGGTATATAGGTTTAGTGCCTCATAGAATTCTCCAGTATTTTCCCTTCCTCTAGTAAATGGTAAAAGTTGTTCAAGCTGGTGCAGCAGGTCCCAAGCCTAGCTTGCTGGTCCACTGCTTAAGGCCAACGAAGCAAACACCCACAGAAGGTAATCTCTCCACAGGAGAACCACTGCTTAAGGCCAACACTCAGTGGTTGAGCCTAATGTCCTTGGTCCATTGACCCAGTCCGGTTGAGCATAGAGCCTGGTCTCCACAGCACTAAGCCATCACCTGCTGGTGTTTAGATGACCTCTGTCTTGGTCCCTGCCTTTGTGTGTGTGGGGGGGTGCTGGTTCTCCAAAAAAAAGTGGGAGAAAAGTTCACACCTGGTGGAGCTTGGGGAACCTATGGGGGCTCCATAAGTCTCGGGTTGGTAAGGGTCCGGCAGGTTGGCACAAGACCAGCCACACGATCAGCTATATCTGGCCAGTGCTGTGCTGCATACAGGAGCTGACAGCTTAGTACATCTGTCAGCTACCTTTGCTCTGGCTTTGATGGGTCATTTCTGATTACGGAAACTGTCCCGGGGGGGGGGGGGGGGGGGGGAGCTGGGAGGCTGCTGGTCCCAGTACTGCCTCTCTCGCGAGACCTATGGTCCTGATAACGTTTGGTGGGAATGACAGCCATTTTTCCTTCAGCTCTCCTATCTTAGCTGCCAGAGCAGCACCAACAGGTTTTTGAGCCGGGAGGACCCATTTTATTTGGGTGGAGGGGGCGGAGCAGAGCCCATATTCATATTCATTTAACTTCTAGTCTGTGGGAGCCCCAAGTGCAGACTGTCTTCATCAGGTTGTCCTGCTGGTTAAAGAGGATGACTCTAGGCAGCAGGACCTGCTGGGGGCCACACTTTGGGCAGCAAGGTATCCCAGGCCTGATGGGGCCCAGCTTGGAGGCAGCAGAGGTCAAAGAGAACCTGGTGGAGCTGCTGTCTCCTGGAGGATACTGCTTCAGACCTGGATTAGGACCCCAAGCATCCCCCTAAGGGAGGAGAAGAAGTATTTGCTGGTAATCTGCATGTTCTGGCAGGCCTGTCACTACTACTACTACTTAACATTTCTAGAGCGCTACTAGGGTTACGCAGCACTGTACAATTTAACAAAGAGAGACAGTCCCTGCTCAAAGAGCTTACAATCTAATAGACAAGTGAACGGTCGGTCCGATAGGGGCAGTCAAATTGGGGCAGTCTGGATTCACTTCACTTCCTTATTGGCACTGGATCCTGAGGAGAACAACTTGTATGTGGAGGGTCTGGTGGGACACCGCCACAAGCCCTCTTCTGCCTAATGTCAGAATAGGAGTCATAGGAACAGCTGTACTGGGTCAGACCAATGGTCCGTCTAGCCCAATATCTTGTTTCCAGCAGTGGCCATGCCAGATCACAAGTACCTGGCAGAAACATTCTATGTGTATGTGTGTATATATGTATGTATGTATGTAATCCGAGCCCCAGTACAGAGTCCATGGAGAGCCTGTAATGGTGAAGGCCCAACTTCCTCACGATTCCATGGCGGTGGACTCTGCTCTCAGAAGAGCCAAGAGCACTAGAGACTATGCCTCTATGCCCCCAGGCAGAGAATCTAGGACCTTGGATTCTTTTGGGAGGAGAACGTATCAGGCCGCTATGCTCGTCGCCAAGATCCAAACTTACCAGCTCTACACGAGCATCCACTTGCGGAACTCGGTGAGGCAACTGTCCAGTTTGGTTGAAGCACTTCCTCTGGAGCTTGCAGAACCTTTTCACCAGGTGGTCAGGCAGCAGAAGGCGTGTCATAAATTCCTGGTCAGGTGGTCTTGCGACACTTCTGATGTGGCATCCCGAGTAGCTGCTCAAGTATAGTGATGCGCAGACTCTCATGGCTGCGTGTCTCTGACTTGGATCATAAGACCCAGCAGAGAATGGTGGATGTTCCTTGCCGGGGGGATAATCTTTTTGGAGAAAAAGTAGACATGGTCGATCAGATCAAAAAGCACCATGATGCTATGGATTCCCTCTCCCGCCGGGCATCTTCTGCTACCACCTCCTCTTCTAGGAGGTTTTTTGGAGGGAAGAGGAGTGCTCCCTATTCCTACAACAGGCGTAGGTACACTCCTACTTCTCGGCAGCCTGTTCAGGCTCAGTCCCAGCATGCTCGTTCCCGTCAACGGCGTGCACCTAAGGCCCCTAGGGCTCCCCAGCAAAAGCAAGGAACGGGCTTTTATTTTATTTTCAATTTGTTTATTGGAAATTATCATTCCTTTACATATATTCACAGGTGATTTACATGTTACTTGAACATTGTTACTTTGTACCAACGTATACACTCGCACATTGCTTATTCTACTACTGATCTCATCTACTTATGTGCTAGACAACAAGATTCCTAGGAAACATACCACCTTGTCTAACTTTTATCATCACCTACCAAATTAAACTGTATAACTATTAACCAAATCAAACTCTCTCTCTCTCCTCCCCTATTTCTAACCCCTTCCCCCCCCCCTCCCCCCCAAAATTGCCCAACCCTCTATCTACCCCACCCCGGGAGGTTGCTTAGGTTAACTTTTGTACCAGTTTTCCAATGACTGGTATATAGGTTTAGTGCCTCATAGAATTCTCCAGTATTTTCCCTTCCTCTAGTAAATGGTAAAAGTTGTTCAAGCTGGTGCAGCAGGTCCCAAGCCTAGCTTGCTGGTCCACTGCTTAAGGCCAACGAAGCCTCTTGGCCTTAAGCAGCCTCTAGTCTCTTGTCATCAGTCATTAGAGATTGAGAATACGATTCCTGCCCCCCTTAGGTATTGTCTGCCAAAATGGATGCCAAATTCTGAAGAAATCTTTCTCTGTAAAACTGGAGTCATGGTGAAGTTCTGCCAGTCGTCGTTCAAATTTCATAAAGTCCATCATGCAGCCACGCCACTGCTGTAAAGTAGGTGCTTTTATTTGTAATCCATTCTCGGAGGATAATTTTCTTCGCCACTACTGTGGCTCTGTAAGGAACGGGCTTTTAACTGGCTCCAGTGCAGCATAGCCACAGAAACGGTGTCCGTGCTGGATGGCTTGCCGATCGGGGGGAGGTTGATATTTTTTCACCAAAGATGGCCTCTTATAACCTCCGACAGGTGGGTTCTTCAAATAGTCCGGTTAGGATACACTCTCATCTGGTATCCAGGCCTCCAAATTGCCCACCGGGAGCTCAGTCCTTCAGCTCCCAGCACAAGCAGGTACTTGCAGAGAAACACTCTGCCTTTCTAAAGGCCAATACTACTACTACTACTATTAAACAATGCGGTCGAACCCGTTCCACCAGGGGAAGAAGGGCTGGGATTCTATTGCAGGTACTTCCTTGTGCAAAAGAAAAGGGGGGATGCGTCCCATCCTAGAGCTAAGGGCCCTGAACAAATTCCTTGTCCGAGAAAAGTTCAGGATGGTTTCCCTGGGCACCCTTCTTCCCATGATTCAGGAAAACAGCTGGCTATGCTCTCTGGACTTAAAGGATTCCTATACTCACATTTCGATACTCCCAGCTCACAGGAAGTATCTTCGATTTCGGTTGGGAACCCAGCACTTGAAGTACTGTGTACTGCCCTTTGGCTTCGCGTCTGCACCCAGGGTCTTTACAAAGTGCCTGGCAGTTGTTGCAGTATCGCTACACAGACTGGGAGTGCATGTGTTCCCTTATCTCGACGATTGGCTGGTGAAGAGCACCTCGGAGGCAGGCGCTCTACAGTCCATGCGGATGACTATTTGACTGCTAGAGCTACTGGAGTTTGTAATCAATTATCCGAAGTCCCACCTTGTCCCGGTTCAGAAATTGGAGTTCATTGGAGCTCTGTTGGACAGGACGTCTTGAGCTTATCTTCCCTAGGCAAGGGCAGACAATCTCCTGGCTCTAGTGTCCTTGACTCGAGCGTCTCAACAGATCACAGCTCGGCAGATGTTGAGACTTTTAGGGCACATGGCTTCCACAGTTCATGTGACTCCCATGGCACGCTTACATATGAGATCAGCTCAGTGGACCTTAGCGTCCCAGTGGTGCCAGGCCACAGGGATCTAGAGGATGTAATCCATCTCTCTACCGACTTTTGCAGCTCCCTTCAGTGGTGGACCATTCGATCCAATCTGACCCTGGGACGCCCATTCTAAATTCCTCAACCGCAGAAAGTGCTGACGATGGATGAATTCCTCCTGGGGTGGGGAGCTCATGTAGATGGACTTCACACTCAAGGAGCTTGGTCCTTTCAGGAAAAAGATCTTCAGATCAACCTCCTGGAATTATGAGCGATCTGGAACGCTCTCAAAGCTTTCAGAGATCGGCTGTCCAACCAAATCATTCTGATTCAGACAGACAATCAGGTTGCTATGTATTACACCAACAAGCAGGGGGGCACCGGATCTCGCCTTCTGTGACAGGAAGTTGTCCAGATGTGGCTTTGGGCGCACCATCATGGCATGTTTCTCCAGGCCACGTATCTGGCAGGTGTAAACAGTCTGGCCGACAGGTTGAGCAGGATCATGCAACCTCACGAGTGGTCACTGAACATAGATGTTATCCGCAAGATCTTCCGAGCGTGGTGCACCCCCTCAGTGGATCTTTTTGCCACTCGGACAAATCACAAAGTCCCTCAATTCTGTTCCAGACTTCAGGCCCACGACAGACTAGTGTCAGATGCCTTTCTTCATTGGGGAGGACAGGCCTTCTGTATGTGTATCCTCCCATACCTCTAGTAGGGAAGACTTTGCTCAAGCAAGACTGCGGAACCATGATTCTGATTGCGCCCTTTTGGCCCCGTCGAATCTGGTTCCCTCTTCTTCTGGAATTGTCCTCCGAAGAACCGTGGAGATTGGAGTATTTTCTGACCCTCATCACTCGGAACGAGGGGTCGCTTCTACATCCCAACCTCCAGTCTCTGGCTCTCACGGCCTGGATGTTGAGAGCTTAGAGGTTGCCTCCTTAGGTCTTTCAGAGGGTGTTTCCTGAGTTTTGCTTGCTTCCAGGAAAGATTCCCCGAAAAAGTGTTACTCTTTCAAATGGTGGAGGTCTGCCGTCTGGTGTGACAGCAAGGCCCTAGATCCTTTTTCTTGTCCTACACGGGCCCTGCTTGAATACCTTCTACACTTATCAGAGTCTGGTCTCAAGACCAACTCCGTAAGGGTTCATCTTAGTGCAGTTAGTGCTTATCAACGTGTAGAAGGTCAGTCTATCTCTGGACAACCTTTAGTAATTCGTTTCATGAGAGTTTGCTTTTGTCAAACCTCCACCAGTGTCATGGGATCTCAATGTCGTTCTCACCCAGCTGATGAAAGCTCCTTTTGAGCCACTGAATTCCTGCCATCTGAAGTACTTGACCTGGTGGCTGTTACTTCAGCTCGTAAATGCATGCACCTTATATCAAGTTTCATCGTAACAGAGTAGTCCTCCGCACTCACCCTAAGTTCTTGCCAAAGGTGGTGTCTGATTTCCATCTGAACCATTCAGTTGTCTTGCCAACAAATTTTTCCCCGTCCACATATCCGCCCTGGTGAGGACAAGTTGCACACCTTGGACTATAAGAGAGCATTGGCCTTTTAGGTGGAGCGGACTAAGCCCTACAGACAGTCTGCCCAGTTGTTTGTTTCTTTTGATCCCAACAGGAGGGGAGTCTCCATTGGAAATACACCATCTCTAATTGGCTGGCAGATTGCATTTCCTTCACTTACGCTCAAGCTGGGCTGACTTTGGAGGGCCATGTCACGGCTCATAATGTTCGAGCCATGGCTGCGTCAGTGGCTCACTTGAAGTCAGCCTTCATTGGAGAGATTTGCAAGGCTGCAACGTGGTCATCAGTCCACACATTCACATCTTACTACTGCCTTCAGCAGGGTACCCGACGTGACAGTCAGTTTGGGCAGTCAGTGCTGCAGAATCTGTTCGGGGTTTAGAATCCAACTGCACCCTCCTAGGCCCATTTCTGTTCTGTTCCAGGCTCCACTCTCAGTATGGTTTCAGGTCAATCTGTGTTATGTCCTCGCCGTTGCGAGGTCCAATTGACCAATGTTCATTGTTTTGAGTGAGCCTGGTTGCTAGGGATACCCCAGTTGTGAGTATAATACAGCCTGCTTGTCCTCTGAGAAAATGAAGGTACATACCTGCAGCAGATATTCTCTGAGGACAGCAGGCTGATTATTCTCACAAACCCACCCTCCTCCCCTTTGGAGTTATCTCAGTTCTCCTTTTTGCTTTTTATTTAACAGAGAAAGGGCACGTTCACGTCGCGGGCAGGAAGCCGTTCGCGCATGCACGGTGTGTTCGGCCTGCGTGACGCAGAGTTCTAGAAGTTTCTTTATTTTTGCTCTGCAATTTTTTCCCCAGTCTCCTGGGCCGTTGCGGACGACGACCCAGTTGTGAGAATAATCAGCCTGCTGTCCTCGGAGAATACCTGCTACAGGTTTGTATTTTCATTTTACTTAAGTTGGGAATTCTACAACTGGCATGGGTACTGAACAAGTGAGTAGGGGTTAGGTTAAAAAAAAAAAAAAAAAAAGCCTAGATTTGAAGATGGCCAGAGCTGGAGCTTGATGTACTAACCCAGGAAGTTTATTCCAGGTATATTGTTCAGCACGATAAAGGGAATAGAGGAGATGGGACAGATGAGAGAGATTTACCCAATGAACGGAGTTCCCAGGAAGGAGTGTAGGGAGAGATAAGAGTGGAGAGGTACTGAGGAGCTGCGGAGTGAATGCACTTGTAAGTCAGTAAGAGGAGTTTGAACTGTTTACTGAAATGGATAGGGAGCCAATGAAGTAACTTGAGGAGAGGGCTAATATGAGCATAGCGACACTGATGGAATATAAGTTGTACAGCAGAATGTTTGAACAGATTGGAGAGATTTGGCTTAGTGGGAAAAGTGTGAGAAGCAAGTTGCAGTAGTCTAAGCGAGAGGTGATAAAAGTGTGGATAAAGATTTTGTGTGGAGTTTGGGGAGTCTGTGGTGGATGACCTTTTTAAAATGTGTTACTCCCAGTGGAAATCATCACTGATGCACTGTCAGGGACATTTTACTCACAATGCAGCAAACTTCTGCAGATTTCCTCAGCTGTGTGCGCTGATGATTTTAAAAATGTTATTTTAATGCCATTAGTTATTGCATTGGGAGTAATGTATTTTTTTTTTTTTTTTTTTTTTTTTAAAACCATGTGTGTTAGAATGCTGAAACTTAGTGCACAGTTCTAATGACATGGCTTATTGTATCAAGCCCTTATTTGCGTATTGATGCAGCAGCAAGGCTTGGTGGAAAAGCATAAGACCAATTGGTGGATAAATATATAAATCAGTTATACAAAAATCTATATTTTTTAGGTTTTGCTTTAGCAAATTACCATATTGTACCAAAATGTACACTAAATTCATTCACACAATATAAATTAAATTATGTAAGCACTGCAATAACAGCAGCCAGCTCTAATTCTGCTCATGACCTTCTTCTTAGGTCAAAATGAATGCAGAAAGAGTCAGATATTCATGTGAAGGTCTGCAAATGAAAGGTTGAATAGCCAGGAGTTGCAGTACAGTGGGAGATACTGCCTGAGCAACCCTGATCTCTCCTGAATACCATCCTGTGGCACAGGATGCAAAAGCCCTATTCATGCAGCTGCTTTCCTCACTTTTTTAAATGTGAAACCACAATGATGGGCAGCATCTTTTTTTTTTTTTTTTCTTACTATTTTCTATGTTTTAAAATAATGTGAACTAGCTCTGTGTTGCAGAGGACAGAAATATACCATAGGGATTCCTCCCCACCAGCACTCCTTTTTGTTTTATGTGTAATGATTGTTACTGTTGCTGGCTGCTGAAGCTGAACTGTGAGATCCCTCCTCAATCTCATTGATAAAAATTTGATTCTGCCTCCATGTCTATATAAGGTGAAGTTTTTCTCGCTGGCATCCTTGGCTGGGCCCCACACATTCCTTATAAGCTGCAGCTGTCTCTGACTTTGGTGCTGCCTGAAAGGGAGGAGAAAGGGGGGATGCAAGATCAGCAAATGGAAACATTTTGGTGTTGGTTCATTTTGATATTCATATTTTGGAAAAGTATTTCAAATTCACTTAAATAGAAAACACATCAGAATACATTTATAAATAATAGGTCCCAGCTTGAACTCATGTCTTTTGGCATTCAGGATTTCAGATGCTAACGTGTCAAAACTCAGCAGTTGCTTGTATTTTTACAAGTCTATCATTGTCCAGTGCCTCATGTATTGTGTACTAAAATATGCTATATCTTCTAGTGTAACGTGTGGTTTTACTCCCTCCTGTATTTTAAAGCAGGGACTCGGGAGATTTTATAAAACATGGCTACTAAAATGGTCACTAGTTATCGTTATAAGAGTATTGGAGCAGACTTAAAGATCTCAATATGCATACTTTAGAAGAAAGGCAGGAGAGGGGGAGATACGATAGATATTTAAACACCTCTGTGGCATAAATGCACAGGAGAAATTAAGCTCTGGACCAAGGGGGCATAGGATGAAGGTGAAAGAGGACAAACTCAGGAATAACCTAAGGAAGTATTTCTTCACAGAAAGGGTGAGTTCATGGAATGTCCTCCTGGTGGAGGTGGTTGAAACAAATATATCTGAATTCAGAAAAGCTTGGGACAAGTACATAGGATCTCTAAGGGTGAGAAAGGGATAGTAGATGGCATGAATGGGCTGATGACAGGCTATTTGGTCTTTTATCTGCCTTCATTTTTTTAGGTTTCTATGTGAAAATCTTGGAACAGGGCTGCAGAAACTATTGTTACATTTGTCTGGGTGGATGATCGGGGGACATAGCTGAGAGGTAAGAGAAATTGGGTAATTGAAATAGACTTAAAAGAAAATCATTCTGACCTCAGGCAGTATAAAGAAGTCCAGGTAATTTTGAAGGAGGTGGAGGTTGGAGATAAGTTCAGTAGTGGACAGACATGTTAAAAACCTTAAAGATTATGTAGAACTGAAGCTAAGATGGCTCAGAGGGTCCACAGAAACGTTTTCTGGGTGTAAGTGTCCATATGTCATATGCTTTTGGATATATTTCTACATTCTGTTCACTGTGTAGCAGAGGTTGGGAGTATGCACATTTGTTTCCTGCTAGAGCAAAGAAGCTTATTGGGGTCATATGCTTGTGTAAGTTTTCTTTGGTAATAGAAATAGATTTCTTTTTTTATGCTGGAAATTGATTTGATTTCACTCTAACAACTTTGTGCTATGAAACAAATGCATTTGGTCTTCGTTTCAAAGTGTTCATATTTGTTTTGTTCATCCCTGTTTTTTGCTACTTAAGTACTAGGCATAGCTATGTAAATAGCTTTTATGTTTCACTGAATGACATCCTTGTACCTGACTGGGTAAATGTAACAGGGCATGCTAGGGAGGTAAAATTCCTTGATGAAATCAAGGACTGCTTTATGGTGCAGCTGGTAAAGGAGGAAAAATTCTAGACCTAGTCCTGTACATGATCTGGTGCAGGAGGTAATGGTGCTAGGGCCATTTGATAACAGTGATCATAATATGATTTGATATTGGCTCTGGCGAACACACAGGAAATCCAGTACGTTGGCATTTAAGTTTCAAAGAGGAGACTATGACAAAATGAGAAGAATGGTGACAAAAAAAAACAAAAAACTTAGGAGCAGCTGCAAAGGTCAAGAATTTACATCAGTCGTGGATGCTGTTCAAAAATACCATCCTGGAAGCCCAGGCCAGTTGTATTCCGTTTTATTAAAAAAGGAGGACAGGAGGCCAGACGACTGCCAACATGGTTAAAAAGTGAAGTGAAGGAAGCTGGAGTAGGAGGAAGGCTAACTTGAGTTTTTCTCGGTGTCTCACATTGTGGAGCAGTGCAACGTGCAGGCGGATTTCCTCAGCTGGCATTTCCTGGGTCCGGCCAAGTGGGAATTATCTGAGGAGGCATTTCGCCTCACTTGCCAGAAATGGGGCACACCGGTGATGGACCTGTTGGCAACATGGGCCAGATTCGGGCCAATGCCAAGGTGCCTTTCTTCAGCAGAAGGAAAGAAGCCGGGTCCGCTGGGATGGACGCGCTGCTCCTGCCATGGCCTGAGTTAGTTCTACTTTACGTCTTTCCTCCGTGGCTGCTTTTAGGCAGGGTCCTGCACAGGATCGGGCGACAGAGTTCGTGTCATCTTGGTGACTCCGGATTGGTCGCGGCACCAATAACACTGGTCTACAAAAAAAAACTTTTTTTCTGTAACAAGAACAAAACATACATTTTCTGGAAGATAATTCTTCCCTGAATCCAGATCTCATTTCAGAATTTCTGTATCAGCCTCAGTTTTCATGTGATAATGGTTTTTATAAATGTTTGTGTCGGCGTATGTAGCTATTATATGTATCTGGCAAAATGACTCTTCTGCTACAAGAGTTCCAAAAAAAAAACTGTCAGTTCACAAAGAAATCAAAGATATAAGCAACATAAGAGTAAAGAGAAGTGAAGAAACATACCTAAAAAGATTTCCTTCCTGATTTCCTGTGGTACTTTGCCTCGGGAACGTCTCTCCGTAAGGTCCAGCAGTAGTCGGACAACATTGCGGCATTCCATTTGCCTTGATAACGCTTTTCCATTTGAGAAATGTCCTGGTGGAACCGTTCTAACGGATTCAATATCATTACAAAAGACCATGTCACCTTCCTTGGAGAAATATTCAGAAAAAATAGCATGTCGGTCACGAAAAACACTCACTTTCATATCACAAGAAAGAAGATTCCATCCTTTTAATCTCGAACCTAAAAGCTCAGCCTGTTGCTTCGACAAATTTAAATCACGAACAAGATCGTTGAGATCCCCTTGTGTCAAAAGTGGGGCACGTTTGAGTCACAGAGGTCCTGAAAGGATGGGTCGGTATGCATTTCCCCTTCTCTGTCTTCTGCATGTTCATCACTGTATTCATCTTCACTCACTATCAAATTCTCAGGAGGTACTGGCAATTCTTCACTGTGACATACAGGTCTTATAGCAGATGGTAAGTTAGGATATTGCACAGTTTTCCTTGTTTTCGAGGTGATTCCTGCTATTTTTGTCAGACAGAAATAAGTCTGTTGTGTGATCCATTGGTTCTCTCCAAATCATGGGAACAGCAAAGGGCATGCGATGTCTTCCTTTTAACCAGCCTGTCAGGAGTGTAACACACATCAAACAGCAAATGTGGGGAGCCCATTTGCGGTCCTGTTCACCAAACTTACACCCGAAATATAGTTCGTAGCACTTTTTTACAAGAGGATTAAGTTTTCGTTTTTGCGATTTCAGAGTAAACTCTCCACAGATATAACAAAAAGAATTTGGGCTATTTGCACAGGTATGAGGCATTTCTTCTGAAATGACACAAAACACAAACCTTCACAAACGTAGAACTACAAGCAGTCACTTCCAACAGCAATTGTTGACTGAACTCTCAGTGCTGAGATACAGGTGGCAACTGACGCAACAGAATGTGTTTGAACATGTTCGAGCATGACTCATGGGCAATGTTGCCAAACCTTCCTTATTTCCTGGTGGTGGCTTTCTAAACTAAGGGTTTTGTATTGTAATTTCTAGTATATTTCAATTGTTTTTCCAACAATTACAACTGCTGAATTAAATTAATCCACAGCAGCAGGGCCGCTGAGAAACTTGGCCAGGCCCAGGACAAGGCCGCCGCTGCTGCTGCTGCTCCCCCGAGGGCGGGATACAGGGAGGGAAGGAGACCCGAAGGGATGAGTTCCGCCTCACAGGGAGGTGAGAGGTAGAGTCGGCACCACGCGGTGATTTAAATACAGGGGGCCGGCCCGGTGGCAGACGGTCAGAGGGCGGGTGGGACTGGCACCGGGCCCCCCCCTCTCGGTGGCCTTCACAGCAGGGTACCAAAATGCAGCGTTTTCAAGGATTTTTATAAAAAGGGTAACGTGCCACAAGAAAACTGAGCCCAATAGGCAAAAACTGATTTCATTTTCGAATTCAGCACCCATGACTTAGCTAAGAACACCATTCACATTCTTTGTAACAAAAATGCCGTTTACCAGTGTAATATGCAAACTTGGTTTGTATCCACGTAGAGCCTCCTCTGATTCTGCTTTTGGAGCAGCTGTGTTAGTGTGGGCAGTGATGGTTTCCCTCCCTCTCTAGGGATTGCTTTGGTACATCCTACCAGTTACTGGATTCATCTGCTGCATGCGCAAAGGAAGGTAAAATTTTTGTCTTACCTGATGATTTTCTTTCCTTTAGCCACAGTAGATTAATCCAGGATCCCTCCCTGCGTTCTCTGTTGCGCGGCTTGTCTACAGTGTTCTGTTCCTTTACGGTCTGGATTGTTTTGAAGAAATTTAACAGAAGGAAAAATGATTGAAAAATTGGACAGACAGAAGTTAGTGTAGCTGTTTTGTCAGTCTGCCATGAGCTACGTTTTTTTTTTTTTTTGCACCTGTTGGTGCATTGTAGGTGAAGGTTTTGGTTTCATATTTCATTTCTGCTTTGTGATGAGAGAGACATATGCTGGTTACTGAAGGGGCTGATCATCCAGTATCACTCACTTCAATTTAAGTTCTCTATCTCCACCTGCTGGTAGATGGACACAACCCACCAGTTACTGGATTCATCTGTTGTGGCTAAAGGAAAGAAAGATATTAGGTAACACACAATTTTACCTAATCTTTAAATTCGATCATGGTACCAAAAGATTGGAGGGTGGCCAATGTAACGCTGACTTTTTTTTTTTTTTTTTTTTTTAGTAAGTTTTCCAGAGGTGATCTGGGCAATTATAGACTGGTGAGCCTGATGTCTGGGCCGGTCAAAATGGTAGATACTGTTATAAAGAACAAAATTAGAGCATATTCAAAATCATGGTTCAATGAGACAAAACCAACTTGTATTTAGTCAAGGGAAATTTTGCCTCACCAATCTTCTACATTTCTTTGAAGAGGTGAACAAAACACGTGGATAAAGGTGAGCCAGTTGATGTGGAGGGGCATTTTCGATATGACATCTAAGTCCAACTTTGAACGTTTTGCGAAAAAGTCCCAAATCCAAATAGGAAAGAAGGGGTCATTTTCAAAAGAGAAAAATGTCTGTCTTTTTTTTTTTTTTTTTTTTTTGAAAATACGGTTGTGAACGTTTTGTGATTTGGACGTTTTGTTTTTTGGTCCATTTTCGAAAAAAAAACCATCCAAGTGCAAAACGCACAAAATCAAGCCATTGGGATGTAGCATTTTTAGTAGACTGGTCCCCCTGACATCCCAGGACATCAATAGGGCACCCTAGAGGGCACTACAGTGGACTTCATAAAATGGTCCCAGGTACACATCTCGCCATTGCTCCCTTACCTTGTGTGCTGAGCCCCCCAGAACCCACCACCCCCAACTGTACACCATTACAATATCCCTTACAGGTGAGGGCACCTATATGTGGGTACAATGGGTTTCTGATGAGTTTTGGAGGGCTCACAGTTTCCTCTACAAATGTAAGGTAGGGGGAGGTATGATCCTGGGTCCACCTGTCTGCAGTGCACTGCACCCACCACTACTCCAGGGACCTGCATTTTATTCTAATGGACCTGAGTATAACATCTGAGGCTAGCAAGTAATGTTTTTCATCACATTTTTGGAGGGATGGGGGGGGGGGGGTTAGTGACCACTGGAGGAATAAGGGGAGGTCATCCTTGATTCCCTCCAGTGGTCATCTGGCTATTTAGGGCACCTTTTTGTGCATTATTCGTTCTAAAAACAGGTCTAGCTCAAAACGTCTTGGTTTTAGTCCTGGTCGTTTTTGTTTTGTTCCAGTATGCTGAAAAACGTCTAAGTCTTAGGAATGCCCATGTCCCCCTCCTGAACACGCTCCTGATAACACCACCTTGAGATTTGGACGTACTTCTGACCGGCTTCATAGAAAAACGTGTAGAAATGGGTTTCAAAAATACTGATTTGGACGTGTTTGTAAGAAAAGCATCAATGCTGCTTTATGCCACTTTTTAGACTCTTTTCTGTTTTGAAAATGAGCCCAATTGTGTATCTGGATTTTCAAAAGGCATTTGACAAAATACCTCATGAAAAACTCCAGAGGAAATCGGAGAGTCATTGGATAGGAGGTAGTGTTTTATTGTGGATTAAAAACTGGTTAAAAGATAGAGTAGGGCTCAATGGTCAGTATTCTCAATGGATTAGGGTAGATAATGGGGTTCCTTAGGGGTCTGCTGGGAACGCTGTTTTTAAAAATTTATTTATTAATGATGATGGGAGTAACTAGTGAGGTAATTAAGCTTGCTGACTAAACAGGTTTTCAGAGTTAAATTGCAAGAGGATTATGAAAAATTACAAGAGGACCTTACAAGACTGGGAGACTGGGCATCTAAATGGCAGATGATGTGAGCAAGTGCAAAGTGATGCATGTTGGGAAAGAGTAACCCAAACTATAGTTATGTGATGGAAGGTTCCACATTAGGAGTCACTGAGCAGGAAAGGGATCTAGGTGTCATTGTTGATAGGTTGAAACCCTCTGCTCAGTGTGTAGCAGCGGCTAAGAAAGCAAATAGAATGTTAGGTATTACTACTTGACTCAACATGTGATTAAACTCTGGGATTCTTTGCCAGAGAATGTAGTAAAAGCAGTTAGCGGGGTTTAAAAAAGGTTTGGATAGTTTCCTAAAAGAAAAGTTCATAAGCCATTTATTAAAATGGACTTGGGGAAAATCCACTTCTTATTTCTAGGATAAGCAACATAAAATGTATTGTACTTTTTAGGGATCTTGCCAGGTATGTGTAACCTGAGTTGGCCACTGTTGAGAAACAGGATGCTAAGCTTGATGAAACTTTGATCTGTCCCAGTATGGCAATACTTATGTTCTTATGTATATACTTTACCCTCCAACTGTATTCTTCCAGTGTGTAAACAATCTGTGGGATCTAAATTCCTGTCACCCTGTATGGAGATTAAACGAGCAGATCAAAGTGACATCCAATGGATTTTATTAGAGATATCATATATAAGAAAGTTGCCCGACACAGGCCGTGTTTCGCCCACAGAGGGCTGCATCAGGGGCTATAACAAACAAACAACTCAAATTATAAAATATCAAACTCATAAAAACTATATAATATACAAAATTTAAAAACATAAGATATTGCTATTGCTTTTAAAACAGACATAGATTATCAACAATAAAAGTTTCTGGTGAAATATTAATAAATATAAGCACAAACATAACACAGAAAAATATAAAATATATAATATAATGTATAAATGAATCATCACGTCTCTAGTATCACTGATAGACTAAAACAATTACTTACAGAGAACTCAGTTTATATGTCAGTAAGATGAAAATGTGTGATTAGCCTCCCATTACTTCATGTACAAGTGATGAGTGGTGTCCCCTGTTGGGTGTTATATAGGCCCTCGGCTGGTAAACAATGATTTTTGGGTTGTGGTCAGTTCTGAGGACAACTTTAATAATTGAGCCAAAAAAAGGATATATGTACTTCCAAAGCCTATCAATTATAAAACTCCTTTTATATCCACTTAGTCATTAAGCAACATCATGCTATCTTAGAAAAATGGAGGAAAAGCCTCAAGTGACTCCGTTATTCACAGCTCAATGGCCTTCAACTTTACAGAGCACTCACTCATCATTGGCATAAAAACTTCCATAAATTCTTGTCTTTCATTTTAATCCTTAATGCTTTTGAAAATTTCGTTTTTAGTATTTTTATTTCTTAATAAATAGAAACTTATCTTTGAAGTAGGGAAGTTTCTATATATTAAGAAACTAGTAAAAAAGGCCCGTTTCTGACACAAATGAAACGGGCGATAGCAAGGTTTTCCTCGGAGTGTGTATGTTTGAAAGAGTGTATGTGAGAGTGACTGTGTGTGAGACAGAGAGTGAATGTGCGAGTGTGTGTGTGAGAGAGTGAATCTGAGTGCGAGTGTGTCTGTGAGAGACAGTGTGTGAGAATGAGAGTGTGTGCAAGTGCGTATGTAACACAGTGTGAGAGAGTGTGTTTCACACAGATACAGTGTGTGCGAGAGAGAGAGTGTGTGTGAGACACAGACTCTCTGTGAGACTGAGTGTGTGAGTGACTGTGTGACACAGAGAGTGAATGTGATACAATGTGAGACAGAGTGTGTGAGAGACTGTGTGAGAGTGAGAGAGAGAAAGACATTGACTGAGAGAGAGAGTGTGTGAGAGAGAGCGTGTGTGTGTGTGACAGAGATACCTCCCCCTCCCCCCCCCACCTCTCAGGTGTCAGCCCCCCCCCCTCTCTCTCTGGTGTCTGAGCGTTACTGTGCAGGACGCTGAGCTCTGGCTGTGCTTCAAGGAACTGACCAATCCTATTTAATAGAATGCACCTCCAACATTCTGAAGCCGAGAAACCTCGTGTGGTTGGTCACTGCTGCTTGTGACGAACCCGGAAGTACGTGATGTCAATTCAGGAGATGGATACAGAGAGCAGGAATGCCTCAGCCATGTAGTCAGCTTCAGAATGTTGGAGGTGCGTTTTATTATATAGGATGAAAAAACAAACAAAAAAATTTTTTCAAAAGCATTAAGGATTAAAATTAAAGAGACCATAAGAATTTATGGAGGTTTTTATGCCAATGATGAGTGAGTGCTCTGTAAAGTTGAAGGCCGTTGAGTGAATAACTGAATCACTTGAGGCTTTTCCTCCATTTTTCTAAGATAGCATGATGCTTAATGACTAAGTGGATATAAAAGGATTTTGTAATTGACAGTTCTGAGGACAAGCAGGGCACTACTTAGCAAATATGGGTGATGTCATCCGACAGAGCCTGCCCTGGCGCAGGCACTACCCAGTGTTCTGGATTCTTCTGAAGTCTTTGGCAGCACTGCACTGTACATGTATGGGTGCCTTCTGCCCAACATAAGCTAGCAAGACTAGCTGTTTTTCATTCATCCACTGAGCAGTTGCATCTCGTTTGGTTTTTTTCTTGGTATACTTTTTCTTTACTTTCTGGTACCTTCCCTAGAGTTTCTGGCACGTTTTAAGGTTGGTTTATTTTGTCTGCTGCTCCGTCGGCCCTCTTAGGGTGAGCATCCGAACAAGTACTTTTTTTTTTTATTAAAAAAAAAACAAAAAATTGAGCCATGTGATTTTGCTTGGGCTATTTTTGCCCTGATGTCCCTTAAAACTCCCAGTAATTGTAAGAAGTGTTTCTTGATGACGGCCCACGCTATTCTGAACAAATAGTTTGTTTTACCCCTCCTACCAGCAGATGGGGATAGAGAAAACTGAATTCCACCAATTACATCACTGCATAAGCTGCTATTCTCCATGAAACAATCCAGTATTTTTCTCTACCTTCCTACAGGTGGTAGATCTGTGGTGCTTCTGTCACTGGCCAAGCTCTCATAAGTACATAAGTATTGCCACACTGGGACAGACCAAAGGTTCATCAAGCCCAGTATCCTGTTTCCGACAGTGGCCAATCCAGGTCACAAATACCTGGCAAGATCCCAGAAAAGCTCAATACATTTTATGATGCTTATCCCAGAAATATGCAGTGGATTTTTCCCAAGTCAATTTAATAATGGTCTCTGTTTTCCTTTAGGAAGCTGTCCAGACCCTTTTTAAACCCCGCTGAGCTAACTGCCTTTACCACATTCTCTGGCAGCAAATTCCAGAGTTTAATTACATGTTGAGTGAAGAAAACCTTTCTCCGATTCGTATTAAATTTACTATTTTGTAGCTTCATCACATGCCCCCTAGTCCTAGTATTTTTGGAAAGAGTAAACAGATGCTTCACATCTGCCCATTCAACGCCACTCATTATTTTATAGACCTCTATCATATCTCCCCTCACTCGCCTTTTCTCCAAGCTGAAGAGCCCTATCCGCCCTAGCCTTTCCTCATAGGGAAGTCATCCCATCCCATTTATCATTTTCGTTGCCCTTCTCTGCACCTTTTCTAATTCCAGTATATCTTTTGTTGAGATGTGGCGACCAGAATTGAACACAATATTTGAGGTGCGGTTGCACCATGGAGTGATACAAGGACATTATAATGTCCTCATTTGTGTTTTCCATTCCTTTCCTAATAATACCTAACATTCTATTTGCTTTCTTAGCCACAGCAGCACACTGAGCGGAAGGTTTCAATGTATCAATGATAACACCTAAATTCCTTTCTTGGTCTGTGACGCCTAACGTGGAACCTTGCATGACGTATTTATAATTTGGGTTCCTCTTTCCCACATGCATCACTTTGCTCTTGCTCACATTAAACGTCATCTGCCATTTAGACGCCCAGTCTCCTAGTCTCGTAAGGTCCTCTTGTAATTTTTCACAATCCTCCCATGATTTAACCAGTTTGAGTAACTTTGTGTCATCAGCAGATTTAATTATCTCACTAGTTACTCCCATCTCTAGGTCATTTTTTATTGATGATTAAACATTAGTAACAGATTCATTAAAGTCAAACATTTTGTGAAGTACAGCACTTCTCGCTTTATGGGAGATATTTCGCAAATATGCATTCCATATATTGAGAAAATTCTTTATTCTTTTTGGGTTGCCGTGGGCCGCCCTGGCTTCCCAGAGCATTAATTCATGGAGCTTATTCCTCCAATACCATAGGTCATTTTAAATATGTTAAAAGGCAGCGGTCCCAGCACATACACCTGGGGAACACCACTAACTACCCTTCTCCACTGAGAATACTGACCATTTAACCCTACTCTGTTTTCTATCTTTTCTCCGAGGACAAGCAGGCTGCTTGTCCTCACTGATGGGTGACGTCCACGGCAGCCCCTCCAATCGGAATCTTCACTAGCAAAATCCTTTGCTAGCCCTCGCGCGCCGATGTGCAACGCGCATGCGCGGCCGTCTTCCCGCCTGAAACCGGCTCGTGCCGGCCAGTCTTCTTTTGTCCGCGCTCGGTACGGTCGTGTTACGCCGTTCGCGCCCCGAAAAGTTGACCGCGCGCGTCTTTTTTGGACTTCACTAATAAAAAAATTTAAAAAAAATCCTTTCGGAAGGAGACCTTTTCGGTCTGTCCCCTTCCTATATTTCTAGTTTTTGCCCCGTGAAGTTTTCTTTCGTCGTCGGGGTAGGCCCTTTGAGGCCTCGGTTCGAAGTTTTTCTTCCCCTTTTTGTGGTGCCATCTTCGCCATTACGAGTTTTGATCTCGCCGGCGCGATTTTTCCGCCCATGACATCGAAGTCTCCCAGCGGCTTCAAGAAGTGCACCCAGTGCGCCCGGGTAATCTCGCTCACTGATAGACACGCGTCGTGTCTTCAGTGTCTGGGGGCTGGGCACCGCCTGCAGGCCTGTAGTCTGTGCTCTCTTTTACAAAAGCGGACTCAGGTAGCGAGATTGGCCCAGTGGAACGTTTTGTTCTCGGGCTCTTCGTCGGCATCGGCACCGGGAGTATCGAGTGCATAGAAGTCGCCAGCGTCCAGACCTTCATCCTCTGCCGCAATTGCATCGAGTGTATCGAGGCATCAACCCTCTGCATCGGGGCTGAGACATCGGAAGGCTGCGTCGGTGGTACCGGGACCTCCTCGTCTGCTGATGTCGTCGGACGGTGGTGCTTCGTCTGGAGTGCAGGTGAGGGCTGTCCATTCCCCTGCTGGTGGCGGTGAGCCTTCGGGTGGGTCTCCCCCTACCCTGAGGGCTCCTGCGGTACAGCCCCCCCGAGACCGACCTTCTTCGGCCTCGGCCCCGAGGAAGCAACGGCTGGATTCTACGTCCTCGTCGGTGCCGGGAAGCTCCGGTGACATGCTTCGTCCCAAGAAGTCGAAGAAGCATCGACACCGGTCTCCTTCCCGTGTCGGCACCGAGAGCTCTGGGTCGCCGAGGGAGGCGGCACCCAGCAGGCATCGGCACCGAGAGGACCGCTCACCCTCTGTTCAAGAGGTGTCGATGCGCTCCACTATGGACAGCCCGGAACAGCCTCCACGCCCGGAACAGACTCTGACATCGACACCTGCATCGGCTTCCATGTCTTTCTCCACAGCCGCTCTGCACGAGAGTCCTGCGGTAGCCTCCCAGGAAGGCTCCCCGACGACGTCGGCGGAGGGAGCTTCGCCGGTGCGGGCGAGGGAGTCTACCTCTCGACGCTCCCACCGTGGCCGTGGTTCCACGGAGTCGAGCCGGGCACGGCTTCAGACACAGGTTCGTGAACTTGTCTGATACGGATGGTGAGGCCTCGTGGGAGGAGGAGGAGGACATCAGATATTTCTCTGACGAGGAGTCTGATGGTCTTCCTTCTGATCCCACTCCCTCTCCTGAAAGGCAGCTTTCTCCTCCCGAGAGTCTGTCTTTCGCTTCCTTTGTCCGGGAGATGTCTACGGCCATCCCCTTCCCGGTGGTTGTGGAGGACGAGCCCAGGGCTGAAATGTTTGAGCTCCTGGACTATCCTTCTCCACCTAAGGAAGCGTCCACAGTACCCGTGCATCATGTCCTCAAAAAGACATTGCTGGCGAACTAGACCAAGCCATTAAGTAATCCCCACATTCCCAAGAAGATCGAGTCCCAGTACCGGATCCATGGGGACCCAGAGCTGATGCGCACTCAGTTGCCTCACGACTCTGGAGTTGTGGATTTGGCCCTAAAGAAGGCTAAGAGTTCTAGGGAGCATGCTTCGGCGCCCCCGGGCAAGGACTCTAGAACCTTAGACTCCTTTGGGAGGAAGGCCTACCATTCCTCTATGCTCATGGCCAAAATTCAGTCTTACCAGCTCTACACGAGCATACACATGCGGAATAATGTGCGGCAGTTGGCAGGCTTGGTGGATAAGCTCCCCCCTGAGCAAGCCAAGCCTTTTCAGGAGGTGGTCAGGCAGCTGAAGGCGTGTAGAAAATTCCTGGCCAGAGGGGTGTATGACACCTTTGATGTTGCGTCCAGGGCCGCTGCTCAAGGTGTGGTGATGCGCAGACTCTCATGGCTGCGTGCCTCTGACCTAGAGAATAGACTCCAGCAGCGGATTGCGGACTCGCCTTGCCGTGCGGATAACATTTTTGGAGAAAAAGTCGAGCAGGTGGTAGAGCAGCTCCACCAGCGGGATACCGCTTTCGACAAGTTCTCCCGCCGGCAGCCTTCAGCTTCTATCTCTACAGGTAGACGATTTTTGGGGGGAAGGAGGACTGTTTCCTACTCTTCTGGTAAGCGTAGGTACAATCCTCCTCCTCGACAGCCTGCGGCCCAGGCTAAGCCCCAGCGCGCTCGCTCTCGTCAGCAGCGTGCGCCTCAGCAAGGCCCCTCGGCTCCCCAGCAAAAGCAAGGGACGAGCTTTTGACTGGCTCCCGCAGAGCATAGCTGACATCCAAGTGTCAGTGCCGGGTGACCTGCCGGTCGGAGGGAGGTTGAAAGCTTTTCACCAAAGGTGGCCTCTCATAACCTCCGATCAGTGGGTTCTCCAAATAGTCCGGCAAGGATACACCCTCAATTTGGCCTCAAAACCTCCAAATTGTCCACCGGGAGCTCAGTCTTGCAGCTTCCAGCACAAGCAGGTACTTGCAGAGGAACTCTCCGCCCTTCTCAGCGCCAATGCGGTCGAGCCCGTGCCTTCCGGGCAAGAAGGGCTGGGATTCTATTCCAGGTACTTCCTTGTGGAAAAGAAAACGGGGGGGATGCGTCCCATCCTAGACCTAACAAATATCTGGTCAAAGAAAAGTTCAGGATGCTTTCCCTGGGCACCCTTCTCCCCATGATTCAGCAAAACGATTGGCTATGCTCTCTGGACTTGAAGGACGCCTACACGCACATCCTGATACTGCCAGCTCACAGACAGTATCTGCGATTTCAGCTGGGCACACGTCACTTCCAGTACTGTGTGCTACCCTTTGGGCTCGCCTCTGCGCCCAGAGTGTTCACGAAGTGCTTATCTGTAGTAGCAGCGGCACTTCGTAGGCTGGGGGTACACGTGTTCCCATATCTTGATGATTGGCTGGTGAAGAACACATCCGAGGCAGGAGCTCTACAGTCCATGCAGATGACTATTCGCCTCCTGGAGCTACTGGGGTTTGTGATAAATTATCCAAAGTCCCATCTTCTCCCAGTGCAGAAACTCGAATTCATAGGAGCTCTGCTGGATTCTCGGACGGCTCGCGCCTATCTCCCAGAGACGAGAGCCAACAACTTGTTGTCCCTCGTCTCGCGGGTGCGAGCGTCCCAGCAGATCACAGCTCGGCAGATGTTGAGATTGCTGGGCCACATGGCCTCCACAGTTCATGTGACTCCCATGGCCCGCTTTCACATGAGATCTGCCCAATGGACCCTAGCTTCCCAGTGGTTTCAGGCTGCTGGGGATCTAGAAGACGTGATCCACCTGTCCACGAGTTTTCTCAAATCCCTGTATTGGTGGACGATTTGGTCCAATTTGACTCTGGGACGTCCTTTCCAAATTCCTCAGCCACAAAAAGTGCTGACCACGGATGCGTCTCTCCTGGGGTGAGGAGCTCATGTCGATGTGCTTCACACCCAAGGAAGCTGGTCCCTCCAGGAACGCGATCTGCAGATCAATCTTCTGGAGTTACGAGCGGTCTGGAACGCTCTGAAGGCTTTCAGAGATTGGCTGTCCCACCAAATTATCCAAATTCAGACAGACAACCAGGTTGCCATGTATTACATCAACAAGCAGGGGGGTACCGGATCTCGCCCCCTGTGTCAGGAAGCCGTCAGCATGTGGCTCTGGGCTTGCCGTCACGGCATGGTGCTCCAGGCCACATATCTGGCAGGCGTAAACAACAGTCTGGCCGACAGGTTGAGCAGGATTATGCAACCTCACGAGTGGTCGCTCAATTCCCGTGTAGTGCGACAGATCTTCCAGGTGTGGGGCACCCCCTTGGTAGATCTCGAGCCAACCACAAAGTCCCTCAGTTCTGTTCCAGGCTTCAGGCCCACGGCAGACTGGCATCGGATGCCTTCCTCCTGGATTGGGGGGAGGGCCTGCTGTATGCTTATCCTCCCATTCCTCTGGTGGGGAAGACTTTGTTGAAACTCAAACAAGACCGAGGCACCATGATTCTGATTGCTCCTTTTTGGCCGCGTCAGATCTGGTTCCCTTTTCTTCTGGAGTTGTCCTCCGAAGAACCGTGGAGATTGGAGTGTTTTCCGACCCTCATCACGCAGGACGAAGGGGCGCTTCTGCATCCCAACCTCCGGTCCCTGGCTCTCACGGGCTGGATGTTGAGAGCGTAGACTTTGCCTCTTTGGGTCTGTCAGAAGGTGTCTCCCGCATCTTGCTTGCTTCCAGGAAAGATTCCACTAAGAGGAGTTACTTCTTTCTATGGAGGAGGTTTGCCATCTGGTGTGACAGCAAGGCCCTAGATCCTCGCTCTTGTCCTACACAGACCCTGCTTGAATACCTTCTGCACTTGTCTGAGTCTGGTCTCAAGACCAACTCTGTAAGGGTTCACCTTAGTGCGATCAGTGCATACCATTACCGTGTGGAAGGTAAGCCGATCTCAGGACAGCCTTTAGTTGTTCGCTTCATGAGAGGTTTGCTTTTGTCAAAGCCCCCTGTCAAGCCTCCTACAGTGTCATGGGATCTCAATGTCGTTCCACCCAGCTGATGAAACCTCCTTTTGAGCCACTGAATTCCTGCCATCTGAAGTACTTGACCTGGAAGGTCATTTTCTTGGTGGCAGTTACTTCAGCTCGTAGAGTCAGTGAGCTTCAGGCCCTGGTAGCCCAGGCCCCTTATACCAAATTTCATCATAACAGAGTAGTCCTCCGCACTCACCCTAAGTTCTTGCCAAAGGTTGTGTCGGAGTTCCATCTGAACCAGTCAATTGTCTTGCCAACATTCTTTCCCCGTCCTCATTCCTGCCCTGCTGAACGTCAGCTGCACACATTGGACTGCAAGAGAGCATTGGCCTTCTATCTGGAGCGGACACAGCCCAACAGACAGTCCGCCCAGTTGTTTGTTTCTTTTGATCCCAACAGGAGGGGAGTGGCTGTGGGGAAACGCACCATATCCAATTGGCTAGCAGATTGCATTTCCTTCACTTACGCCCAGGCTGGGCTGGCTCTTGAGGGTCATGTCACGGCTCATAATGTTAGAGCCATGGCAGCGTCGGTAGCCCACTTGAAGTCAGCCACTATTGAAGAGATTTGCAAAGCTGCGACGTCATCTGTCCACACATTCACATCTCATTACTGCCTGCAGCAGGATACCCTACGCGACAGTCGGTTCGGGCAGTCAGTGCTTCAGAATCTGTTCGGGGTTTAGAATCCAACTCCACCCCCCTAGGCCCATGTTTATTCTGTTCCAGGCTGCACTCTCAGTTAGTTGGATAAATTGTTAGGTCAATCTCAGTTATGTCCTCGCCGTTGCGAGGCCCAATTGACCATGGTTGTTGTTTTGAGTGAGCCTGGGGGCTAGGGATACCCCATCAGTGAGAACAAGCAGCCTGCTTGTCCTCGGAGAAAGCGAATGCTACGTACCTGTAGAAGGTATTCTCCGAGGACAGCAGGCTGATTGTTCTCACAAACCCGCCCGCCTCCCCTTTGGAGTTGTGTCTTCCCTTCTCTTTGTCTTGCTACATATGAGACTGGCCGGCACGAGCCGGTTTCGGGCGGGAAGATGGCTGCGCATGCGCGGTGCGCATCGGCGCGCGAGGGCTAGCAAAGGATTTTGCTAGTGAAGATTCCGATTGGAGGGGCTGCCGTGGACGTCACCCATCAGTGAGAACAATCAGCCTGCTGTCCTCGGAGAATACCTTCTACAGGTATGTAGCATTCGCTTTAACCAGTTTTTAATCCACAATAGAACACTGCCTCCTATTCCATGACTTTCCAATTTCCTCTGGAGTCTTTCATGAGGTACTTTGTCAAACGTCTTCTGAAAATCCAGATACACAATATCAACTGGCTCACCTTTATCCACATGTTTGTTCACCCCTTCAATTGTTTACTTTTTCCAAAAATACTAGGGCTAGGGTGCATGTAATGAAACTACAAAGTAGTAAATTTCAAAGGAATTGGAGAAAGTATTTATTCACAGAACGTGTAACTAAACTCTGGAATTCGTTGCCAGATAATGTTGTAAAAGCGGTTAGCTTAGTGAGGTTTAAAAAAGGTTTGGCTAGCTTCCTAAAAGAAAAGTCCATAACCCATTATTAAAATGGACTTGGGGGAAATCCACTGCTTATTTCAAGGATAATCAAAAATTATAGCAAAAAGTGTCAACCCTCCACCGCTTGTAATTTGAACCATACACAACAAACTGTCAGTGGAGCAGCTCAAACTTATTTATGCTTTAATGAGGGGATGTCTCATACTGTCACACAGGTACTTCTTTTTTGTGCTTCCTTAAAGCCTCAGCTTTAGTGACTCAGTTATAATCATCGACTGCCCCCAACCACAGATAGTGCTGTCAACCACCTCAAAATAAGTGTTCTGTAATAAATTAATCCATATTTCAACTGTGCTTATATAACAAAAAGTTCTTCTTTAGTTTATATCAATTTTTTTGTAAATTTTTTGCACTATCGTTTGTAGCTTGTATACAGAGCTTAAACAGGTGCAGAAACAATGTTTAAACTTGTCAAGCAGGATCAATGTTTTGGCTTATCTGGCTGAAAAACCCCCTGCTGCTTTATTATCTGTAGCTCATGCTGTGGATTCAGCCCTCCTGCATTACTTAGATCTCACTTCAGCATTCCATTAAAGAGCTGGTGAATTTCTTCTCCTCACCCCCCCCCCCCCCCCCCCCCCCCCCCCAGGAACCCCCTTTCACGGTGCCTCAGTTTGTCAAGGGAACTTGCATGTACTTCACCAGCGACAGGCAAGGATAAGCAGCATAAAATGTATTGTACTGTTTTGGGATCTTGCCAGGTACTTGTGACCTGGATTGGCCACTGTTAGAAACAGGATGCTTGGCTTGATGGACTTTCGGCCTGTCCCTGTATGGCAATACTTATATACTTAATAAATTCCATAGTGTAATTACATGTTGACTGAAGAAATATTTTCTCTGGTTTTAAATTTTACTACTTGGTTTCATTGCGTACCCCCTAATCCTAGTATTTTTGGGAAGAGTAAACAATCCACATCTATCTGTTCCACTCCACTCAATTTTATAGATCTGTTTGTTATCATATGCCCCTCAGCCATATCTTCTCCAAGCTGAGGAGACCTAGCTGCTTTAGCCTTTCCTTATAGGTAAGTCATCCCATCCCCTTTATCATTTTCATCGCCCTTCTCTGTACTTTGTCTAATTTCACTATGAGGCATATTTTCAAAGCACTTAGACGTATAAAGTTCCATAGAAACCTATGTAACTTTGTAAGTCTAAGTGCTTTGAAAATACGCCTCTATATCTTTTTTGAGATGTGTTGACCAGAATTGCGCACAGTATTCAAGGTGTGGTTCCACCATGGAGCATTACAAAAGCATTATAATATTCTCATTTTTGTTTTCCATTCCTTTCCAAATAATTCCTAACATTGTATTTGCTTTCGTAAACGTGGCTGCACACTAAGCAGAGGGTTTCAATGTATCATTTCCTGGGGGATGACTCCTAATGTGGAACCTTTGATGACATAGCTGTAGTTTGGGTTCCTTTTTTCCACGTACATCTTCTTATGCTTGCTCACATTAAGCATCATCTGCTATTTGAACTCCGTCTCATATGATAGGGTTTACCATACATCCGGATTTCTGCATCTCTCAAACCAGTATTTTAATTAGTCTGGAGGCACAAGAACATTGCATATTCTGAGAATTCTTTTACCACCTAACATTCTGGATGTCTGAGATTTGTGAATTACGACCTACAGAACCTTCCTTCATTCTAGTCCTCTTAAGATTTGAAGAGTTTTAAAATGTACATCTGAGACCAGAAATTGGGTGGTGTTTAGGGAAGTTCGGCAGTTCAGTTTTTCAGTTTTCCCATTGCTTTGATCTGTGGGAAAGAATGCACATTCCATGCACTATAAGGAACAATGACAAGGTTCTAACATGATCCATCTCATCATTTCTTCTCTAACCTGAAATTGTTGATTATAAAAAAATATTAACTATGCCCTCACTCCCTGCACCAAATCTTTATTTATGTTTAAATGATTTTGAGTTTTTTCATAAAACATATACATTCAACATTATGCAACATACTCACAGCATTGTAAGTGTCTGCAACTAACAACTGATCTTCCAACCCTTTAACCTTCCTTACCTCCCATCCCCCTCCCCTCCCCCCCCTTAGAGGTAACTCAGTCTCTTAACCTGTTAACCAAGTCCGTGCATTCCTTTTCACATATTCAATAAATGCCCTCGTGCTCTGAGTCAATGTGTCCAAAAAGGGGCCCCACCTGCGGTAGAATCGTTTCTCTCTGGCGGGAGGTTGTTGTTTTGCTTCCAACCTTTCAAATCTCATAAGCTGTTTCATCTCCCCTCTCCAAGACTGAAGCAAGGGGGCTTTCATGGACAACCATGATTTTAAAATGTTTAACTTGCCCAGTTATGGCTCGAAGCGAAAATCCTCGCATGCCCTGTGGGATTGGTTCAAGTATTAGCAGTTTTCCAAACAGCATCTCCGGATTGGGTTGCCAGCCAGCATGCCAAACATGTGAGATCCATTTCAAAAGTCGGTCCCAGAAGGTACGTATTTGCGGACAGACCCAAAACATGTGTCCAAGAGTGGCTCCTACAGCCCCGCATTTTGGGCATGCCCCATCTGGGGATAACCCCATATGAAAGGCCCGCCTTGGCGGTATATGAGCTCTGAGCACTACCTTATACTGCATCTCCCAATGTTTTGAGAGTTGGGTTATTTGCCTCAATCCCAAAATGTGGTCCTTTAGTGTTGCAGCTTTTATAGTTACACCCAGCTCCGCACTCCTTGCCTCTGCCAGCTTTCCGGTGTCAAGTTCTGTATTTGCATCTTTAATGTGTCTATGATGGAACTTCATTGGTACCTTCTGCTGGGATCTGATGGTTTATGCCTCCGCCAACTCCTCCCGGACATCCTCAGTCAAGTTGTCCCAGGGTAATCCGGTGATGTAGTGTTTCAATTGATAATAATAAAAAATGTCCAGCGGTGGTAGTTGATAACTTTTTTGTAACTCCCCAAAGGGTTGAATCCTTCCTTCCGCTGTCAACACTTGTGCTAGAAAAATCAGACCCTGTTGTTTCCACCTCCGGTAAGCGCTATGTAGCTGCCCTGGTGGAAAGTCCAAATTCCCACATATGGGCAGGTACGGTGTCGTTTTTGCTGAAAAGCGGTGTAGTCTGCAAACCCATCTCCAGACCGCTCGTGCAGATGTGAAAATTCCTGTGTCCACAAACTCCTTACTTATTATCGCTTTTGAAGCATGCAGCATGTATCCAGGGTGTACTTGTTGTAGCGCTGCAGTTTCTACTACTACTAACTAGCATTTCTAAAGCGCTACTCTATTTCTGTAGCCGAAATGTAGCTCGTTCCTCTGAGCCAGTCATTTATATGGCGCATGCCACTTAAATGTCTAACACTTCGACACGACCTTACCCACTACCTTCTAACTAACTCCTCTTTCCTTAGCGTCCCTCCGGACCGGACCAGGATTGGACTGATGGGTTGTGCTCGCCTACCAGCAGGTGGAGACTGAGAAAAAAACTCTGACTCTAGAGAGCCAATAGGAGCCCTGGCCATGTGACCTTAGCCTCAGTATTTTCTCAGTCTCCCAGCAGGTAGGAAGCGAGCCCATTAGTCTCTCTTTTTATCTTTCTCTTTTAGAGGTTAATAATAAGAACTACAATGCTACCTCTTCTGTGCCTAGGAATTCTCGGTTAGACGCTGGTCAGATAGAGATTTCTTTTCCTTTCTTTCTTTACAGCCTCTGGGGGTGTTAAACTCGGGGTGCCCCCGGGTCCCTCCCCCCTTCCTCCCCATCTCCCATATGTAGCTGGGAAGGGCTACCCTTTGTTTAGAAAGGTGTATGTCTTTGGGAGAGGCAGCCACTATAGAAAGTTAAAACGTATATGTATTTTTTCCTTTCCCAGCATTTTAAAGAGCAAGCTAGCAGGCAGCGCTCAGCTATTAAAAAAAAAAAAAAATCCCCAGGCTTCTAACGAGCAGGCAGCTCTGTGTTATTCTATTACTCTTCAGCAGAGTTTTTCCCCATTACTTTAACGAGCAGGCAGCTCTGGTTGCTGTTTTGGGTGTCTATGTTATCTAGCTGTTTAAAAAAAAAAAAAGCAGCAATAATTTGGAGGAGGTTTCTTGACTGTCTTTTTTGCTCTTCCCTCCGTTTTTGTCAGTTGTTTTATTTTTAGCGGTTCTGTAGAGCAGGGCTTCAAAAAAAAAAAAAAGGAGATTTTGGCGCGAATCGGGTACGCGCATGCACGCGCATTACCGTCATGTCTGAGACGCGAATCGGTTACGCGCATGCATGCGCATTACCGTCATGTCTGAGACGCTGCGCTGTATGCCAGCGTCGGGGGATCTCCTCTTCCGGCTCCTGTAAATACTGTGCGCCGCTGGGGGGTGCGTCGGGACCTTCTCTTTCGCTGTCTTCGGGGCTTCAGTCGTCAGCCCAGGGTCCCTCGCCGTCGCGGTCTGCTTCAGCAGTTGTGGACGGGTCGGGTGCGCCTCCGGATGCCTCTCCCGCGAATTTGGTGCGTGCGGCGCTCATTTTGTTTTCCGCGCGACGTGTGTTTTTTGGGGGGGGCGGAGAGAGCTCCATTATGCAGGAGAAACTGCAGCATGTTTTTGTCAGCGACGGAGTCCATTCGTTTTCGGCTCCAAGTTTTTCTATATTGCAGCCTGCTCCTTCAGAACGCAGTGCTCTGTGGTATGTGTGGCGCTCCATAATTTGAATCTACAACGAATTATAGAAATGAGAACAGACGAATATCATTCTTTCATCTTTCAGGGGAACTAGGAGGTTGAAAGCATGATTTTCCAATCACATCGGTTATCCAGAAGAGAGAAATTAAAAAAAAAAAAAAAAAAAAAAAGAGAGAAATCCACTATACTATGCAATCTAGGTGGTACGTGGAAGGCTTGTGTACTTGCACATTTATGCACACCATTTGCACAAATGGTTTGAGGCTGTTTGCTCTATAATCCAGGATTATTTTTCTCTGTGGTTTCCCAGTGTTGCGGTTCTACCATATTTCTTATTCTTTTTCTGCCTTGAGACTATATAAATTCTGCAAGGTTGTAATTTCAGTTTTAAAATCACAAATTATGATTTTAATTTGTGGCTACACAGAGTTTGTTCCTTTTAAGAATTTCTCAATGGCTGTGGTATTCTACAGTGTTTTTTAAGAATTTAAGAAATTTTCTCTATAGGCATAAAGTAGATTGTTTTTAGATGCCATAAGAATATATATGCTCTCTCATATTCTCTGAGGGACAGCCCTGTCTATCAAGCTCCCAATCACTCAACTGCAGGCAGGCTTGGTTCATGTCTTCTCTTCTTTTCCAACTGTCTTGAAGCCTCTCATACTTCAGTTTGGCTTTCTTCTGGTAGTTACAGGACAGATGACCACTTAGAGAATGAGGTCACCTTTTCATTTTGCATATTTCCCCCTTAAAGATAGTGGAAGGTCCTGAAACCATTTTGTTTTTTAAATCTATGCTATCAGTTCAGCATTGGCAGATGGTAAACTGTCTGGTTTGGTCCAGTATGCCTATACATACCATCTACTATCCCGAGATCTTATGTTCTTGTTTCAAGCTTTCTTGATTCATATAGTCTTGTCTCCTCCGCCTTTTCTAAGTAGCGGCGGCACAAATTCTTCTTCTCCGGTAAAAGTATTTTACAAGTCTGTCCTTTTTCATTTTTATTCTATGCGCCCTCTCTCCAGAGCCTCCTTTCACTTGGAAGGGATCTCACTTCCTGTGCCCGACAAGCTGTGAAAGACCAAAAGGCCATCAAGCCCAGCATTCATGTCTAATGGGCATAGGTACATAGGTATTGTCTTCTTGGGAAGGACCAAAAGTCCATCAAACTCAGCATTCGTATCTAATGGGTGTGGGTTTGGTACATCTCAGTGAGGGAGGAGGCATGACCATGGTACGAGGATTGGGGAGATCCATGAAATTACGGGCCGGTGAATCAGGTGTCCATTCCGAGCAAATGGTTGAACTTGCGGGGAAAAAAAAAAAAAAAAAAAAAGAGCGTGCTTCCATGGTTGTTGGACACCTATATTTAAAGTTTACCCAGCTGTGACACGCCACAGGGATAGGGCTGGGTATGGAGCCCTATTTAAGTAGTGTCCTTGGTCACCTTTTCTCTCCTCCTCAGAACCCAGAAAATGGCTAGTTTTTGCTTAAGCATTAGCAGGTCATTTTCAGCAGTACTCTTCCTTCCGTTCTATTTTAGCTCTAAAAGGTTGTTCATTGCGCTCTCAGGATCACAACTTTTTGTATGGAGACTCCTCGGTCGATCATAGTGACAGTTCGGCAAGGAGAGTATTTAACGGCCTTGGATATGTCAGAGGCTTATTTACATATTGCTATTTGGCAGGTTCATCGCAGATTCTGGCGCTTTACGATTCTAGGTTGACAACTAGGGATCCTTGTTTCAGCCTTACCTAGACGACTCACTAATTGAGTAAAGTCTTATCAGCAGAGTTCTCAGGTCAAGCACCTGGGTGGTGCATCTTTTACAGTCTCTAGGTGGGGTGGTGAATGTAGCCAGGCCTCTCTGATCTCTCATCAGATATCTCAAATTTTCTCTTTGTTTAGTCAGGTTGGCGCAGAGTCTTTCATCTCCTCTTCATCTCCTCTGCAAGCATCCCAGTTTATATATATATTTTTTCTTTTTTCTTGGTGACCTTGGGCCTTCGGCCATTTCCTCGCTCTATTCTGCAGAGTACAATTTTACTTTCTAGTTTCCCAGAAGGAATTTTCCTTCATCCTTTTTGGAATCTCAGGGTCATCAATTGCGCTCTTTAAGTATCATCTAGTTATCACAAGAACCTTAGTTCCGTCATAGGGATGCTTCAGGCACTACACTTTTTAGCAGAAGCTTGTTTGTATATGTTTTGTTTCTGGGGGACCACAACAATTCGTTTACCTTCGGGTATATTTTGTTCCCCTACTGCTCAGCAAGGCGGGGAGTGCTATGTTGGTTTTTGCCATGACAATGGGTTCTGTCATCCGCCAAGGAGGAACTAAGAGTATACTCTTGAGTTTGTAGTCATTGAGGCTCTTGTCAGGGGTGGACATTTGCTTAACTGCTTTTTTCAGCAGTCCATGTGGCAGCAGTCGAAACGTCATTTTTTCTTAGTTGTCTCACCCTGCATTCAAGTGAATGGACTCTCATCTTTTCAGCGTTACTGCCTCGCTGCGGCAATTCAGGGATCTCTTTTTGCCTTCAGGCTCTCAAACATTTCTTACTTCTTCCGTCCAGCAACAGTCTTGACGGAGACAGGGATAGACGCCATCATTTAGCAGGGGTCTTTCAACCTTCTATAGGCGTTTCTTCTGTCAACTTACTAGGCGTTGTCTTTTCATTTATAAAAAAAAAAAAAAAAAAAAATTTCCATCTTTCATCCATACCACGCTTTATTTGGTCATATGGTTTGGCTCTTTGGTGGTTTTTTCATTAATTAAGAGCGCATTTTACGCTTCAGTAGTTCTTTCTATGCGGCGGTTGCGTTGTTGAGCCCCGTCTCTTTTATTTGTTCTTGGTTCATTTGTTGTTGGTTTTCATAAACGATTACTCTTTTTTTCTTTTCTCCTGCAGATTGCACTTTTTACGGTCTCGTCCTTTTGGAAGTTCTCGTTTACTTTAAGGATCTTAGTCTCCTTCGCCCGACAAGCCGAAATCCTCTTCAAATCACAATGTTAATCTTTCAGCTCTCGTAGGTCCTCTTTTTGGGCTGTTTTCTTCTGGTGTCCTTTAAGTTTTCCTTAAACCACTGTTTTATGGTACCCATAGCTTTTTCTATAAAGGTTTCCTATTCAAGCAGGGTTCCTAGTAGCTATTGCAGCAAGTAGGGCTATGAGTGGAGTACTTCTACAGTTGGTTACTCCTTTTCGGCCTAGTCTAGTTTCATGGTTTCACCTTTTCTGATCGGTCTTTTGTTCTTGGGTTTGTCTTTCTAGCCAGTAGGCGTAAGGGTTTGGTTGTTTCTACCCGCTCTATCTCGACGGATTGAGGAAATGAGAACTTCTATTTCTCTTCTCACTGAGAAATCTCACTGAGAGGGCAGTTTCACAGAGTATAACAACATATTCCACAACTTCAGAAGCGGGCTGTATTCTTACTACAGCGCTTTTTGATGCTCTCGATGCTCATTGGTAAGGTGGCAGCCTGGTCTTACCTTCATTCTTTCGCTAATTGAGACACGCCGCATGTTAGTTCTCGACAGGAGGCGGCCTATACAGCATGGATATTTCTATGTAGTTTTCATAGGGTCCCTCCCTTCAGATTACTGCTTTGGTACTTCCCATCAGTCCAATCCTGGTCCGGTCCGGAGGGACGCTAAGGAAGGAGAAATTAGATCTTACCTGCTAATTTGCTTTCCTTTAGTCCCTCCGGACCGGACCAGGCCCCTCCCATGTTCTCTCAACTCTTTAGATTCTTTTATTAGGTTTGGACGTGTCTTACTTCCTTTTCCACATGTGGAATGCTTTACAAAAAAAAAAAAAACCTTTGCGTGGTTCATACCACTTTTCTGGTGGTTGCTGGCGAGCTCAGTTACTGGAATATATATAAAACCTTAAATTTGCCATACCACTTCTCTGGTGAGAGTTGCTGGGGAGCTCAGTTGCTGGAATATATATATAACCTTAAGTGAGTCTTATCACTTCTCTGACAGTTGCTGGTGAGCTCAACTGCTGGAATATATAGAAGACCTTAAGTGAGTCATACCACTTTTCTGGTGAGAGTTGCTGGGGAGCTCTAATATGAATGGGCCATGCCACTTCTCTGGTGAGAGTTGTGGGCGAATTCTGATACAAATGGGCCATACCACTTCTCTGGTGAGGGTTGCTGGTGAGCTCTGATATGAATGGGCCATGCCACTTCTCTGGTGAGAGTTGTTGGCGAGCTCTGATACAAATGGGCCGTACCACTTCTCTGGTGAGAGTTGCTGGTGAGCTCTAGTACTCGGCTTCGCCGACGAATTTGTGGCTGCTAGAATTCCATACGGCACAGAAGGTCTTTCTTTCTTTCCTGCTTTGTTATTCAGATACTGAGGCTAAGGTCACATGGCCAGGGCTCCTATTGGCTCTCTAGAGTCAGAGTTTTTTTTCTCAGTCTCCACCTGCTGGTAGGCGAGCACAACCCATCAGTCCAATCCTGGTCCGGTCCGGAGGGACTAAAGGAAAGCAAATTAGCAGGTAAGATCTAATTTCTCCTTTACTTCCAACTTTACTACCGACTGTATCTAATACTATGTAATGATCATACCAAATTAACACCCTGTAAGCCATATTGAGCCTGCAAAAAGGTGGGATAATGTGGGGTACAAATGCAATAAATAAAATAAAATAAAAATAATATTCAAAAACCCCAGACCCCCATATTCCACTGGGGTGTGGAGTATCCACAACGATATTCGTGCCCGTTTCCCCCGCCAGAGGAATCGTTGGATGATTCTAGTCCATTCCTTTTCCTCTGTAGTTGTTAAGAATAGCGGAAGTACCTGAAAAACATATAGCCACTTAGGCACTATCATCATATTGATTATAGCAATACGACCCAACAGTGGGTAGTCATGCCACAATTGCAATCTTGTACACGTGTCCCTCATCAATTTGGAAACATTTAGGTGGTACAATTGCGTTAAATCCTTTGGTATACGGACCCCCAGATACCGAATTTCGCTGTCCACCCAGTTCACCTTAAGTTGTCTAGAGCTGTGAGTCCCTTCCCCATGCACCATCATGGCTGTTGACTTTGCAAGGTTAAGAGTGAACCCCGAGAGTTGGCTATACCTCTCAATTATATTTAATAATATCGAGAGTGCTTCAGGGTTAGTAGTCAGAATTAGCAGGTCAACAGCAAATGCTAACACTTTAATCTCATTGGTTCCTATCCTAGCCCCTTGTATTGCCCTTTCCAATTTTATTGCTCTGAGCAAGGGTTTCAGCGCTATGATAAATAATAGGGGTGATAAGGGGCACCCCTGACGTGTCCCCCTGTCTATCTGAAAGTTCTCACTTTTCACTCCATTAAGTAGGATTGCAGCTGAGGGCTCTATGTATAAAGCAGTGGTAGCTTCATAAAACCAGCCATGAAAGCCCATATAGCGCATCGTATCAAACATGAATTCCCAGTCTACTTTGATCAAATGCTTTTTCCGCATCGAGGCTCAGGAGTAGTGCTGGTACTTCCTCATGTTTGCTACGGGCCATTCCCAAGAGTAACTTATGGACATTCCCACCTGCCTGTCTATACTGCACAAACCCTGTTTGGTCTTCCCCAATCAGCCTCAGCAGAATTTTTGCTAGTCTATCGGCCAATATCTTTGCCAAAATTTTGTTATCCACATTAAGTAGTGATATTGGCCGATAGCCCTCAGCCTGGTCTTCAGGCTTGTCCGGTTTCGGTAGCAAAGTTATAAGCGCTGTGTTTGCATACTGTGGGAACCTCTGAGACTCCACTACAGTATGCCTCGAGGACGCCCAGGGAGGCCTCGGGCAGCAGGTTGTAGAATTCCCCTGAGAATCCATCGGGGCCTGGTGCAGAGGAGAGCGCCAGTCCTCTAACTACCTTTTGGAATTCCTGGCCCTGGATGGGTTCATTCAGCTGTCTAATTTCCTGGTCTTGCAAGCACGGAACACCCAGCCTCTCCAGATAGTTATCCAGAGACTGTTCTCTAATCGTCTGTTGTTTCTGATATAACTTGGAGTAATATTGCACGAATATCTGTCTGAAGTCCTCATTTTTGGTCCTTAGCGCCCCCTGGCTATCTCTCACGGCTGTGACCACCCAGTGGGGTTTCCAGTTCGTTACCAACTTTGCTAGTAGAGGGCCTGCCCTGTTCCCATGCCTTTGCAATCTATATTTTTGATAAAACATCGCTCTTGTGGTTTTCTCGTGTAGATGTGAGTTAAGGGCTACTTGTATTGTCTTATAATGTTCCCAAGTCTTTTTATTTGGGCTAGCCGCATATTGTCGTTTTGCTCTCTGTGCCTGTTTTTCCAGTTGTACTATAGCCCTAGCTATCTTTTTATTCCGTGCCGTCACGTATGCTATCACATCTCCCCTGAGGACAGCTTTTGCTGCCATCCAATACAAACTGGGATTGTCTAGGTGTTGGCTATTGAATTTGGCATAATCTTCCCATTTTGTTGCAATGAATTGCGTGAAGTCTTTGTTCCCATAAAGGTACCCTGGGAATATCCATCCCCGGTTCCAAATCTTCATTCATTTATTTATTTATTACATTTGTACCCCACATTTTCCCACCTATTTGCAGGCTCAATGTGGCTTACATGATACCATGAAGGCGATCGCCAACTCCGATAGAGAACAAATACAAAGTGATGTTATAGTCAGGTTCATATGTTACAATTGCATTGGAAATCGCAGAGAAGAAGAGTTATATAGTGTTCATTACGAGCTTTGGTTACGTTGTGTTGCAGGGTTCAGGCACTTAAGTTGGGTCAGGAGGGTATGCCTTTCCGAACCGGTAGGTCTTTAGTAATTTCTGGAAGTTAAGGTGGTCATACGTTGTCACAGCTTTTGGTAATGCATTCCATAATTGTGTGCTTATCTAGGAGAAGCTGGTTGCATAAGTTGACTTGCATCTGAGTCCTTTACAGCTTGGGTAATGCGGATTTAGGTGTGCCCAAACTTGACATTTCATCCTTTAGATTGTAAGCTCGTTTGAGCAGGGATTGTCCTTCTTTGTTAAACTGTACAGCGCTGCGTAACCCTAGTAGTGCTCTAGAAATGTCTAGTAGTAGTGTTTGTGTTGATCTGACTGTGTTTCCAGTTGGTAGGTCTATGAGGTCGGTCATATATCCCAGTGCTTCGCCATAGATAATTTTGTGGACCAGGGTGCAGATTTTGAATGCAGTACATTCTTTGGGAGCCAGTGCAGTTTTTCTCGGAGGGGTTTGGCGCTTTTGAATCGCGTTTTTCCAAATATAAGCCTGGCTGCCATGTTTTGAGCGGTCTGAAGTTTCTTTATAATTTGTTCTTTGCATCCCGCATAAATTCCATTGCAGTAGTCAGCGTGGCTTAGTACCATAGATTGTATCAGGTTGCGAAATGTTTCCCTCGAGAAGAATGGTTTCATGCGTTTGAGACTAGTGATCCTTTTTTCTTCCCTCCCCCCTTTCAGAAGTGCTCCTGAGTCTCACACTCCTCTTATTCTCAACTCATTCTAGCGCTCTCTTCCTATTCTTACCCCCTTGCCTGAGTCTTGTAGTCTGTTTAGTCATTACTACTGGAAGTCTCCAGGCTGTATTCTTCCTTTCTCCCCTGTCTTGAGATTGATATTATTCCATTCTTTTCCTCCAGATTCCTATAGGTCATGTCTGTCCTTTATTTCATCCTCTTTGATATTTTTTCATATTGGTACATTCTGTACCCAGTGCTTTCGGGTGTCATGGACACGTTTTTAAAATGTAAACTTGTTTTCTCACCAAAAACTGATTTGAGAGGTTGTATAGTTTTTCACTATTGTATATGGACAAGTAGTTGCAGCTGTGGAGATGGAAAATTAATTTGCCTGTTGTGCACTGTTATCACGTGCTCATTCTAATTCAGACTACTGTGGAAAATTTCATTATCTAGCTGCCAGGTTCAGAGAAGGGGGCTTGTGGGTGAGGATATACATTCTTTTCCCCTCTCCTTGAGAGGTGTAGACACAGAAAAAGGGCACTGCAGATTGGCTAACCTTGTCCAAAATGGGCTGCCTTCCCTTTTATAGGTGCTGTAAGCAGAGCTGTGAATTCCTGGCTCCTTGCAGCATGACAGATAAGGGAGATGGGAGCAAGCACATGGAAAGGGGGAGGGTGTCACATTCAGCCAGATATATACTGAGGGGAAGGGAGGGCAATCACAGCAATTCCATGGTGGACCAATAGTGGTGGTAATGGAGCAGTGGAGTGCTATGTGCATTCTGAAACACTTGAACACATGATCTAGAATTTCTAGTTGTGGTATGGAATTTAATATTGCTAGAAAAAATGTGCTCAATTGTGAAAGCATGCAGCAACAATAGAGCATTATAGGAGTGGCCTAATGGTTAGAGCACCGGTCTTGCATTCCACGGGTGGCCGGTTCAAATCCCACTGTTGCTCCTTGTCATCTTGGGCAAGTCACTTAACCCTCCATTGCCTCAGGTACAAACTTAGATTGTGAGCCCTCCTGGGACAGAGAAATATCCAGTGTACCTGAATGTAACTCACCTTGAGCTACTATACCCAGATATAAATAAATAAATGTCCGATTACTGCTAGAGCATGACAAAAGCCATCTAATTTACACAGGTCCTCAGTTTACTCTTTCCTACTGTTTGTTTCTTTATTGTGCTGCATTTTCTATATGCTAGTTAAATTAATGTGGGCTAGTGATCGTCCCAAATTCATAGAATTCACCAGTTCTAATCCATAAGGGCCAAAAAAAAGACCATCAACATACTTCTCAAAAATCACTGCTATTGAGACAGTATGAAAGGTGTCATTGCAGATGTCTAATTTTAAGGAGCTCAAGGTAATAAATCCATGACAGGTGTGAAGACAAATCATCCTGCTCTTCCATGCAGGCTTCAGTCTGAGCTGCTCTTCTTCTGTAGGTGCTTGTATTTATCTATAATTCTCTTCCACCAGTTGAAAGTCCATTTGTTGAGATAGTGTAGTTGTTTGGAAATGGTACATAAGTATTGCCATACTGGGAAAGACCAAAGGTCCATCAGGCCCAGCATCCTGTTTCCAACAGTGGCCAATCCAGGTCACAGATACCTGGCAAGATCCCAAAAAACATACAAAACATTTTATGCTGCTTATCCCAGAAATATTTTCCCCAAGTCCAGTTTAATAATGGTCTATAGTCTTTTTTCCTTTAGGAAGCCATCCAAACCTTTTTTAAACTCCACTAAGTTAACCGCCTATACCACATTCTCTGGCAGCGAATTCCAGAGTTTAATTACACTCCGGGCTTCTGTTAGGTTTTTTTTTCACCATGAAACCCTCTGCTCAGTGTGCAGTGATGTCTAAGAAAGCAAATAGAATGTTAGGTATTATTAGGAAGGGAATGGAAAACAAAAATGAGAATGTTATAATGCCTTTGTATCGTGCCATGGTGCATCCACACCTGAAATACTATGTGCAATTCTGGTCACTGCATCTCAGAGATGTAGTGGAATTAGAAATGGTACAGAGAAGGGTGACTAAAATGATAAAGGGAATGGGACTTCCTAATGAGGAAAGGCAAAAGTAGCTAAGGTGGTTCAGTTTGGAGAAGAGACGACTAAGAAGAATGATAGAGGTCTATAAAATGAGTGGCATGGGTTGACGTGAATCGCTGGTTTACTCTTTCCAAAAATACTAGGACTAGGGGGCACACTGGAAAGTAGTACATTTAAAACAAAAGTGGAGAAAATATGTCTTCACTTTACATCTAATTAAACGCTGGTATTTGTTGCCAGAGAAAATAGTAAAAGCAGCTTAGTAGGGTTTAAAAACATTTAGATAACTTCTTTAAAAAAAAAAGTCCATAAGCAACTATTAAGATGGATTTGGGGAAAACCCATTGCTTATTTCTAGGATAAGCAGCATAAAATGTATTGAACTGTTTTGGGATGTTGCCAGCCAGGTACGTGTAACCTGGATTGGCCACTGTTGGAAACAGGATACAGGGCTTGATAGATCTTTGGTCTCTCCCAGTATGGCAACACTTACATTTTTAAGGTGAGCTGAAAGGACAGGGACTAGCAATATTGAATCTTTTCTTTCAGAAGAAATGTTACTGGTTTCATTTCCCTCCTCTCGCTTGTGTGAAAGCAGAATGATCTTGAAAAATATGCATCTGGGTCTCATTTTATGTAACCAGGCCATGGGTCCAGGAGATTTGAAGAACTTTGGAAGATATACCTCAGTCCCTCTCGGCTGCTTGCTGGGGGTGTGGGGTGTAGCCAATGCACAATGTGCTGTCTGTTTGCAGTTGTGATCTGGTTTGTTCAGCTTCATCTCCCCTCCAGCAGAACCTTACATATGGCATTGGAGGAGTAGCCTAATGGTTAATGCAACGGGCTTTGATCCTGGCAACCTGGGTTCAATTCCCACTGCAGCTCCTTGTGATCTTGGGCAAGTCATTTAACCCTCCATTGCCCCAGGTACAAAGACTTAGTTTGTGAGCCCTCTAGGGACAGAGAGAGTACCGGCATATAATGTGTACAGCACTGCATATGTCTAGTAGCGCTATAGAAATGATTAATAGAAATAGTAGTAGATGTACCTTGGCCTCTGTTTTGGGACCTTTTGGATTTTTCCCTGCCACACCACCCCAGAAATGCAGGTTCATGCCTGTTCTGTTTCCAGTGTCATTAATTTTGTACAGTTTCTGACAATCCAGTTTTCCTTTGCCACTCTAATGGTCTTCAATTCCTCCTCCAGCCTCCTCTTTCTTCTACAAATGCTCCTAGCTCTGTAGTGGCTGTGGAAGTCTTCAGGTTTGGCTATAATATCCCTCAGAGATCTAATGTCATAAGAATTCTGTGAAGTGTTCTATAATTCCAGCTCTTAGGGTCCAGTTTTCTACCACTCTAGCATCATCACCACCCACTGCCTCATTGTCCAAGTCAAGGGACACCATACTTGTGGGTGAGGCTGTTCTCACTGTGGCCTTGAGTTTTAAGTAGAGCAAAGCAAGCATACTGTCTTTATCATATATTGTTGTGCACTTGCATGCAATCCTAACCAAAAGGATGTCTTGGGCATTAGAGCTAAATATAATAGCCTCACTAACTGCACTACTTACAGTTGTATTGATGACAAAAAGTTGTGGTCCTCTGCCTCCATCTGCTGGTAAGGTGGATTAAACCAGTGCTTCCTTGTCATCAGCAGCAGATAAATCCATTACGAATGGGTTGTGCCCACCTACCAGCAGGGGGAGATAGAGAACACTGAAAACCATAGTGCCTCTAGGACGGCTAGCTCCATCTGCCTCTCAGTATTTCTCTATCTCTCAGCAGGGTTGGACGCAGTTTGTTCAGCTCCTTGAAGATTCTGCCTGGGGTGGCTCCTGTGCTTTTTGCCTGTTGTAGCAGGGGTGTTGTGGCTAAGTGGAGCCCACTTTAAAGGCACATAGGTTCGCCCTTTCCCTGCCTTACCCTTCCCCCCTGTGTGGATGCAGGCATATAGGTTCGCCCTTTCCCTGCCTTTCCCACCCTCTTCTGCCTCCGGAGTGCTTCTGTAGCTGTTTGCCTCCAACTTTCCTCACAGCGTTAAAAAAAAAAAAAAAAAAAAAAAAAAAAGCACTTTTCAGCACTGCTGTTTCTGAGGCTTTTCCTGACTGCAGCGTGACCGGAGCTTGTGGACTCGGTCCTTTGAGGTAAGAGCGGTACTCAGCTCCTCCGGGGAGGGCCCACGGACGGCGTTCCGATCGGGGTGATTTTGGCGTGAAGGCGCCATTTTGACTTTTATTCCGCTGTTTTTCGGCGATGGCTGCTGAGGGAGTTAAGCGCTGTTCCTGTTGTGGCAAGTGCAGATCAGCAGCGGGGCTCTGTAAAACGTGCTGTTTAGACAGTAGAGCCAGTACGAGCATGGCGAGCGATGATTTTTCCTGCTCGATGGAGTTGGCGCCATCTTGGAAGCGCCGCATGGCTTGACCCCTGCGGTTGCGGAGGAGTCTGAGAGCAGAGGGGCGCTTCAGGCCGAGGCTACCAGAGGAGCTCCGTTCCCTGTGGCTCCTAATTCGGAGACGGGAGGTCAGGGTGAGTGTTTCCTCCCCCGAGTTTGAGCTTATTTTACATAAAGCCTTCATGCTGAAAAGAGCTCTGCCGCAGGTGTCTTACACTGCGTTGGTAACTGGTTCCCCTCCGACTGATGATGGCCAGGGGCTGATGCCAGACGTGGATGCCCCTGAGCGTTGGATGCACGCTAAGCATAGACTGCTAAAAATCCCCGTCGACGAGTGGCCCCCCCCCCCCCCCCCCCCGTGGTCGGGCTGTAGGGACTCTCTGAGGGATCTGGCAGGCCTTCGTGGTCTGAAGAGCCAGAGGAAGGAGCTGGTTTGCCACTGGATCTGGATGATCCCACTGCGGTTCGGATTTTCCACCGTGATGAGCTGCCTGCACTTATCTCTGATGCCTTACAGGCCCTCTCTATTGATGACCCTGTTCAAGGCGAGGCCTCCTATGGCAATCCGAGGATGGCGAGTACTAAGAAGCCTGCTCGTGCCTTTCCTTTGCATGACTCCATCCAAGAGCTTATTTCTGCTCAATGGGCTGACCCCGAGGGGCCCTTGAAAGTGGCCAGGGCGATGGGTCATCTTTACCCTCTGAGTGAGGAGCACTTGGCCTGTTTTGGGATGCCTAAAGTGGATGCCTTAGTCAAGGCGGTGACAAAAAGACCACCCTCCCAGTAGAGGGAGGGGTCGCCCTGAAGGACATTCAGGACCGGCGGCTGGAATCAGCGCTAAAACTGCCCTTTGAGATTTCGGGCCTAGCCTTAAGGGCGTCTGTTTGCAGTTCTTATGCTGCTCGAGCCTGCCTCTCTTGGTTACAACAGGCAGTGGAACAGCCCGTGGATGGTGCGGAGTCCCTCGCTGAGGTTGCACCGTGCATGGAGTCGGCCTTGTCATTTTTAGCTGACGTCCTCTATGATCTGGTCAGAGCTTCGGCGAAACAGATGTTTGTGGCAGTGTCCGCCCGCCGCCTTCTATGGCTACGGCAGTGGGCGGCTGACATGACCTCTAAGCAAAGGCTGGTGAAGTTGCCCTTTCGGGGCCTTCTGTTATTTGGAGAGGAGTTGGAGAAGATTAAAGACCTGGGGGATGCTAAACCCCAGCGGTTACCTGAGGATAGGCCGCGGCCTTCTTCCAAGGGACAAGTGGTTCCCTCCTCCTCCAGACCTCGCTTCCGTGAAGCTCAAAGGTATCGCCCGGGGCGCTCTGCAGAGTTTACTCAACGTGCTCGTTTTCAGCAGAGGAACTCCTTTCGCTCGGACAAACGCTCCGCAGCGGCAGGCTCAACGCCTGGAGTTCAGGACCGTCCTCCACAATGATGGGACGCCGGACCACTCCTCCTTTACAGCTCAAGGAGTGGACCAAGATTACCTCAGATCAGTGGGTCCTGGACCTGATCAGAGAAGGCTACTGATTGGAATTTGGTGCCCCGGTGAGAGACGTGTTTGTGGAGTTCCGATGCGGTACTGCTGTCAAACGGGCGGCGGTAGAGGAGACCTTACAAGTCTTGTTGCACCTTGGAGCGGTGATCCCTGTGCCTCCTGCCGAACACGGCTGCGGTCGTTACTCCATTTATTTTGTGGTGCCGCGAAAAGGCGGGTCTTTTCGGCCCATTTTCACATTCAAGAAAGTCAACGAGTCAATAAGAGTGCAGCATTTTCACATGGAAACCCTGCACTCCGTCATTGCGGCGGTACAGCCAGGAGAATTCCTCACGTCTCTGGACCTAAAAGAAGCTTGCTTGCACATTCCTATATGGCTCCCGCACCAACGGTTCCTCCGGCTTGCGGTGTTGGGAAATCATTTCCAGTTTCGGGCCTTGCCTTTTGGCCTCGCCACAGCTCCCCGAACCTTTTCAAAGGTAATGGTGGTAGTAGCTGCTTTTCTCAGGCGAGAGGGTATCCGGGTTCACCTATACCTCGACGACTGGCTTATCAGAGCGGACTTTGCGGAAGAGTCGTCATGTAACAGCCAGAGTGGTCTCAGTACTGCAATCTCTGGGCTGGGTCGTCAATATACCCAAAAGTCACCTGACCCCCTCTCAATCTCTAGAATATTTGGAGGTCCAGTTCGACACGGCCTCGGGGTTTGTCTTTCTACCCGACCAAAGGCGGTGCAAGCTTCAGAATCAGGTCTGTCTGCTCCTGAGGATGCCTCGCCCGCGAGCTTGGGACTTTGTCCAGCTGTTGGGGTCGATGTCGGCCACCTTGGAAGTGGTGCCATGGGCGAGAGCGCTCATGAGACCTCTGCAGATTGCCCTGCTTCAACGATGGTCTCCTATGTCCCAGGATTATCAGCGCAGACTCACGTGGCTCCCTGAGGCCCGTCTCAGTATGGAGTGGTGGCTCTCAGACAGCATGCTGCGGTGAGGAATGCCGCCAGCACTTCCCGATTGGTGCCTGGTGGTAACGGATGCCAGCCTGAAGGGTGGGGAGCACATTACCAGGGAACCTATGCCCAGGGTCTGTGGACACCTGAGGAACCGGGGTGATCCATCAATCGCTTGGAACTGAGAGCAATATTCCAGGCTCTTCTGGCCTTTCACGTGACTCTGGAGGGACTGGCTGTCAGAGTTCTGTTGGACAACACGACAGCAGTGGCCTACATAAATCGACAAGGCGGCACTCAGTGTCAGACACTGGCCGCAGAGGCCGCTCAGATATGCCACTGGGCCGAGCTACATCTGCAGCTTCTGTTAGCAGCTCACATAGCAGGTCAGAGCAATGTGCAAGCTGACTTTCTAAGCAGGTATCAAATCGACCTTGCGGAGTGGGATCTGGCAGACGAAGTGTTCCTTCAGATCTGTGCCAAATGGGGAACGCCCGTAGCGGATCTTATGGCCTCAAGCACAAATATTAAAGTCCCGTCCTTTTTCCGCAGACGGAGAGATCCTCGCTCGGTAGGGTTGGATGCCTTGGCTCAACCCGGGCCTCCTGTATGTGTTCCCTCCTTGGCCCTTAATAGGGTGACTCCTCCTGCGAATTTGGCTGCATCAAGGAGTGGTGATCCTCATTGCCCCGGATTGGCCCAGACGGCCGTGGTATGCGGACCTCCGGCGGATGCTGGTGGAGGCTCCCCTTCCTTTGCCTCTGGTACCGAACCTGTTGATGCAGGGTCAGGTGACCATGGAGGATCCCTGCCGCTTTGGTCTTATGGCATGGCTATTGAGAGGGTGCAATCGAGAGACAAGGGCTATTCTAACAAGGTCATCTCCACTCTCTTGCAGGTCTGCAAGCGTTCCACTTCCGTTGCCTATGCGCAGGTCTGCAAGCGTTCCACTTCCGTTGCCTATGCGCAGATCTGGCACCAGTTTGAGGCTTGGTGTCTTTCTAAAGCGATCACACCCATGCAGGCTTTTGTCTCGTTGATACTTGACTTTTTGCAGGATGGTGCACAAAAAGGCTTGGCCTATAATTCCCTGCGTGTTCAAGTGGGAGCCTTGGCATGTTTTCGGGGGAAGGTCGCTGGCACGGTTTCTTAGAGGGGTGCTTCGGCTCCGGCCTCCCGTGCAGGCCCCTTGTCCGGCTTGGAACCTGGGGCTAGTATTAAAGGCTCTTCAGTGTTCACCCTTCGAGCCGCTGAGGTGAGCTTCAGAGAAGGATGTGACTCTAAAGACACCCTTTGGTGGCCATTACATCGGCGAGATGGGTGTCTGAGCTCCAGGCGCTGTCCTGTCAAGATCCATTTCTGCAATTCTCAGAGTCCGGAGTAATGGTACGTACTGTGCCTTCCTTCCTGCCTAAGGTGGTTTCAGCGTTTCACCTAAACCAGCCTATTTTTCTGCCCTCCTTTACTAGGGAGGAATTTCCGGAATCTTTTGGGCAGTTGCACCTTCTGGATGTGCACAGGGCTCTGTTGCAGTATCTGCAGATGTCAAATGCTTTCAGGACCTCTGATCACCTTTTTGTATTGTTGTCAGGTCCTCGCAGAGGGTCTCCAGCATCTAAAGCCACTATATAGCCCGTTGGCTTAAGGAAGCCATTTTTTTCTGCATATCTGCTATTTGGCCGGCCTCCGCCTGACGCCTTTAAGGCACATTCCACAAGAGCGATTTCTTCCTCTTGGGCTGAGACGGGAGCACTCTCTTCAAGAGATATGTAGTGCAGCTACTTGGGCTTCTAAGCTCTCTTTTGCCCGTCATTACAGGCTGGATGTGGCTGGCTGGAGGGACGCGCTTTTTGGAGCACAAGTGCTTGCGCGTGGTGTGGCTTGTTCCCGCCCTATCTAGGGATTGCTTTGATACATCCCAGTTGTAATGTATTCATCTGCTGCTGATGACAAGGAAGGGAAATTTAGGTTCTTACCTTGGTAATTTTCTTTCCTTTAGTCAAAGCAGATGAATCCATGATCCCTCCTTGATTGACTCTGTTTTGTGTTCAGTTTTTCCTGCAGACATGTTCTCTCATTGGGAGAAGTTGGAAAACAGTCTTCAGGATTTCTGTTCTACTACTGGAGGTTGAGTTCGTCCCTCCTTTGTGTTGTTGCTCCTGTTCTGGGGCGTTCGTTCGCTGTGAGGAAAGGTCATGTTATACTACTTTGCGGTTTAACGCTGCTTTGGAAGGTTTAAAGTACTGAGAGGCAGATGGAGCTAGCTGTCCTAGAGGCACTATGGTTTTCAGTGTTCTCTATCTCCCCCTACTGGTAGGTGGACACAACCCATTCGTAATGGATTCATTTGCTGTGACTAAAGGAAAGAAAATTACCAAGGTAAGAACCTAATTTTCCCATATGGACTGGTCTAGGAGGATTCAAAGAAAGGAAAGTTAACTAGTTAGACTAAACATCCTGTCCTAGCATCCCTCTGGCTTTAGCTTATTTGTACTGTTTCCCTACCTTGCTTTGTGAACTTCAGGATATCACCCTGATTATGTAGTATGCCTTTGGATTTCTACACATAAAATGACAACTTTGGTATTGTTTTTTTGTTGTTGTTGTTTGAAACCTAAAGATTCTAATGAGGCCATATACACCTGTCAAAAACTATCCCCTCCCTTTGTTCTTTCCTTCCCTCTTTTTTCCTCTTTACATTGTAGTTCCTACTTATTTATTGCTTCGTGTCTGTCTCCGTTGTTCTTGCCCCCATTTTTTTTTTTTAGATTCTAAGCTGCCCAGATGGCTGTTCTGTTGGGTGTGAGAGTAAATTTTCAATAAACTTGAAACACGTGTTGGTTAATCTTCAGGCCCCCTTAATTACTTTCTGTTCCATCTATTCCTTTGGGCATGTTTGCAGATCATAGCATCATCCGCAAAAAGACATTTGGAGGGATTTAAGAGGAAAAAATGTATATCTCATAGAAGGAACAAGATTGGCCCATGAGTGAATCCTTGAAACAATTATCTTTCCTCAGAGTGAATTAGTGCATTCATTGTTACCCTGATGTCTGTTTGTAATCTTTTTCTTCACCTTGATGCTCTCTCAACCTCAGTTTATTTATGAAACTCCTATACAAAACTATATCAAAACCTTTGCTGAAATCCAGGTAGACCACATCTAGAGTATGCCCTTTTGATTTAATTTACTGGTCATACAATCTGATTCATATGACATAAACTTCTCTAGTACTCTCATGCAACCTCAGATCCTATAGATAGCCATATTCAAAATGTTTCACTTAAGTCTGCCTAGTAATTTCTTTCTCCAGCATTGAAGTTGTACTAACAGACCTGTGACTTCCAGCCCCCTCCCTTCCCCCACCCTAATTACCACTTTATATAAATAGGGACAGCATTCACCCTTCCCCAGTCCTAAAGAAACGCTCCTGTGTTTTTGCAATTGGATTTCATAACAGTTAAAAATATTTCATAAAAGCATGTATATACTCTTCAAAGTATTGCCATTCAAGTACAATTATTTTCCAATTTTCACATTTTCCTCCCTTCAATTTAAAATTTCTAGGAAATTTTACATCCCTATAGGTGGTACTGTAAAAATCTGTGGAATGGAAAAGAACCAGTCTGGAGAGATCTGGTCTGTAGTTCAAAGCTGTAAAGATATTGTACTGTCTTTTGAAAGAGAGAATTAGTATTTCTTTTTTTCCTTGGCAGGACTCGTTGAAGCCGTCGTTCACAGTTTCCAACTTGCCTGGGACATCTACTGTTCAAACTGCCCCCACTACTTCCTCTTCAATGCAAGTTAGCAGTGGCCCTTCCTTTCCCGTTACCAACTACCTTTCACCAGTGTCAGCAAGTTGCAGCCCCAACACCATCACCAGTGCCAATGGGACAGTTTTGAAGACAGCAGGCAGTGGCACAGTTGCATCTGGGGGGCTCATGCAGCTACCCACGGGCTTCACCTTAATGTCAGGTGAGTGAGAAAACTGGAAAGAAGACCACATTGACTATGGTGCAAAGGAGACCTAAAATTCTTACAGTAGTACCAAGAAATCCATGCGTGTGTGATATTGGGATAAGAAGAATTGTTGGAGCAGACATAAGGTAAGGAGGTCTGTAGAATAGGTGTTGATTAGAGTGTATTTGTAATGTGTTAAGTCAAATGAAGAGTTAAATGTATGGCGGTACTAGGGTAAGTGGCTGTACAGGAAGATATATTACTGAGATTAACACCCCTGTGGAAGGGGTAGAGCTATCTTCTAAACGACTCAACACAGACCATGTTTTGGCTCAATGGCCTGCATCAGGAGTCTGAAAGTGTCTTAAAATAGCATTTGCTATGGCATATGTCCTTAGCAAAAAATAATCCAGCAAAGCTCTGCTAAATTTTGTACCATGAACTTTAAATCACAAGCGTGCAACCTCGTAGAATACCAGTGAAGCCACTGTAACGACACAGACTTCTGATGCAGGCCATTTAGCTGAAGCACAGCCCGTGTCAAGTCGTTTAGAAGATATTAATAACATTTTTTGAGCACCATTGGTTTGTGTGTGCGTCACCTCCACTGTTCCTTGTGTTTTGCTGCTAAGTGTGAAGTTTGTCTTCTGTACCCTTTAGGGGTATAACTATGTCATACTAGCATATTTTCCCTTTATATCAGTGTGACTTTTCGGGTTTCTCCTCTTTTGCTCTTAGTATGATTGATTGTAAGCAGCTGAGGAGGCTACCAATTGGTGATATATCAAAAATGAATTTAAACTTAGATGTGATACTGAGATACGAGATTCTTAAGCAAAAAAAATCTTGTGTGAATGCTTGTTGCTGGGATAAAGGAAGGTGGAGTATGAGCATATGGTAGTGGTGTATGGAATTATGTGTTGCAAAAAGAATGTAACTACAGTGCTGTGGTTAAATATTGTATAGGAAGGGTGTATGAAAGGAATGAATGGTTTCTAGAAATGTTCTCCTGGGAAGTTGTTTGGAAAAATAATTGAGGTCACAAGTAGTATGTCATTGAACAAATGTCAGATGTGCTTTCTTGAGATGAATTTAATAAATTCTTTCCTTTTCTAGTTTACATAGTTCATTAATGCATTCAGTGAAGTTAAAACAAAAGCCCTGGACTTAACTATTAAGCATCTCATTCTTGGGACTGTTCTACATAGGAATATTACGTTGCAGTGCAGAGTCTATAGTTATAGCAGCCATGGTATGCTGCTAGCAAGGCCAACATTAGGATAAATGGTTGTAGTTGAGTTGTGGTGGTGGCAGGAAAACCACATTCAAAGAAAAAATACACTAGAGATATGGTGATTCTGTTGGTGACCTGCTGTCTCAACAGGATAAGTTATTGGATACGTTCTTGGTTACTTTGCAAGCCCTCTTACTGTGTGGATTTAGTCTGAGGACAGTAGTTCATCCCTTTCATTGCCTCTTGGGTGAAAAGACCTGCTCAGGCCCGAGATGGTGTGTAGTGTTGTTGGTGATGATGGAGGAGGTAAAAAGAGGTGGTCTTGATGAAGACTTTGTTTTTCCTCCTCTTGGCAGGTACCCCGCTGCCTCCTGGGACCCCCACCATTCCCATCACTCAGTTACAGCCACACTCACTGGCCATTTCCAGCCAGCAGGGCCCCACAGTGACAGCTATGGCTGGACAGATGCAACAGGGACAGCAGACAGTCTTCCGATTCCCTGCCACGGCTGGAGGGCAGATTGTTTCTCTGACAGGTCAGCGCTCTTCTGACGCTTTGTGTAACTTTGGATGTGTCATATTGGTGTAATCTTTTAATAAACTTCACATACAGGGATCTCGGCGTCTCCCTCGTGTTTTTTGGATGAGCCTACCTACCCAACTTTTTGTGTTGCCTGTACGCCATCTGTAGGGATTGAGTATTCTCCACGCTTCGTGGTTGATCTCTCCCGTAATATTGCTATAGTCATGTCATACTTTATGCTAGGGTGGCAAAAGATACAAATAACGTATTTTGGTCTAGTTACATAACATGACTTTTTGAATCAGAAACCAGAGCCTACAATCGGCTCTCAAGTGATCTTGTTAGTTAAAATAAAATTGCAGCTGTAGAAGCCAGACTGGTGAGTTGCCTTTTGTTAAGATATGCTGTATTTTTTAGTAGTTTGACTATTTTTATTTTAATTTGAATTTCTGTACTGTTAGGACACTGTACAACCACAGGTCTGTCACACACTTTATTCCCTAGGAGAAAAGCTATGAACAGTCACAGGATTCTCTTCCAGGATTTTTCTACTTGTCATGGAATAGTTGCAAACATGGTCAATGTAGGAGCACCTGGTAAATATCATGTAATATACTGATGTGAGATAGATTAAGGGTTTCTCAGCTCATTCCTCAGGACACACCAAGCTAGTCTGGTTTTTAAGATACCCACGGGTGTGTGGGATAAACTTATATGCACTGCCTCCATTGTATGCAAATCTGTCTCATGCATATTCATTATGAGCATCCTTAAAACCTGATTGGCTGACTCTTTTTCTCTAGGACTGGGTTGAGAAACCCCTGATTTGGATTGGAGCGCAACTTTGTGACTATTACTACTTATTAGTATCTGTTCATTTCATACATAAATCTTCAGTTGTGATAGAAGAGGAGAGGGGTTACAGATATTCTTTGGCAAACCTCACTAAATTTTCTTAGGATTTAGGAGTCAGACTTGGAATGATTGGAATTTTTTTTATGCACATTTATAAAGTGCCCATTCATAATGTGATGTACAGTGTTCTCCTTCCTCTCCACCTGCAGCCTATCTGGCAACAAAGAGGCTTTAGGCTGCAGCTGCTGGAGCAGTGGGAAGAGGCTAATGCTGCAGTGGTTAGGGATGGGTAGGGGTGCACCTACCCATCTTCACCCAGAATATGTAGCTTTAGCTGTTCTCTATTGGCCACCTTCCCCCAGTAGCAGCAGCCTAAAGTCTCTCTATAACCACTTAGCCCCCCTCCCCCCACACACTTAGCAGCCTTGGTATCGCATCCCCCATCTGCAGGTCACAGAGACCCAGCTCTTTCCTGCAGCCCCATCCCAGCACTGATCACAAGCAGAAGAAGGGGAGAGTGGTTGTGCACCTGTGTGCTCCTTCACTGCCTCTTTGGTGCTGAGCTCTGTGGATCAAATTTTGCTTTCTACACTGAGCAGAAGAAGAGGTGGCTGTAGCCTGAAAGCCACTGTTCCTTAGCGTCCCTCCGGACCGGCCCAGAATGTGACTGATGGGTTGTGCACGCCTTCCAGCAGGTGGAGACTGAGGAAAAACTGTGACTGTAGCGAGCCAATAAGAGCCCTTGCCAGCCAGAGAAAGATCCAGTAATCTCAGTCTCCAGCAGGTGGAAGGTGGTGAGTCCTTCAGTCTCATTCATTTTCTTTTCTCTATTGTCTTTTTTTTCTTAAAAGGTTGTTTCTCCTGTGCATTTGGTTTAAAAAAACAAAAAAACAAAACCTGCTTATTTGGGGCTGAGGTCCGTGGGGGGTCTCTCTCTTTGCCCCGGGGGTGCTACACTCTGTTGGTCGAGTCCCTCCCCCCTATTCCTCCCTGATAAGAAAGCATGAGATTGATGTTGGAATGCTTTAAGTAGCAGTCTGTTGTCTGGAACAGGCTGACTCCTGTGATTTTCCTCCAGCTCCTCGTGGGGAGATCTGTAGAGGCAGGGAGAAGCAGCTACTCTTTAAAAGTCTGAGTTAAAAAAAAAAAAGTATCCAGGCTTTGGCCTCCGTGATTCTCAGCAGTGCTGTGTGTGATTTTATTTGAGCAAGCAGGGCAGCTCCATTGGTAATTTTGCCTGAGTAACGTTTACTTTCGTTTTCGGGGGCTGTTGTTTGTTTTTGTGATCAGCTGTTTGCGATGTCGGAGCGCTTGCGGCGCTGCTCCGTTTGTCAGCGTCGGGGCCTCGGTTCAAGCGGCGTCTGCAAATTTTGTACAGCGGACGAGATTTTTGAGGAGCAGGGTGCAGGACCGGCGAAATCGCCGACGTTGGTACTATCGGGGGGGGGGGGGGCGATTCGGGTTCCCATGTGGTGGTCGCGTCTCCCGCTCCTTCGTTACCGATTTTGGCGGGAACGTCCGCCATTTTGGATGTTGCTGGGCCTGATGCACCTAGGGCCTCTCTGCCTTCTCTGCAGCAGGCCTCAACCTCATTGTTGCCGCGGGGCTGCTGGATTTCCTCCGCAGTTTGTTCTTCAAATGTATCAGGCATTTTTATTACATCAGTCAGCTCCTGCTGAACCTCCAGCAAGGAGTTCACTGGAAGGCTCTGCTGTACCTTTAAAGAGAGTCAGGCAGTCCTTACAGGCAGAGCAGGACGACTCCTTTGATTCTGATCAAGAGCTCCCGGTTTTAGCAGAGGAGTCAGGCTTCCCTGAGGAAATTTTTTCTGAGGATTTTAGCCAGGCAGTAGATGAGGGTGATTCCCTTCCCTTAGGAGAGGATCCTTCGGTGGTCAGGATATTTCATAAGGATGACCTTCAGGAGCTTATCTCTCAGGTTTCCTCTACGCTCCGTTTTGACGAGCAGGATAGTTCTGTGGTGGAGCCTAGAAAGGTGGATATGCTGATAAAGGGAATTCGCAGAGCCGGCAAGTCCTTTCCCATGCATCAGGACATACGGGATATTATCCAGGCTCAGTGGGAGCATCCGGATTCTGGTTTTCGGCTGGCTAAAGCCATGGGCAGACTTTACCCTGTGCCCGAGTTGGATAAACAGCTTTTAGGGTCTCCGGTGGTGGATGCTGTGGTCTCTGTGGTGACTAAGCGAAACACAGTGCCGGTAGATGGTGGCACGGCTCTGCGGGACTCCCAGGATCGCAGGATTGAAACCCTGTTAAAGAATGTTTTTGATGTTTTGGCTCTGGCAGTGCAGGCCGCCATCTGTGGTTCCTTGGTGGCGCGAGCGAGTTTCCGGTGGTCTGAGCGGGTTTTAGACCGTTCTTCGGATGATCTTTCGGCCACTGATCTTGATGTGGCTAAGCTGGAGATGGCTTCTGCTTTTTTGGCGGATGCTTTGTATGATTTGCTTCGGGCCTCTTCAAAGTCTATGGCTTTCTCAGTGGCGGCTCGCCGTACTCTTTGGCTTCGGGGTTGGTCAGCGGATGCGGCGTCTAAGTCCAAACAGTAAATTTCCCTTTAAGGGCTCCTTTTTGTTTGGGGATGAGTTGGACAAACTGGTGAATAGCCTGGGTGACGCTAAAGTTCCGAGGTTACCGGAGGATCGGCCTAGAGGTTCTGGTTGCGGTTATTTCTCCACTCATGGCAGAGGGCGTGATGTTCGTTGTTTTCGACCAACCAGAGGTTTCCAAGGCCCTCGGTCTAGGTTTGCCCAAAGAACTCAGTCCTATCGTGGAGGTTGGGGGACAGGGGGTTCCTTTTCCTCCTCTTCCAATTCTCAGCAATGAAGGTGTGCGGGCCCAGCCTCTGGTCCAAGTAGGCGCTCGGTTGGCGCAATTTCAAGAGAGGTGGGCCCAAATTACCTCAGATCAGTGAGTTCTAGAGGTTATTCGAGACGGGTACGCATTAGAGTTTGCTCGTTCCTTGTCAGATGCTTTCCTTCAGTCGCCTTGTCGGTCTCGCGTCAAGGCCGGCGCTGTTCGCCTCACTCTGCGCAAGCTTCTAGATCTTCAAGCGATTTGTCTGGTGTCTTCGGCGGAGAGGGGTCAGGGCCGTTACTCCATCTATTTTCTCGCCCAAGAAAGACTAGTCTTTCCGGACGATTTTAGATCTCAAGGCAGTCAATCGGGCTCTCAAGGTACCCTCTTTCCGGATGGAAACTCTTTGATCTGTCATTGTTGCGGTGCAGGCTGGAGAGTTTCTGACTTCTTTAGATCTTACCGAAGCCTACTTTCACATTCCAATTCGTCCGGCACATCAGAGGTTTCTTCGTTTCGCGATTCTAGGCTGTCATTTTCAGTTTCGGGCCCTTCCCTTCAGCCTCGCTACGTCTGCTCGCACGTTTACCAAGATCATGGTAATGGTGGTGGTGGCAGCTCTCAGAACAGAAGGTGTTTTAGTCCACCCTTTGACGATTGGTTGATTCGGGCAAAGTCATTCCACGAGAGTGTTCAGGTGAAGGCTCGGGTAGTCGAGTTCTTACAATCCCTCGGTTGGGTAGTCAATATGCAAAAGAGTCATCTTCAGCCGTCTCAGTCCTTAGAGTATCTGGGAGTCCTCTTCGATACGAAGCTCGGTCGTGTGTTTCTTCCGCCAGCTCGCGTGCTCAAGTTGCAAGCTCAGATTCGAATCTTTTTACAGACGTCCAGTCCGACGGCAAGAGATTATCTTCTGATTCTGGGTTTGATGGCGGCAACAATAGAGACGGTGCCTTGGGCCAGGGCTCACATGCGGCCTTTGCAGCGGTCCCTTCTCTCCAGGTGGTCGTCCCAGACCGGGTCGCTTTATCACCAGCTACCACTTTCATTGCAAGTCAGGGCCAGTCTGCGATGGTGGCTTCGGAGAGCCAATTTAACCAAGGGTTCGCCTCTGGAGCAGCCCAGCTGGATTGTAGTAACGACGGATGCCAGTCTTCAAGGCTGGGGTGCTCACTGTCAGGGGCAGGTTGCTCAAGGTCTCTGGTCTCTTCCAGAGACCAGGTGTTCAATCAATCTGTTGGAAACCATGGCCATCCGTCTAGCGCTCCAAAAGTTTTGTCACCTGCTGAGGGGGCAGGAAGTGCGTGTAATGTCGGACAATGCCACGGCGGTGTCATTTATCAATCGGCAAGGGGGGATGAGGAGTCTCCCGTTGGAGCGGGAAGCGTCGCTGCTTCTGCAGTGGGCGGAAGTAAATCTGGTGGCTCTGTCAGCGGCACATGTAACAGGAACTCTCAATGTTCAGGCAGATTTTCTCAGTCGTCACCTGCTCGATCCCGGAGAGTGGCCGTTAAGTGAAGAGGTGTTTCGTCTGTTGTTAGATCGTTGGGGAGCTCCCAAGATGGATCTGTTTGCGTCCGCAGCCAATGCAAAGCTTCCTCTGTTCTACAGTCGTCGCAGGGATCCCAAAGTGCACGGGGTAGACGCTCTTCTTCAATCCTGGCCGGATGGGCTAGTGTATGCATTTCCTCCTTGGCCTCTAATAAGGGTGTCTGTTGCAGAAGGTAGAGGCTTACAAGGGTCGTCTCATTCTGGTGGCGCTGGATTGGCCTCTGAGGCCATGGTATGCCGACCTTCGACGTCTTCTGGTGGCTCTTCCCTTGTTTGTGCAACGCTGCATACACCTTGTAGCGCTATAGAAATGCTAAATAGTAGTAGTAGTAGGATTCCGGTCACTCCAGATCTTTTGTTCCAGGGTCCGGTCGCTCATCCAGATCCGGGTCGATTCTGTCTTACGACTTGGCTCTTGAGAGGGCTAGGTTAGTGAAGAAAGGTTATTCGGCTCAGGTTATTGCTACTATGCTGCGTTCCCGTCGGTGTTCCACTTTGAATTATGTGCGTACTTGGAGGATCTTTGAGGATTGGTGTTCGGAGTATTCTCTCTCGCCTTTTGTGGCTTCGGTGTCGCAGATTTTGGATTTTTTGCAGTGAGGGTTTGACAAAGGTCTGGCGTTGTCTTCCCTTAAAGTGCAGATTGTGGCTTTGTCATGTTTCCGTGGTTCTATCCAAGGGAAGTCGTTAGCTACTCATCCAGATGTGGTGCATTTTCTCAAAGGAGTTAATCTTCTTCGTCCCCCATCGCAATGTGCGTTTCCTTTGTGGGATTTGAATTTGGTGCTCTCGGTTCTTACTAAGCCTCCTTTTGAACCTTTGTCGTCGTGTCCTTTAAAGGATTTAACTCTGAAGACAGTGTTTTTGGTGGCCGTTGCGTCGGCCAGGCGAGTTTCGGAGTTGCAGGCTTTGTCGTGTAGATCTCCTTTTTTGGAGTTCTGTCCCAATCGTGTAGCTTTTCTTTCTTCCCAAGGTGGTGTCTCGGTTTCATGTTTCTCAGCCAGTTGTTTTGCCTGTCTTAGGTTCTTTTTCTGGCTCGCAGGAACAGAGGAGTTTGAAGTGTTTGGATGTCAAGCGAGTGTTGAAGCACTATATTAAATCTACGGAGGCCTTTCGGCGATCTGATCGCTTGTTTCTTTTGATTGGCGGGGCGCGTAAGGGGCTCATGGCCTCTAAACCCACGATTTCTCATTGGCTTAAGGAAATGATTGCTTCTGCCTATCTTATTTCTGGGAAAACTGTTCCTGACCATGTCAAGGCTCATTCTACAAGAGGTCAGGCAGCTTCGTGGGCAGAACGTTGTCTGGTTCCTCCGGAGGACATTTGCAGGGCGGCGACCTGGTCGTCCTTGCATTCTTTTTCTAAGCACTATCGTTTGGACATTCTCAGTCGTCGCTTGGTGGATTTCGGGGCGCGAGTGTTGTCGGCGGGGCTGTTGGGGTCCTTCCCATAATTTCACTGCTTTGTTCCTTCCCATCAGTCACATTCTGGGCCAGTCCGGAGGGATGCTAAGGAAGGGTAAATTAGGCCTTACCTGCTAATTTGCTTTCCTTTAGTCCCTCCGGACCGGCCCAGATCCCTCCCTTCAGATATTTGTGTTTTTCAAAGTTGAGTTCTTTTTTTGGAGCTGTGTTGCTAGTTTAATTCTATAAAAAAAAAAAAAAAAAAAAACGATAAAGGAAACAGTAAAGCGATATGCTTTCAGGCACTCACCCTTTGTTGGCAATGTGCCGGTGGCTGCTCAGGTTTTTTGGATGCACAGGTTAGGTACTTCTTTTCTTCTGCTTTGGTACTCTATTACTGGATCTTTCTCTGGCTGGCAAGGGCTCTTATTGGCTCGCTAGAGTCAGTTTTTTCTCAGTCTCCACCTGCTGGAAGGCATGCACAACCCATCAGTCACATTCTGGGCCGGTCCGGAGGGACTAAAGGAAAGCAAATTAGCAGGTAAGGCCTAATTTACCCTTCTTTTCTTCTGCTTATGATCAGCAATGAGCCAGAGCCTGGGATAGGAGGGGGGGAGGATTCTTGCAAATGTGCATGTGCTTTGGGGGCACTTTGGTGGGGGGTGAAAGCCTAGAGGGCAGACTGCTGATACTGTCTACTTTCTGCAGCTGCAACGGAGCTGCCCATGTATTCAGGCTGCAAAATCTAGGTATTAGATCTGATTACAGTCTCCATGGCAAACTGGCACCTGGGGTTTGTCATGACATTGAAGGGCAACATCTTTTGAAGCCTACAAGGCTATTTACAATGATAAAAATATACAGGTTAATGTGCAATGGTCCAAATAGAATTGGACGGCAATACAGAAGAACCAAAACCTTTGCAGTTGTGAAGACAAAACCAAAACAGTGACGGTGACTCGCAGAATGATCAGATGATGAAATGAAAAGTCAATAACTTCCTTAACAGCAGATGAATCCAGAAACTGATGGGTTGTATCTGTCTACCAGCAGGTGGAGATAGAGAACACTGAAAGAAGGCAGTGACCCTGGACGTCCAGCTCCTTCCATCTTCAGTATATCTGTCTCCAGCAGGTTGTGTACGGGTTCCTTCCAACTCCTGGATTTCTGACTTGGGAAGGCTCCTTTGCTTTGGCCAGTTGAGCAGGGGGTGTGAGGCTAGTGGTGCCCACTTTGAGGGCATACTTGGTTTCCAGGTCCCTGCCTTACTCCATTTCTTCGATCCTCCCAGCTTCTGTTCTGTTTGCTGTCTGCCTCCAACTTTCCTCACAGTTAAAAATAAAAAGAGCAAGCAGCTTTTCTGAGGCTTTCTTCCTGTTTGGTAAGACGCTGCAGCCTGACCCGAGCTCTGTGTGATTGGGTGTGTTACTGTGTGGCTAGTGGTGCTTGGCTCTTCCTGGGAGGGTTCCCTTTGTTACTGCTGCAGAGCGGGGTACGTTTATTTTTTTTTTTTGCGCAGCACCGCCATTTTGTTTTCGGGGGTGATGGCGGCTGAAACGGCAAACGCAGGACCGCGGTAGGACTGTGCAGCGCAAACTGCCTGGATGCTTCGGATCCAGTTAGCATGGCAGCCGTGTCTGGTAGAGATTTTGGCGCGGGCGCCATTTTGGAAGCACCAGGTGATACGCGCCTGACTGTAGCAGATAATAGTGAGTGCAGGGGGACGCCTGGGATGGCTCCCGATCTTTCGAGGGACGCTCGTGCTGTTTCTGCCTTGGGTTCAGGGACTGACGGTCAGGGTGAGTTCTTCTCCCCTGAGTTTTATTATTGCATAGGGCGTTTCTTTTATAGAGAGCCCTGCCTGAGTCCTCTGACATTTCTTTGCAGGCTGGGGGGTTTTCGGGAGGCCCCGGTTTCTGCTGGCCTCCTGATGTCCTCTGCCCTTGTGCTCGCTGCTGATGCTAAGCGTAGGCGCATTTCTTCTCTACCTAAGGTAGCCTCCCTGCCACCTCATTCTCCTCCCCATTCTTTTTTTGGGGAGTCTGAGGGGTCTGGCAGGCCCTTGCGGATTGAAGATCTGGAGAACGATAGTATTTTGCCACAGGAATTAGATGACCCTAAGACAGTCCGTATTTTCCACCGCGACGGAACTCCCGTCTCTCATTTCTGATGCTTTGCAGACTCTCAGTATTGAAGATCCTGAGGTGGCTATGGCTGCTTCTTTTATTCCTAAGATGACCAGTACTAGAAAGCTTTCTCGGCTTTCCCAGAGCTTATTTTGGCTCAGTGGCACTATAAAAGTAGCCAGAGCAATGTCTCACCTTTACCCAGTTGTCTCTTTTTGAGCTGCCTAAGGTGAACTCGCTGGTCACTGCGGTTACTAAGAAGACTACTCTCCCTGTGGAGGGAGGGGTCGCCTTGAGGGATATGCAAGACCGGCGTCTGGAGTACTCCTTGAAACGTTCTTTTGAGGTCTCAGTCCTAGCTCTGCGGGCTGCTATTTGCAGTTCTTATGCAGCCTGTGCTTCTGTGTCATGGCTTCAGCAGGCGGTCAAGCAGCCCTCGGAGGGTTTATTTATTTATTTATTGCATTTGTATCCCACATTTTCCCACCTCTTTGCAGGCTCAATGTGGCTTACAATACATCATGAATAGTGGAATTACATTAGAAAATAGACATTTAGTGTTACAGAAATATCATTGGGCAACATGATGAAGAAGAAACATAATAGTAGTATAACAATCAGATATTATAAGACAATGCTAAATATATGGGGAGGAGTTGTGTATGTTCACATTGGTTGATCTTTGTGGTATGCCTTGTTAAAGAGAGATGTCTTCAGTTTGGGGAAATTCATTAGTTCGTCAATCGTTTTTAAGTTGCGCGGTAGTGCATTCCATAACTGTGTGCTCAAGTAGGTAAAGTTTGACGCATGCATTAGTTTGTATTTTAGACCTGTGCAGTTAGGGAAGTGTAGATTGAGGACTGTGTGGGATGATCTTTTGGCATTTCTGGGTGGTAGGTCTATCAGGTCTGACGTAGGCTGGTGCTTCTCCGTGAATGATTTTGTGGACTAGGCAGCATATTTTGAACGTGATGCGTTCTTTAAATGGGAGCCAATGCAGTTTTTCTCGTAGAGGTTTCGCACTTTCATATTTTGTTTTACCAAATAGGAGTTAAGCTGCAGTGTTCTGGGCTGTTTGAAGTTTCTTGATTATTTGCTCTTTGCAGCCGGCATATAGCGCGTTGCAGTAGTCTAGGTGACTGAGCACCATTGATTGTACTAGATTCCTCTTTCTGAGGTCATGCCTCGAATGGAGTCGGCTTTGGCCTTCTTGGCTGATGCTCTTTATGATTTAGTCAGAGCATCTGATAAGCAGATGTCTTTGGCGGTGGCAGCTCGATGGCTCCTTTGGCTTTGTCATTGGGCGGCTGATAAGGCCTTGAAGCAGCATCTGGTGAGGTTGCCCTTTTGGGGCAATCTTTTATTTGGGGAGGATTTGGAGAAGATTGTTAAAGATCTTGGGGATTCTAAATCCCAGTGTCTTCCAGAGGATAGGCCGAGGCCTTCTGCCAAAAGCGCCTCTTTCCCTTCCTCCTCTTCTAGACCTCGCTTTCGAGAGGCCTGGAGATACTGCCCTGGGCGGTCTTTGGGTTTTTCGCAACGTTCCCGTTTTCAGCAGAAAAATTCCTTTCGTTCGGACAGACATTCTACAGCGTCCGGTCAGCGGCAAGGAGTGCAGGGACGTACGGCGCAATGATGGAGTGCCGGTCCACTCTTCGGTTCCATCTGTAAGGGGGTTGTTTGTCCCTTTTTTCTCGAGGAGTGGGCCAAAGTTACGTCAGACCAATGGGTTCTAGATTTGATCAGAGACAGGTATCGGATAGAGTTTGCAACCGGCTGAAGACGTCTTTTTGGAGTCCCGCTGCAGCACTGTTGTCAAACAGGCAGCAGTCAGAGATATGTTACGGTCTCTGCTGGATCTCGGAGCGGTGGTTCCTGTGCATCTCAACGAGCGCTTCTGTGGTGGCTACTCAATTTATTTTGTGGTGCCTCGGAAAGGCGAAACTTTCAGACTGATCCTCGACTTGGCGCAGGGTCAACGAGGCCCTCAGGGTGCGACATTTTCGTACGGAAATCTTGCGTTCAGTCATTGCGGTGGTGCAGCCAGGAGAGTTCCTCACCTCGCTGGACCTCAAGGAGGTGTATTTGCATATCCCGATTTGGCCTCCGCATCAGCGGTTTCTGCGATTTGCAGTTTTAGGCCAGCATTTTCAGTTTCACGCTTTGCCGTTTGGTCTGGCCTCAGCTCCCTGCACTTTTTCCAAGGTGATGGTAGTGGTGGCCGCTTTCCTCAGGGATGAACTCTGACACCTTCTCTCTCATGTCGACAATTGGCTCATCCAGGCAGATTTGGAGAGAGAGAGCCGACTTGTGACGGCCAGAGTTATTGCTCTTCAGGTTCTGGGCTGGGTGGTCAATTTCTCCAAAAGTCATATTTGGGGGGTTTGTTTCGACACTGCATTGGGTTTGGTATTTCTTCCCGACAGCAGGCGACTCAAGATCCAGAGTAGAGTTGGCTGCTTTTGCAGGTGTTTTGACCTCGGGCTTGGGATTATGTCCAGCTTCTTGGGTTCATGACTGCCACCCTGTAGGTGGTTCCCTGGGCAAGAGCGCATATGCAGCCCCTACAGCTTTCCCTGCTGACTTTGTGGTCCCCGATCTCTCTGGAGTACCAATGCAGACTTCTGTGGCTCCCTGCAGCCAAGCGCAGCATGGCTTGGTGGCTTTCCAGCAACAAGTTGCGTCGGGGGATGCCGCTGGCACTCCCTCTTTGGCAGCTAGTGATTACAGATGCCAGCTTAACAGGTTGGGGGGCTCATTGCCTCGACCACTGTGCTCAGGGTCTGTGGACGACCACAGAAAGCGAAGTGGTCCATAAATCGCTTGGAGCTGAGAGCGATGTACCAAGCCCTTCTTCCCTTCAGCAGGATTCTGGAGGGTCAGTCGGTCCGGGTTCTTTCAGACAACACGACGGCAGGAGGCACTCAGAGGAGTGCACTTGCAAAAGAGGCGGCAGTCATTCTCGACTGGGCTTAGCGCCACCTGGTGCTGTTGTCTGCAGCCCATTTTGCCAGTCAAAACAACATGCAGGCCGATTTCCTCAGCAGACATCAGGTAGACCCAGCAGAATGGGAACTGGCAGGGCAAGTTTTTCTTCAGATTTGTGCCAAATGGGGCACTCCGCAAGTAGATCTCATGGCGTCAGGGTCAAACGCCAAGGTCGATCACTTTTTTTCAGCAGAAGGAGAGATCCTCGTTCTGCAGGGAAGGATGCCCTCTCTCAACCGTGGCCTTTGGGTCTTCTTTACGTGTTTCCTCCTTGGCCCTTAATTGGGCAGGTTCTTCGTATTCACTGGCACCGCAGGCTGGGGATTCTGGTGGATCCAGATTGGCCGCGTCGCCCGTGGTATGCGGATGTCAGGCGAATGTTGGTGACAGCTCCGTTTCGCTTACCTCTCCTGTCGGGCCTGTTACATCAGGGTCCGGTGGTTATGGTAGATCCCTCCCGTTTTGGTCTTACGGCCTGGCTATTGAGAGGGCTAAGTTGAGAAAAAAAAGGGATATTCTAACAGTTATTGCTACTCTTTTGCAGGCCTATGCGTGTGTTTGGCACACCTTTGAGGTGTGGTGTGCTACGAGATCTTCGCCTATGCTGGCTTCAATCTCTCAGTTATTGGAATTACTTCAGGAAGGTTTACAGAAGGGTCTCGCTTACAATTCCCTGAAGGTTCAAGTGGCGGCGGCGTTGGCTTGTTTCCATGATAGAGTGGCCGGTTTGTCCCTGGCTGCTCATCTGGATATTGTCTGGTTTCTGACTGGGGCTTTACATCTGCGCCCTCCTTTGCAGTCGCTGTGTCTGTCTTTGAACCTGGGGGTCATGTTGAAAGTGCTTTAGAAACCTCCTTTCGAGCCTCAAGTGCGCTTCTGAGAAGGATTTGACTCTTAAAACTTTTTTTTTTGGTGGCTATGGCTTCCACACGGAGAGTGTCGGAGCTTCAGGCTCTTTCCTGAGTCAAGTGTATATTTAAATAAAGAGATTGTTCCTAATCTACGTCGCCTACTAGTGGTGTTCAAGAGCCTACCCCTCCTACTCCCACTTTCCTCAGATTCTACTTTTCGTAGGAATTTGTGTACCTCCACCCTTGTGGTGGTTTGGCTTGCTGCTCTTTCCTGCCGGGATCAGATCCTTTTCTGCAGTTCTCGGAATCTGGCGTTAGTCCGTACTGTGCCTTCTTTCCTGCCCAAGGTTGTTTCGGCTTTTCATATCAATCAGCCAATTTTTTCTGCCTTTTCGTAATGTGGACTTTCCGGAATCTTTTGGACAGTTGCGTTTGGATGTCCGCAGGACGCTGTTTCAGTACTTGCAGATGTCGAATGATTTCAGGGCTTCTGATCATCTGTTCATTCTGTTGGCAGGGCTGAGGCGCGGTTGTCCGGTGTCTAAAGCCACTATAGCTCGCTGGCTTAAGGAAGTCATCTTTTCTGCTTACTTGTTGGCAGGTAGATCTCCTCCAGAAGCATTTAAGGTGCATTCCACGCGGGCAATGTCTTCATTGGCTGAAACGGGTGTCTTTTCTCTTCAAGAGATCTGTCGTGCAGCTACCTGGGCTTCTCAGCTTTCCTTTGTTCGGCATTTTTGGCTAGATGTTGCAGCGCAACAGGATGCGTGTTTTGGGGCACAGGTTCTTTCTCGAGGAGCCGCATGTTCCCACCCAAGTTAGGGAGTGCTTTGATACATCCCATCAGTTTCTGGATTCATCTGTTGATAAGGAAGGGAAAATTAAGACTAACCTGATCATTTTCTTTCCTTTAGTCACAGCAGATGAATCCAGGATCCCTTCCTGTATGCTTTTGTTTTGGACAGATGTTTTGATTTTTGCACAGATTTTGAAGATGTATGCAAAGAGTTTCATAATTGCTGTTATGAACCAGGAGGTTGAGAAGCTCCCTCCTTCATTTATGTTCTTGCTCTAGTTTAGGGAGCAGTTGTTCACTGTGATGAAAGTTCAAGTGTTGTGTTTCTTCTGCGTTCTGCTTTGTAAGTTTCGTATGCTGAAGATGGAAGGAACTGGACGTCCAGGGTCACTGCCTTCTTTCAGTGTTATCTATCTCCACCTGCTGGTAGGCGGATACAACCCATCAGTTTCTGGATTCATCTGCTGTGACTAAAGGAAAGAAAATGATCAGGTTAGTCTTAATTTTCCCATCCAAGACTTGACACAGTTGTGTTTCAGCCTAATAGGCCTGTCTCAGAAGTCATTGAAGGGATGTTCACAAAGCTATCTACCTTGTGTACCTGAGGATTGGTGTAAAATGGTGGCAAAGGGTTTTGTTAAGTAAAAGAGCGACACCATTGCGCTTATGCTGAGCTGGGGAGTATGCAGCTAGTATATAGTGATTATTCTTAAGACGTTTATTATCAGCATCAAGGAGATGAGTCTCTTGGAGCATGATATCAGGCTTAATAGAGTCAAGGTATAAAAATATTTTTTTCCTTTTAATTGGTTTATTTAACCTGTTTACATTTAACGAGACAATATGCATAATTTTAATGAGAAATAAATTTCTCTGAGGATAAGCAGGCTGCTTGTTCTCACATAGGGGTGACGTCCACGGCAGCCCCAGGTCCAGAAAATCATCCTAGCATCAAAAGTTGCTAAAGCCTTCGAGCGCGCAGGTACGTGGCCATTTTCCTGCCTGTCGCGCGAGAGTCCCGCTTCAGTCTTCTTTTTTCCACGGTCAAGAGCGGCTGTTTACGGCGGTTCTGTGCCCCAGAAAAGAAAAGCTTTCGTTTTAGTTGGCTTTCTGCCGGGTTTTTTCTTCTCCGTCGTGCTCGTGCACAAGTGGTTTCGTTTTTTTTCTTAAAAAAAAAAAAAAAGTAGTTTTCCCTTACTTTCTTCAGTTTTTCCCCTCAAGTTTTCTTTACGTCGTCGGGTGTGGCCATTTTGGCCACCTGAACGGGTTTTCTCCCTTTTTGTGCCCTTTCTTTGGCACCATCGCAAAATTTGATTTTGCTGCCACTGTTTTTCTGTCGATGGCATCGAGGCTCGCCAGCGGCTTCAAGAAGTGCACTCGGTGCAACCGGGCAATCTCAGGCACCGACCCTCACACGTGGTGTATCCAGTGCCTTGGGGCCCAGCCATCGCCCAGACACATGTAAGTTGTGTCTTAGCCTTAAAAAGCGGACACAAGCGTTGAGACAAGCTCAACGGGAACGCCTGTTTGCCCGGTACTTCAGCGGCAACAGCGGTACCGAGGTTGGCAGCAACGGTGTCAATGTCGGCACCGGAGAGTGCATCGACCTCTGGAGCGAGAGTAATTTTGTTTTTTTTGTTGTTACATTTGTACCCCGCGCTTTCCCACTCATGGCAGGCTCAATGCGGCTTATGGCTGTTCACAGCCTTCACATGCTGGCAGCAGTGAACCACCTGCCTCAAGGATTCCTGCAGTACAGGACCATAGGAACCGACCCCGAGGAGGCGTGTGGGTTCCATGGCCTCGTCGGTACCGAGGGGTACCGGTGACATGCCACGAGCGCAGGCGGAGAAGTCACAGTACCGAGGGCTCCGGGGAGTTGAGGGAATCAGCACCTGTGAAGCGCCAACGCCGGGAGGACCGCTCACCCTCCATACAAGAGGGGTCGATGCGCTGGTCTCGGACAGCCCGGTACCACTGCCTCCTCGGCAGGTTCTGACCTCGACTCCTGTACCAAGTCCACAGCTCTTGACGAGCGCCTCAGAGCCATTCTTCCAGTGACCCTGGAAGGGCTGCTTCCGGTACCAGGGGTGCTTGTGCCTTTGGTACCGTCGATAGTTACGGCGCCTGGTTCCCCGCCTGCGGTATCATAGTAACATAGTAGATGACAGCAGAAAAAGACCTGCACGGTCCACCCAGTCTGCCCAACAAGATAAACTATATATCGTGAAGGAGATAGGTGGAGACTCAACTGGCTTACCCTCTGATAATAAATTCATTAAATAAAGAGGTGAAGCCTCAAGAAGCCCCCGGCTCTGTGATTAAAGAGCTCTCGGGAACCAGTGCTGAGTATTCTTTTGGGCTAAGATTGACGCAGACCATTTGACCCTGAGGCAGGTGACGAAACGCTGGCCACCGTTGGTCATGGTCGTATTTAGCGTCTCGAGAGCCTGAATACAAAGCTAAGTAATTTATATTTTTTGGGACTTCTAAGACTAAAAGATAAAAGTTAAAGAAAATGAAGTAAAAAAAAACAGTAAATAGTAAGAACGATTGCAGTAGACCATTGGGGTGTTTGCCGATGATGAAGCAGTCCAGCCTCCCGAGAGCTCTTTAATCACAGAGCTGGGGGCTTCTTGAGGCTTCACCTCTTTATTTAATGAATTTATTATCAGAGGGTAAGCCAGTTGAGTCTCCACCTATCTCCTTCACGATATATGGTTTTTCAGATAGAAAGTATTAGAAGGAGATTGCCTTCAGTATTAGTTTGAATCAACAAGATAAACTCACATGTGCCATTTTTTGTGTATACCTTACCTTGATTTGTACCTGTCTTTTTCAGGGCACAGACCGTATAAGTCTGCCCAGCACTATCCCCACCTCCCAACCACCAGCCCTGCCTCCCACCACCGGCTAAGCTTCTGGGGATCCCTTCTGAGCAGGATTCCTTTATGTTTATCCCACGCATGTTTGAATTCCGTTACCGTTTTCCTCTCCACCACCTCCCGCGGAGGGCATTCCAAGCATCCACCACTCTCTCCGTGAAAAAATACTTCCTGACATTTTTCTTGAGTCTGCCCCCCTTCAATCTCATTTCATGCCCTCTCGTTCTACCGCCTTCCCATCTCCGGAAAAGGTTTGTTTGCGGATTAATACCTTTCAAATATTTGAACGTCTGTATCATATCACCCCTGTTCCTCCTTTCATCCAGGGTATACATGTTCAGGTCCGCAAGTCTCTCCTCATACGTCTTGTAACGCAAATCCCATACCATCCTCGTAGCTTTTCTTTGCACCGCTTCAATTCTTTTTACATCCTTGGCAAGATACGGCCTCCAAAACTGAACACAATACTCCAGGTGGGGCCTCACCAATGACTTGTACAGAGGCATCAACACCTCTTTTCTTCTGCTGGTCACATCTCTCTCTATACAGCCTAGTAACCTTCTAGCTACGGCCACCGCCTTGTCACACTGTTTCATCGCCTTCAGATCCTCAGATACTATCACCCCAAGATCCCTCTCCCCATCCGTGCCTAACAGACTCTCACCACCTAACACATACGCCTCTTTTGGATTTCTACTCCCTAAGTGCATCACTTTGCATTTCTTCACATTGAGTTTTAATTGCCAAACCTTTGACCATTCTTCTAGCTTTTTAAGATCCTTTTTCATGTTTTCCACTCCCTCCGGGGTGTCCACTGTGTTACAAATCTTAGTATCATCCGCAAATAGGCAAACTTTACCTTCTAACCCTTCGGCAATGTCACTCACAAATATATTGAACAGAATCGGCCCCAGCACCGATCCCTGAGGCACTCCACTACTCACCTTTCCCTCCTCCGAGTGAACTCCATTCACCACCACCCTCTGGCGCCTGTCCGTCAACCAGTTTCTAATCCGGTTCACCACTTTGGGTCCTATCTTCAGCCCGTCCAGTTTATTTAAGAGCCTCCTGTGGGGAACCGTGTCAAAAGCCTTGCTGAAATCTAAGTAGATTATGTCTATAGCACGTCCACGGTTCAATTCTCCGGTCACCCAATCAAAGAATTCAATGAGATTCGTTTGGCACGATTTCCCTCTGGTAAAACCGTGTTGTCTCGGATCTTGCAACTCATTTTCTTCCAGGAAATTCACTATCCTTTCCTTCAGCATCGCTTCCATTCCTTTTCCAATAATCGAAGTGAGGCTTACCGGCCTGTAGTTTCCAACTTCTTCCCTATCACCACTTTTGTGAAGAGGGACCACCTCCTCCGTTCTCCAATCCCTCGGAACCTCTCCCATTTCTAAGGATTTATTAAACAAATCTTTAAGAGGACCCGCCAGAACCTCTCTGAGCTCCCTCAATATCCTGGGGTGGATCCCATCCGGGCCCATGGCTTTGTCCACCTTTAGTTTTTCTAGTTGTTGATACACACTCTCTTCCGTGAACGGTGCTCTATCCACTTCATTCTCAAATGAACTTTTGCCAGTCCATCGTGGTCCTTCTCCCGGAGTTTCTTCAGTAAAAACAGAACAAAAGTATCTATTTAGCAAATTTGCCTTTTCTTCATCATTATCTACATAGCGGTTTGCAGTATCTTTTAGTCTCACAATTCCCTTTTTAGTCATTCTCCTTTCACTAATATACCTGAAGAAATTTTTGTCGCCCCTCCTTACCTTTCTAGCCATTTGTTCTTCCGCTTGCGCTTTCGCCAGACGTACCTCTCTTGGCTTCTTTCAGTTTCCTCTGGTATTCCTCCCCGTGTTCCTCGTCTTGAGTTTTTTTTATTTCTGGAATGCGAACTCTTTAGCTTTTATTTTCTCAGCCACTTGCTTGGAGAACCATAACGGTTTCCTTTTTCTCATGCTTTTATTTACATTCCTTACATAAAGTTTTGTGGCCCTATTTATAGCTTCTTTCAGCCTGGACCACTGTCCTTCCACTTCTCGTACGTCCTTCCAGCCCTTCAGCTCCTTCCTTAGGTGTTCCCCCATTTTACTAAAGTCACCACGCTTGAAATCCAGGACTTTGAGTTTTGAGTGGCAACCCTCCTCTTCAGCCGTCATATCAAACCAAACCGTTTGATGGTCACTGCCACCCAGGTGGGCACCCACTCGGACATTTGACACGCTATCCGCATTTGTGAGCACCAGATCCAGCCTCGCTCCCTCCCTCCCTCCCTCCCTCCCTCATGGGTTCCATGACCATTTGTCTGAGCAGAGCACTTTGGAAAGCATCCACAATCTCTCTACTTCTTTCCGATTCTGCAGACGGAACCTTCCATTCCATATCATCAAGCTGATCAATCCATAGACTGGTGGGTTGTGTCCATCTACCAGCAGGTGGAGATAGAGAGCAAACTTTTGCCTCCCTATATGTGGTCATGTGCTGCCGGAAACTCCCCAGTATGTTCTCTATCTCAGCAGGTGGTGGTCACACACAGCAGCAGCTCTGGCTAGGCCTCCAAGCCTAATTTTTAGGTTTTGTTGAGTGCCTGGGGTTGAGGGCTCTTTTGAGCAAGTGCAAACCTGGTGGTGCCAGGTCCCTCCTTTTCTCCCCCCTCCCGCTGGCTCCGTTTAAAAAAAAAAAAAAAAAAAATTTTTAAACGTCCTTAAAGGCTTTTATTTCGACGTTTATTTAAACGTTCATTGCAGCTACTCACTGGGACACCAGTTCGTTACAGCTCGGAGCGGACAGCAGGTAATTTTTACCTTTTTATAACGGGCAGGGGGTTCCCCGATTCTTCTCCTCGTGGCATATGGCGTCGGAGGGCAAGGGCGCAAAGGGTCGCTCCCCGGATCGCTTGAGCGCTTCTAGAGGGGATGCGGGGGTCTTACAGCCTGATTCGCCCTTGTTGGGTGACAGTTTCGTGACCGATGAATGTCCCGGTCCTTCCTCCGGCGTGGCGGTTTTTCCAGCCATAAACGCCCATCCCCCGCTCCTCGCCTCCGCCATCTTGGCCGGCCACGCGGCTCGGACGGCTTCTTCGTGGGCCGCCCTTGAGTTTGGAGACATTAATGCCATGAACGCCCTTAATTTGGGCGACGGCACAAAGCGGCTAAAGTTAAGCGCCGTTCTTCCCGCGCGGCTCCTTCGCGGAGTGTCGCGCCGGACGCCATTTTGGATGCGCAGCATGTCTCTCCCCCGCTCTTGCGAGCGCCGGTGGAGGGTGCGTCTACGGCTGTTGCCCAGGCTGCGGAAGTGCACAGTCTGGGGGGTTTTTCCCCCGAGTTTGTTTTGCTGCTGCATCAGGCTTTCCTCATGCGAAACGCTGCCCCTGCTCCCTCGTCTGGTAAAGAGGTTGAGGTAAACGTCCTCTGGTTGATTCCCAGGCCTTGGAGGACTTTGTCTCCTCCGATGTAGATGAGGGCAGCGTGTCAGGTCTCCCAACGGTCCTTTGCGGATTCCTTGGAGGAGACGGATCCCCGCTCGGATGGAGCGGATGACCCCTCTGCAGCGGCTCTTTAGCTCAGAGGATTTGCCCAACCTGTTAATGCAGGCCATGGGCATTTTGAAGATTTCCTCTCCGGAGGACGTCTCTCCCTCAGCCCCTGTTGGCTCTGCCATTATGCTGGGGATGAAGCGCCCGCCTAGAACCTTCCACATGCATGATGCCATGCACTCCTTAATTTCGGCTCAATGGGATGTCCCGGAAGCGAGCCTTAAAGTGGCTAGGGCTATGTCCCGCCGCTATCCTTTGTCTGAAGGTGAACGTGAGGCCTTTCTGTGGCCTACCGTGGATTCTTTAATCACTGCGGTGACTAAGAAAACGGCGTTACCAGTGGAAGGTGGCACGGCCCTAAAGGACGCCCAAGACAGAGGATTGGAGGCGGCCTTAAGGTCGTCCTTTGAGGCGGCTGCTTTAAGTTTGCAGGCCTCAGTTTGCGGCTCCTATGTGGCCAGGGCGTGCCTGACTATGGTGCAGCGGGCTTCCCCCTCGGATCATTCCTTGAGGGCTGTTTGGCCGGCCCTGGAATCGGGCTTAGCCTATTTGGCAGACTTGCTGTATGATGTCTTGAGAGCCTCAGCTAAAGGCATGGCTCAGACAATCTCTGCGCGGCGGTGGCTTTGGCTGAAACATTGGTCTGCTGACCATGCCTCTAAATCCCGCCTGGCTAGATTGCCTTTTAAAGGCAAGCTGCTCTTTGGGGTCGAGCTGGACAAAATCGTGACCGATCTCGGAACGTCTAAGGGCAAGAAGTTACCAGAGGTCAGGGCTCGGGCTAGTACTCGCCCTGGTACCTCCAGAGGACGGGCTCAGGAAGCCCGTCGGTACCGCCCTGGGCAGGTCGGGCTCCTCTGCCCTCTCTTCCTTCAAGAGGAACTTCTCCCCCAAGCAGCATTCCTTTCGCAGAGACCGCCGTCCCGGAGGTGCTCCCTCCGGTCCTCCCCCAGGGTCTCGTACCCAATGACGGGGCCTTGGTCCACGCCTCAGTGCAGATTGGAGGACGGCTGTCCTCGTTTATGGGCGAGTGGACCACAATAACTTCAGACGCTTGAGTGCTGGAAGTCATCAGAGACAGCTACAAGCTAGAGTTCTGCCGACCCTTAAAAGACGGGTTTGTACTCTCTCCCTGCAAGTCTCCGGTCAAAGCTGTGGCAGTGCAGCAGACCTTGGACAATCTGTTCCGCCTGGGGGCGGTCGTTCCGGTGCCAGAGAATCAGCCTGGCAAGGGACGTTACTCCTTTTTCTTTGTGATTCCAAAGAAAGGAGGTTCTGTACGGCCTATCCTCGACCTCAAGGGGTCCATTGGGCCTTGAAAGTTCGGCACTTTCGCATGGAGACCCTCCGCTCTGTTATAGCGGCAGTGTAGGCAGGAGAGTTCCTGGCATCCTTGGACTTCAAGGACGCGTACTTGCATATTCCCATCTGGCCTCCTCATCAACGCTTTTTGCGTTTTGCAGTACTGGCCGACACTTCCAGTTCAGAGCCCTCCCGTTCGGGTTGGCTACTGCTCCGCGGACCTTCTCCAAAGTAATGGTGGTCATCGCGGCCTTCCTGTGGAAGGAAGGAGTTCAAGTCCATTCTTATCTGGACGACTGGTTGATCCAAGCCCCTCTTATGCAGAGTGCGGCAAAGCTGTGAACCGGGTGGTTGCTCTTCGAGCTCCCTGAGGTGGATCATCAACTGGGAGAAAAGCCAGCTGCGCCCGACTCAGTCCCTGGAGCATCTGGGAGTTCGATTCGACACCCAAGTGGGCAGAGTGTTCCTGCCAGACAATTGGATTGTCAAGCTTCAGGCTCAGGTGGACTAGTTCCTAGTAGCCTCTCCTATTCGGACTTGGGACTATGTGCAGCTGTTGGGCTCTATGTCGGCCACGATGGATGTAGTGCCCTGGGCCAGGGCTCATATGAGACCACTTCGACAATCTCTGCTGCTGCGCTGGACTCCGATGTCGGAGGATTATGCTGTGCGCCTTCCCTTGGACCCAGCAGTGCGCAAGGCGCTGAGCTGGTGGACGCAGACAGACAAGTTGTCTGCAGGAATGCCTCTGGTGACCCCGGAGTGGATTGTCGTCACGACGGACGCCTCTTTGTCGGGCTGGGGAGCCCACTTCTTGGGAAGGACAGCGCAGGGGCTCTGGTCTCCTGCAGAGGCAAAGTGGTCTATCAACCTCCTGGAACTCGGAGCCATTCGGTTGGCGTTTTTGGAGTTCATCCCGGTACTGGCGTTGAAGTCAGTACGGGCCCTGTTGGACAATGCCACGGCTGTGGTCTATGTCAACCGCCAGGGAGGTACCAAGAGCGCCCCTCTAGCCAAGGCAGCCATGAATCTATGCCAGTGGGCGGTAGCGAGCCTGGAGCAGCTGTCAGCAGCCCACATTGCCGGAGTCATGAATGTCAAGGCGCACTTCTCAGTCGCCATACCTTGGATCCAGGAGAGTGGCAGTTATCGGCTCAGGCGTTCTTGGATATCACGAAGCGCTGGGGCCAGCCGAGCCTAGATCTATTGGCGTCATCGGCCAGTTGCCAAGTGCCGCGCTTTTTCAGCAGAGGACGGGACCCTCGATCTCTGGGAGTAGATGCTCTCCTCTAACAGTGGCCAACACAAGAGCTTCTCTGTGTTCCCGCCCTGGCCCATGTTTGGCAGGGTGCTAGACCGATTGGCAAAGCATCCGGGCCGGATAATCCTGGTGGGGCTGCCAGTGGAGCAGGGTCTGTTACATCAGGGTCCCGTGGTGATGGAGGATCCCTCCCCCTTTGGTCTTACGGCCTGGCTATTGAGCGGCAGCATCTGAGGAAGAAGGACTTCTCAGACAAGGTCATCGCCACTATGCTGAGAGCGAGGAAGCGCTCTACTTTTACTGCTTACGCCAGGGTTTGGCGTACCTTTGCAGCGTGGCGAAGCAGGCTCATTTTCTTCATTCACTGCTCCAATTTCTTCAGTGTTGGCATTCCTGCAAGAAGGTCTGGAGAAAGGCCTGTCGCTCAGTTCCCTTTAAGTCCAGGTAGCGGCCCTGGCTTGCTTCAGGGGCCGCCTGAAGGGTGCTTCCCTGACTTCGTAGCCAGATGTGGTGAGTTTTCTCAAGGGAGTTAAGCACCTGCGCCCTCCTCTGCACTCAATGGTGCCTGCGTGGAATTTTAACCTGGTGCTCAGAGCATTACAGAAGCCGCCTTTTGAACCCTTGTTGAGGGCATCTCTGAAAGACCTGACGTTGAAAGCAGTCTTTTTGGTGGCTATCACTTCAGCCAGAAGAGTTTCCGAGCTCCAGGCACTCTCATGTCGAGAGTCTTTTCTGCAGTTCACTGAGGCAGGAGTGACTATTCGCACAGTGCCTTCCTTCCTGCCCAAGATTGTTTCTCGCTTCCATGTGAATCAGCAGCTCTGTCTCCCTTCCTTTCGTACGGAGGACTACCCAGAGGAGTACTCTGCTCTTAAATATCTGGATGTGAGACGAGTCATCATCAGATACCTGGAAGTGACCAATGATTTCCGGAAATCGGATCATCTGTTTGTCCTGCTGGCAGGTCCTCGTAAGGGTCTGCAGGCTGCTAAGCCTCCAGTGGCAAGATGGGTCAAGGAAGTCATTGACGCGGCTTATGTGGCCGCGGGGAAGGTGCCGCCTATCCAGCTGAGGGCTCACTCCACTAGAGCTCAGGCGGCCTCGATGGCAGAGGCCGGGTCCGTCTCCTTGGAAGAGATATGCAAGGCGGCAACTTGGGCATCGGCCCATACATTCTCCAAGCATTACCGCTTGACTGTGGCGGCACGGGCGGAGGCCCGGTGTGGAGCTTCAGTGTTGAGTTCAGGGATTCCTATGTCCCGCCCTGGGTGAGTACTGCTTCGGTACATCCCACCAGTCTATGGATTGATCAGCTTGATGATATGGAAGGTAAAATTATGTATAATCATACCTGATAATTTTCTTTCCATTAATCATAGCTGATCAATCCATAGCCCCGCCCAGATATCTGTATGGTTTCTATTCTGGTTGCATTTCAGGTTCAAGTTTAGTCTTCAGTTACTTCAGGAAGACTTCGGGTTCAAGTTTTTTCACTTGGATTCTTCAAGAGTTGAGACGAGTTTGTGTTACAGTGAGCTGCTGCATTCCTCTCCCCTCCGTTTTACGGGGCTGGATTGAGACATAAATTCTGCCGGCACTCCCTCCCGCTTCGTGCGGTTGTAGGGCAGTTTTGTACCCCTCCCGCTTCGGCGGTGCTAGGGTCAGTCAGCTCCTCCCGCGGTTGCGGTTGCAGGATAAGCCAGATCCCCCCGCATCGGCGGGTGTGGTGTCCCTCCCCCGCTCCACGGGGATGAGCTGGACGGATTCCCCTCCCCCACTTGTGTGGGGATGAGCTGGGTTAATTCCCCTCCCCCACTTGTGTGAGGATGAGCTGGGTTAATTCCCCTCCCCCACTTGTGTGGGGATGAGCTGGGTTAATTCCCCTCCCCCGTTTCGGCGGTGGTGAGCTGGGCAGAGTGTCCCTTTGTGGGTGTAATTCTCTAAGTGCTGAGTCCTGCAGATGGAGCTTTGATATCGACATACTGAGGAGTTTCCGGCAGCACATGACCACATATAGGGAGGCAAAAGTTTGCTCTCTATCTCCACCTGCTGGTAGATGGACACAACCCACCAGTCTATGGATTGATCAGCTATGATTAATGGAAAGAAAATTATCAGGTATGATTATACATAATTTTACCATCTACATCCGGCAGATTGAAATCTCCCAGCAACAGCACCTCTCTCTTCTTTCCCAACTTTTGAATATCTGTGATCAGGTCTTTATCTAATTCTTCCAATTGTGTTGGAGGTCTGTAGACAACACCCACGTGGACAGAGGTTCTATCATCTCTTTTTAAGGTGATCCATATCGCTTCTTCCTTACCCCAGGTCCCTGTCATTTCAGTTGCTGTGATATCATTTCTCACATATAGAGCTACTCCTCCACTTTTACGACCCTCTCTATCCTTCCTAAATAGATTATAGCCTGGTATGTTTGCATCCCATTCATGGGAACCATTGAGCCATGTCTCTGTGATTGCAACAACGTCTAAGTCTGCCTCCAAGAAGCTTACCTACATATTCCTATTCAGCCTGCTCACCACACGTTTTTGAGGTTAGTGATCCTAGGTCACCATTTCCAGTTTCAGGCTCCGCCCTTTGGTCTAGCAACAGCTCCGCACACTTTTACCAAGGTTATGGTCGTGGTAGCAGCGGCTCTCAGGAAGCAGGGAATCTTAGTCCACCCGTACCTAGACGACTGGTTAATCAGGGCAAAGTCTTATCAAGAGAGTTGCCAAGTTACGGATCAAGTGGTAAGTTTCTTGCAATCTCTAGGTTGGGTGGTAAACATGGCCAAGAGTCGTCTGGTTCCTTCTCAGTCTCTGGAGTATTTAGGAGTTACCTTCGACACAGCTCAGGGGAGAGTTTTTCTTCCCCAGGGCAGAATTGTAAAACTCCTGTCTCGGATATTAAACTTACTTCACAGACGCGACCTTTCTGCTCGATTATCTTCAGGTCCTGGGGTCCATGGCAGCGACGATAGAGGTAGTTCCCTGGGCCAGAGCTCATATGGGATCTCTACAATGGTCTCTACTATCCTGGTGGTTCTCTCAGACGGACTCAGGTTACCTCTCAGATCCCAGGAGTACAGCTCTCCTGGTGGCTACGGACAAAGAATCTTCTCATAGGAATGCCAGTCTTCGGGGCTGGGGAGCCCATTGCTTTGGCAAGTTGACCCAAGGTCTCTGGTCTCCTCTGGAGACGACTAAATCCATCAACTTTTTGGAGACCAGAGCTATTCGGCTAGCTCTACTGGAGTTTCGTTCCCTCCTGGTGGGCAAGGCGGTACGAGTTCTCTCGGACAATGCCACAGCGGTGGCTTATGTCAACCGCCATGGGGGAACGAAGAGCCGCCTTTTAAGTCACGAGACGGCCAGACTCATGGCATGGGCAGAAGTTCACCTCTACACCATTTCAGCCTCCCATGTAGCAGGGGTAGAAAACATGATTTTCTCAGTCGGCACACTCTCGATCCAGGTGAATGGTCTCTCAGCGATCGAGCATTTCAGTTGATAGTAGCGCAGTGGGGCACTCCAGTCCAGATCTGTTCGCTTCCAGTCAATTCAAAGGTTCCTCGATTCTTCAGTTGCCGAAAGGACACAAAAGCTGCGGGAATAGATGCCCTCTTACAGAGGTGGCCTTCCGGACTCCCTTACGCGTTCCCTCCGTTGCCTCTCTTATGTCACCTTCTGCAGCGGATCGCAGAACACAGAAGTCCGGTAGTTCTGGTAGCTCCGGACTGGCCTTGTCGGCCTTGGTACGCGGACCTTCAGCGTCTTCGGTCAGCGGTTCCTCTTCGTTTTCCAGTTCACAAGTCCCTGCTGTTACAAGGACCAATCCCACATCCAGACCCGGTTCAATTTTGTCTTACGGCTTGGCTCTTGAACTAGCTCAATTAACTAAAAGAGGTTATTCGTCTTCAGTAATTGCTACCATGTTGCAGTCTTGTTGGCGCTCCACCTCTCTAAATTATACCCGCACTTGGAGGATTTTTGAAGCTTGGTGTGAAGAGGCTTATTTCTCCTTTTCAGGCTTCTGTACCAGGTATTGGATTTTCTGCAGCGGGGATTTGAGAAAGGTTTGTCTCTCTCCAATCTGAAAGTTCAAACGGCAGCCCTTTCCTGCTTCAGGGGTCGAATTCAAAGTAAGACCTTAGCTAGTCTTCCTGATGTCTCCCGTTTTTTGAGGGGAATTACTTCTTCGCCCTCCAGGTAGGTCAATTTTTCCATCTTGGGATCTCAATCTTGTTCTTTCAGCTCTAACTGGTCCTCCTTTTGAGCCGTTGTCTGAGTCTTCTCTTAAGGATTTGACTCTTAAAGTGGTGTTTTTAGTGGCCATAACTTCAGCAAGAAGGGTTTCGGAGTTGCAAGCTTTTTCCTGCAGATCTCCATTTTTGGAAATTTCTAAGGGAGTGAGTGGTTCTATGTCCGGTTCCTTCTTTCCTGCCTAAAATGGTTTCTCGTTTTCATCTTTCTCAATCGGTTATTCTTCCGGTTTTGGGCTCCTCTTCCGGCTCAGAGGAGCAGGGGAAGTTGTGTACTTTGGATGGTAAGAGAGTGCTTAAACGCTATCTCGCAGTTACTCAGGATTTTCGTCGCACGGATCGTGTTTTCGTTCTTGTTGCTGGTTCCCACAAGGGGTTGGCTGCTTCTAAGCCCACGTTATCTCGATGGATTAAGGAAATGCTTCTTACATTCTTGCAGGTAGAGCGGTTCCAGAAAGTGTTAAAGCTCATTCCACGAGGAGCAGGCAGCTTCTTGGGCGGGAGTGCTTTTTGGTACCTCCAGCGGATATTTGTAAAGCAGCAACGTGGTCCTCTCTTCATTCTTTTTCTAAACATTACAGACTTGATGTACAGTGCTGGCAGGAGAGTGTCTTTGCGTCTCGAGTACTTACAGCCGGCTTGCTAGGGTCCCTCCAATAGGACTGCTGCTTTGTTACTTCCCATCAGTCCAATCCTGGTCCGGTCCGGAGGGATGCCAAGGAAGTAGAATAGGCCTTACCTGCTAATTTTCTTTCCTTTAATCCCTCCGAACCGGACCAGGCCCATCCCATGTTCTTTCAACTTCAGAATTTTTTTCTTCTCTTTCGAAGTGAGTTAGTTCGTTTATCAGAAACGGAGTTATTTTCTAAGTTTATAGGTATTAAAAAAAATCTATTTATTATATATATAACATTTTATGTGGGCCATACCACTTCTCTGGTGAGAGTTGCTGGTGAGCTCTAATACACGGCTTCGCCGTTTAAGCACATTCAATGAGTGCTTGGTGGCTGCTTTGATTTCACAGTGCACAGTAGGGTGTTCTCTCTTTCTTTTCTGCTTTGTCAGTCAAATACTGAGGCTAGTGTCATATGGCCAGGGCTAACCCATCAGTCCAATCTTGGTCCGGTCTGGAGGGATTAAAGGAAAGAAAATTAGCAGGTAAGGCCTAATTACTACTTATGAGATTATGAGACAGCGTATCAGTCCTGATCATTTATCATCTGGGGTAAGACTTGTGGAGACTTTGAGCTGGGGGGGGGGGGGGGGGGCAGGCAGCCAGCCAGCCAGCAGTGGAAAGTCCTCTACTGGACTGCTCAAAATAAAAACCAGCTGAGCAGACCTCCCATTGATGCACTTGAGTGGGACCTCTTTCTTTCATTGGAAGGACTGCCTGTTCATTTTTAAGTTTAATCACTTCTTCCATTTGTCTTTGGCTGCCATGGCACATCGGCAACTCTGGTTGCGGCATTGGGCAGTGGATGCGGCATCAGTCGTGTTAAACTCAGAACAAGTGGCTTTTTGGAGAAGATCTCAGTAACTTGGTGAAAAAACTGGGGGAAACTAAGCCACAACGGTTGCTGGAGGATAAGCTGAAAGCCTCTTGTCATCCATCTTCAGAAGGCTCTTGATCTGGATTTCAAGACAGCAGATGGTACTAGCCTGATCATCAGAAGCCCCGCTTTCAGAGCACCAATGCCTTCTGAGCTTCATAATGATGTGAGGCTGGTCCACTCTTGTCGTCTTCTGGTGGTAAGGATATCTTCAGGAGTTTTAGGAGGAGCAGGTCAAAATCATGTCAGACCAGTGGATTCTGGTATTCTTTTTTTTTTTTTGTTTTTTTTTGTTTTTTGTTTTTTTTTGTTATGTTTATTAAAGTTTTTGAATAACAATATATAACAATAGTCATGTCTCAATCACATAGCATATATGTAAAACTTACATAACAAATAACAGAAGAAATAACAGATTCCCTCCTTCATCCCTACCCCTCTACCCTAACATAAACCTTACTCATTAATGAAGGTTAGTATTACTAAGAACGATCATTCCACTTTCAGAGTCTAGGAACAATCAAGTGGGGTGCATCAAGATCTATCCCATTGTGCCCTCTCCATGTTCGATATCGTTCCCATAGCAGATTAAATTTTGTGTTATGTCCCGATTTCAAGGCTGTCAATTTTGACATTTGGTAAAGATAGTCCATCTTATGTATCACTCGAATCACCGGTGGTGTCATTATACTTTTCCAAGCTGCCGCCAATGCTATTTTCCCAGCTATAAACCATATGGACGTAAGTCGATGGTCGGAAAGTCGAACTCCAGGTGGGCGAATATGTAGTAAGCATATCTCATGTTTAGCTGGATATCGCACCCCGGTCACTTGGGCGAACGTATCAATCAGTTCCGCCCAATATAGTTGAATCTTAGGACAAAACCACCAAATATGGGGCATATCCCCCACCATTGCACACCCTCTCCAACATTGATCAGACCCCTTCCCATACATTTTTACCAATCTCTTTGGGGTATAATACCATTGATATAGTATTTTATAGCTGTTTTCAGTGAGGGAACTGGAGACAGAGGCATGTAACATTTGTTCTAAAGCTTTGTCCCATTGAGTATTATCTAGGGTTATTTGTAAATCCCGCTCCCATCGTTGTATATAATGTTGTATTGGGCCCTGATCAGCAAGCAGAGCCCCATATAGACGAGATACACATCCCCTATGACTGCCCGCCCTCATTGCTTTTTCTATATCTACCTCCTCCAAAACCAGTTCTGTCTTTGCCTTCCTATTTATGTAATCTCTAAAACGCTGATAATGAAACAGATGGGAGGATGGTAATCCATAGTCCTCCTGTAACTCCTCAAATGGTATTACTTGATCATCTTCCCACAATTGGCTTAGTGTGATAAGACCCCTCCTTTCCCATTTGCCATAAAGCGGATTGTCTATCCCCAGCGGGCTTCCCGGGGCAGTTTTTATTGTCATCTGTTGAAAGTGTAGTCTGTTGGGGAGAGTCCTTTGCCTGACCGCCCACCATGTCTGCAAGGGGTATTGCACTGCTAGTGGGGCTTTCCTAATGTAAGACTGAAGTTGGCTCTTTGGTAGCCATAATATAGAGCGTAAGTTTGTTAGTCCCATCCAGTATTGTTCTATTTGGACCCATGACTTAGTACTACCAGTGCTCCACTCTGCTAGTACTCGCAGCTGTGCTGCGTGATGATATAAAGCAAAATTTGGGACCCCCATTCCTCCTCTTTTTTTTGATTGGTACATAACAGCCGCACGCACTCGTGGCGGCTTATGCTGCCATATATATGCGAAAACCTTTCTGTTAAGCTGTCGAAAAAATCCCTTCGGTACTGGTAATGGTAATGCAAGGAACAAATACAAAAGCTTGGGCAAAATCATCATTTTTATGGCTGCCACCCGTCCCAACCAAGATAATTCTAACCCCTCCCATCTGTCAAGATCTCGAAAAAATTCTTTAAGCTTCTGGTGAAAGTTAACTTGATGGAGGTCCGAAATTTTGGGTGTTAATTGAATACCTAGATATCGGAGAGACCGTTGGACCCATTTGATCCGAAATTGCTGCCGCAGTGAGGCTTCCTCCTCCGTCGCTAGCCCCAATCCCAAGGCCTCAGACTTATCAATATTTACCCGGAACCCAGACATATTGCCATATTGATTCAGTTCCTGTAATATATATGGCAAGGACTCGCCTGGGTTAGTCACTGTTAATAGAATATCATCAGCGAATAGCATGACTTTGTGTGCTAGATGGCCCCACCTTAAGACTGTGTATGTGCGGGTGTTGACGTATACATTGGGCCAAGGGCTCCATTGTTAAAGCGAACAGCAGTGGAGACAAGGCACAGCCCTGGCGGGTCCCACGCTCTAATGTTATCGGGTCAGAGTTGGATCCATTGATTCTCAATACTGCCAATGGCCGGGTATACAATAACTGAAGCCATATTATAAATCGACCTGTAAATCCCATTTGTTCTAGTACTGCAAACATAAAGGCCCAATTGACCCGATCAAATGCCTTTTCGGCGTCTAAAGAAAGAAGCAACTTTGGCTGTCGGGTGTTGGTTGCCTCATAAATCAAGTGGAGTGCCCTGTGAATATTATCTATTGCTTGCCTTCCCATGATGAATCCCGCCTGGTCTTCTTGTACCAGCTTCGGCATGAGCCTTTGCAGTCTCTTAGCCAGTATCTTAGTAAAAAGCTTATAATCCGATCCCAACAAGGAGATCGGACGGTAAGAATTACAATACTGTGGATTCTTTCCTGGTTTAGGCAAAACTACTACATTTGCTAATCGCCAAGTATAAAATAACTCCTCTTGGGTGTCAAGCTCATTGAATGCTTGAACCAGTAAAGGGATTAAAAGCTTGCTAAATCGTTTATAAAATTTGTTTGTGAATCCATCTGGGCCCGGGGCTTTACCATTAGGCATGTCACTGATGGCCCACGCCACCTCATCTAATGTGACAGGGGCAGAGAGCGCCTCCGCCTCCACTGCTGTTAGTGTGGGGAGCGCCGCTCGTGCAAGATAACTCTGGGCTTCCTGCGCATCTAAAGTCCCCTCCGTTCTATATAAGGCCGTGTAAAAGTCTGAGAAGGCTGTCTTGATATCCTCTCGTGCTATGCACAGTTTCCCCTCCCTATTGAAGATGGAGAGTACTTGTGTATGGGTATAGTGTTTTTTCAACTTAAATGCTAGTAATCGTGAAGCTTTATTCCCAAATTCGAAATGAGCTTGTCTCACCCGTTGAAGGTGCTCTGCTATCTCTGCCATTTGAATTTCCCTAAGCTCCGTCCGCAGTGTATGCATACGGTGGTTTATATCTCCCGCCCCCGGTCGCCCAGTGGATTGATCGGTGAGGTCCCTCAACTCCGCGTGTATTTGTTGGGTCCTTGCTCTTACCTGTCGTTCTAGGTGGATCTGTAAGGATATAACTTTTCCCCTTACACCCTTCCCAGAGGATCCCAGCCAATACTTCATTATTATCATTGATATCAATGTACTCTTTAATATCCGCTTCTATCCTGGCAGCTATGACTGGGTCTGCTAATAATTTATCACTAAAGCGCCACTGTGGTGTCTCAGGACTCATTACCTTCAATTTCAGCTCAAGTACAACTGGAGCATGGTCTGACCACGTCCTCGGATATATCTGAATATTAACAGCATTTGTCAGTAATGTCGGGTGCCCCATCCAAAAGTCTATGCGGGAATGAGAGTTGTGTACAGCTGAATAAAATGTATAACTTCTGGTTTGGGGGGTTCTGTGTCGCCAAATGTCTAATAGTTGCCATTGCCTCATAAATTTATACAATTGGGATCGATCTGCTTGCGAGTAGCGTACCCCTTGTGTAGAATTATCTAGTGTTGGTTGTAGCGTGAGATTATAATCACCACCCATTAAAAGGGTCCCTTCAACATGCTTGGAGAGGAGCACTGATAGGTCCGAATAGAAGGCACCTTGCTGATCATTGGGAGCGTATATATTTAAGAGTGTCAGCAACTCCCCTTCTACTTTTACAATCAGCAATAGATATCTACCCCCTTTGTCCCTTACTACTCGTTGCACCTGCCAGGGATACTTATGAGATAATACTATCAGGACTCCATTCTTTTTTCTTTCTGTGAGACATGATGCAAAAAATACTTGCTGCGATTTCATAGTACTACACAAACGCTCTGCCTTCTGTAGTAAATGGGTCTCTTGGATAAATGTTATATCTGCATGGAGACGTTTTATCTCCTGAAACATGAGGTGCCTCTTTCCTGGGGAATTAAGTCCCTTTACATTAAGGGTCATGCAATTTACAATACTCATCTCAATTGTGTGACAATCTCTTCTATCCCTCTTCCTTTCCCAATCCTCTGATCTATCCCCTCTTGAGAGTCCTGCTCCCTAACCTTCAAGTAATATTGAATCTGAGCTAATCTCCCCCCAACTAAAAACTCCCTTGCCCTCCCATCCCCTTTTAAGACATCCCTGTAACAAAAACATAAGGATGTCATAGAGGGAAGTGACCCACCCCCCAACATATTATCTATTAACAATTTGAGCCCCACTGCTTAGAGCAAATTAATGCTAGATGCGCAACTGAAAGGCGCTTATTTCGCATAGAAATATATATATAGCAAATGGTCATCACAGTACAAGATTCAATCTTACAGTCATTCTCTTGCAACTTATGGCTGGGATCAAACATTATTGTGTCTGTTCCTCTAGTCATTTCTTTGCTTTATCTTCAGGCCTTCTTAATTGAGTGTCAGAGTGCTGCCGCTGTAGCCGGCCTTTTCCCGCTGTGACCCGCTGCCATCTTGGTCTGTCTCCAATTGATGATACACGTTTCCTGGGAGTATTAATGTCTCCGCTGGGGCCTGCTTCCGGAAAGATGTGCGCTGCCTCTGCAATATCTCGTATTTGGCACTTCTTCCCCTCCTTGTAGAACCGCAACACAAAGGGGTGGCCCCATCGATATTTAATCCCCTTGTCTGCCAAAAATCTCGTGAAAGGCCGGAGCTCTGCCCTTCTTTTCAAGGTAGCCGCAGCCAGGTCTTGGTAGCATTCAATATGATACGAGTCCCATTCAAATCCTGGCGTGGAGCGCAATGCCTGCATGATCTGTTCTTTTAATTTAAAATCGCTGAAACATGCGATAATATCCTTTGGGCGGTTTGATGTTATAGTTCCTAGGGCTCTGTGGGCACGCACCAGCTGAATTGTAGCAGGGTCTCTTGTAACTTGAATGTTCTGGAGCAGCGCACTCGCGATTTTTTGAACCATCTGCTCACAATCCGTATAGTGTGGTGTGTCTGGGAGACCACGAAATCGCACGTTGCATCGGCGGCTTTGATTCTCAAGGTCTTCTATTTTATCCCAGACTTGTTGGGTTTCGTGCCGGGCCTCACGTTGTTGGGAATCGAGTGTCTGAATTATTTCCGTTTGCTCATCCAAGCGGTCTTCTATATCGGCTACTCGTAGGCCCAGCGCGCCTATTTCTCCACGTAGCTCCGCCCCCATCGCAGCGATGTCCGCCCGTACTGCTGTAATTATCTCCATTTTTATCTCTTGTAACCAACCCCGGATTTCTTGCATATTTGCGTCCTCCGGGCCCCGACCCTCCCCCGTAGCGAACAACGACGAGGAGAGCGGCGAGGGACTTCCCCCTCGGGATTCGGGCTGGCGATGTTCGGGGGCTGGTGTAGTCGAGCTCGTGGCTGGGCCTGTATATGCGAAAGTTTGTAAATCGACTGCTGGGGCTTTTGAAGTCATCATATATCGCTTACCCCTAGCTTTAAACGCTGTTTTCATGCGTTTTTCAGTCGCACTTGTTAAATCTTTATGCAGTGGGTTTCCTGATTGCTTGGGGCTGATCAGAGCTCGTGGCTCAGGCAGCCATTTCAGGTGGTGATGTCACTTCCTCGGATTCTGGTATTCTTACAGAAGGTTACAAGTTGGTTGCTGCTTTCTTTTTGCAGCCTCATTGTCAAAAGGAAATCAAGGTTCAGGCCACTGTAGATTCCTTGCTGGCACACCAGGCCATTGTTCCAGTTCCCCAGGCTGAACAGGGACAAGGCAGATACTTTGTCTTACTTCATTGTCCCAAAAAAGGAAGGCACCTTTTTGTCTGGTTGTAGATCTCAAACACCTAATAATTATAGCCTCAGTTCAAGGGATATGGAATTTATCAACATCCTCTTGTCTTGGAGGTGTAATTCAATATACTCATATGACCACCGTATCAATTTCTACATTTTGCGGTTCTGGGCTTTTGGTTCAGGACTTTGCCCTTTGCTCTCACCATGGCACCAAGAATGTTTACTAAGAGTTGTGATGGTGGCCTTCCTTCGGCACCAGGGAATCAGTTCACCTGTATCTTGATGACTGGCTCATTTGTGTGTGGCGGCAACGGACAAAGCTGTCTGTCTTCTGCAGTCATGTTGGGTAATTAATTCCGAGAAGAACAGTCTTAACTGCATAGCAAACACTGGAGTATCTGGGCACTGTTCGACACAGCAAGGGAGAGAATCTTCCTCATGGAACGCAGGGGGTTTAAGCTGGTTCCACAGATTTATCTTCGGTAGTAGTATGCAGTGGTGGTTGTCACCCAGGAATTTGACCATTGGAGCTCCCTTTCTAATAAAACAATAGGGGGTGGTAACAATGGATGCCAGCAAGTCGGCTGGCACAGGGTATCTGGATGGAACAGGAGTCTCGGTGGTTGACTTTTTTGCTTCCTTTCTGGTGGGGTGTTCAGTCCAAGTTTTCTCTGACAATGTGACTGTGGTGGCTTATATCAGCAAGTAAGGCATTGAAAAATCTTCTCTGCTTGTCAGCAGCTCATATTGCTGGTTCCTGGAATGTGGATGCAGACTTTCTCTGCAGTTTACTATCAGTTAAGAATGGGAACTATCCGGCCAGGGTTTTTAACTGATAGTGGACTAATGGGGTTCTCAGCCTCTGGATTTGATGGCAATGAAAAGGAATGCCAAAGGATCCAAGTTATTAAGCCATTCGGAAGAACTGGGCTCGATGGGGATAGCTGCCCTACTGCAGCCCTGGCAGGGGACACATCTACTGTATGAATTCCCTCCTTGGCCCAAGGTAGGCCGCGGTTTAAAGAATCACATTACGTTGGCGTCCAATAATTTTCATTGCCCTGGATTGGCCACAGAGGTCATGGTACATGGACCTAATTTGACTGCTGGACCGGGGATCCTCTCCATCTTCCACAGGTACACAGCCTACTGAAGCAAGGTCCAGAACTCGAGGATTCATGCCCCTTTGGTCTTACAGCTTAGCTACTGAAAGGGCTTGGTTGAGATGAAAATGTTCTGGTTCGGTCATTGATACCTTAATTCAGGCTCAGAAACGCTCTACATCCATAGCCTGTGCAAGGGTGTGGAATATGTTTGAGGGCTGGTGTTTCTCCCTTCACTTATCAGATCGCGCACATCCTAATATTTCTCCAGGCAGGCCTTCACAAAGGATGGGTGTTGGGTTCTCTAAAAGTTCAGGTTGTAGCTTTGGCCTATTTTAGGGGCCATCTACAGTAGACGTCTCTTGAGGCTCACCCATATATCGTTCAGTTCTTGCGGGGAGTGGGCCGCTTACAGCCCCTTTTGTTTGCTGTGTCCAGAGTAGAACCTTAATTTAGTCTTTCAGGCTTTTCAGAGGCCTCTTTTTAAGCCACTCCGGAAGGCTGCTTTGAAAGATCTTATATTAAAGACATTGTTCTTGGTGGCTGCTGTTGGCACAGTGTTTCAGAGTTTCAGGCTCTTGTTGGAATCTCCTCTGCTTTTCAGAGGTGGGGGTCTCCCTGCAAACTGTTCCTTCCTTTTCTTCCGAAAGTGGTATCAACATTTCATCTGTAGAGCTTCTGTCTTTTCACAGAGAGGACAAGGAGGCTCAGTATTGTTCCTTGAAGCTTCTCAATAGATATCTTGAAGTCACGAGTTTCACAAATCGGACACACTGGTAAGCAGAGGTTTGGCCTCATGGCTTCCAAGCCCACAATTGCTAGATGGCTTAAGTTAACTATCGCATCAGCTTATTTGCTTGTAGGGAAGCCGGCTCCTCAGGCTTTGCAAGCTCATTCTATGAGGCCTGAAGCAACATCCTGGGCAGAGACTACTTTACTTTACTGTCTCTGGATATTTGCAAGGCAGCAATGTGGTTGATGCTGCATACCTTTGCCAAGCACTACAGGATGGACTTTTTAGTGTGCTCGGAAGCCAGTTCTGGGGCTTCAGTCCTCGGGCTGTGGCATCAGGATTTCACAGGTTCTAGATTGGAAGCTATGTAATTGAAGGAGTAATTAGGTCTTACCTGATCATTTTCTTTCCATTAGTCCTTCCCACTTATTCAGAGGCCCGCCTGAGGATTCTGAAATGTTTAGTCAGTGCGAAGTAATGGATCAGATAACAACTCTTACCTTGCATGGTGCTTCCTGCATATCTCTTGTTCTCAAGTTGTCCAGAGATGAAAGGTCCACACGTGTTTGCTCTTTTGGTTAGTGTTAGGTTAGTGAGTTTAAGATGGTTATGTGAGTTCTGAGTTTCCCTTACTGCTTGTCTACATAAATACTGAGCAGCTGGATTGGATGCAAGAGAGATCTCAGCTCAGTTTTCAGTTTTCTATCTCCACCTGCTGGTTGATGGACACAACTATCCCACAGGTTCTGCAATAGTGGGAAGGACTAGTAGAAAGAATTATCAGGTAAGACCTAATTTCTCCTTACATTAGCCATGATCTGATCTCCGTTCTTCAATAGGAAAACACTGGCCAATAGACATAATGGGGCTTAAGTTCTGTTCACATGCTGCTTATAAGAGCTATTTTTAGATGAACTTCTGATTCCAGTTACTTTATGCCTACAGTGTTTCTCAGCATTCTCCTATAAAGTAATATTTTACTTAAGAATTTATAATAACCTTCAGATTTTATAGAACATTGGAAGCATAGTATCTTGTAAAGGGGCACAGTTGTTTCCAGAAAGAAACTGAAAAGTAGTAATGTTCTATATTTGTCCTATTTGTATCTTTTTACTTGATTTATTCTGTTCCCACTTGTCTTCTCCCTCATTGCACATTTTTTTAAATCAGTTTTGGCTTCTGCAAATGTTTTTTTTTTCTTTTTACTTGCCTTCCCATTCTCTCTGCTATTGTGGATGACTCTATCCCTTCTATCTTTTCTCCCCCATTGCATTTCTGCAGGAGGTGCTGTGGCTCAGCAGGTTCCTGTCCAGGCCATCCAGGTGCACCAAGCCACACAGCAGACGTCTCCTTCTAGCGACAGCAGTTCAGACCTCATACAGACCTCATCCAGTGGAACAGGTAATGGGATTTCCCTCCACCTTGCCATCTGTTGGGCCTGAGCAGTTTCAGTTATGTGCAAGAGAGAACTTACGTGTAACTGAAACTGTAGAAGTGTCGTCGTCGATAATACACTGAAACCTTCTGCTCAGTGTGCTGCTGCGGCTATGAAAGCGAATAGAATGTTGGGTATTATTAGGAAAGGAATGGAAAACAGGTGTGAGGATGTTATAATGCCGTTATATCGCTCCATGGTGCGACCGCACCTTGAGTATTGTGTTCAATTCTGGTCGCCGCATCTCAAGATATAGTGGAATTGGAAAAGGTGCAGCAAAGGGCTACTAAAATGATAGCGGGGATGGGACGACTTCCCTATGAAGAAAGACTAAAGAGGCTAGGGCTATTCAGCTTGGAGAAGAGACGGCTGAGGGGAGACATGATAGAGGTATATAAAATAATGAGTGGAGTGGAACAGGTGGATGTGAAGCGTCTGTTCACGCTTTCCAAAAATACTAGGACTAGGGGGCATGCGATGAAACTACAGTGTAGTAAATTTAAAACAAATCGGAGAAAATTTTTCTTCACCCAACGCGTAATTAAACTCTGGAATTCGTTGCCGGAGAATGTGGTGAAGACGGTTAGCTTGGCAGAATTTAAAAAGGGGTTATACGGTTTCCTAAAGGACAAGTCCATAAACCGCTACTAAATGGACTTGGGAAAAATCCACAATTCCAGGAATAACATGTATAGAATGTTTGTACGTTTGGGAAGCTTGCCAGGTGCCCTTGGCCTGGATTGGCCGCAGTTGTGGACAGGATGCTCGGCTCGATGGACCCTTGGTCTTTTCCCAGTGTGGCATTATTTATGTACTTATAAGTATGACTTGTGATTTAAAAAAAATATATATTTTCTTTAACGCCAAAGTATATTTGATTCTTTATGGGTTTCTTTCAGGGTTATTGACTTGACTACAGGATTATTTGAATTGATTTTTTAGTATATCCAGGAAGATGCAAGGTGTTTGAAAAACATAAAACCACAAAGAAAAGGACTAGCACAATTATTGAAATACATTAATAGAGCATTGATCGGCAACATACAGATTTAAAATGATGAAAGTAAAACTCAACACTAATTATAAAAATACTAACATTAAAATCTATATATATAAAAGGCAACCCCAACGTTCTGAAGCCTCCACGGAAGTTGAGGCGCCCGAGATATCCGGTGTGCCCTGGAGTGTCTGCACCGCCGCCCTCGCGTCAAAACGTCATGACGTCGAGGGCGGAGCTATTGACACTCGAGGGCCGAAACGGCCCACAGCGAACAAGGCAAGTAGCTTCGAGGGACGGAGGGAGGGGGCCCCTTGCTAGCGCCCGTTTCATTCCGCTCAGAAACGGGCATTTTTTCCTAGTTATAAATAAAATGAAAATGTTTTCTTCAAAATCAGTTGAAAGCAAGTTCAGATCCTCTTAAGTTTAAAGTCAGGTAAAATGATGGAACAGTGATGTACAAAAAAATTACTCCAAAGCAGAATTAGCCAAGCTTTATATAACTGAAGCCAAGGTCATCTCCCATCAGTCTCCGTTCTCTGGGGATAGCATTGCCTTGGTCAGGACCCACATATGAAAAGATGTTTGTCTCTACTAAGCTGACTTCAGCTGAATGTGTAGTGATACACCTGTTTAAAATAAAGCACTCTTTTCAAACATTGTAGTTCCAAATGCTGGCAGATATTGTGGCACTATTTTTTATTGACTTACAATGAAAGATGCAATTTTACACCACCCCAGGCTCCAGTGCAGGTTTTTAGGCTGTTTTCATGCTGGAATAATTATCCTTTTTCTTTAAGTTTTAACACCAGCCATGAAGCCATATATTAGATGAGTTGCATTATTAGTATTTTGCCTCTTTTCAGTCCCAAATGCAACAAAAGGGAACACTCCGCTATAATTTGTGGATACAAAAAAATCAGTGAGTAGCGGGTCTAATCTCAGAGTGTGGGATGTGGAAGGAGGGAAGAGACCTCAGACAGGTGGAATTCCAGCACAATTCCAGCCCGACTTTGAACTTTGAGTCTGTTTGTTCAAATGATTTCTGTATTGCCGCTTCAGCAGTGCGGCCAGATTGGGTGTTCGCTTTCCCCTGAAGAAGCTCCTCTGGCGAAACGGGTCCGTTGGGCGGGGAACCCCATTTCCGAAGCTGCACCTAGCTAAGTGATGCTTTTACTGTTCTTTAAGGTGTGTGACTCACAGTGGATATAGCATAGATCTTATGGTTAAATCTTCTTTTTTTTTTTTTTTTTTTACATATAATGCTTGATATAATACAGTCAGGAATTGCAACCAACTATAACACTAATACAACAAGCAACTAGCAGTAACTCTGTCAATGTCAAGTAATTTCCATTTTCACCCCCCCCCCCCCCAAATCAACCCAAACCTGCCCCCTTCTAAATGACATCCATCAACTGTTCCCAGGAGAACCCGGGGGAGTCCTACCCACTCACTCCCCGCTCCCCCTGAAGTCTCAGCCTCCCATCAGTATAGCATAGATCTTAAAAAATTCATAAAAAGATATATGTCCACATGAAGGGAGGAGGTGGGTCTGAGTCCAATGATTAATTTAAGGTGATACTCCAATACGAGTATTGTCAGCAATTGTGCTGGAATTCCACCTGTCTGAGGGCTCTTCCCTCCTTCCACATACAGTGGGGGAAATAAGTATTTGATCCCTTGCTGATTTTGTAAGTTTGCCCACTGACAAAGACATGAGCAGCCCATAATTGAAGGGTAGGTTATTGGTAACAGTGAGAGATAGCACATCACAAATTAAATCCGGAAAATCACATTGTGGAAAGTATATGAATTTATTTGCATTCTGCAGAGGGAAATAAGTATTTGATCCCCCACCAACCAGTAAGAGATCTGGCCCCTACAGACCAGGTAGATGCTCCAAATCAACTCGTTACCTGCATGACAGACAGCTGTCGGCAATGGTCACCTGTATGAAAGACACCTGTCCACAGACTCAGTGAATCAGTCAGACTCTAACCTCTACAAAATGGCCAAGAGCAAGGAGCTGTCTAAGGATGTCAGGGACAAGATCATACACCTGCACAAGGCTGGAATGGGCTACAAAACCATCAGTAAGACGCTGGGCGAGAAGGAGACAACTGTTGGTGCCATAGTAAGAAAATGGAACAAGTACAAAATGACTGTCAATCGACAAAGATCTGGGGCTCCACGCAAAATCTCACCTCGTGGGGTATCCTTGATCATGAGGAAGGTTAGAAATCAGCCTACAACTACAAGGGGGGAACTTGTCAATGATCTCAAGGCAGCTGGGACCACTGTCACCACGAAAACCATTGGTAACACATTACGACATAACGGATTGCAATCCTGCAGTGCCCGCAAGGTCCCCCTGCTCCGGAAGGCACATGTGACGGCCCGTCTGAAGTTTGCCAGTGAACACCTGGATGATGCCGAGAGTGATTGGGAGAAGGTGCTGTGGTCAGATGAGACAAAAATTGAGCTCTTTGGCATGAACTCAACTCGCCGTGTTTGGAGGAAGAGAAATGCTGCCTATGACCCAAAGAACACCGTCCCCACTGTCAAGCATGGAGGTGGAAATGTTATGTTTTGGGGGTGTTTCTCTGCTAAGGGCACAGGACTACTTCACCGCATCAATGGGAGAATGGATGGGGCCATGTACCGTACAATTCTGAGTGACAACCTCCTTCCCTCCGCCAGGGCCTTAAAAATGGGTCGTGGCTGGGTCTTCCAGCACGACAATGACCCAAAACATACAGCCAAGGCAACAAAGGAGTGGCTCAGGAAGAAGCACATTAGGGTCATGGAGTGGCCTAGCCAGTCACCAGACCTTAATCCCATTGAAAACTTATGGAGGGAGCTGAAGCTGCGAGTTGCCAAGCGACAGCCCAGAACTCTTAATGATTTAGAGATGATCTGCAAAGAGGAGTGGACCAAAATTCCTCCTGACATGTGTGCAAACCTCATCATCAACTACAGAAGACGTCTGACCGCTGTGCTTGCCAACAAGGGTTTTGCCACCAAGTATTAGGTCTTGTTTGCCAGAGGGATTAAATACTTATTTCCCTCTGCAGAATGCAAATAAATTCATATACTTTCCACAATGTGATTTTCCGGATTTAATTTGTGATGTGCTATCTCTCACTGTTACCAATAACCTACCCTTCAATTATGGGCTGCTCATGTCTTTGTCAGTGGGCAAACTTACAAAATCAGCAAGGGATCAAATACTTATTTCCCCCACTGTATTATTCCACATCCCACACTCTGTGAGATTAGACCCGCTACCCTCTTTTCAGTCCTACATAAAAAGAATTACAGTAATCAAAGCATAACATGTTTGCATGGTTCACTTTGCAAGGCCCAGATTACATGGTAGCTGTGTGAGAGAGGGAAGAATTAAAGATGTAATAAGGGTTTGAAAATTCAGCTAATTTAGTATTAAGCCTAGATATTGGACAGGCTAAACAGGTTAGTGCAACCGCATAAGTGGTCTCTCAATATGGACATAACCCGCAAGATCTTCTGAGCAGGGGACACCCCCTTGATATATCTTTTTGGCTACTCAGATAACCACAAGGTTCCCTCAGTTCTGTTCCAGGCTTCAGACCCACGGCACACTAGCGTCGAATGCTGCCTTCCTCAATTGGGAAACAGGTCTTCTGTATGCATATCCTCCGATACCTCTAGTGGGAAAAGCTTTGTTGAAACTTGAGCGTGACCGCAGAACCATGATTCTGATCGTGTAGTACTGGCCCCGATGGATATGATTCCCTCTTCTGAAATTATCCTCCGAAGAACTGTGGAGATTGGAGTGTTTTCCAACCCTTAGCACACAGAATGAGGGGTCATTTCTACATCTCAAACTCTCGTCTCTAGCTCACAGCTTGGAAGTTGAAAGCCTAGAATTCTTTCAGAGAGTGTCTCCTGTGTCTTACTGGCTTCCACAAAGCTCTTTTTTACTATGGCAAAAGCTGGACCAAGCAACGCGAATCGGCGTCATCTGCTTGTGAGAATATAGAAGCCTGCTTGTCCTACACTTGTAAAAATATGAAGCCTGCTGTCCTCGGAGAATACCTACAACAGGTAAGTTTCTTCGCTTTATCCTGAATTTGTTCTAAGCCGGTTTAACTTAAATTTCTAGGAATTTATCCAATCTCCAATTTACTTTAAGCAAATTGACTTTCTTGGTAGTCATGAGCTGGTTATTTCCCCATTCCTGATCGCCATTAAATTTATCTGTATATATTAAATATTTTAAACCTGCTGACAAAATCAAAGCACCTTGTAGTTAAGCATGAACATTGAATAGGATAGATAACAGTATTGGCATCTGAATTGCCCCATAGCCTAGTTTCCAAGAACTAGGTTTCTCAATCTTGTCTGCATTTTCTGTCTCTGGTCTTCAAGAACAACCAACCATGGAAGTACACTGCTAGTAATACTGAAGTGTCTCAAATGATTAATCAAATGTTATGATATTGAATGCTATTTTCAAATCCAATAGTACTACCCAAGAGTCTGCACCAATTTCTAAGCTTCTTTGAAGATCAGTTAAACAAGTAATGCTTACATAAGTACGTAATTCTCCGAGGACAAGCAGGCTGCTTGTTCTCACTGATGGGTGACGTCCACGGCAGCCCCTCCAATCGGAATCTTCACTAGCAAAGTCCTTTGCTAGCGCCCGCGCGCACCGCGCATGCGCGGCCGTCTTCCCGCCCGAAACCGGCTCGAGCCGGCCAGTCTTCTTTCGTCCGCACTCGGTACGGTTGTGTTTTCGCCGTGTCGAGCCCCGGAAAGTCGACCTCGCGCGTCCTTTTTCGACGTGTTTTTTCTTCGGAAAATCTTCTAAAACTGTTTGGGAAGTGCTCCGGAAGCCCTCTCGGGTTTCGTTTGCCCCTTCCCGTATTTTTCAGATTTTGCCCCGGTAAGTTTTCTTTCGTCGTCGGGGTAGGCCTCTTTTCGGCCTCGGTCGAGATTTTTCTCCCTTAAAGTTTTGGTGCTCACTTTCGTCATTTCGGATTTTGATTTCGCCGGCATGATTTTTCCGCCCATGACATCGAAGCCTTCCAGCGGCTTCAAGAAGTGCACCCAGTGCGCCCGGGTAATCTCGCTCACTGATAGGCACTCGTCGTGTCTTCAGTGTCTGGGGGCCGAGCACCGTCCTCAGAACTGTAGTCTGTGTTCCCTGTTACAAAGGCGGACTCGGGTAGCGAGATTGGCCCAGTGGAACGTTTTGTTCTCGGGCTCTTCGTCGGCATCGGGGGCATCGAGTGCATCGACGTCGTCAGCGTCCAGACCTTCTTCCTCGGCTGCTAGTGTATCGGGTGCATCGAGGCATCGAGTCTCTGCATCGGCGCTGAGGCATCGGGCGACTGCATCGACGTCGGTGGTACCGGGACCTCGTCTGCTGATGTCGTCGGACGGTGGTGCATCGTCTGGAGTGCAGGTGAGGGCTGTCCATTCCCCTGCCGGTGGCGGTGAGCCTTCGGGTGGGTCTCCCCCTACCCTGAGGGCTCCTGCGGTACAGCCCCCCCGAGATCGACCTCCTTCGGCCTCTGCCCCGAGGAAGCGACGGCTGGATTCTACGTCCTCGTCGGTGCCGGGGAGCTCCGGTGACATGCTTCGGAAGAAGTCGAAGAAGCATCGACACCGGTCTCCTCCCCGCGTCGGCACCGAGAGCTCTGGGTCGCCGAGGGAGTCGGCACCCAGCAGGCATCGGCACCGAGAGGACCGCTCACCCTCTGTTCAGGAGGTGTCGATGCGCTCCACTCTGGACAGCCCGGAACAGCCTCCACGCCCGGAACAGGTTCTGACGTCGACGCCTGCATCGACCTCTCTGCCTTTCTCTGCAGCCGCTCTGAACGAGAGCCTCCGGGCCGTTCTCCCAGAGATTCTGGGAGAGCTGTTGCGCCCTACCCCTCCGGTACCGGCGGTGCTTGCGCCTCCGGTACCGTCAAGCGCGGCGCCGGCTGGCCCATCGCCCGGGGTGAGGTCCCCGAAGTCGGTACCGCGTGCGGTGCCGACTGCGGCCACCTCCCAGGAGGGCTCCCCGACTACGTCGGCGGAGGGAGCTTCGCCGATGCGGGCGAGGGAGTCTACCTCTCGACGCCCCCATCGTGGACGTGGCTCCACGGAGTCGAGTCAGGCACAGTTGCAGACACAGGTCCGTGAACTTGTGTCTGACACCGAGGGTGAGGCCTCGTGGGAAGAGGAAGAAGACCCCAGATATTTCTCTGACGAGGAGTCTGAGGGTCTTCCTTCCGATCCCACTCCCTCTCCTGAAAGACAGCTTTCTCCTCCTGAGAGTCTCTTTCGCTTCCTTTGTCCGGGAGATGTCTACGGCCATCCCCTTCCCGGTGGTTGTGGAGGACGAGCCCATGGCTGAAATGTTTGAGCTCCTGGACTATCCTTCTCCACCTAAGGAAGCGTCCACTGTTCCCCTGCACCATGTCCTAAAAAAGACATTGCTTGCGAACTGGACCAAGCCACTAAGTAATCCCCACATTCCCAAGAAGATCGAGTCCCAGTACCGGATCCATGGGGACCCAGAGCTGATGCGCACCCAGTTGCCTCATGACTCTGGAGTTGTGTATCTGGCCCTAAAGAAGGCTAAGAGTTCTAGGGAGCATGCTTCGGCGCCCCCGGGCAAAGACTCTAGAACCTTAGACTCCTTTGGGAGGAAGGCCTACCATTCTTCAATGCCCGTGGCCAAAATCCAGTCTTACCAGCTCTACACGAGCATACACATGCGGAACAATGTGCGGCAGTTGGCGGGCTTGGTTGATGCTCTTCCCCCTGAGCAAGCCAAGCCTTTTCAGGAGGTGGTCAGGCAGCTGAAGGCGTGCAGAAAATTCCTGGCCAGAGGGGTGTATGACACCTTTGATGTTGCGTCCAGGGCCGCTGCTCAAGGTGTGGTGATGCGCAGGCTCTCATGGCTGCGTGCCTCCGACCTAGAGAATAGACTCCAGCAGCGGATTGCGGACTCGCCTTGCCGTGCGGACAATATTTTTGGAGAGAAGGTCGAGCAGGTGGTAGAGCATCTCCACCAGCGGGATACCGCATTCGACAAGTTCTCCCGCCGGCAGCCTTCAGCATCTACCTCCACAGGTAGAAGATTTTTCAGGGGAAGGAAGACTGGTCCTACTCTTCTGGCAAGCGTAGGTACAATTCTCCTTCTCGACAGCCTGTGGCCCAGGCTAAGCCCCAGCGCGCTCGCTCTCGTCAGCAGTGTGCGACTCAGCAAGGCCCCTCGGCTCCCCAGCAAAAGCAAGGGACGGGCTTTTGACTGGCTCCAGCAGAGCATAGCCGACATCCAAGTGTCAGTGCCGGGCGACCTGCCGGTCGGGGGGAGGTTGAAAGTTTTTCACCAAAGGTGGCCTCTCATAACCTCCGATCAGTGGGTTCTCCAAATAGTCCGGCAAGGATACACCCTCAATTTGGCCTCAAAACCTCCAAATTGTCCACCGGGAGCTCAGTCTTACAGCTTCCAGCACAAGCAGGTACTTGCAGAGGAACTCTCCGCCCTTCTCAGCGCCAATGCGGTCGAGCCCGTGCCATCCGGGCAAGAAGGGCTGGGATTCTATTCCAGGTACTTCCTTGTGGAAAAGAAAACAGGGGGGATGTGTCCCATCCTAGACCTAAGGGCCCTGAACAAATATCTGGTCAAAGAAAAGTTCAGGATGCTTTCCCTGGGCACCCTACTTCCCATGATTCAGGAAAACGATTGGCTATGCTCTCTGGACTTGAAGGATGCCTACACACACATCCCGATACTGCCAGCTCACAGACAGTATCTGCGATTTCAGCTGGGCACACGTCACTTCCAGTACTGTGTGCTACCCTTTGGGCTCGCCTCTGCGCCCAGGGTGTTCACAAAGTGCTTGGCTGTAGTAGCAGCGGCACTTCGCAGGCTGGGGGTGCACGTGTTCCCATATCTCGACGATTGGCTGGTGAAGAACACATCCGAGGCAGGAGCCCTGCAGTCCATGCAGATGACTATTCGCCTCCTGCAGCTACTGGGGTTTGTGATAAATTATCCAAAGTCCCATCTTCTCCCAGTGCAGAGACTCGAATTCATAGGAGCTCTGCTGGATTCTCGGACGGCTCGCGCCTATCTCCCAGAGGCGAGAGCCAACAACTTGTTGTCCCTCGTCTCGCGGGTGCGAGCGTCCCAGCAGATCACAGCTCGGCAGATGTTGAGATTGCTAGGCCACATGGCCTCCACAGTCCACGTGACTCCCAATGCCCGCCTTCACATGAGATCTGCTCAATGGACCCTAGCTTCCCAGTGGTTTCAGGCTGCTGGGGATCTAGAAGACGTAATCCACCTGTCCACGAGTTTTCTCGAATCCCTGTATTGGTGGACGATTTGGTCCAATCTGACTCTGGGACGTCCCTTCCAAATTCCTCAGTCTCAAAAAGTGCTGACCACGGATGCGTCTCTCCTGGGATGGGGAGCTCATGTCGATGGGCTTCACACCCAAGGAAGCTGGTCCCTCCAGGAACGCGATCTACAGATCAATCTCCTGGAGTTGCGAGCGATCTGGAACGCTCTGAAGGCTTTCAGAGATCGGCTGTCCCATCAAATTATCCAAATTCAGACAGACAACCAGGTTGCCATGTACTACGTCAACAAGCAGGGGGGCACCGGATCTCGCCCCCTGTGTCAGGAAGCCGTCAGCATGTGGCTCTGGGCTCGCCGTCACGGCATGGTGCTCCAAGCCACATATCTGGCAGGCGTAAACAACAGTCTGGCCGACAGGTTGAGCAGGATTATGCAACCTCACGAGTGGTCGCTCAATTCCCGAGTGGTGCGCCAGATCTTCCAAGCGTGGGGCACCCCCTTGGTGGATCTCTTCGCATCTCGAGCAAACCACAAAGTCCCTCAGTTCTGTTCCAGGCTTCAGGCCCATGGCAGACTGGCATCGGATGCTTTCCTCCTGCATTGGGGGGAGGTCTTGCTGTATGCTTATCCTCCCATTCCCCTGGTGGGGAAGACTTTGTTGAAACTCAAGCAAGACCGAGGCACCATGATTGTGATTGCTCCTTTTTGGCCGCGTCAGATCTGGTTTCCTCTTCTTCTGGAGTTATCCTCCGAAGAACCGTGGAGATTGGAGTGTTTTCCGACCCTCATCACGCAGGACGAAGGGGCTCTTCTGCATCCCAGCCTCCGGTCCCTGGCTCTCACGGCCTGGATGTTGAGAGCGTAGACTTTGCCTCTTTGGGTCTGTCAGAGGGTGTCTCCCGGGTCTTGCTTGCTTCCAGGAAAGATTCCACTAAGAGGAGTTACTTCTTTCTATGGAGGAGGTTTGCCGTCTGGTGTGACAGCAAGGCCCTAGATCCTCGCTCTTGTCCTACACAGACCCTGCTTGAATACCTTCTGCACTTGTCTGAGTCTGGCCTCAAGACTAACTCTGTAAGGGTTCACCTTAGTGCAATCAGTGCATACCATTACCATGTGGAAGGTAAGCCGATCTCGGGACAGCCTTTAGTTGTTCGCTTCATGAGAGGTTTGCTTTTGTCAAAGCCCCCTGTCAAGCCTCCTACAGTGTCATGGGATCTCAATGTCGTTCTCACCCAGCTGATGAAACCTCCTTTTGAGCCACTGAACTCCTGCCATCTGAAGTACTTGACCTGGAAGGTCATTTTCTTGGTGGCAGTTACTTCAGCTCGTAGAGTCAGTGAGCTTCAGGCCCTGGTAGCCCAGGCCCCTTACACCAAATTTCATCATAACAGAGTAGTCCTCCGCACTCACCCTAAGTTCTTGCCAAAGGTCGTGTCGGAGTTCCATCTGAACCAGTCAATTGTTTTGCCAACATTCTTTCCCCGTCCTCATTCCTGCCCTGCTGAACGTCAGCTGCACACATTGGACTGCAAGAGAGCATTGGCCTTCTATCTGGAGCGGACACAGCCCAACAGACAGTCCGCCCAATTGTTTGTTTCTTTTGATCCCAATAGGAGGGGAGTGGCTGTGGGGAAACGCACCATATCCAATTGGCTAGCAGATTGCATTTCCTTCACTTACGCCCAGGCGGGGCTGGCTCTTGAGGGTCATGTCACGGCTCATAATGTTAGAGCCATGGCTGCGTCGGTAGCCCACTTGAAGTCAGCCTCCATTGAAGAAATTTGCAAAGCTGCGACGTGGTCTTCGGTCCACACATTCACATCTCATTACTGCCTGCAGCAGGATACCCGACGCGACAGTCGGTTCGGGCAGTCAGTTCTTCAGAACCTGTTTGGGCTTTAGGATCCAACTCCACCCCCCGAGGGCCCTGTTTGTTCTGTTCCAGGCTGCACTCTCAGTTGGTAAATTTTTTAGGTCAATCTCAGTTATGTCCTCGCCGTTGCGAGGCCCAATTGACCATGGTTGTTGTTTTGAGTGAGCCTGGGGGCTAGGGATACCCCATCAGTGAGAACAAGCAGCCTGCTTGTCCTCGGAGAAAGCGAATGCTACATACCTGTAGAAGGTATTCTCCGAGGACAGCAGGCTGATTGTTCTCACAAACCCGCCCGCCTCCCCTTTGGAGTTGAGTCTTCCCTTGTCTTTGTCTTGCTACATATGAGACTGGCCGGCTCGAGCCGGTTTCGGGCGGGAAGACGGCCGCGCATGCGCGTGAGGGCTAGCAAAGGACTTTGCTAGTGAAGATTCCGATTGGAGGGTCTGCCGTGGACGTCACCCATCAGTGAGAACAATCAGCCTGCTGTCCTCGGAGAATACCTTCTACAGGTATGTAGCATTCGCTGTATTGCCATACTGGGAAAGACCAAAGGTCCATGAAGCCCAGCATCCTGTTTCCAACAGTGTCCAATCCAGGTCACAAATACCTGGCAAGATCTCAAAAAAGTACAAAACATTCTATACTGCTTATCCCAGAAATAGTGGATTTTCCCCAAGTCCATTTAATAATGGTCTATGGACTTTTCCTTTAGGAAGCCATCCAAACCTTTTTTTAAACTCCGCTAAACTCTGTTAAATGTAATTTCTTTATCATTTTTTTACTTCATGTAATTAACAATAACTTTTCTGTACAAGCATTGCTTGATTGTAAGATTGAAATGATTATTAAAAAAAACAAAAAGGTATGTCCATGTAACTTTGTGTCCCTATAATCTATTTAGGAAGGATAGAGAGGGTCGTAAAGGTGAAGGAGTAACTCTGTATGTGAGGAATGATATCATGGCGACTGAAATGACAGGGACCTGGGGAAAGGAAGAAGCGATATAGATCACCTTAAAAAGAGAGGGTGGAACCTCTGTCCACGTGGGTGTTGTCTACAGACCCCCGACACAATTAGAGGAACTAGATAAAGATCTGATCGCAGATATTCAAAAATTGGGAAAGAAGAGAGAGGTTCTGTTGATGGGAGATTTCAATCTGCCAGATGTAGATTGGAAGGTTCTGTCTGCGGAATCGGAAAGAAGTAGATAGTGGATGCTTTTCAAAGTGGTCTGCTCAGAAAAATGGTGACAGAACCCACGAGGGAGGGAGTGACGCTGGATCTGGTGCTCACAAATGGGGATAGTGTATCAAATGTCCGAGTGGGTGCCCACCTGGGTGGCAGTGACCATCAACCGGTTTGGTTCGATATGATGGCTGAAGTGGAGGGCGGCCACTCAAGTCTTGGATTTCAAGCGTGCTAATTTTAGTAAAATGGGGGAATACCTGAGGAAGGAGCTGATGGGCTGGGAGAATGAACAAGAAGTGGAAGGACAGTGATCCAGGCTAAAAGAAGCTATAAATAGAGCCACAAGCATTTATGTAAGGAAAGTAAATAAAAGCAAGTGAAAAAGATAACCGATATGGTTCTCCAAGCAAGTGGCTGAGAAAATAAAGGCTAAAGAGTTGGCATTCCTGAAATACACAAAAACTCAAGAAGCCGAACACGGAGAGGAATACCGGAGGAAACTGAAAGAAGGCAAGAGAGAGATACGTCTGGCGAAAGCGCAAGCAGAAGAAAAAATGGCTTGAAATGTAAGGAGGGGTGACAAAAATTTCTTCAGGTATATTAGTGAAAGGAGGAAGACAAGGGAATTGTGAGACTGAAAGACGCTGCGAACCGCTATATAGATAATGATGAAGAAAAAGCAAATTTGCTAAATAGATACTTTTGTTCTGTTTTCACAGAAGAAAATCCTGGAGAAGGACCACGATGGACTGGCAAAAGTACAAATGAAAATGCAGTAGATATAGCACCGTTCACGGAAGAGAGTGTGTATAAACAACTTGAAAATCTAAAGGTGGACAAAGCCGTGGGACCAGACGGGATCCACCCCAGGATATTAAGGGAGCTCAGAGATGTTCTGGCGGGTCCTCTTAAAGATTTGTTTAATAAATCATTGGAAACAGGGGAGGTTCCTTGGGATTGGAGAACGGCGAATGTGGTCCTTCTTCACAAAAGTGGTGATAGGGAAGAAGCTGGAAACTACAGGCCGGTAAACCTCACTTCAGTTATTGGAAAAGTAATGGAAACGATGCTGAAGGAAAGGATAGTGAATTTCCTGGAAGCAAATAAGTTGCAAGATCCGAGACAACATGGTTTTACCAAAGGGAAATCGTGCCAAACGAATCTCATTGAATTCTTTGACTGGGTGACTGGAGAGTTAAATCAGGGATGTGCTACAGATGTAATCTACCTTGATTTCAGCAAAGCTTTTGACACGGTTGCCCACAGGAGGCTCTTGAACAAACTGGACGGGCTGAAGATAGGACCCGAAGTGGTGAACTGGATTAGGAACTGGTTGACGGACAGACGCCAGAGGGTGGTGGTAAATGGAATGCGCTCGGAGGGAAAGGTGAGTGGTGGAGTGCCTCAGGGATCAGTGCTGGGACTGATTCTGTTCAATATATTTGTGAGTGACATTGCTGAAGGGTTAGAAGGTAAAGTTTGCCTTTTTGCAGATGATACTAAGATTTGTAACAGAGTGGACACCCAGGAGGGAATGGAAAACATGAAAAAGGATCTGAGGAATCTAGAAGAATGGTCTAAGGTTTGGCAATTAAAATTCAATACGAAGAAATGCAAAGTGATGCACTTAGGGAGTAGAAATCCACGGGAGATGTATGTGTTAGGCGGTGAGAGTCTGATAGGTACGGACGGGGAGAGGGATCTTGGGGTGATAGTATCTGAGGATCTGAAGGTGACGAAACAGTGTGACAAGGCGGTGGCCGTAAGTAGAAGGTTGCTAGGCTGTATAGAGAGGGGAGTGACCAGCAGAAGAAAAGAGGTTTTAATGCCCCTGTATAAGTCGTTGGTGAGGCCCCACCTGGAGTATTGTGTTCAGTTCTGGAGGCTGTATCTACAGGCATATGCGTTCAAGCGCAAGGAGGCGAAGAAGGCCATGCTGCAGGAAGAAAATGGCGCGCGCCTGAGCGGAACGCAGAAATCTTGTCAAGAAGTAGCAGATATATTAGAGGGTGATACGGAGAACCTACCCCAGCAGGAAATCTGGTCAAAGCTCTGCACCTGGTTCCAAGAGGTCTGCACGGATTTGAAAGATCTGAAAGAGGTGCGTTAAGAATATAGCCTCTCTAGGTGCGGACCTCAGAGGAGAAATTGCGGAGCTGGGCAACCGCGTGGTGGAGCTGGAGTTGGGCCTGGAGGAAAATTTGGAGGCACTGGAACAGCGAGTGAGGGGACAAAGAACGGACACTCAATACCTTCTGGATAAGGTAGAGGACTTCGAGAATAGAAGCAGGCGGGGGGAAGCAAGATGGCCGCCGAGTACGTTGGATGAGAAGGACTCTCCCACTATATTTTCCTTTTTTACCTAATTCCTGTAAAAAAAATGCCGAAAATGAAAGGCAAGTCGAAGGGACCTCCCCTCCCGAAACCTGCTCCTTCCTTACCTGGGCAAACGTCCATCTCCTCCTTTCTGATATCTTCCCCGAAACGGGACGAATCCGCTGCTGGGGCAGGGAAGAGCCCCAGCTTGGAGAGCGAGTTATCGCTTAGCCCCCTGGGACCTCTAACTCCTCCACTGCCACAACCAGACGGAAAGGCAGTTCCGGGGCCTGTGGAAACAATAGCCTCGAAGGGGCGGCGCACTCCGTCGTCGGAAGCGAGTATTGGGAACAGCATGCAGAGAGAGGAGTTGGAGCTGCGTAGTTCAGGCTTAACATCGGATGAAACAGCGGCTGAACTGAATTTGGATGTCGATTCGAGAGAAGTTTCCCTGTACGCTTTGGCAATTCAGCCACTGGAGAGGCCTGCTGAAATTTCGCTAAGCTCAATCTGGACTGCTCTTGAATCTCTCCACAAGGTGTGTACATCCTTTATAACTGTTTCCTTAAATAACGCATCTCAGATTAAGACTTTGAAAGAAAAAATTGAAGGAATCTCGTCTAAACAAACAGCAATTGAAATAGAAGTGGAAAAAATTTCCAAACAACAAGCTCATATTGCTGGTGATCATTTGGTTTTACACCGAAAGATTGAGAACTTAGAAAATGCATCCAAGAATTTAAACCTTCGATTACTAAATTTTCCTCAATCTCAATATATGACACCTAGAGATATGTTTGTGAAATTTTTAACTGAAATATATAACTATTCAGAACAAGTCTTGCCTCCACTACAGAGCATATATTATTTGAAACAGAAAATGAAGCAACAACAAACAAATGTGGAACAGCAAGGTGAAGGAGAAGATATAATGAATGTTACAGATCTATTGGAAAAATCATTGGATAATATTGAGACTCGATCAACTCTGGTGGTATCATTTGTGTTTTTGCAGGACAAAGATAATTTGTTGAAATTATATTTTAAAAAAATACAGCCAGAGTTTAAAGGTGGAAAAATATCTACTACTACTACTATTACTATTTAGCATTTCTATAGCGCTACAAGGCATACGCAGCGCTGCACAAACATAGAAGAAAGACAGTCCCTGCTCAAAGAGCTTACAATCTAATAGACAAAAAATAAATAAAGTAAGCAAATCAAATCAATTAATGTGAACAGGAAGGAAGAGAGGAGGGTAGGTGGAGGCGAGTGGTTACAAGTGGTTACGAGTCAAAAGCAATGTTAAAGAGGTGGGCTTTCAGTCTAGATTTAAAGGTGGCCAAGGATGGGGCAAGACGTAGGGGCTCAGGAAGTTTATTCCAGGCGTAGGGTGCAGCGAGACAGAAGGCGCGAAGTCTGGAGTTGGCAGTTGTGGTAGTAGTAGTATCTATATTTACGGACATATCTAAATGGTCGCAAATCAGAAGGAAAAAGTTCTTGGAAATGAAAAAAGAATCCATGGAGAAAAAAGCAATTTTTCAGCTGAGATTTCCATGTAAATGTTTGCTTTTTTTCAAAGAAAAGAAATATATTTTCTATGAACCTGAACAGCTGCGAGAATTTCTTAATGTGCAGAGTATTGAAGAGCAGTCATAGGCTAAGAGGTTCATTTTGTAAGATAGGGGTTAACCCTACTCGATTATTCTTCTTGATTTTTTTCTGTATATAAGCCATCTTCCAATGGCACTTATAATTTTTGCTTCCACCAGCTATATTGTGGACTATAATCCAATATAAAGACATTATCTTTAGTGGACAATTTTCATTTTGTCTATTTAAAATATATTTTTTGTGAATATTGGTGTGGATATGTTGGTATATCTGTTCAAAGTTTACTCTTTATAAAAATTAAAATTCAATAAAGATAAAATTTAAAAAAAAAAAAGAATAGAAGCAGGCGATCCAATATCCGGATACGTGACATACCTGAACTTCCGGATTATGTGAACTGTGAGGAGGTGGTACAGCACATAGCGGCGCAGCTACTATTGGAGCCAGACTGTCCCCGAGTGCCAATGTCCATCTAGATTGAGAGGGCCATAGAGCTCTGGGATGCCGGAAAAATAATGCACCCAAAGACATTGTGGCATGCTTTAAAGAATACAAAACAAAAGAGGCAGTGATGTGGATAGTGAGAGAGGCTGAGCCAATAGACAGCTACCCCATAGAAATATATCATGACCTGTCATCCACCACCCTTAAAAGACACAGTGAACTAAAGCCTTTGACTAATCAGCTGAGAGAAGAATGGGTTCGGTACAAATGGCAGCATCCGTTTGCCCTGATGTTTTATAAGGAGGGCAAGCAGTGTAGAGTGGTGTCTTTGGAGGAAGCGCAAGAATATTTAGCGCGAGAGGGACCCGCAGAAGAAACTGGACAGTCTCAGAAATGAAATCAAAAAGGGAAAGACAGACCAAAATGGCAGCGGGTCTCTCAGGGAAAGGGACGACTACGGCAACAAATATCCGACAAGAAGGTAACACCCTCAGCGGGTAAGGGCTGTGAGTGGAAAGGGACTCTAAGGTGAAACAGTGGCAGTTTAATGCTGGGGGTGAACTATAGTGAAGATATAAGTACATAAGTAAGGCCACACTGGGAAAAGACCAAGGGTCCATCGAGCACAGCATCCTGTCGGCCAATCCAGGCCAAGGGCACCTGGCAAGCTTCCCAAACGTATAAACATTCTATACATGTTATGAAGACGTGTTGTTATGAAGCGATATGAAGATAGTTGCTGACCTAAGGAAGTGATTTCCTCGTTTGTGGACATGCTGAGAATGGGTAAAAAGGCATGTCATGTTTGGAGTTGGGGGGGAAGTAGGGAGGGGGCAGGGGGGTATGGATAGCACATGGTGGTGGTATGGTATGCGGGGTAGAAATAAGTTATGACTATATGTACATGTGTGACACTAAATATGCGAGGCCTTAATTCGCCTAAAAAAAAAAAGGCAGATGTTTAGAGAAATGGCACGCTTAAAAGCGGATGTGGTGTTTTTTTGTTTTGTTTTTCTTACATTTGTGACTTGCCCAGAGTCACAAGGAGCTGCCTGTGCCTGAAGTAGGAATTGAACTCAGGACCAAAGTCTACCACCCTAACCACTAGGCCACTCCTCCAAGAACACATTTAAAGCGGAGTCATGAGCACCTGCTGAGGCATGGGCGCTTACCCATAATACAGTTTGCATCAAGTTTAGATAAAAAGCGGGGGGGGGGGGGGGGGGGGGGGGGGTACTGATAGCCTTGTCCAGCTCTCTCCCATGGAGCATACATAAAATGGTACAGGATAAAGCAGGCAGGTATGTGATAATGGTGGTATCCCTATACAATACTTATTACACTATGGTAAATGTATATGCACCCAATGAGGGACAGGGAGCATTCTTGGAGGAGCTGGAAGGGGTCATACAAAAAGTTGTACAGGGTAAGCTCCTTGTGGGAAGAGATCTAAACCTTACGATTGATCCCTTGGTGGATAATTCAGGGGGAAGGGTGACGTATGCTAAAAGTGACAGGATAGCCCTTAAGGGATGGATGGCAAGGTGGGGTGTGATTGATTTATGGAGAGAGCTCCATGGATCAGAAAGGGATTACACGTATTTCTCTCTCAAATATAATACCTATTTCAGGATTGATTGCTGGCTGGGTGATGGAATGCTAAGGGATAGTGTGACAGAGATAACTACTGAGCCACATACTTGGTCAGATCACTCCCCGGTAGCAGTGTCCTTGAGGGTAGGGGGCGGGAGCGGAGGACAGAGATACTGGCGTCTGAACGAGGCGATTTTACTAGAGCCACAGAATGTAATCAAGATTGAGAAATACATTATACAATATATTAAATTTAACGATACAGGAGAAGTACAGCCAGCTAGTCTATGGGTGGGGCTAAAAGCGGTGTTGAGGGAGCAATTGATAGCGCTCCAGACGCATATTAATAAGATGAGGGCAGGGCGGGAATCTATTCTTAGGACCGCAGTGGCAGGAATGGAGAGATCGCATAAAGCAGACCCGACAGACAATAAAAAGGCGGGAGAACTACATCAACTTGGGGCGCAGCTTAATGAAATACAGATGGCAGACATAGCGATGCAGATGCAACAAGCGCAACAAGAACATTTTGAGTTTGGAAACAGAGCTAGTGGGCTACTTGCTTATAAGCTCAAGAAACGAGCTCAGCGGAATGCCATCGCCAGTATAAAAAGGGACACAGGAGACCAATATAGCCAAACAGAAAAAATACAGGAGGTGTTTTGGGAATTCTACAATAGGCTATACCAGTCAGAACAGACGGCATCCCCAGGTGAGATGGAGCGCTATCTGCAGAGGGTGGAACTCCCTAGACTATCGAGGGCGGAACGGGAGACTCTGATCCTATAACCTTGGAGGATATAGAAAAACAATTGCAGGTCTTCCCAATAATAAGGCCCCGGGGCCCGATGGTTTTCCCGCCCAATTTTATAAATTACTAGTAAAAAAGGCTCGTTTCTGTATGAAAGGAAACGGGCGCTAGCAAGGTTTTCCTCCCCCCTCCTCGCTCTCTCCCTCTGTCTTCTCCAACTCCCACGGCCCCCTTTCCTCCCCTCCGATTTCCATGGCTTCCTCCCTCCCTCTGTCACTCTCCTTCACTCTGTTCTTCCTCTGAGTTCCAGCCCCCCCATCCCCCAACGTGCACGTCGCCCCCCCCCTCCAAAATCGCCAACCCCCCCTCTCTTACGGGGGTCCCGGCGGCAGCATTGAAGAGTGAGCAGGCTCAGCGACTCTGCTGCCTTCCCTTCTCTGAGCTCTGACTCTGGTCCCGCCCTCATTTTCTGTTTCCGCAAGGGCGGGACCTGAGTCAGAGCGCAGAGGGAAGAGAAGGGAAGGCAGCAGACTCATTGAGCCTACTCGCTCTTCAATGCTTTCACAGGGACCCCGGTAAGAGGAGGAGGGGGGGTAGGGAGCCTTCTGCACACAGGGACGCCTCTTCCGACGTTTTTTTTTTTGTTTGTTTGTTTTTTTTTCCCCTGCTTGTGTTTCAGCTGTTCCTGCAGTCCTGCCCTGAAGGGTGGGACCACAGGAACAGCATGACGTCACTCTGATCTACCGACAGAAGCAGACCGCCTCCGAGGGATCCATGGTCCCAGGCAGCGTCAGAACATTGGAGGTGAGAATTATTATACAGGACTAGTAAAGGCCCGTTTGTCAGAAATGAAACGGGCGCTAGCAAGGTTTTCTTCGGAGTGTATGAGAAAGAGTGTTTCCATATCATCATGCTGATCAATCCATAGACTGGTGGGTTGTGTCCATCTACCAGCAGGTGGAGATAGAGAGCAAAGCTTTTGCCTCCCTATATGTGGTCATGTGCTGCCGGAAACTCCTCAGTATGTTCTCTATCTCAGCAGGTGGTGGTCACACACAGCAGCAGCTCTGGCTAGGTCTCCAAGCCTAATTTTTAGGTTTTGTTGAGTACCTGGGGTTGAGGGCTCTTCTTGAGCAAGTGCAAACCTGGTGGTGCCAGGTCCCTCCTTTTCTCCCCCCTCCCGCTGGCTCCGTGCATCACTTTGCATTTCTTCGCATTGAATTTTAATTGCCAAACCTTAGACCATTCTTCTAGCTTCCTCGGATCCTTTTTCATGTTTTCCACTCCCTCCCGGGTGTCCACTCTGTTACAGATCTTAGTATCATCCGCAAATAGGTAAACTTTACCTTCTAACCCTTCGGCAATGTCACTCACAAATATATTGAACAGAATAGGCCCCAGCACCGATCCCTGAGGCACTCCACTACTCACCTTTCCTTCCTCCGAGCGAATTCCATTCACCACCACCCTCTGGCGTCTGTCCGTCAACCAGTTCCTAATCCAGTTCACCACTTCGGGTCCTATCTTCAGCCAATCCAGTTTATTTAAGAGCCTCCTGTGGGGAACAGTGTCAAAAGCTTTGCTGAAATCTAAGTAGATTATGTCCATAGCTCGTCCCTGATTCAATTCTCCTGTCACCCAATCAAAGAACTCAATGAGATTCGTTTGGCACGATTTCCCTTTGGTAAAACCATGTTGTCTCGGATCTTGCAACTTATTTGCTTCCAGGAAATTCACTATCCTTTCCTTCAGAATCGCTTCCATTACTTTTCCAATAACCGAAGTGAGGCTTACCGGCCTGTAGGTTCCAGCTTCTTCCCTATCACCACTTTTGTGAAGAGGGACCAACTCTGCCATTCTCCAAACCCTCGGAACCTTTCCTGTCTGCAATTAAATCTTTTAGAGGACCTGCCAAAACCTCTCTGAGCTCCCTCAATATCCTGGGGTGGATCCCGTCCGGTCCCATGGCTTTGTCCACCTTTAGCTTTTCAAGTTGTTGATACACACTTTCTTCCATGAATGGTGCTCTATCCACTTCATTCTCATTTGTCCTATTTCCAGTCCATCCCGGTCCTTCTCCAGGATTTTCTTCTGTGAAAACAGAACAAAAGTATCTATTTAGCAAATTTGCTTTTTCTTCATCATTTTCCACATAGCGGTTCACAGTATCTTTTAGTCTCACTATTCCCTTTTTAGTCAGTCTCCTTTTACTAATATTTGGATGGGAAAATGGAAGCGCTGACCGGCGAGTTTGCCGCCTCATGCCAAAGAATCTCCGACTTAGAAGATCGCGTAGGGAAAATTGATTCTGACAAAGAAGCGATTCATGCAAGAGTTGACAGACCTAGAGAACAAACTGGACGATTTGGAAAATAGGTCCAGAGGAGCCAATCACCGGTTAGTCGGCATACCTGAAACACTATACCTGATGCAGAGCTGCGCCCGTTTCTAGAGGAATGGCTTCGATCCAAACTTCCAATGCAATCCCTAGCTGGACCGCTCAGGATAGAACGAGCACACAGATTAGGCCTGAAGCGGAGTGGCGACGCAAAACCCAGGGTGGTTATTCTCAAATTGCTGAATTACGCACATAAGATGGAGATTTTAAAAGCAATCAGGACAAGAGGCCTGCTGCAATATGAAAATAAGTCTGTGTTATGCTTTCAAGATTTTTCAACCAAAGTATCACAGTTGCGGAAGGCATACGCACCCATATGTTCGGCTTTACACCAGAGACAGGTACAATTTGCATTACTGTACCCAGCCCGACTTAAAGTTTTTACAGATGGGAAGACGACATTTTTGGAGACACCTGAAGCGGCGCGGGAATTCCTAAATAAACAGGCATCGGTACAGCAGAGGGCGATTGATTAAATGCGGAGCTCAAGGGAGGTGACCAGAACCCTGCACCGGTTGAGCTGGCGGACACTTTAAGCTTATATTAGACATTGCAGAAAAGCGGATACAATTTTGGTTATTTTGAACAGCTTGGAATACATGATTGGTCCCAGATTTACCATGACAAGATGCCCCTCAGACCCACATGGAATCTAAGAAAATAGAAGTAGGAGAAGGGGGACCTGAATAGGCCACATGGGCCCCAACTGCGAACTGGCAGCTGTCTCGCGATCGATGTGCCAACGTTCACCTTCTTCCATATCGAGAATTACAATAAGGACAGTTGTATGGACACATTACAGGATATAATCTGAACCTCTTCATCAGGTTAAACTTGATATGTCTAGAAATAATATTTAGTTCGCAGAGATGTGGGCTTTGTTTTATTACTAAGGGGCAAGTGGGCCTAGACAATATGTGGGGGGGGGGGGGGGGGGGGGGGAAGGGGGAGAGACATAAGGAAACACAGATCTGTGGAGCCGGAAACCATCAAAATGAGGGAGAAGCAGAAAAGCAAATGGGTAAGCTGCGCGACGGTGATGATGGAAGGATATAGAGAAAGAAGCAATGCTACATTGTATGTATTGATCTGAAAGGGATCTGATATGAATATAAATGAGGGGATACACGGGTTCAAGGGGATGGACCACACCAACCGAAGTAATGCATTAGGCAGGAAGAAGGGTAGACAACCCTGAATCAGTCACGGGTAGTTGGCAGTTGCATGATAGCGGGGTGACTGGATAGGAGAAGCCAACCACGGATAGGCTGTGGGTAGGCAAACCTCTACGGAGGTGGTTTAAGGGAATACAGGATATTAAAGGGATGCTTTATACAGGGAGGGGGGTTCAGAGGAGGGGAAGGAAGGGTGGGAGGGTGGGTTCGGCTCTATGTCCCCCAAGAAGGGGAAAGGATAGACAAATCTTGAGGCGAGATATTACACTGATTTCTAGGCTGGCTGAATGCCGGGAAAGAGACGGAGAGTTGGAGGCTGGGCTGACTCTCCCGAATCTGGAAGGATTGGAATTTGAGATTAAATGGAATTTGAAAGGGGAAGGATGAATCCATTGAAATTTGTGTCCTGGAACGTGGGAGGGGTAACATCACCGATAAAACGCCAAAAGATTTTACAACTGTTAAATAGACAGAAAGCAGACATAATTTTTTTTACAGGAGACTCACCTCTCATCAGCTGAACATGGGAAATTTAAAAGATGGTGTTTAGGGTCTTTGGTAGAGGTGCCAGCTCAAAATCGTAAGGCTGGAGTAATGATACTGTTCCGGAAAACATTAGATGTTCAAGTCAAGGGCTGTTGGCGAGCGACAGATGGTAGATATGTTATAGCTAAAGTGCTCATTAATCAGCAGACTTGTTGACTGGCGAACATATACAGTGGTGGAAATAAGTATTTGATCCCTTGCTGATTTTGTAAGTTTGCCCACTGACAAAGCCATGAGCAGCCCATAATTGAAGGGTAGGTTATTGGTAACAGTGAGAGATAGCACATCACAAATTAAATCCGGAAAATCACATTGTGGAAAGTATATGAATTTATTTGCATTCTGCAGAGGGAAATAAGTATTTGATCCCCCACCAACCAGTAAGAGATCTGGCCCCTACAGACCAGGTAGATGCTCCAAATCAACTCGTTACCTGCATGACAGACAGCTGTCGGCAATGGTCACCTGTATGAAAGACACCTGTCCACAGACTCAGTGAATCAGTCAGACTCTAACCTCTACAAAATGGCCAAGAGCAAGGAGCTGTCTAAGGATGTCAGGGACAAGATCATACACCTGCACAAGGCTGGAATGGGCTACAAAACCATCAGTAAGACGCTGGGCGAGAAGGAGACAACTGTTGGTGGCATAGTAAGAAAATGGAAGAAGTACAAAATGACTGTCAATCGACAAAGATCTGGGGCTCCACGCAAAATCTCACCTCGTGGGGTATCCTTGATCATGAGGAAGGTTAGAAATCAGCCTACAACTACAAGGGGGGAACTTGTCAATGATCTCAAGGCAGCTGGGACCACTGTCACCACGAAAACCATTGGTAACACATTACGACATAACGGATTGCAATCCTGCAGTGCCCGCAAGGTCCCCCTGCTCCGGAAGGCACATGTGACGGCCCGTCTGAAGTTTGCCAGTGAACACCTGGATGATGCCGAGAGTGATTGGGAGAAGGTGCTGTGGTCAGATGAGACAAAATTGAGCTCTTTGGCATGAACTCAACTCGCCGTGTTTGGAGGAAGAGAAATGCTGCCTATGACCCAAAGAACACCGTCCCCACTGTCAAGCATGGAGGTGGAAATGTTATGTTTTGGGGGTGTTTCTCTGCTAAGGGCACAGGACTACTTCACCGCATCAATGGGAGAATGGATGGGGCCATGTACCGTACAATTCTGAGTGACAACCTCCTTCCCTCCGCCAGGGCCTTAAAAATGGGTCGTGGCTGGGTCTTCCAGCACGACAATGACCCAAAACATACAGCCAAGGCAACAAAGGAGTGGCTCAGGAAGAAGCACATTAGGGTCATGGAGTGGCCTAGCCAGTCACCAGACCTTAATCCCATTGAAAACTTATGGAGGGAGCTGAAGCTGCGAGTTGCCAAGCGACAGTCCAGAACTCTTAATGATTTAGAGATGATCTGCAAAGAGGAGTGGACCAAAATTCCTCCTGACATGTGTGCAAACCTCATCATCAACTACAGAAGACGTCTGACCGCTGTGCTTGCCAACAAGGGTTTTGCCACCAAGTATTAGGTCTTGTTTGCCAGAGGGATTAAATACTTATTTCCCTCTGCAGAATGCAAATAAATTCATATACTTTCCACAATGTGATTTTCCGGATTTAATTTGTGATGTGCTATCTCTCACTGTTACCAATAACCTACCCTTCAATTATGGGCTGCTCATGTCTTTGTCAGTGGGCAAACTTACAAAATCAGCAAGGGATCAAATACTTATTTCCACCACTGTATGCGCCAAATACATGTAATCCTAAACTTTTCAGGTCGCTGGTCCACATTCTTGCCCGGCACGAAGGAATTCCGGTGATTATGGGTGGAGACCTGAACACAGTTCATGATCCTAGTATGGACTCCTCGAGGGACCAGAGAGCAGATGGGGAGAAAATTAAAAAAGGGATCCCAATGTTGTGCGACGCCTTAGACTTAGTAGATGTGTGGCGTCTCCTCCATCCGAATGATCAAGACTATACACGTGTTTCCAGGGCTCACTCCTCGCAGGCCCGCATAGATTACTGGCTTCTCTCTAGCTCTCTGTTTGCCAAAGTTCAAGCTGCAGGAATAGGGCCCTATGGGGTTTCGGATCACGCTTATATCTGGTGGACATTGAAGGGTCAGCCTAGGAGGGACCAACAGATTCAATGGCAATTCCCAATGTATCTGATGCATGATAGGGAATTTCAGGAACACCTTGGGAAACAATGGAAAGAATATCAACAACATAATGAAGCACATGGGGATGATCCAATACTTTTTTGGGATGCTGCGAAAGCGGTAATAAGGGGGGTCATAATAGCGTACACCAGCCACAAGAAAAAAATGAGTTGTTATTCGATTAAATGGGCAGGTGGGAGAGGCCAGGAGACGATGGGCTGCTAGCCCCTCAGAACACAATAAGATGCATCTATTAGCTGTACTAGCGGCCCTGAATACTCAGTTGCATGCACGAGCAGTCAAGTCGTTGCAATACTACAAATATCAGTTATATCGTCACGGTAACAAACAAGGGAAAATGCTGGCTGGGCTGGTTAAACGGAAAACTGGAAAGTAAAAGGTATTACAACTTAAGAATGAGAGGGGTACGTTAGTAAGAACTGATGAGGAGATAGCTGACACTTTCCGAAGATACTATCAGGAGCTTTATACCCGACCATTGGACGATGTCCTGGAGAGCCGGGCCTACCTGGAGGGACGTACACTGCCGTGACTCCGAGACGTAGATCGAGATAGGCTGAATCAAGCAATTACTGAGGATGAAGTGATTCAGGTGATACAGCAAGGGGCTTTAGGTAAGGCACCGGAGCCCAATGGGTTTCGACATGAATTTTACAAAATCCTTCAACACCAGATTAGCAAGCCGTTGAAGGATCAGTTTAATAAATTTATAGAAAAGAGGTGGAAACAACAGGGTCTGATTTTTCTAGCACAAGTATTGACAGTGGAAGGAAAGATTCAACCCTTTGGGGAGTTACAAAAAAGTTATCAGTTACCACCACTGGACATTTTTTACTATTATCAATTGAAACACTACATCACCGGATTACCCTGGGACGACTTGACTGAGGATGTCCGGGAGGAGTTGGCGGAGGCATATACCATCAGATCCCAGCAGAAGGTACCATTGAAGTTCCATCATAGACACATTAAAGATGTAAATACAGAACTTGACACCGGAAAGCTGGCAGAGGCATGGAGTGCGGAGCTGGGTGTAACTATAAAAGCTGCAACACTAAAGGACCACATTTTGGGATTGAGGCAAATAACCCAATTCTCAAAATATTGGGAGATGCAGTACAAGATAGCGCTCAGAGCTCATATACCGCCAAGGCGGGCCTTTCATATGGGGCATGCCCAAAATGTGGGGCTGTAGGAGCCACTCTTGGACACATGTTTTGGGTCTGCCCGCAAATACGTACTTTCTGGGACCGACTTTTGAAATGGATCTCACATGTTTGGCATGCTGGCTGGCAACCCAATCCGGAGATGCTGTTTGGAAAACTGCAAATACTTGAACCAATCCCACAGGGCATGCGAAAATTTTCGCTTCGAGCCATAATTGTGGCTAAGTTAAACATTTTAAAATCATGGTTGTCCATGAAAGCCCCCTTGCTTCAGTCTTGGAGAGGGGAGATGAAACAGCTTATGAGATTTGAAAGGTTGGAAGCAAAACAACAACCCCCCGCCAGAGAGAAACGATTCTATCGCAGGTGGGGCCCCTTTTTGGACATATTGACTCCTAGAGCACGAGGCCATTTATTGAATATGTGAAAAAGGAAAGCACGGACTTGGTTAACAGGTTAAGAGACTGAGTTACCTCCAAGGTGGGGGGGAAGGGAGAGGGTGGGTAGTAGATTAACCAGGGAGGGGGGGAAAGGTGGGAGGGGGGAAGGGGATGGGAGGTAAGGAAGGTTTAAAGGGTTGGAAGATCAGTTGTTAGTTGCAGAGTCTTACAATGCTGTGAGTATGTTGCATAATGTTGAATGTATATGTTTTATGAAAAACTCAATAAAAATCATTTAAACATAAATTTATAGAAAAGGGGGATCTGTCTGAATCCTTAAAGGTGGCCAGAATGGTAGTTCTGCCTAAACCAGGCCGAGACCCAGAGTGTGCCACCTCATATCGACCCATATCTTTGATAAGTGTAGAAGCAAAGATGTATGCAAAAATTTTGGCCAATAGGCTGGCGGTGATGCTGCCCAAACTGATAGAAAATAGTCAAGCGGGTTTTGTGAAAGAGAGGACCATTGCTAAAAATATGAGAAAAATCTTGGCCTCAGTGGACTGGGTAGAAAGGCATGGAATGCCTTCTGTGCTAATAAGTTTTGATGCGGAGAAGGCGTTCGATAGAGTAAGTTGGGAATTTTTCTATTTGCCACTTTAGAAGCTTATGGCTTCGGGGGGTCTTGGGTGCAAGCGGTGAAGGCATTATATAAAACGCTGAAAGCAATGATTTGGGTTAATGGGACTATCTCGGAGGCCATTACATTACAGAGGGGTACCAGACAAGGCTGCCCGTTGTCCCCATTGCTCTTTGTGCTTAGTCTGGATCCTCTGATTAGGGAGATTGTGATAAATCCGGAAATCCATGGAATCCAAATGGGAAAGCAGGAATTCAAGATATCTGCTTTTGCTGATGATCTGTTGGTCCACCTGACTAACCCCGGGGAGTCCCTATCCGCATTGATGGAGAGCTTCGGTGAATATGGAGACTTCTCAGGGTTCAAGTTAAACTTGGATAAATCGATGGCCCTGCCAACAAGTAGTCTGATTCAAAGAAATTGGGAGGGAAATTTTCCTTTAAAATGGGCTGCACGGCACTTTAGATATTTAGGCATAAAACTTCCCTACAAAATATATCTGATTCACAATCTCGTGAGTCATCTTATGGAACAGACGAGGCAGTTTTTGACAAGTTGGTCCATGTTGCCGATTTCCTTGCACGGGCGTGTTCAATTAATTGCCTTGATTCTGTTTCCGAAGTGGCTATACCTATTACAAATACTACCACTTAAATTTACAAAGAAAGAATTGGGTGAGCTTTACAAACTGATATCCCGCTTCTGTTGGCAGGGGAAAAAACCTTGAACCTTATTTAAATACCTGATTGGGTCCTGGAGGCAGGGAGGACTAGGCATACCAGACTTGCAGAGTTACAATTGGGCATGTCTATTGAGTCATTTGGGGGATTGGGTGATGGATACGCAGTTATACACATCTCGGGCGTTGGAACAAGCTTTATATGGTAAATGGAATATTTTATCCCTAGTCCAGTGCTCAACAGCTCAACTCCCTGAGGAGCAAAGATCCAGTTTCCTTCTGAAATCGATGAGGCTGACTTGGAAATTTTTTATTTCATTACTAAAGGGGAACGGGCAGCAATCAGATGTATTACCCCTAGTGGGAAACGTAGAGTTTACCCCAGGGATGGAGAATCAAAGTTTTACAAGATGGGCACAGGTTGGAATCAAATATGTGGGAGACCTCTTAGATTCAGAGGGGAAATTGATGTCCTGGGAGGGGCTGGTGCGCTCTGGAAAGGTAGAAGGTAGGGACTTGTTCGCCTACAGACAGATTAGACATTATATTAACACGATGGCTTACAAGATGAAAGCTTCCCCATCAAACAGAAGCTCCTTAATTTCTTTGAACCCATTCAGGCACGTGGAGTTTCTGTATCAACCTTAAAAAGAGCATTAGAGGATATACAGGTACAGTTGGAAAAAGGAGAGTTACAGAATAAATGGACTTGAGACTTGGGTATCCCAGGGACTTCACTTGATTTGAACCAGTTAGTGAGACGGATACCATCGGGCTTGGTAAGTGCAGAACTGTGAGAAATTGAATGTAATTTTCGTATATTACATAGAGCCTACTTTACACAAGAAAGACTTTTCAAGGCGGGAGGAATAGATACCCCACTATGTAAAAAATGCACAACAGAAGTTAATTCCTTTGTACACGCCTTTTGGAAATGTGCCCTGATTCAACACTTTTAGAGCGAAATAGTGGGATATTTGGAAAGTTTGGGTGGTAGAGCCATTAAGATGTCCCCAACGGGATTTTTATTGGATCGCTATGAAGATTTTGGCCCGCAAAATAAACACTTTAAAAGTTTAATCCGGAAGGCTGGGATGTTGGGCAAAAGAGTTATTTTGGGGGTGTGGACTAGCGACCTGGCCCCCTCCTATTGGCAATGGAGAAATAGGCTACATAATTTAATGCTATTAGAGGCACAATATGCTAAACTTACTTTTAAACGGAAACAAAAATTTTTATTAGTTAGGGATTGGATATATGGATCCCAATCTCACAAAGCCAGAAGTTTGGTGTTGAATACTTTTGCATAGTGGGGGTTTAGAGAATTGAAATTGGAACATGAAGGCTATGGGAGGGAATGATGACTAAGAATTTTGGAAGGAGGGGGGACATGGAGCCGAAGAGGGGGAAATAGGGAAGTTAAAGGGGAGGAGAGGGCGTAATCCAGTTATTCAGATAATCATAGACATGAGAAATGGGGGGGATAGAACGGGATCAGGAGTAAGAAGGTATGTAGGGAGGACACAAGGGATCAATATGGTTTCTCTATAACACATTGGGGGGGGGGGGGAATGAAGAGACGGGAGAGTTGCATGTAGTAAGGGGTCACCAATGAGAATTATATTTCTTCAAGAGATTTTTCAATTACAAATGTTGATATAGATGTGGTGTGGACCTCCTGGACCCAAGGCCTGTGGGGTCATCAGAGTCCAGACCCTATGGGATGGGGCGGGGAGAGTTATTATCTACAGATGGAAGAAGAGTCGATATGGAATTATTGACATCTTGGATGATCAGTTGATCTGTTAAAAGGGACAATATTAGGCAAAACCTTGCTTTGGTGACTCCAACAAAATGTCTCGGACTAATATAGATGAGCGACGGGGGGGGGGATAAAAAATGAAAAAGTGATAACTGTGCATAAGGTAAATTGTTTGTTAAACTCCTGTTTTGAGAAATGTATTTTGACTTGGAAATGTGGTGATGGGGAGAATTTGTACCTGTTTGGTGGTTATCAATAAAAACCGTTGAAACATAAGTTGTTTCAGAAAGTATGGCAATCCTATTAACATGTGAGGGACGTTTTATTGCCACCACCATAGTGCGGGGGGGGGGGGGGGGGGGAGGGAAGGGGGAGGGCTATAGTGTTTAGCTGTATACTATAAGATATAGATGTATCTGAAGGATATATTAAGAAATTTGGTTGTCTATGACTGTGTGGATTATAGTAAAACTTTAAATAAATAAAACATTTTTTTTAAAAAAGGCGGTATATCAAGTCCCATTTCCCCTTACACTTGGGTGATGTCATCCCAACAGAGCCCAGTGCAGATGCTGTCAGGGCACTGTCTCTGTAAGAGAGGCTTTTGGCAGCTGCCCCATTGTGCATGTGTGAGCACCTTATTTCCTAATGTGTGAATGCAGGACCCTCGGTAACATAAAATAGCTTTAAAAAAAAAATTCAGCTCCAAGGAGAGGTTGGAGGGATATAAGGGTACCTGTCCTGCTGTCTTCGGAGAACATCTGCTACAGGTAAGTAACTTTGCTTTCTCTGAGGACATACAGGACACTTGTGAATCCTTAGCTACCAGGTTCACCCAAAGCAACACTATGACAATGGAGTCTCACATTGGAGACTAACTTAAATCCAATTAATCTTAACTTTTATATAAAACTGGTTGTGGAGGCACAGCCTGGAACATAATTAAATGGGATCCTAGGAGGGTGGAGTTAGATTCTAAACAAATTTGACAGGACTTGTCTGGCCAAACCGACTGTTGCTTCGGGCATTCTGCTCAAGGCAGCAATGAGATGGGAATATGTGGACCAAAGACCACGTCACGGCCTTGCGTTTCTCCTCAGAGGCTGATCTCAAGTGGACTACTAACGCAGCCATGGTTCTGATATTGTGAGCCCAACTGCTAGCCAGTTGGACAAAGTGTTCTTTCCGATGGTTGTCTCCATCCTGATTGGGTCAAAATAAACAAAACATTGGGTGGACTCTCTGGGCTTTAGTCCATTCCAGATAGAAGGCTAAGGCTCTCTTGCAGTCCAGGTTATGCAGTGCACTTTTGCCAGGATGGGCAGGAGGTTTTGGGAAGAGTGATGGCAATGGTGGAACTATCCTGTTAAGATGGAACCCTACTATTAAGGTGGATCAGCTACTAGGGCCTGAAGCTCACTGTCTGTGCAAGCTGATGTGACCACCATCAAAAAGGATGAAGGGGGCACTAATGGGTATAATGTATCGGTTACTTTCTGGGGGCTATGTTATGTGAACATATCCGCGTTCTTGAGAGCATAAGTATCCACACATGTTCTCATGCCGGGTGTCGCGTAACTCCTGGCATATACAATCTCCAGCATTTATCACAATGTATTCTACCAGTAGCTTCTGTGCATTGCGTATACCTTTCCTAAGAGAACTGCAGATAAATAAGTAGGGACATTGGATACAGTCATTACAAGAATGGTGATAAAATCCAGTGTTTCTCAAATGGATAATAAGTCCTGTAATATTAACTGTGCCAGAATTGCTCTTATTCTCCAGTGTTTTCTGCAGTGGAGAGAGATTTGCTGGTGCTTCTTGTACTTAATGTAGGTATGGAATATATTTGACCGGGAAGGAAGCAGAGTTGTGCTGTACATGTACTCAGGAAGGAACTGCAAGTAGACAGGTTTTGAAATAGTGATGAGGGGGAATAAAAACTCTCTCTCCTTTAGATTATGCATAGTAGTACTATTAACAGGAATGGACAGAGGTAAACATTCAATAATGCATGGGGTATACACAAAGGAATCCTGTGTAGAAGGCATAGAACCAAACAAGCTTAGCAGTGATTAGATTGCAACAGAAGTCATTGGAAGCAAACCAGTGCTGGGCTGACTTGCACAGTCTGGGCCCCAAAGACCAAGTAGTATCACATCATACTTTATGCCAGTGATTCCTAAACCTGGTCCTGGAGGCACAATGAATATTCATGAGTGATTTGTATGCATATTCATTGTGGATATCCTGAAAACTTGACTGACTGGGGTGCCTCCAGGACCAGGTTTGGGAACCCACTGCCTTATGCTTTGAGTAACTTGTTGGGAAAACTGGATGGACCGTACAAGTCTTTATCTGCAGTCATCTACTAATTTATATTTATGCTGTTAGTGTCCCTTAGTGGTAGCTCTGAGCCTTGCATTGCAACAACAGCACAGTATTAGACCAGCAACAATTCTATGGTAAATATGCAATTAAAAAAAAAAAAAAAGTATTTAACAGACACTGCTTGAGAGTCAGAGGATGAAATAGTAACCTTACTGTGTAATTTCTCTGGTTAAAATTACAGTGACATTGCCAGCGACGATCATGACATCAACAGTGCCAACGACAGTGGGAGGTCACGTGATGTACCCAAGCCCTCATGCAGTGATGTATGCGCCCACATCAGGCCTGGCTGATGGAGGCCTTGCTGTCCTCAATGCCTTTTCCCAGGCACCTTCGGCCATGCAGGTGTCTCATGGGCAGGTCCAGGAGCAGGGTAAGACTGGCACATGGGGTAGGATCTTCTCTTAGCAGCACAAGAGCAGGCACATACCTTGCAAGCTTCTCTGACATGGATGTGAAGCGTCTGTTCACGCTTTCCAAAAATACTAGGACTAGGGGGCATGCTATGAAACTACAGTGTAGTAAATTTAAAACAAATCGGAGAAAAGTTTTCTTCACCTAACGCGTAATTAAACTCTGGAATTCGTTGCCGGAGAACGTGGTGAAGGCAGTTAGCTTGGCAGAGTTTAAAAAGGGGTTAGACGGTTTCCTAAAGGACAAGTCCATAAACCGCTGCTAAATGAACTTGGGAAAAATCCACAATTCCAGGAATAACATGTATAGAATGTTTGTACGTTTGGGAAGCTTGCCAGGTGCCCTCGGCCTGTATTGGCTGCAGTCGTGGATAGGATGCTGGACTCGATGGACCCTTGGTCTTTTCCCAGTGTGGCATTACTTATGTACTTATGACATTTACACTGCTTTATACCTGGAAACTATAAAGAAAGCATGCCACAGGATCATTAGCTGCAGACTTCACTTCTCATGTAGAGGCTTCCAGCTCATTCAGTGATGCAGTGTAGGTGAGATGATTGTTGAATCTATTTTGAGTCCAAGAACAATAATGAGGTGATTTGAAGCAGACAGCTGTTATCAGCTATCATTTTGCACTTGTATGGCATTCAGGTAGAGAAGAGTAACGCTGGGAAGGTGGCTTTCATGGAAGTCAGATATTCTAGGACCCCTTTCCCCCATCTCGGGAGGAGTAGAACTGTCTCACTAGTTGTCCATTTGCCTTTCATACAACTTGTAGAGTTGTGTGGTGCTTATGATTAGCTGTAGCATGGTCTTGGGCTACAGTCTCTCTCATAGATGGAAAAGATGAGGAAGCCAAAATCAAGACAGTTTTACTGATGTGCTGCTGCATCTGCATGTGGTTTTTTTCAAGGATCCCAGATTTTTTTTTCACCCTCTTCCTTTAGTAGAACTGTTGCAGAAGTTCTTGGTACCCACCTACACATTATTTTGTGTACTTGGCTCTTTGCTTGTAGCATATAAGATTTATACAAAATGTTCTAACTTTCTTTTGTTTTATGGTAGGTGGCGTGTCGCAAGTGTTCCTTGCAGCACCATCTGGCACAGTACAGATCCCAGTTTCTGCTGTTCAACTTCACCAGGTGTGTTCAGGTGGTAGGGTAGACCCTGCAAGTCACACTTGTGATCTTCTGATACATACAAATGGTATACACAAGGGGAAGGGGGATGTTCAGGAGCATAGAAATGGGTGACGTTCTGCTAACACAGGAGGGGGCTGGCTCCATTTCATTCATGCCAACTCAGAAAGTGATCTTTCCACTTTACTACTACTACTTAACATTTCTAAAGCGCTACTAGACATCCGCAGCGCTATACACTGAACATGAAGTGAATATATAAAAGGGAGTGGATCTTGTGTGGAATAAGGCTTAATGGATGAGAGATGTGAAGTTAGTTGCACAGGGGAACTTGTGTACATATTTGGTGCACAGTAGAGTAGGAAGAGCAGGCTACACAAAGGAGCTTGTGCGTAGACAGTGTTTCTCAAGCCATTCCTGAAGTACACCCCCCCACCCCCCCCCCAAAAAAAAAAAAAAAGCCAGTTTTGTTTCTAGGATTTTTGCATTGAACATCATAAATCTGTATGCAATAAAAACCAGTCTGGTTAGAATAGGTCTTCTAAACCTATCCTGACAACCCCAGAGCAAGTTTGGTTTTCACGAGATCTGCATGCATTGCTTGCATTCTATGCAGATTTCTCTTGTATATTGAATGTGGATATCCTGACTTGCTTTGGCGGTCCCAGGGCTGGTTTGAAAGTCCAGAGCTAGGGAGTACTCCATATAGCTCCATAAAAAGGAGGACAGATTGATCTAAAGACACACACAAACTCTTCAACCTTGTGAACAAACTGCTAGACACCACACCAGTTACAAACAACGGCAATGATATACCAGATGTTGACAACCTTGCGAAATACTTCAAGGAGAAAATTATACAACTACGACTCAAAATACCCGCCAGCCCTATTGAGTACGCCACACTCTTAGATTGTCTAGATCCAGAAGAAGGAACGCACCCAGCAGACAGAACCTGGACCGAATTCGAAATACTATCAGAAGACCTCATCTCTGAAACTCTCAAAAGATATGCCAAATCCCACTGCAAACTAGACACATGCCCAAATAACCTCATGAAATCTGCTCCTCAACAATTCGTAATAGACCTAACGAACAATGTAAACTTCATGCTACAAAACGGACTTTTCCCAAAAGAAAAAGGAAAAATCTTACTCACCCCAATACCTAAAGATACAAAGAAAAGCACGAGTGAATTAACCAATTACAGGCCAGTAGCATCCATACCACTAATAACCAAAATAACCGAAGGAATGGTAACTAAACAACTCACAAACTATCTAAACAAGCACTCAATACTGCATGATGCCCAATCAGGATTCCGGTCGAATCATAGCACAGAAACAGTATTAGTCACCCTTATGACTAAATTTAAACAAATAATTGCGACTGACAACAATATACTCCTCCTACTTGACATGTCAAGTGCCTTCGATATGGTTGACCACGGAATCCTATTACACATACTTGAATACTTTGGCATTGGAGGAAATGTCCTGAATTGGTTCAAGGGGTTCCTAACCCAACGTTCGTATCAAGTCGCATCAAATTCAACCACGTCTAAGGCATGGACACCTGAATGTGGAGTACCACAAGGATCACCTCTCACCAACCATTTTCAACCTAATGATGATCCCTCTGGCAAAACTCCTATCAAACCATAACCTCAACCCATATATATACGCTGATGACGTGACAATATACATCCCTTTCAAACAAGACATTAACAAAATCTTCAACGAAATCAATCAAAGCCTACACATCATGAACACATGGGCAGATGCATTTCGTCTGAAATTAAATGCAGAAAAAACTCAATGCCTGATACTCACCTCCCAATACAACGCAAAGGAATTCACCGCTATAAACACACCAAACCTAAACCTTCCAATCTCAGAAATGCTCAAAATCCTTGGAGTCACTATCGACCGCCACCTAACACTCTAAACTCAAGCAAACAACACAACTAAAAAGATGTTTTACTGCATGTGGAAATTGAAAAGGATAAGACCATTCTTCCCAAGATCCGTCTTTCGCAGCCTAGTGCAATCCCTCGTACTCAGCCATCTGGATTACTGCAACTCACTATACGCAGGCTGCAAAGAGCAAACACTGAGGAAACTTCAAACAGCTCAGAATACGGCAGCCAGACTCATCTTTGGAAAGCCAAAATATGAAAGTGCAAAACCATTATGAGAGAAACTGCACTGGCTTCCACTCAAGGAACGCGTCACTTTTAAAGTATGCACATTAGTCCACAAAATCATCCACGGCGAAGCCCCAGCCTACATGTCTGAGTTAATAGACTTACCACCCAGAAACGCCAAAAGATCATCCCGAACTTTCCTCAACCTCCACTTCCCCAACTGCAAGGGCTTGAAATACAAGACGTTACATGCGTCAACCTTTTTTCACATGAGCACGCAGTTTTGGAATACACTGCCGCGCAACTTAAGAACGATCCACGAGCAAGCTTCCTTCCGCAGATTATTGAAGACCCATCTTTTTGAAAAAACTTACGGAACTCTCATCCCCCGTAATCTCACATCACTCATACCTTTACTCACAGAAATTTGTTTACCGTATGTCTTTATGCCTTAGTATGGCCCTTTAAGCTCCCATTGTCTCCTTCCAATGTTCAATGTTTGTGTTCCATTGTTGCACTCCTTAACGACACTTGATTGTCTCGCATAATTCTGCACAATGTAATCCATAACCAATTTGTAACAAATTGTACTTCCATCATTCATTTCTTATTGTAAGCCCCACTGAACCCGCAAAAAGGTGGGAAAGTGTGGGATACAAATGCAATAAATAAATAAAATAAATCCAGTCTGGATTTTGCTTCCATTGAAAGCAATGGAAGTAAAACCCAGACTGGCTCAATGTGTCCTCCTTTTTCTGGAGCCATACGGTAACCCTATCCAGGACTGACTTGAACAACGGTACTCTAGTTACACGTGGGGAGAGGGAAGGAGAGTTTTAGGATTATTTGTATATTAGAACTTGTGTGCATGCTATAGGTACACATGAGGAGTTTGAAGTTGTGGTCAGTGGAGCATGCTGTATGCATGCTCAGAACATAGATCAGATGCATAGTGGTTCACACTAGTGAACCTGAACTAATGTGTTGCATTTGGTGGAAAGATGAGCAGAATTTAGGCCTGGCAGGCTGTTTTAATTGTATAGCACCTGAGGGCTTTGTGTATGGTGAGCTCAGTGACTGCATATGTTAGTCTCACCTTTTTCTTATCTTTATAGATGGCTGTGATTGGTCAGCAGAGCAGTGGGGCTAATCTGACAGAACTCCAGGTGGTAAATTTGGATACAACGCACAGTGGGAAGAGTGACTGAAATTTGGCCCTACTCCCTCTTATCCCCTGGTGGGGTCCCCAGCCACGGCAAGGGGCTTTGAAGGGAGAGCCTGCAGCAGTGCTATTTAATACAGACTGCATCACTTTATTTATTTGTTGCCTTTTCACATTTTCTTTTATACACACGTGTAAGCGCTGAGGCAGGATTCAGCTCACTGCTTCTTGAAGTCATGGAATAAGAGCAAGACTGGGGTTACTTGTTAAGGCACACCTTCTTTCCAGGAACAGAAGTGTATGCTCACTCCTGAAATGGCTGCTTGTCTCTCATCCCCACCAAAGAAGCTGCCTTCCAGATTGTTGGAAGTAGCTTGAAGCTGCAGTGGATCCTTTTAGATATAAAGGCGGTTACCAAGGAGTATTACTACAGAATACGTAGGGAATGTTAGTTCATCCCTTTCCCATGAAATGTTGAAGAGGCTGGATTTAGTACACAACAGAAGTTGAAATATGGACATTGCACCCAGCACAGAATTTAAATCCACGTGCTAGAATAAATCCAAGCACTGACCCAGGTGCAGCATCTGTACACTGGCCCCATACACCTAGTACAGCAGCCATATACTGACTCCTTGTAGGAATTGTTCACCTGGCACTAGCTCCATCTGCTGAATCTGACTGGCATGCACAGAGCTTGGTTGCTAGGAGTGCAGGAAAATCATCTCCTTAGTGTTGCAGTTCTGTAGACTGCTATATGAGCACAGTTAGTGTTCCTGGCTGAAGTCAGAGGGGGATTCTGCCTTGTAGAAACTAATGTGGATCTGACAGTCAACCCATATGTGAGCTGAAGAGAGCCTCTTTGCTCTCTTACCTTAGGAAATTTAGTATTGGGTCAGGCCTGGGATTTCTGTGTCTCCCATTTTGGCCCCTACCTCTGCACTGTCCATCTCATGCTCTGTGATGCTCCCCCTCCCCTTGGCACTCTTTAAAGGATAGATTTTGTATTAAAGTAGGCAAGTAATTCTCCGTATGATCAGTAATCATGAAAAATTGTTTTCTCTGTGAGTAACCACTGTGGTAAGTAAGCCATATGCTGAGTAGCATTTGCCGTTATGCAAGTGAAACAGGTTTCTACCAACATCATCCTTTGCATGGAAGCATTTCTAAAGCAGCAACACTTACTTTGTGGTGTCTGAGTGTCAGTGTCAGGAAGTGGCAAGGAGAAAATAGGCAAAGGAAGGAAGACTCTTTACCGATTAGGTTTCCCGCTGACTGACCACAACTATATTTTGTGTTTAAGTTTTCCAACCTTTGAAAGAGGCATTGAGAGTACACAGAGCTTCTGCCCATGACTACATTTGAAACCAGAACAGGGCGAGGTACAGGAACAAAATTAGGAACAGTGACTTTGGACTGTTTGAGAGGGGAAGTGGGTGACTGGGTGAAGGAGACACTACTTTGAAAAATGCTTGTTTTGCCTGTGGGAGAACTGACTGCCTCTAGCTTTCTATACTGATGTTTGCAGTTTCTTTATGTGCAACCTACACATATTGTGATGACCCCCCTGCAGACTCCTAGAGTGAGCATACCTTACCTATTGAGTATGTGGTACTTTGTGATTATATAAGGTGTGCTCTCCATTACTTATTTCCTGTACACTCCCCATGGTATATACACCATAAGACTTGTACAGTGTACCAGAGGGCTCTATATTACAGGACTTCCATAATGAAGAAAACCCAGGGTGTACAGGATCTGCTCCCCTAATAGGATTGTTCTAGGAAAGCCAGGATGAAGATTTGAAAAAACATTTATATAGAAAGACCATCAATCTGGTTAATTTGGATGTTTTGATTATCCTGAAAACTAGTCATAAGGAGCAGAATTGAGAGCCCTTCTATAGACATTTTGTAGCACTGGATTTGAAAAGGGAAATTGATGGTAATCTCATTTTCCACCAGCCAGCACCTAGATCTGTGTGGAGGCAGTGCAGGTGCTATTCTAAAAGACAGTACTGTGGTGATCAGAGGAGATATTCCGTGGTGGCATCTGGCTAAGTTCTGCTTCATATTCCCTCTTATCTAATTAAATCATGCTGAGCGAGTCAGGATGGGATAATGAGCAGAACTTAGCCAGGCAATACTACTGAATGTCCCCTCTGACCTCTGTACTATTGTCTGGATAGTCCAGGGGTGGAGCCAAGAGATATGTGGGCATGCTGCATAACTAATTGGGCAAGTAGGGCCACTTAAACAGCAGTTCTTTCTTTGCCTGGTTAGCTATGTATGGCATTGAGTATCAGCTGTACCCATGTAACCCAGGTACCACTGTTGACCCAAGTATTAGGGCCAGTGCAGGTGCCCAGAAAAGGCCCAGGACTGAATATAGAGGTCTGTTAGCCAGTGACAGCATTTATAAAAATGCCAACCATCTCCAGGTCAGTATTGACCTGTTGGCTTCCTTTTGGGAATCTTGTTGATGAAGATCTGCAGATGTTTGATTTCTCGCACCTCATTCTGAGCACTTCAAGTGACCAGTACGCAAAAAAAAGGGAAATTTTGTACAAATATGCTTGAAAACCACAGGTGGTATCTCTGCACAGGCTCTTGGTGGTACAGTTTCTGTTGGTTGACAGGTGGTATCTTTAGCCCTCCCTTCTGCCATGGTGTAGGATAATCACCACTGCAGCTTCTTTCAGCAAAACTGAGATCCTGTTCTCTTAAGAGGGCCAAGCTATCAGTCAGGTGTCTTTCCTTTATGATGGGGGTGCAAAAGTGACTATAACATGTTTTTTTTTAATTAAAAGGAAAAAAACAAAAAAGCCTTGAAAGAAATGACTTTATTTTTCTAAGTGTTAAACTCAGTATTTATGTATTTCCTAAAAGGAGTAAAGAGACAGGCTCTTGTATAGTTCTCATGCAATTTGTCTACACATTTGTATCACAGGGCAGTAAAACAGAGGGAGGGGGGCTTTGCTTTCATTTTTATTGTACTCTTACAATGTTTTGTGAACATTAGCGTTTAAGCTGGTTAAGGTAAATCCCCAAACTCCTGTAAAACTAGGTAGTGGGAACAAAGGGGGAAACCATAGCAGTAAGTGACTTTGTGCTGCATGCAGATGTCTAGAGATTTTCTCCTTGTTCTCAAGATTCTTGGTATGCTGACAGTGGGCAGTGCTATCTGTCCTATACATTGGATCAGGGAACATGCAGTTTGGTTTATAAATTTGAGTTTATGCCAGTGACTTGTATCATTTAGTTAGTGAGTAGTTGCTGTATCACATGTGCAGTGCTGCTGCTGTTCTTGAACCCTACAGTTCAGCCAGGGACTGGTATGTGTGTTGTCTGCAGCTCCTTGGTCTCAAACTGATTTACACTGGTTGTGTTTTACAAGGATGATGTATATGAACACCTATCCCATTATACCATTAAGATCATGAGAGCCTCAAATCATCAGAATGCTTGGGACATGTATGTTCAGTTCTTAACCTTTTCTCTTCCCTCATCACTTACATGGGCTCACTCCTTTTGGACCCATCCCTCTTCCCTGAGTTTTCTCCATGAATCACTTCCTCCTTTACATCGCAGACTTTTGTTTCTTCTGCCCATTGTGAAGAGCATTTTGAAAACTGGGATCACTGAGTGGTTATTGCCTATCTGGTAGTAGGACTTTAAAGTCTGTTCAGTAACTCCCTTTTTAGGTTACAGAACTGCTTGTTTCTCAATATGTTTCTGCTTGGAGCTATTCTGCTGTCCATTGAGTGGCTGGTGCCCTTCAGCAATCTGAGTGAAAGGGGAAAGCTTGAAATAACTTGTAACCCATCTTTATAGCTTTCTTGATTTTTAAAATTTGGATGACTTCCTCTTGCTACCTCTGCGCTCAGTTTGACACTTAGAACTCAAGTTTTATAAAAGGAGAAAATGGTTATTTGCTTTTGGCCAAACAGGTGTCGATCCAAAAGTGTCACTACTTTTCTGACTTGTATTCTGTTGTGAAAGTTACATTGAGATCTTTCATGTTGGTCTTGTGCATAGCCATAAATGCTGCATCAAGAGATCTTTTGCTGCCCAGTTGCCCTGGCTGCGGAGGCTCATCCGTGTAGCACAGCTGTTAGCTCTCTAGTACCATGAAAAGCCAGGGACTCAGCTTGTCTTGTTAGTTGCAGCATCTCCATAGCTGATAAATTCTAGCCGTATTGTGGAGGGTTTCTACAAAAATCTTACATCACCTCAACAATTAATGAAATTGTCTTGGAGAGTGAGGTGGGGAATAAATGGAATCGGATTAAACGCTAATGTCCTGTTTATTTAAATGTAAGAACACGTCTTTATCAGGGATGACATGGCATTTATCGTGTGGTGAAATGATTTTACTTAATATTCCTGGATGGATTTTTGTTGTGAGTATTTTATTTTTTAAGTTTCCAGGGTCCTGTTTCTGGAACACTTGTGGAAGTAAACACAGTACTATGTACAGAACTTTGTTTTGTATTAAAAAATAAAAAAAAAACCTTTCAATAAATGTATCATTTTGTGCACACCCTTGGTGTCCAGTTTGTGTTCAGTGCAGGTTATGACATCTTAAGCTTTGAGTGAAAAGAACACTTAGTAGTAATCTGAGCCCAGAAAACAAACCATCTGGCCACTTGATGTATTCCCAACCATCTGGCCACTTGAGTCTTCCACAGAAACAGATATAATGGCAGAAAAATACAAGTTCTTTCTAGTTTGCCAAATTTACCACTCCCATATACCCTGGCTTGATTTTTTTCTCCAAGCTATCCATCCAGTTCTGCATTTTTTTTCCACCTCCCAGAGCAGCTAACTGGGGAAGAAGTAATTGCCACAGGTGCAGGGAATATAAAGTTTTCCCAGCACTCCTGTGATTCACACTGCTGTTCTGGAGAAAGAAAAATGATAGTCTGAACATAAAAGGGGAAAAAAAAATTAGTTCTTGCCCCCCCCCCCCCCATGCTGTGCATTTCCTTACAATAGATGCACTTTTTTTTTCCTGCTAGTATAGTGTAACTTGTTTTTAGACTGCTTGTATCTCCTCCCAAATTAGCATAAACCAGCCATTCTCTACTGGAAGGAGTAAAAGAAACTAAAACTAAAGGATAATGAGAGGCAATTCTTTATTCTTTTTTACCAAGAGTAATTTACAATTACAAATGCTAGTTTCTCATTAGGGGGGGGGGGGGGGTGCAGGGGACCCAAACATGTGATCTAACTCTGCTTCTCTCCCCAACCTAATGCTCTGATACAGCTGTTTTTATACCCTTTGTTTTAAGCAAGGCCTTAGCACTTATCTTCCAAAGAAACATTCTGTTTTCTGTTCTCACCATCTATCCCCCCCCCCCCCTCCCCAGTCACTAAATCACACACTCCAAAGGCAACCCTAATGGGAAAACATTCCATGCCTGAACTCCTGCAACTGAGAAAAGCCAGAAGCAAATTATTTTATGGATCATTTTCACAATTGGGCGTTCCAAAAGACACGACTTTGATTATATAACGAGTGCCTGTTGATAGGCTTAATCGTTCTAACTACGATCTCTCTTGAACCACTTGTAAATGTTATCAAGAGGGCTTCTGAATTTAGGTTTTAACTGATACAGCTAAAACAACCCCAGTGCAAAAAAAAAAAAAAAAATAGATGTTTATTGCATACAAATTAGAAAAACCTACTTCCCCTTGTACTCTCTTGCCCTCTCCACTGGGCTGTTGGATTCTCCATTCAGCTTTTATGCTTTTCTTTGCTGACTCTTTAGTTGTACAAATATACATATTTTATTTCTCTGGATCAGGGGAATTCAGCCTTTTCCGAGGACAAGCAGGCTCGTCCACGTCGGCCCAGAAAACGGAAAATTTGACAAGCAAAAAACAGTAAAATTTTGCCAGAATCTGCACGCACCGTGCGTGCATGCGTGGATGACTTCCCGCCCATCGCAGTTCTTTGTTTTCCGCGACAAGGTGACAGGTTTTTCCCTGTTCTCATACAGCCCAGGAAAGAGTCTGATGACTTAGTCTATTTTTTCAATTTTTTTTCTGTCATTTTTTTTCTTTAACTCCCGAGGTTTGTTAGTTTTCAGCTCCCTTTTGAAGTTTCCTTTGTTTTTCAACGCGGCCAGCTTTAGGCCACACGGTCGGGTTCTTCCCTTTTTTCTTTTGTTAGGCACAATCGTGTCTTTCGATTTTGCCGAACCCATTTTTCCTTCCATGTCATCAGACACCCAGCAGCTTCAAACTTTGTACTCGGTGCAACCGGAACATCTCAGGTACCGATACCCATGCCTGGTGGTAAATTTAAAACGAATCGGAGAAAATTTTTCTTCACCCAACGTGTAATTAGACTCTGGAATTCGTTGCCGGAGAACATGGTACGGGCGGTTAGCTTGACGGAGTTTAAAAAGGGGTTAGATAGATTCCTAAAGGAAAGTCCATAGACCGCTATTAAATGGACTTGGAAAAATTCCGCATTTTTAGGTATAACTTGTCTGGAATGTTTTTACGTTTGGGGAGCGTGCCAGGTGCCCTTGACCTGGATTGGCCACTGTCGGTGACAGGATGCTGGGCTAGATGGACCTTTGGTCTTTCCCAGTATGGCACTACTTATGCCTTTGGCCTGAACATAGCCCAGCCGCTTGTAGTCTGTGTCTTCATATGAAGAAACGGACTCAAGCATCTCAAAGTTTGGGAACAGCTTTTTGGGTCTCGATCTGGTCCTTCGACATCAGTACCAAGGTCGGCAGTACTGACGTTGGTGTCGAGGGAAGTATCAACGGGAGCAGAGGTAATGGCTGCCGAGAGCAACCCGTGCTGGGAGCAGTGAGGCGTCGAGTGGGTCTCCACCTGCCTTGAGGCCTCCTGTTATGCAGGCCCCCTGGGACCGACCTTCATCGGACCCGGCCCCAAGGAGACGTGTCTGGCCCTTCTCCTGCGGTGAGGTCCCCGGCTTCGATGCCACCTGCCACCCAGGTCGACTCCCCTGCAACATCGGTGGAGGAAGCTTCGCCGCAGTCCAGGCGGGCGTCGGCCTCTCGACATCCCCATCGAGGACATCGTTCCTCAGCGTCAAGGTAGGCGCAATCAGTGCCCTGAGAGAGGTCTTATCCGATACTGAAGAGGAGCGTTCATGGGAGTCGGAGGAAGATCCTAGGTACTTTTCTTCTGATGAGTCCTATGGGATTTCCTCTGAACCTTCCCCTCCACCAGAAAGGAGACTATCTCCACTGGATAGTCTTTTGCCTCCTTTGTCTGGAAAATGGCTACATCTATTCCCTTCCCTATGAATGTTGAGGATAAGCCCAGGGCTGAGATGCTCGAAGTCCTGGACTATTCTTCTCCACCTAAAGAGGCTGTAATGGCTCCTCTGCATAAGGTACTGAAGGAAGTCCTTATGCGGAACTGGTTGTTCCCTCTGGCCCCGTGATCCCGAAGGAAGCTGAATGAATCCCAGTATCAGATCCACGGTGAAGCTGGATTGATGAGATCTCAGTTACTCAGTGGATAAAGGGAAGCCGGTTGATATTGTGTATCTGGATTTTCAGAAGGCGTTTGACAAAGTACCTCATGAAACACTCCTGAGGAAATTGGAGAGTCATGGGATAGGAGGTAGTGTTCTATTGTGGATTAAAAACTGGTTAAAAGATGGAAAACAGAGAGTAGGGTTAAATGGTCAGTATTCTCAATGGAGAAAGGGTAGTTAGTGGGGTTCCCCAGGGCTGTGTGCTGAGGCCGCTGCTTTTTAACATACTTATAAATGACCTAGAGATGGGAGTAACTAGTGAGGCAACCTCTTTAACAAAGCCTACCACGGGAACCCTTAACTAGCTATAATACAACACCTATCCAACTATAATATAACACCTTTACAACTTTACTCAGAATATACTTTCCTACTAATGCTTGAACAAATCCTTTTGCCTTCTTTAACTTCTTGTAACACCAATTGTATGCCATGACAGTGCTCTGTAAGCCACATTGAACCTGCAAAAAGGTGGGAAAATGGATACAAGTGCAATAAATAAAAATTTGCTGATGACACAGTTATTCAAAGTCGTTAAATTGCGGGAGGATTGTAAAAAGTTACAAGCGGACCATGGGAGACTGGGCGTCTAAATGGCAGATGACGTTTAATGTGAGCAAGTGCAAAGTGATGCATGTGGGAAAGAGGAACCCGAATTATAACTACGTCATGCAAGGTTCCATGTTAGGAGTCACGGACCAAGAAAGGGATCTAGGTGTCATCGTTGATGATACGTTGAAACCTGCTGAGGGGAGATATGATAGAGGTCTATAAAATAATGAGTGGAGTTGAACAGGTAGATGTGAAGCGTCTGTTCACGCTTTCCAAAAACTCTAGGACTAGGGGGCATGCGATGAAGCTTCAATGTAGTAAATTTAAAACGAATCAGAGAAAATCTTTCTTCACTCAACGTGTAATTAAACTCTGGAATTTGTTGCCAGAGAACGTGGTAAAGGCAGCGGAGTTTAGAGAACATGGTAAAGGCGGTTAGCTTAGTGGAGTTTAAAAAAGGTTTGGATGGCTTCCTAAAGGAAAAGTCCATAGACCGTTATTAAATGGACTTGGGGAAAATCCACTATTTCTCGGATACGTGGTATAAAATGTTTTGTACTTCTTTGGATCTTGCCAGGCATTTGTGACATGGATTGGCCACTGTTGGAAACAGGATGCTGGGCTTGATGGACCTTTGGTCTGTTCCAGTATGGCAATACTTACGTACCTTCCCCACCCAACACGAGGCATATTCTGACTCCTCTTTAGAGGGTGGTTCTTTGCTGTTAACATATAGATTAAGAGCCTGACACATCCAGCTTTCCTCTGCTCCAAATTTGGAGCAGAAGACATCTGGAGGCAAAATACTCTGCTTTGGCCATTCAAAACATCAATAGTGAATAATTTTCTTCCTGTCCTTGTCTCTTGTACAAGGGTCTTCTTTCCAGTATCTTAGCATCCCCCACACCCCCCCCCCCAACGGACTATTTGGAGGGATATCTGAAGGCAAGGATCCCACCTTCCCTTTTCCTTTATTTCTGGCTAGCCTATTTCCTATTGTGAGTACCCAGAAGTTATTCAGCTCTCAATTTTCACTTCGTCCGTCTTTGGCCATTTTCCTTGCGGAAATACGAAACCGCAGATCAGGACTCCACACTTGCTTTGTGTCTCTTGACACGTCTCACGTCACACACTTATGTTCTCACAATCCCGGTCACAATCCCAGCCACCAAGGTAATACTTTAATAGTCAATTTTCTTACCTTCGTTCTGTGCACAGAAGTTTCTTGCCCATTGGCCAATGTGCCTGCAAATCTTTACCTTGCTTCACCAATGTCTCAGGATCATTCATCAGTCAAGACCTCAATCCCTCGCCACAAATCCAGAGACTATTTAAATCAATATGATGTCTTCCCATGGTCAGCAGCCAGCCAGCCACCGAGGTCTCTGATGACTTTATCCCAGATGTGAGTCACCAAACATTGTTTTAAATAGTCCCCAGATAACTTGAAAACTTATCCTCCCTGACTAGGCAGCAGAGCGTAGCCCTGATGGGCCTCTGCACCAATCCCTACCTCCGAAACCGCGGGCTGGACAGTAGCGCCCCGACCGCTGCACACTGAGGGGAGCGCCAGCCAGCTGAACGCCCACCAAGGGCGGCAGGGCAGAAAGAGAACAACGCGCCATGCGTGCCCACGGAGTCAAGGAGGATGGGAGAGAAAAGCAACCTTGGTGGTGACTCCCGATGTACGACGCATGAAACTGTTCAGCCAGGCGCCCGCAAAGGACGGCAGGGTGAGGAAGGGAACGACGGGTACCATGCGCACGACCACGGAGTCAGCAAGGACAGGCGAGAAGAACAGCGGCGGTGTCTCCTGACGTGTGATGCATGGGATTGACCCAGTTGAAGTTGATTGACCTGGGCCAGCCACACTTCACGTGCCTGCCCCAGTGGCAGGAGCAGCCACGTCCACCTGGGGAATAGCCCAAATCCATGAGCCCTCTGACCATCTGACTGTGAGTAGGTCATAAGTGGCTGCGTATTTGAATGCCTATATACATTTGCATACATTTATTGGGGAGCAGTTTTGTAAGAATTGTGGAGTGTGGACCAATGCATGAGCGCTGGCTGATTTTTGTAAGAACAGATGTTCTGTGTAGTTTAAAACCCAAGGATTACTGCTAGCATGCCTCGCTGGCCATATCCTATAGAGCTATTAAGTCAATTACCTTCCTGTTGTCTTCCAAATTCCATCCCCTGATCAAGGGCAACCCCCCCCCCCCCCCCCCCCCCCCCCCACTGGACTGGGCCAGGATTCCTCAGGGGGAGGAATGCTGGCTTCGGCCTAACCCCTGGTAAGCCTTTCCTCAGCTGAGAGGTGCCCAGCTCTACCACCGGCTGCCTTTCAGGTGCTGTGGAGGACTTGCAGCTCATCTGCATATCCTTACAACCTTCTCCGGGGTGACACCCAGGTCCACTCCGATCCACTCGGCCTCCGCTCTAGGTGCCGCGCGCCGTTATTTTTCTTTTTACATCTAATCTTCCCAGTTGCTAAAGTACCTCAGTCATTTATGGCCCCTATTCACATTCTCTTCCTAGCCCTGTCCCTTCCTAATCTTTTCCCTCAACCCTACCTCTCTCCGCTACAGGAACTCACTGCCCATCCATCGACTTCATCACCTCACCTTCTCTCCTACCCTCTTCCTCCCTCTTGGCTTTTAATCTCCGCCTCTTTCTTCCGTCCATTTTGCCTTCCCCATTCCACCTAAATACCTCTCGCCTTCGACGCCTTCGTGGCCACACCTCTCCTACTCTCCTCCGCTCTCTTTTACTCCTTCTCTTACTCTCAGCCGGTGACATCAATCCCAATCCTGGCCCCCCTCACCAACTATTATCCCAACTCTACAGATCTCACCGCGACCTCTCTAACCTCATCTCTATTTCTCTACTCCCCTCCTCTCCTCTTCTCTGCTCTTCTCTTGCGCCCTATGGAATGCCCGCTCTATCTGTAACAAACTCGCCTATATCCAGGACCTCTTTATCTCGCGTCACCTCCATCTGCTCGCCATAACAGAAACCTGGCTCTGCCCTGATGACTCTGCTTCAGTCGCAGCCCTGTGCCATGGCGGTTATCTATTTTCACATACTCCTCGCCCTGCTGGCCGTGGGGGCGGTGTTGGACTACTTCTCTCTCCCTCCTCCAGATTTGAACCCCTTCTTCCACCTCAATCTCACTGTTTTTTTCCTCCTTTGAAGTCCACTCTATCCGCCTTTTCTCTCCTCTGCCTCTTCGAATAGCGGTCATTTATCGTCCCCCTGATAAGTCCCTTTCATCCTTTCTCAGTGACTTTGATGCCTGGCTTGCCTTCTTCCATGATCCTTCCTCCCCCTCTCTCATCCTTGGTGACTTTAATATTTCTGCTAATGATCCTTCCAACTCTTATATTTCCAAGTTACTCGCTTTAACATCCTCCTTTAATCTCCAACTATGCTCCACCTCCCCCACTCATCAAAATGGTCACTGTCTTGATCTCATCTTCTCCTCCAACTGTTCACCCTCTAGTTTCCTTGCCTCTGATCTTCCCTCCTCTGATCACCATCTTATAACTTTCACACTTAAATCTCCTCCCTCCCAGTCCTATCCTATCTAATTTATCTAGGAATCTTCACGATATTGACCCTTTATCTCTATCCTCCCATGTTTCAAACCTCCTCTCTATGCTGATGACTCCCAAATCTACCTTTCTACCCCTTGTCTGACATTGCTGTCTGGATGTCTCAACGCCACCTGAAATTAAATATGACCAAAACCGAGCTTCTCATTTTCCCCCCCAAACCCACCTCCCTGCTCCCCCCGTTTTCTATTCCTGTTGATGGCTCTCTCATTCTCCCTGTCTCCTCAGCTCGAAACCTTGGGGTCATATTTGACTCTTCTCTCTCCTTCTCTGCTCATATCCAGCAGATTGCCAAGACCTGTAGTTTCTTTCTTTACAACATCCGTAAAATCCGCCCCTTTCTTTCCGAGCACTCTACCAAAACCCTCATCCACACCCTTGTCACCTCTCGTTTAGACTACTGCAATCTGCTTCTTGCTGGCCTCCCACTTAGTCACCTCTCCCCTCTCCAGTCGGTTCAAAACTCTGCTGCCCGTCTCGTCTTCCGCCAGGGTCGCTTTACTCATACTACCCCTCTCCTCAAGACCCTTCACTGGCTCCCTATCCGTTTTCGCATCCTGTTCAAACTTCTTCTACTAACCTATAAATGTACTCTGCTGCTCCCCAATATCTCTCCACACTCGTCTTTCCCTACACCCCTTCCCGTGCACTCTGCTCCATGGATAAATCCTTCTTATCTGTTCCCTTCTCAACTACTGCCAATTCCAGACTTCGCGCCTTCTGTCTCGCTGCACCCTACGCTTGGAATAAACTTCCTGAGCCCCTATGTCTTGCCCCATCCTTGGCCACCTTTAAATCTAGACTGAAAGCCCACCTTTTTAACATTGCTTTTGACTCGTAACCACTCGCCTCCACCTACCCTCCTCTCTTCCTTCCCGTTCACATTAATTGATTTTGATTTGCTTACTTTATTTTTTTGTCTATTAGATTGTAAGCTCTTTGAGCAGGGACTGTCTTTCTTCTATGTTTGTGCAGCGCTGCGTACGCCTTGTAGCGCTATAGAAATGCTAAATAGTAGTAGTACTTGTCAGTACTCAAAGACAACCGCGAAACCAGAAGGAGAAAGTCCTACACTGGCAAATCCAATAATCAGCCCAAAGTGAATGTGCCAAAATTGACCAGTTACTCTGAAGAAGGATAACCAGAGAGAAAAGGAACTGCCCAACCTGAGCTCCCCTACTCTTTAACACAATAGAAACAATACCAGCACAGCCTCACCAGCTAGAAAGGCAAGCTGAAATAACACACAATCATCAGAACACCAGACTCACACCAAAGACCAAATTTATTCCCACGCATCCAGCCATCAGAAACAGTCCCACTACAAACCCACAGTGAACTAAAACCCCAAATTAATACCCTCATACTACTCCTAATAATCTACTCCCAATCACTAATCTACATCACACTAACTACCTCCCTTGCAGACAGTAGCTTCATATGCATACTGCACCACCATCGAAGACTGATCAAGCACACTACACCTCATCAATCGGACAACATTCCAAACAAAGAACACCAACATACGGACAAACATTACAGAATGCAAAAAAGGGTCTAAACAAACACACCCAAACAAAGACACGGCGACTAATAAAAGTCCACACGACACCAAACGTAGAGGACACATACCAAACGACCCTAGTGGGTTACATCAATGCCAGATCCACAGTAAACAAAACAACTATCATAACAGACTGGATCACGGCGGAAAACCTGGACCTAGTCTTCATCAATTAAACCTGGATCCACGATCAAAAAGACCCCATAATCCTAGACCTGTGCCTCCAGGTTACAAAATCACTCACTGGACCAGAAAGGAAAAAAAAAGAGGCAGAGGCATAGCACTAATCTACCGATCTCACTTCACCACCAAAACCACTGCCGAGTCCATGACACCCCAACTCGAAATAGCCTGCGTGATCACTTGAATTGCGTCTTGTTCTACAAACCCCCAGGTAATTGGAATGAAGGCCAGAATAACTTCACGGATTTCATCTCAAACACATGTGTAACCAACCCCAATATTCTAGTAGTAGGAGACTTCAACCTTCACTTAGAAGACCCAAACTCAACCAATGCATGAGAATGCATGGAATTCCTCCACCTATGGGATTTCAAATAGCCACGAATGCAAGCAACCCACATCAAAGGGCACACACTTGATCTCATCTCACATAAACTTTCAACAGACCAGGACCTAATAATAACAGATTTTAAATGGGCAGAAACACCCTGGACGGATCACTACAAACTAAACCTATCCTTACAATGTTGGAAGAAGGGAACACACCAAATCCAAGAACACACATCATACACAACAAGAGGTCATGTAGACACGAAAACATTCTGGCAACTAATATACGACAACGAATGGTCAACATAAACAGAATCCATACACTACCTCCCAGAATGGGATAAAAGATGTAAACACATACTAGATGAAATAGCACCCTTACGAATAAGAACTACACGCAAGAATAGCTCGATACCTTGGTTCAACGATGAACTGAAAAAGCTAAAAACAAGCCAGGAAAATAGAATGAGCATGGGAAAAAAATGAACACGCCCTCAACACATGGAAACAATCACAAAGAAAATACAAATATGCAGTAAGACAGACCAAAAGGTCATACTACAAAACCAAAATAGGAACAGATTACAAAGACACCAAGAAATTATATCAACTCATGAACAAACGCCTGGATACAAATCTGGTTACAGCATCGAATACAGACATCCCATCTGCAAATAAAATTGCCAAGTACTTCAACAACAACAAAAAAAAAAAAAATGTAAACCTACGCAACACACTACCCCAAGGCAACACTGACATCAAACTTCCTTAACGAACTGGACACAACCACTGAAGAATGCCCGGCTGACCGCACTTGGCTAAACTTTGCTCTCCTTACCGTTGATACTGTAGCATGGACGTTCAGCAGGTTCACTAACACTGTCAACTAGATACTTGCCCCAACTACATACTGAAATCCGCCCCCGACTGCTTTATGACAGACCTCGCATCCAACCTAAACTACATGCTCCAACGAGGTCTCTTCCCGGAGGAAAATGACAATATCCTCACCCCGATACCAAAAGACGCTACGAAAAAAACTAATTAAATCAACAATTACCGACCAGTAGCATCCATCCCGATATCAATCAAACTGATGGAAAGCATGGTGACCAAACAATTGACAGAGTACATAGACAAATTCTCAATATTACACGAAACACAGTCAGGTTTCCGTCCCTCACACAGCACAGAAACAGTACTACTCACTCTCCTAGCCAAATTCAAGCAGGAAATAACTGGTAACAACATCCTCCTCCTTCAATTTGACATGTCCAGTGCATCCGACATGGTAAACCACAATCTATTATTAAGATTACTCGACAAGTTCTGGATTGGTGGCAACATACTCAGCTGGCTCAAGGGATTCCTAACTACAAGAACATACCAAGTAAATTCAAAATCAAGCATATCACCACTGTGGAAAGCAGACTGTGGAGTACCACAAGGATCAACCTAATGATGACCCCACTAGCCCAAACCCTATTCAACCAAGGCCTTAACCCTTACATCTATGCAGACGATATCACTATATACATTTCCTACAGATATACACTGACAGAAATTACCAATAAAATCAAGATCGGCCTGAACACTATGGACTCTTGGGCAAATGCATTCCATCTAAAACTCAACAAAGAAAAAACACAGTCTCATTCTCTCATCCCAGCACAACAAGGACAACCCCACAACTATCAACACCCCAGATCACACCCTCCCTGTCTCAGACAGACTGAAAATCCTCGGTGTAATAATAAACTGCAACTTAACACTAGAGAGCCAAGCAAAATCCACAACAAAGAAAATGTTCTTCTCAATGTGGAAACTCAAACATGTGAAGCAATTCTTCCCGAGGGAAATATTTTGTAACTTGATTCAATCAATGGTACTAAGCCAAGTAGACTACCGCAATGGAATCTATGCGGGATGCAAAGAACAAATCTTGAAGAAACTTCAAACCGCTCAAAACACAGCGGCAAGACTTATCTTCGGAAAAACACGATATGAAATCGCAACACCCTCTGTGAAAAATTACACTGGCTCCCTATCAAAGAAAGTATCGCCTTCAAAATTTGCACTGTGGTTCATAAAATCATCTACGGAGAAGCACCGGGATACATGACAGTCTTGATCAACCTACCCACAAGAAACACTTCCACAACATCACGAACATACCTAAATCTGCACTACCCTAGCTGCAAAGGACTAAAATACAAAACAACCAACGCATGTAGTTTCTCCTACATCAGCACACAACTGTGGAACGCACTACCAAAAGCCGTGAAAACCACGTACGACCACCTTCACTTCAGAAAAACACTAAAAACTCACCTGTTTAAAAAGGCATACACTCCCGAGCCAACTTAAATGCCTGATCTACGCGACACAACAACACTAAAGTTTGTAATGCTCACTAAACAACTATACCGATGCACGATTCCTTCATGTGGTCCTCCCACATGAACCTTTCTTATCACAATCATATTCGTTTTCTTGAACAATCTCTTTGGTACTTGCTCTTACAATATACTACCACATAAACACTAATGGGAGCAAGTTCTTACTCTATTCTAACAACTGCAATGTTATAGAGGAAAAGACTTGACTCTCGGTCACAGCTGTTAGCACTTAAAACTAAACTAGCTGACCGCTCAGCTCTGCGTGTCTGATAATCAGTTCACTCTGGCGAGAATCCTCATTAGTCATAAAAACCTCTTGCACACCGGCCTATCAGTTCCATATGTTTGCTCGTTGTGTGACTGAAACAACTCTGAAAATACTTAGCTGTGGTTTTGTGCTGGGGAAATCCAACTAGTCCGTACCTGCGGCGAACTCCCGCTTCGCTCTTTGCTTCTTAAGGAGCCGGACCAACTAGCCCTTCTCAGCACCTACAACAGTATAGCAAAATATAATTAAATCAGTTATCTTCTGATAGAGAAGAGTAATCGAAAAACTCACATACTCGGGGAACGAAGGAGCACCTTCCAAGACCACCAGCTTTCATCATTGTGATTACTCCTGCTAAGCAGGAAGTATTTATACTACTTCCCGTACATACTGAACCTCCCATGTTGCAGGGCTAAATTTAAAGGTCAATACTCTGGCCTTGATCTCGTAAATCTTAAAGGAACGCTTTCCACTCTAATATTTAAACCTTCTGGCATTAAGGATCTAAGTCTATAGATCCAATGAAGAAACATTGGAAGATTCTGCAATTACATCCAGTGTTTAATAAACAAGAACTAAGAGTGGCATATTCTAGAGGATCGAACTTGAAAGAAATCTTGCAAGATAGACCTAGGAAAGGTCCGAGTGAAGGAAATCCAGGCCATCGACCATGTACTAAATGTATATTTTGTCCCCAGATGATGAGGACACAAGTGTTTCAAAATCCAGTGGATGGACGAGAGTATCATCTGCAATATGCCACAGACTGTGAGTCTAATCATGTGGTGTATATAGTGATATGCCCATGCTGTAAAATATATGTCGGTAAAACGACACGACCTTTGAAGAACAGATTGAGCGATCATAAGCATAATTTGAAATATTCACGTATGGATGCCCCCCTGGTTCAACATTGTGTTGAGTATTCTCATAAATTTGAAGATCTCAAATGTATAAAATTGGATCATATTCCAGCGAACATCAGAGGGGGGGATCGCAACCGTCAGCTAATACAAAGAGAACAGCGTTGGATCTATAGACTTAGATCCTTAATGCCAGAAGGTTTAAATAGTAGAGTAGAGTGGAAAGCGTTCCTTTAAGATTTACGAGATCAAGGCCAGAGTATTGACCTTTAAATTTAGCCCTGCAACATGGGAGGTTCAGTATGTACGGGAAGTAGTATAAATACTTCCTGCTTAGCAGGAGTAATCACAATGATGAAAGCTGGTGGTCTTGGAAGGTGCTCCTTCGTTCCCCGAGTATGTGAGTTTTTCGATTACTCTTCTCTATCAGAAGATAACTGATTTAATTTTTGCTATATTTTGCTATACTGTTGTAGGTGCTGAGAAGGGCTAGTTGGTCCGGCTCCTTAAGAAGCAAAGAGCGAAGTGGGAGCTCGCTGTCGGGTACGGACTAGTTGGATTTGCCCCAGCACAAAACCACAGCTAAGTATTTTCAGAGTTGTTTCAGTCACACAATGAGCAAACATATGGAACTGATAGGCCGGTGCGCAAGAGGTTTTTATGACTAATGAGGATTCTCGCCAGCGTGAACTGATTATCAGACACGCAGAGCTGAGCGGTCAGCTAGTTTAGTTTTAAGTGCTAACAGCTGTGACCGAGAGTCTGAAGTCTTTTCCTCTATAACATTGCAGTTATTAGAATAGAGTAAGAACTTGCTCCCATTAGTGTTTATCACAATCATAACCTTGTATTTGTTTACTCCGGAGACCACATACACCTCTCCGGTGCTATGTAAGCCACATTGAGCCTGCAAATAAGTGGGAAAATGTGGGGTACAAATGTAATAAATAAATAAATACAAAAGAAAACTCACAAAATCAAATTGGTGAAACAAGTCTTAATTTATTGTTAAAAAAAAAACAGAAATACACTCGTGCAAGAATGGGTGTTTCTGAAAGCAAGCAGGCACACCCCTCAATGTTTACAGGTTATATATTTCATTTTGGTTACATTAGGGTCTTCCCTTAAGTTTATCATCAGTGCTGATTATCATATGACAGTCTGTTCTGACAATTTTCCATCGACCGAACCTGAGCCTCTATTCATTGTTAGTCCTTCTGCTCGGTTTGCATTTTCTTATCTTCAAACCTTTATGTGAGAGCTCTGCATTAGCAGTTTCACACATGGCATGCTTCACCTTCCCCCCCCCCCCCCCAACTCCCCCTTTCTTCTATTACCTTTTGTTAGAAATAGCTTCACAGTTTCATGGTCTCATGCCTGGCCCAACCTCCATTTCAGCTCTAAGGCCTGTCTTTGAAGTTTTCATGCATCTCAGTGGTTTGGGCTTCTTATCCCCCCCTTTCTCTCCATTCCTGTCTCAGCAGTTCTTATCTTAGTAATTTAGAAAGCCTAATGTGGCGGAGTGGCCTAGTGGTTAGGGTGGTGGACTTTGGTCCTGGGGAACTGAATTCGATTCCTGGCACAGGCAGCTCCTTGTGACTCTGGGCAAGTCACTTAACCCTCCATTGCCTGCAGCATTGAGCATGCCATGAGTGGGAAAGCGCGGGGTACAAATGTAACAAAAATAAAAAATAAAATAATGTGGTGATCTCTGTTAAAGAAAGGGCCTACACGAATATAGTTATACTTTTATCCCCAAAGAGTTCCTTTCTACAAGGGCATAAGCTATATATTCTATCTTTGCAATTATGTTAAGTACATAAGCATTGCCATGCTGGGACAGACCAAGGGTCCATCGAGCCCAGCACCCTGTCACCGACAGTGGCCAAAAGAACAAGCAATTTGTCCCGCCCATCCTAGAAATATTGTATTCCCTCGTCCATTCAATAACATTCTATGGCTTTTTCCTCCAGGAAGCCATCCAACCCTTTTTTTAAGTCCGCTAATTTAACCGCCTTAACCACCTTTTCCGGCAGCGAATTCCAGAGTTTAACTACGCGTTGAGTGAAGAAACATTTCCTCTGATTCGTTTTAAATTTACTACACTGCAGCTTCATCGCATGCCCCCTTGTCCTAGTATTTTTGGAAAACGTAAACAGACGCTCCACATCGACCCATTCCATTCCACTCATTATCTTATAGACCTCTATCATATCTCCCCTCAGCCGTCTTTTCTCCAAGCTGAAGAGCCCCAGCCTCTTCAGACTATCCTGATAGGGAAGCCGTCCCATCCCCTGTATCATCTTTGTTGCCCTTCTCTGCGCCTTTTCCAATTCCACTATGTCTTTTTTAAGGTGCGGCGACCAGAATTGAACACAATACTCAAGGTGCAGTCACACCATGGAGTGATACAATGGCAGAATAATATCATTATTGTTTTCCATCCCTTTCCTAATGATACCCAACATTCTATTTGCTTTCCTAGCCGCAGCAGCACATTGAGCAGAAGTCTTCAACGTATCATCAACAACACCTAGATCTCTTTCTCGGTCCGTGACTCCCAACACTGAACCTTGCATGATGTAGTTATAGTTTGGGTTCCTCTTTCCCACATGCATCACTTTGCACTTGTTCACATTAAACATCATCTGCCATTACACTGGCTTCCACTAAAGGATTACAAATTGCACTGGCTTCCACTAAAGGATCGAGTTACATTCAAAATATGCACCTTAGTTCATAAAATTATTAATGGAGATGCCCCATCTTACATGTCAGACCTTATAGATCTACCAGAGAGAAACAACAAAAGTTCATCACGTACTTCCTTAAACCTCCATTATCCCAATTGCAGAGGACTTAAATACAAATCAATACATACCAGTGGCGTTCCTAGCCTCGACGACACCCGGGGCGAATCGCCAGTGTGCCCCCCCCTGCGAAGTGACACCTCCCCCCCCCCGGCGAAATGACACCGCCATGGGAGGGGGGGGGGTGCTGCGGCGCGCGCCTGTCGGCTCCGAGTTCGCTGCAGCTCCCTCCCTGTTCTGGTGCAGAGGGAGGGAGCTGCAACGAACGAGATAATTTAGCGTAGTGAACTCGGAGCCGACAGGCGCGCGCCGCGGCACCCCCCAGCGGTGTGCACCCGAGGCAGACCGCCCCCCCCCCCCCCCCACCTTGGTACGCCATTGATACATACATCTAGCTTTTCATACATCTGTACTTGATGGAATGAATTACCAACCACTATAAGAAAAACACGCGACTTGATGACCTTCTGGAAACTACTGAAGACTTGTTCAAAAAAGCGTACAAAATGGATCCCTCATAATGATCTGACTCCTACACCAGACACAATTTTATATTGGAACTCTTCTATTTTGCCTATTTTATTTACACCCTAATTATTGATAATCATACCCTGTCCTGATATCATTATTTTATGTTGCTATCCATTTATCCTAATTACTGACAATTATACCTTGTCCTGATATCATTATATTATGTTGTTATCCACTTACCCACTTCTTAATCAACATAATTTTTGTATGAACCTTAATAGCAATAATTCTAAAATTATTCTCTAATATGATTGCCATAATATTCCTATGCACCTTATCAGTTATATATACTCTGATTCTCTATTCCATCAATGTGATTGTAGTTGTATTATATTGTAAGCTGCAAATAGGTGGGAAAATGTGGGATATAAATGCAGCAAAATAAAAATAAATAAATACATTTAGACTCTCAGTCTCGTAAAGTCCTCTTGTAGTTTTTCACAATCTTCCCGCGATTTGACTACTTTGAATAACTTTGTCATCGGCAAATTTGATTACCTCACTAGTTACCCCCATCTCTAGGTCATTTATGAATATGTTAATAAGCAGAGGTCCCAGCACCAATCTTCCGGTACCACGCTCGATTGTAAGGATAAATTACAAATCAATAACAGTAGCTCAGTCAGCTAATTTTTTAGTTCTATCAGTACCCAAGGGTATTGTTCAGTTTGCAGGACTGCTCCATTACGTCTTTTACAGATATTTCAATAAGTTTTTCCGACTCTTCAGCTACGAATACCCTGTCCGGCACCGGTATCCCACCCAAATCTTCCTCGGTGAAGACTGAAGCAAAGAACTCATTTAGTTTTTCTGCTATTTCTTTGTCTTTCTTGATCGCCTCTTTTACACCCCGGTCATCCAGCGGGCCAACCGATTCTTTTGCCGGCTTCCTGCTTTTAATGTATCTAAAAAAATTTTACTATCAGTTTTCACCTCTAACGCTATCTTTCTTTCAAAATCCCTCTTTGTCTTTCTTATCAGCGCTTTGCATCTGACTTGACGTTCCTTATGCCGCTTCTTATTTTCCTCATTCGGTTCCTTCTTCCATTTTCTGAAGGATTCCTTTTTAGCTCCAATAGCCTTCTTTACCTCACTTTTTAACCACGCCGGTTGTCGTTTGGTTTTCCGTCCTCCTTTTCTGATACGTGGAATATGTTTGGCCTGGGCCTCCAGGGTGGTGGTTTTGAACAGCATCCACGCCTGTTGTAGGTTTCTTACCTTCTCAGTCGCTCCTCTACGTTTTTTTTAAACTGTTTTTCTCATTTTATCATAGCTTCCTTTTTTAAAATTAAAAGCTAACATATTTGACTTCCTATGTTTACCTTTTTGAAAGCAAATTTCAAAGGCAATCATGTTATGATCACTGTTGTCAAGTGGCCCCCGGACTGCTACCTCCCATACCAGATCATGCACTCCAGAAATGACTAAGTCTCGAATTTTTCCTTTTTTCGTCGGCTCCTGTACCAGTTGCTCCATAAAGCTGTCCTTTATTTTATCAAGGAAGTTTACCTCCCTAGCTTGCCCTGATGTTACATTAACCCAGTCTATATGGGGGTAATTAAAACCACTGATATATAATGAAGGAATAAGTAGAATAAGTAAAACCACCCATTATTATTGCGTTGCCCAATTTATTTGCCTCACTAATTTCCTTTAACATGACTGCGTCCATCTGCTCATCCTGGTCGGGCGGATGGTAGTACACCCCTGTCACCATCCATTTCACCTTTACACATGGAATTTCGATCCACAATGATTCCAAGAGGTCTTTTGTTTCCTGCAGAATTTTCAATCTATTTGATTCAAGCCTCTCGTTAACATACAATTCTACTCCTCCCCTAATCCGGTCCACCCTATCACTACGATATAATTTGTACCCCGGCATGACAGTGTCCCACTGGGTATCCTCCTTCCACCAGATTTCAGAGGTGCCTATTCTGTCTTTTTCTTCATTCAGTGCAATATATTCCAATTCTCCCATCTTATGTCTTAGGCTCCTAGCATTTCCATATAGACACTTCAAGCTAGACTTGTTATTCCTTATCACATCATGTTGATTAGTTGACAGTACTATTTTACTATCTTTTGTCTGGATTTTATTATTTTTATTTAAAGACATTGAATCTACTACAGTATCTTTTGCAACCTCACTATCAAGAAACCCTTTCTTCCCTGTTTGGGCGATATCTTTGCAAGATACCTTATTCTGAACCATACGCTTTTGTGCGACTGTCAGCCTTCCCCCCGTTCCTAGTTTAAAAGCTGTTCTATCTCTTTTTTTAAACGATGATGCCAGCAGCCTGGTCCCATCCCGGTTAAGGTGCAGCCCATCTTTTCGGAATAGGTTCCCCCTTCCCCAGAATGTTGCCCAGTTCCTGACAAAACTAAAACCCTCCTCCTTGCACCATTGTCTCATCCACGCATTAAGACTCCGGAGCTCTGTCTGTCTCTTGGGCCCTGCGCGTGGAACGGGTAGTATTTCAGAAAACACCACCCTAGAGGATCTGGATTTGAGCTTACTTCCTAAGAGCCTAAATTTGGCTTCCAGAACCTCTCTCCCACATTTTCCTATGTCATTGGTACCCATAAGTACCAAGACAGCTGGCTCCTCCCCAGTACTATCAAAAATCCCGTCTAGGTGACGCGTGAGGTCTGCCACCTTCGCACCAGGCAGGCAAGTCACCAGGCGATCCTCCCGTCCACCAACTACCCAGCTATGTATATGTCTAATGATCGAATCACCAACTACAACAGCTGTTCTATCCTTTCCCTTCTGGGCAGTAACTGGAGACATATCCTCGGTGCGAGAGAATAGTAAATCCCCTGGTGTGCAGGTCCTGGCTACAGGAGTACTTCCTACTTCACCTTCTGGGAGACCTCCCTCCTCCAAGGCAACACAGAGGCAACCTGACTGGAGGTGGGACTTTACACATTTCTCTCATGTTTTGTATAAGTTCTCAGGTTATCTGGGAGCTATTTATAACATTTATTTAGTTTTTAGAATAGAAAAATTAGCACAAACTAGAGTAAATGTTCACCAACACCAGGCTTCGTAGAACCAAAGGCTTTATTAGTTGCCATTAAACATAATCTTCAAGGCTTATATCTTCTTCAGCTTAAACACCTTCTTCAACTAAAACATAACAAAAAGGCAGTTACTCATAGTCTCCTAATTAAACCCTTCTTTGCATCTTAACTCAGTTCCTCAAACTTTCCCAGTTCAAACAGCCAAACAAAAGCATTACTTTTCATTTAAAGACTTTTTCAGCTGATACTGCAGCTGTCACCTTTTCAACGGAGAGTTTCAAAAGTCCACAGACCTCTATCATGTCTCCCCTCAGCCGCCTTTTCTCCAAGCTGAAGAGCCCTAGCCGCTTTAGCCTTTCCTCATAGGGAAGTTGTCCCATCCCCTTTATCATTTTCGTTGCCCTTCTCTGCACCTTTTCTAATTCCACTATATCTTTTTTGAGATGCGGCGACCAGAATTGAACACAATATTCAAGGTGCAGTCGCACCATGGAGCGATACAAAGGCATTATAACATCCTCATTTTTGTTTTCCACCTCCTTGTAGCAGCTCATACGTTTGCTTGGTTTGTTTTGAGTGTATTGGATGACGACTGCGTGGGGGAGTGGAAACAGAGATGAACCAAATTGGCTTCCGTGCTTACAGTGGACTAGATAAGCTCACTTCCACTCCTGTCTATTAAACCTCCTTGCAGCAGCTCATAGGTTTGCATGCTTTGTTTTAAGTGTACTGGATGACGGCTGCGAGGGGAAGTGGAAGCAGAGATTAAGCAAATTGGCTTCCTTGCTTACAGTGGACTAGATAGTGTAAACCCCCTAGTGGTGGAGCGCGTAATTACAATAAGTAAATAAATAAATATATAGGAATGTCACAGTTTCAAATAGGGTTCCCAAACAAGCTCCACACAACCAAGGGATTCGACAAGAAAAACAAATATTAAATATTTTATTAAATGGTAAAGTAAATAGAAACATTTGGATATGTTCCTAAATGTTGGCACCAATTGTTAAAAGTTTGCTAGTATTAAATAAAAATAGTGCAAGGTGTTAAATACTTTGTGACAAGTTACAAAGGCAATAATAAGTTGTTCACAACTACAATTATAGTTACCAAAACCCCCACCCCGCTTCTGCAATAACACAAACCATCCCAAACATGTACACCACCCCAATTATTACACCCGTCCGGAAACTACTAAAGAGTGGAGGAGTGGCCTAGTGGTTAGGATGGTGGACTTTGGTCCTGGGGAACTGAGGAACTGAGTTCGATTCCCAGCACAGGCAAGTCACTTAATCCTTCTGTCTCGCTGCAACCTACGCCTGGAATAAACTTCCTGAGCCCCTACGTCTTGCCCCATCCTTGGCCACCTTTAAATCTAGACTGGAAGCCCACCTCTTTAACATTGCTTTTGACTCGTAACCACTTGTAACCACTCGCCTCCACCTACCCTCCTCTCTTCCTTCCCGTCCACACTAGTTGATTTGATTTGCTTACTTTATTTATTTTTTGTCTATTAGATTGTAAGCTCTTTGAGCAGGGACTGTCTTTCTTCTATGTTTGTGCAGTGCTGCGTATGCCTTGTAGCGCTATAGAAATGCTAAATAGTAGTAGTAGTAGTAATCCTCCATTGCCCGCCGCATTGAGCCTGCCATGAGTGGGAAAGCGCGGGGTACAAATGTAACAAAAAAAAAAAACCTAATTTGTTAAAAAAGACTTATCAAAAGGATCCGTCATAAATGGCCTGACATCTAATCTAAACCAGAACAAGTTAACAGTGAACTCTTCTACAATCTGGTTTTCGCCCTCTCCACTCAACCGAAACTGCGCTTACTAAAGTCTCCAATGACCTATTACTGGCTAAATCCAGAGGTCAATATTCCATCCTCATTCTTCTTGATCTTTCCGCTGCTTTTGACACTGTCGATCACAGCATACTTCTCGATACCCTGTCCTCACTTGGATTCCAGGGCTCTGTCCTTTCCTGGTTCTCTTCCTACCTCTCCCTCCACAGCTTTAGTGTTCACTCTGGTGGATCCTCTTCTACTTCTATCCCTCTGCCTGTCGGCGTACCTCAGGGTTCTGTTCTTTGTCCCCTCCTCTTTTCTATCTACACTTCTTCCCTTGGTTCATTAATCTCATCCCATGGCTTTTCCTAACATCTCTATGCTGATGACTCCCAAATCTACCGTTCTACCCCTGATATCTCACCTTGCATCCAAACCAAAGTTTCAGCGTGCTTGACTGACATTGCTGTCTGGATGTCTCAACGCCACCTGAAATTAAATATGACCAAAACCGAGCTTCTCATTTTTCCCCCCAAACCCACCTCCCCGCTCCCCCCGTTTTCTATTTCTGTTTATGGCTCTCTCATTCTCCCTGTCTCCTCAGCTGCAAACCTTGGGGTCATCTTTGACTCTTCTCTCTCCTTCTCTGCTCATATCCAGCAGATTGCCAAGACCTGTAGTTTCTTTCTTTACAACATCCATAATATCCGCCCCTTTCTTTCCGAGCACTCTACCAAAACCCTCATCCACACCCTTGTCACCTCTCGTTTAGACTACTGCAATCTGCTTCTTGCTGGCCTCCCACTTAGTCACCTCTCCCCTCTACAGTCGGTTCAAAACTCTGCTGCCCGTCTCGTCTTCCGCCAGGGTCGCTTTACTCATACTACCCCTCTCCTCAAGACCCTTCACTGGCTCCCTATCCGTTTTCGCATCCTGTTCAAACTTCTTCTACTAACCTATAAATGTACTTACTCTGCTGCTCCCCAGTATCTCTCCACACTCGTCCTTCCCTACACCCCTTCCCGTGCACTCTGCTCCATGGATAAATCCTTCTTAGCTGTTCCCTTCTCAACTACTGCCAACTCCAGACTTCGCGCCTTCTGTCTCGCTGCACCCTATGCCTGGAATAAACTTCCTGAGCCCCTACGTCTTGCCCCATCCTTGGCCACCTTTAAATCTAGATTGAAAGTCCACCTCTTTAACATTGCTTTTGACTCGTAACCACTTGTAATCAGTCTCCTCCACTTACCCTCCTCTCTTCCTTCCCATTCACATTAAATGATTTGATTTGCTTACTTTATTTATTTTTTTGTCTATTAGATTGTAAGCTCTTTGAGCAGGGACTGTCTTTCTTCTATGTTTGTGCAGCGCTGCGTACGCCTTGTAGCGCTATAGAAATGCTAAATAGTAGTAGTAGTATTTGATTATTTTAACTTCTATTTCTTTTCATTACTGAACGATATTCATTACCCTTGATTTCAAACTCCTGAAATGTACTGTATATCCACATACTTCTAATGTACTTCATATTTCTGTACTTTAACTGTAATAATTAATATGTACTTCTCTCCGGAAATGGTTACCGCCATTTTGGCATAATGTAAGCCACAGTGAGCCTGCAAATAAGTGGGAAAATGTGGGATACATATGCAGCAAATAAAAAATAAAAAATATATATATATATAGTTTTCCAATTTGTGTGCACACAATAATGTTACTGGTGTATCCAATCTTCACTAGCATCGCTGCGCTCTTGCGTTGGGTACCTTGGTCTTCTCCACGTCTCCTCGGTTGGCGAGGTCAGCTCACCGGCTCAGGAGCTCCAGAATACCTACTGCTCTGACTTGAATAAAAAAATTAAAATCCTGACTCCCTGTGCTCGTTGTGTGTGGTAACCTCAATCAGTATTTTCTTTGGCAAGGGACCTTGTGGGCTAACTAAATTCAAATAAAAAGATAAGCAAGGGAAACTCTTATCTAGCCCTCCCAATACATGACCCCTTTTCTTTTATTTTGTTATACACCCTCTACTCAAACTGATGGACTGCTAAACTAAACCTCCTAAAGGCAGGCCCTTAACTGCAGGCACTCACAGGGCTCGAGGCTTAGGCTGGGCAGCTCCTTCCCCAGAGCAGGCTTGCTTAGGTGTGGACACGCGAACCAGCAGGCTTCTGTGCTGGATCCTCCGGAGGCAGACATTAATGCTGGCAGACACTCCATAAAAGTTCCTTTGGAATCTGGGCACTCAGTGGGGGGATGGGGGGGTTGGGTGTTTCTCTGTCTCTCTCTTTGTGGGGCTTCTTCCCTTTCCGGATAGGCCTCTTCTTTACAGGACAGGTTGTCGCACAGTCGGCTTTCTCCTCTCTGGACAGGCAAGCACACACATGGAGGGATGCGCTGGGTGGACTTCTCTGGGATTCAGGGCCCTTGCCATGCTGCTCTCTCTTCAGCTCTGCACTGCTCCCAACACGTCTCACCTCCCCAGTGTGGTCCCTCTTCCTCCTCTGCTTCTCTCGCTGCCTGGAGAAAGGCATCTGTGGCTACTGCTACAGCTCCTCTTCTTGGCCCCAGCTCGCCTGTTCCCCTGCAGCTCGGCTCCTCTTTTGCCCCCGGCTTGCTCCGGACCCCCTTCTCCTGTTCCTGTCTGCTTTGGTGCCTGGCCCCTTAAAGGACTCACCAGTTCTCTCTCTTCATCTGGGGCTCGTCAGTGGGTCCTTCTCTTCCAGCCTGCAGCTCACTCCTGCTTGGGTTTGATCTTCTCCTCTGCCAGCCTGTAGCTGCCTCTTCTTGTCTGAGCATGCCCTTCTCTGTTCCAGCTTGCAGCATCCTCCTGCCTGGATCCGATCTCCTCCTCTCAGAACATGCTTTCACCCGCCTTTCTTTGCCTGGGCTTGCCTTTCTCTTTCCCAGGTTCCCTACAGTGGAGTAGTTAGGCTCACTTCCATTCCTGTCTATTAAACCTCTTTGCAGCAGTTCATAGGTTTGCTTGCTTTGTTTTGAGTGTACTAGATATGACGGATACACGGGGGAGTGGTAACAGAGATTAGGCTCACTTCCACTCCTGTCTATTAAACTTCCAAGCAGCAGCTCATAGGTTTGCTTGCTTTGTTTTGAGTGTACTGGATGACGGCTGCATGGGGGAGTGGAAACAGAGATTAACCAAATTGGCTTCCTTGCTTACAGTGGAGTAGATAGGCTCACTTCCACTCCTGTCTATTAAACCTCCTTTCAGCAACTCACAGGTTTGCTTTTTTTGTTTTGAGTGTACGGGAATGCGGCTGCATGGGGGAGTGGAAATAGAGATGAACCCAATTGGCTTCCTTGCTTACAGTGGAGTAGATAGGCTCACTTCCACTCCTGTCTATTAAACATCCTTGGTAGAATCAGGAAGGTACAGTGGCTAATATTGGGTTTAATGATAGAAAAGCAGTGAGAATTATCATTGATTAAACCAGTACACAGAGAACTTCTGTTTTTGTGGTTAAAATCTATCTTGGAATCATTAGTGTTTGATTGGTTGGTTCAAGCACAGGAACAACAGCAAAGTCAACACTAAAACCAATTAGGTTTATCTCTGTTTCCACTCCTCAGATCTTCCCTGTTGTACACTCAAAACAAACAAACCTATGAAGAGATGCTGCATCCACATTGTCAGTCTTTGTTGGTAGCATTTTAATTTAATCTCACCTATATTTTTTTAAACATGTCAGCTCCTGCAGCAATAACAAAATAACTTTTCATAGGTAGTAGTACTTTCCCTCCTGGTAAAGGGTCACTAAAAGTAAACAGACATTTATTTGTTACATTTGTATCCCACATTTTCCCACCTATTTGCAGGCTCAATGTGGCTTACATAGTACCGTAATGCCATTCGCCAGTTCGGTTGTTAACAAATACAGGTTGTAATGTGGTCTGATGAGGTAGGTGTGTATCAGACAATAGGAGGGTCGAAGGGAATGTAGATTATATATATATATATTTTTTTTTTTTTTGTGTTACTTTTGTACCCCGCACTTTCCCACTCATGGCAGGCTCAATGTGGCTTACATGGGGCAATGGATGTTCTCTCCTCTGCTTTGGAAACCCTCGCTCCATCCACCTCCCGTCCCACAAAGCGTACTAATACCCAGCCCTGGCTGACCCCTTGCATCCGTTACCTTCGCTCCTGCACCCGATCCGCTGAACGCCTCTGGAGGAAATCTCGTACCCACCCAGACTTCCTTCACTACAAATTCATGCTATCCTCTGTTGTGAATTGAGGGGTCCCGAGCCCCCCAAGAAGGTTGGAGTGACCTTAAATCTGACTCCATATCTAAATAGCACTAGTACTGGGGTAATCAAGGAGTTGTGAAGTTCTAAGAGGAATTGCCACTAAGAGAGATGTTAGGTCTAAGGAAAAGATACCAGCCTTATGACAAACTGGATTTATGTCACAGGTTATACAATGCAGTGAAAGATAGCCTGATACAGCAAAAGCATTTATACTTACAGCCTTTCATCATTAAGTGAAGCCCACAAATCATCATTTGGAATGAGGAGTTTATTTGCCAAGGTACAAGTCAAATCAGTGATTGACAACAGGCACGTACAATCAATTAGTTATAGGAATATAATAATCCAGCTGCAAACAGGTGTTAATTAGTTCCTAATCTTTTATAATTTCTTTTACCAATTAAAGGTTTTACAAGGGAAAGCAATTAGGTAATTTGTGAATTCTGCTGGACACATTGGTTTCCCTTGGAGAGAGAGAGTGGCAACCCTTTTCTCTCTAACTTAAACCAGGAAATACCCTGATTTTTATAGGTGCCCTCAGGATATGGATAATATGACAGTAGATATACCTGATTGGATCTTTGCTAATGTTATGGTTACCACTGATTGGCTCATGCTAATGAGTAGCTTCTATCTTGCTAACATGGTTTTGTCTTTAGCTCGCTTGACCACAAATCTTAAGCAAGACCCTGCATCTAGCTACACCTGGCATGACTCACTCATTTCTCAACTTGTTTTTCTAACTTACATTAGAGAAAATTCCACTTTGTAACAGATATGGCTTCCATTTTGTGCTGAAATCCTCTATTTTGTTTCCATATCTATTGACTTAACTTTTCCTAATTTAGCTTATTCAGGCCTCAATCCGGGCTACAAACTAGGCCATACTCTTCCAGTAAGCTCCCAGTTATGTCAGCCATCAGATTTCTGACTCAGCCAAGGTCTGTAATGGCCTGAGCTCTATGACTGGGCCCTCCACCATTCCAGTGGGGGGGTCCCTGGCTGTACCATAATTATACACCTCCTTCCATTCCTCCCTATTCCTTGCAAAACAGGACTATTACACCCATTTGACCAACTCTCTCAGCTCCAACCCTCGTCGTCTCTTCACCACCCTTAACTCCCTCCTCAAAGTGCCCCCCGCTCCCACTCCCCCTTCACTCTCTCCTCAATTGCTGGCTGACTACTTCCGTGACAAGGTACAAAAGATCAACCTTGAGTTCACTACCAAGTTACCACCTCCTCTTCAGCCTGTAGCCCTATCCAATAACCAACCAACCATGGCCTCATTCTCGTCCTTTCCTGAGATCACCGAGGATGAAACCTCCCGCCTTCTTTCCTCCTCAAAATGCACCACCTGTTGCTCCGATCCCATCCACACCAACCTACTTAACACCATCTCCCATACTGTTACCCCCTCCATCTGTCGCATCCTTAACCTTTCCCTCTCCACTGCAACTGTCCCTGACACCTTCAAGCACGCCGTAGTCACACCTCTCCTAAAAAAAAACATTACTTGACCCTACCTGCCCCTCCAACTACTGCCCCATCTCTCTCCTCCCCTTCCTCTCCAAAATACTTGAGCGCGCCGTTCACAGTCGCTGCCTTGATTTTCTCTCCTCTCATGCCATCCTAGATCCACTTCAATCTGGTTTTCGCCCTCTACACTCGACAGAAACAGCACTCTCTAAAGTCTGCAACGACCTGCTCCTCGCCAAATCCAGAGGCCACTATTCTATCCTCATCGATCTATCCGCTGCGTTTGACACTGTCAATCATGATTTACTTCTTGCCACACTGTTCTCTTTTGGGTTCCAAGGCTCTGTCCTTTCCTGGTTCTCCTCTTATCTCTCCCACCGCACCTTCAGAGTACACACTCATGGATCTTCCTCCACTCCCATCCCACTATCTGTTGGAGTTCCCCAGGGATCTGTCCTTGGACCGCTTCTCTTCTCAATCTACACCTCTTCCCTAGGCTCACTGATCTCATCTCATGGTTTTCAGTATCATCTTTATGCTGATGACACCCAGCTATATCTCTCCACACCAGACATCACCGCGGAGACCCAGGCCAAGGTTTCGGCCTGCTTATCCGACATTGCTGCCTGGATGTCCAACCGCCACCTGAAGCTGAACATGTTCAAAACCGAGCTCCTCGTCTTTCCACCTAAACCCACTTCTCCTCTTCCTCCACTCTCTATCTCAGTTGATAACACCCTCATCCACCCCGTCCCATCTGCCCGCAACCTCGGAGTCATTTTCGATTCCTCCATCTCCTTCTCTGCGCATATCCAACAGACTGCCAAGACCTGTCGCTTCTTCCTCTTCAACATCAGCAAAATTCGCCCTTTCCTAGCTGAGATACCACACGAACTCTCGTCCACGCTCTCATTACCTCTCGCCTTGACTACTGCAACTTACTCTTCACCGGCCTCCCACTTAGCCATCTACCCCCCCTTCAATCCATTCAGAACGCTGCTGCACGTTTTATTTTCCGCCAGAACCGATATACTCATATCACCCCTCTCCTCAAGTCACTTCACTGGCTTCCGATCAGATACTGCATACAATTCAAGATTCTCCTCTTTACCTACAAATGCACCCGTTCTGTGCCTCCTCACTACCTCTCTACCCTTATCTCCCCCTATGTTCTCGCCTGTAACCTCCGCTCACAGGACAAACCCCTCCTTTCAGTTCCCTTCTCCACCACTGCCAACTCCAGGCTCCGCTCATTCTGCCTTGCCTCACCCTATGCTTGGAACAATCTTCCTCAACCCCTACGCCAAGCACCCTCCCTACCCATCTTCAAATCTCTGCTTAAAACTCACTTCTTCAATGCTGCTTTCAGCACCTAACCTATCGTGAAATATAGTATGCCCTATCAGACGGACTCTACACTTGTCTTTAGATTGTTTAGATTGTCTTTAGATTGTACACCTGTCTTTTAGATTGTAAGCTCCTTGAGCAGGGACTGTCCTTCTATTTTAAATTGTATAGCGCTGCGTAACCCTAGTAGCGCTTTAGAAATGTTAAGTAGTAGTAGTAGTAGTAGTAATGGAGGGTTAAGTGACTTGCCCGGAGTCACAAGGAGCTGCCTGTGCCTGAAGTGGGAATTGAACTCAGTTCCTCAATTCCCCAGGATCAAAGTCCACCACCCTAACCACTAGGTCACTCCTCCAGTAAGATCATTGGTTATGCTGTATTGCTGGGTTTGTGGATTTAAGGTGGGTCAGTGGGGTAAGCCTTTTTGAAGAGGTTGGTTTTTAGAGATTTCCTGAAGTTTAAATGGTGATGGATTTTTTTCACAGCTTTTTGGAGTGCATTCCATAGTTGTGCACTTATGTACCTTTTCTCACACGAGCATGCAGCGTTGGAACACACTGCCATGCAACTTAAGAGCGATCCACGAACAAGCATCCTTCCGCAGATTACTGAAGACCCATCTGTTTGAGACAATTTACGGAAAAAAACAAAACACATAGAGTCCACACTCACTTACATCAATGCATCACACATCCACTTATGATCTCTCATCCCCCTAATTCCACATTACTCATACATATACTTACAGAAATATGTACACCATGTGCCCCTTTGTCTTAACACTGCCCTTAAGCTTCCCATTGTCTCCTCCCAAAGTCTCAACGTTGATGTCCCATTGTGATATTCCTAATGATACTTCGATTATCTCGCATAACTTGTACAATGTAACCCATAACCAATTTGTAACAACGGTATTCTCATTATTCATATTTATTGTAAGCCACACTGAGCCCGCAAAGAGGTGGGAAAATGTGGGATACAAAAGCAAACAATAAATAAATAAATGTAGGAGAAGTAGGATGCGTAAGTTGTTTTGTATTTAAGCCCTTTGCAATTAGGGTAGTGTAGGTTTAGGTATGATCGTGATGATTGGATTCTGTTTCTAGCTGGTAAATCTATGAGGTCTATCATGTATCCTGGGACTACGCCGTAGATGATTTTGTGGGCCAGGGTGCAGATTTTGAAGGTGATCCTTTCTTTGATTGGGAGCCAGTGCAGCTTTTCTCTGAGGGGTTTGGCACTTTTGAATCGTGTTTTACCGAATATCAGTCTGGCTGCTGTGTTTTGGGCGGTCTGTTCTAATTCATGATCTAATTCCACTATATCTTTTTGAGATGTGGTGACCAGAATTGCACACAGTATTCAAGGTGTGGTCGCACCATGGAGCGATACAAAAGCATTATAGCATTCTAATTTTTATCTTCCTTTCCTAATAATATTTAACATTCTATTTACTTTTTTTGCTGCCGCAGCACACTGAGTAGAGGGTTTCAAACTATTGTCAACCATGACTCCTGGTCAGTGACTCCTAACGTGGAACCTTGCATCATGTAGCTATAATTCGGATTCCTTGTTCCCACATATATCACTTTGCACTTGCTCACATTAAACGTCATCTGCCATTTGGATGCCCAGTCTAGTAAGGACGTCTTGCAATTTTTGGCAATACTCTTGCGATTTGAATTACTTTGTGTTGTTGGCAAATTTAATTACCTCACTAGTTATTCCCATCTCTAAATAATTTATAAATGTTAAAAAGCAGAAAGCAGTGGTCCCAGCACACACCCCTGGGGAACCCCACTATCTACCTTTCTCCATTGACTTATGAAAACCATATGTCTTTCCTAATTAGATTGTAAGCTCTGTCGAGCAGGGACTGTCTCTTCATGTTCAAGTGTACAGCGCTGCGTACGTCTAGTAGCGCTATAGAAATGATAAGTAGTACTAGTAGTCTTTGGGATTCCGGAATCTTGCTACTCTTTGGGATTCTGGTATCTTGCTACTCTTTGGGATTCTGAATGGAATTTTGCTACTCTGGGATTCTGGAATCTTGCTACTCTTTGTCCTTATCCCTTGTTTGTCCTGTTTGTCCTAATTAGATTGTAAGCTCTGTCGAGCAGGGACTGTCTCTTCATGTTCAAGTGTATAGCGCTGCGTACGTCTAGTAGCGCTTTAGAAATGATAAGTAGTAGTACTTATCCCTGAAGAATGCTAAAAAAACAGAATTAGATATTTATTTATTTTATTTATTTGTTACATTTGTATCCCACATTTTCCCACCTATTTGCAGGCTCAATGTGGCTTACATACTACCGTAAAGGCATTCACCAAGTCCGGTAGAGAAAGAAATACATGGTGGTGATGTGATCGAATAAAGGTACATCCATTTGACCAAAAGAGATGAGGTGAAGATGTGATTCAATGTGCCCCGATGAAAGGAGAGTTTAATTCTACTTCCATTTGATTTCAATATATTCTATCATCTTTATAATACCAGGCTTCCCAAGTTGGATTACAACAGTTAAGATGTACTCATCAGGAAAAAGGACATCCTCACTGAAATTTGGCCATCTGTATTGTATACAGTGTATTTATTTATTTACATTTTGGTGTAGAAAATTATCTCAAAATACAGAGTTTAAAATTGCTGTTTCCACCAGCTAAAATAATTTTTAAGCTGTTTTAGTGATATGCAATTGCTATTTCATGATATTTATATCTACATATGGGACGCTTTGAAATAAATTAAAAAGCTGTCCAATGTGTAAAAAAAAAATCTTTTGTTCTCCATCTTTTAAGGCACTGCCTATCCAATTGAAACAGCTTTAGACTTGTTACAGATGGACCAACAATAAAGAACCACAACGTGGATGCAGAAGCTCATCTGTTTGCTTTGTTTTGAGTGTACTAGAGATGACGGCTGTGCAGGGGAGTGGAAACAGAGATTAACCCAATTGGCTTCCTTGCTTACAGTGGAGTAGATAGGCTCACTTCCACTCCTGTCTATTAAACCTCCTTTCAGCAGCTCACAGGTTTGCTTTTTTTGTTTGAGTGTACTGGATGACGGCTGCACAGGGGAGTGGAAATAGATGAACCCAATTGGCTTCCTTGCTTACAGTGGACTAGATAGGCTCACTTCCACTCCTGTCTACTAAACCTCTTTGCCGCAGTTAATAGCTTTGCTTGCTTTATTTTGAGTGTACTAAATATGACGGCTACACGGGAGAGTGGAAACAGAGATTAGGCTCACTGCCACTCCTGTCTATTAAACTTCCAAGCAGCAGCTCATAGGTTTGCTTGCTTTGTTTTGAGTGAATGGCAATGACGGCTGCATGGGGGAGTGGAAACAGAGATATACCAAATTGGCTTCCTTGCTTACAGTGGAGTAGATAGGCTCACTTCCACTCCTGTCTATTAAACCTCCTTTCAGCAGCTCACAGGTTTGCTTTTTTTTGTTTTGAGTGTACTGGATGATGGCTGCATGGGGGAGTGGAAAGAGAGATTAACCAAATTGGTTTCCTTGCCTACAGTGGAGTAGATAGGCTCACTTCCACTCCTGTCTATTAAACCTCCTTGCAGCAGTTAATAGCTTTGCATGCTTTGTTTTGAGTGTATAGAAATGACGGCTGCGTGGGGGAGTAGAAACGGAGATTAACCAAATTGGCTTTCTTGCTTACAGTGGACTAGATAGGCTCACTTCCACTCCTGTCTATTAAACCTCCTTTCAGCAGCTCATAGGTTTGCTTGCTTTGTTTTGAGTGTACTGGATGACAGCTGCGTGGGGGAGTGGAAATAGAGATTAAGCAAATTGGCTTCCTTTGCTACAGTGGACTAGATAAACTCACTTCCACTTCTGTCTTTTAAACCTCTTTGCAGCAGTTCATAGGTTTGCTTGCTTTGTTTTGAGTGTATAGAAATGACGGCTGCGTGGGGGAGTAGAAACGGAGATTAACCAAATTGGCTTCCTTGCTTACAGTGGACTAGATAGGCTCACTTCCACTCCTGTCTATTAAACCTCCTGGCAGCAGCTCATAGGTTGGCATGCTTTGTTTTGAGTGTACTGGATGACAGCTGCGTCGGGGAGTGGAAATAGAGATTAAGCAAATTGGCTTCCTTTGCTACAGTGGACTAGATAAACTCACTTCCACTCCTGTCTATTAAACCTCTTTGCAGCAGTTCATAGGTTTGCTTGCTTTGTTTTGAGTGTACTAGATTTGACGGCTACACGGGGGAGTGGAAACAGAGATTAGGCTCACTTCCACTCCTGTCTATTAAACCTCCTTGCAGCAGTTAATAGCTTTGCATGCTTTGTTTTGAGTGTATAGAAATGACGGCTGCGTGGGGGAGTAGAAACGGAGATTAACCAAAGTGGCTTCCTTGCTTACAGTGGACTAGATAGGCTCACTTCCACTCCTGTCTATTAAACCTCCTGGCAGCAGCTCATAGGTTGGCATGCTTTGTTTTGAGTGTACTGGATGACAGCTGCACGGGGGGAGTGGAATCAGAGATTAACCAAATTGGCTTCCTTGCTTACAGTGGAGTAGATAGGCTCACTTCCACTCCTGTCTATTAAACCTCCTAGCAGCAGCTCATAGTTTGGCATGCTTTGTTTTGAGTGTACTGGATGACGGCTGCATGGGGGGGGGGGGGGAGTGGAAACAGAGATTAACCAAATTGGCTTCCTTGCCTACAGTGGAGTAGATAGGCTCACTTCCACTCCTGTCTATTAAACCTCTTTGCAGCAGTTAATAGGTTTGCTTGCTTTGTTTTGAGTGTACTAGATATGACGGCTACACGGGGGAGTGGAAACAGAGATTAGGCTCACTTCCACTCCTGTCTATTAAACCTCCGCAGTAGCTCATAGGTTTGCTTGCTTTGTTTTGGGTGTATAGAAATGACGGCTGCGCGGGGGAGTAGAAACGGAGATTAACCAAAGTGGCTTCCTTGCCTACAGTGGACTAGATAGGATCACTTCCACTCCTGTCTATTAAACCTCCTTGCAGCAGCTCCTAGGTTTGCTTGCTTTGTTTTGAGTGTACTAGATATGACGGCTACACGGGGGAGTGGAAACAGAGATTAGGTTCACTTCCACTCCTGTCTATTAAAGCTCGAGTCCTTTGTTTGGTTCTATCAAGTGCGGCTGCGCAGATTAGATCTCCCGGAAAAAGCCTCTTTTTGATTTCGGACATGCCGCGCTCTCCTCTGACGCAACTTCCTGTTTCCGGCAAGGCGGGATGTAGGAGGAGAGAACTGAAGCAGGGAAGTTGTGTGATGTGTGTAAAGTGTGTGAGGAGTCGGGGTATCGGAGGAGGAGGAGGAAAGCTGTGGGATTGTTAGTTGGCCACCTCAGGTATGAGTTTGTTCATTGTAGACAAGGGAGGAGAGAGGGAGGTCGGTCCCCTGGTGCTGGGCCTGGTGGAGACAGGGAGAGATGACAGACTACTTGCAGGAGACTCGAACAGGGATGTTGGGCCTGTAAAGAGCGGGAGGGTAGTTGAATGTGTTTCACACGCTTCGTGTTTGTGGCTTGGTATCTCTGCTTGATGCAGGACGTGTGGAGGGGGATAGTGTGTACTGGGAAGGCCGGTGAGGAAAATCAGAAGGGACATGAAAGAGGAGAGTGTGCATGGGGGGGGGGGGGTGCAGGGAGGGATGAGATGGTGTGGAGAGTGCAACAGAGGGGAGAGTGTGTACTGCGAGAGCAGGGAGAGAGGGCACTAGGAGGATCATGTACTGCGGGGGCAGGGGGAGAGGATAATAGACGAGAGTGTACCGCGAGGGGCAGGGAGAGGGGGCAGCAGGGGATCGTGTACGCGGGGGCAGGGAGAGGGGGCAGTAGGAGGATCGTGTACGCGGGGGCAGGGAGAGGGGGCAGTAGGAGGATCGTGTACCGCGAGGGCAGGGAGAGGGGGCAGCAGGGGATCGTGTACGCGGGGGCAGGGAGAGTGGGCAGTAGGAGGATCGTGTACGCAGGGGCAGGGAGAGGGGGCAGTAGGAGGATCGTGTACCGCGAGGGCAGGGAGAGGGGGCAGTAGGAGGATCGTGTACCGCGAGGGCAGGGAGAGGGGGCAGCAGGGGATCGTGTACGCGGGGGCAGGGAGAGTGGGCAGTAGGAGGATCGTGTACGCAGGGGCAGGGAGAGGGGGCAGCAGGGGATCGTGTACGCGGGGGCAGGGAGAGGGGGCAGTAGGAGGATCGTGTACCGCGGGGGCCGGGAGAGAGGGGAGAGTAGGGGACTGGTGGTTGGGAGGTGAGGATAGTGCTGGGCAGACTTATACGGTCTGTGCCCTGAAGAGCACAGGTACAAATCAAAGTAGGGTATACACAAAAAGCAGCAAATATGAGTTATCTTGTTGGGCAGACTGGATGGACCGTGCAGGTCTTTTTCTGCCGTCATCTACTATGTTGCTATATGTATATGTGTACCGCGGGGGCAGGGAGAGAGGGCAGTAGGGGGATCGTGTACCACAGGGGCAGGGAGAGAGGGCAGTAGGGGGTTAGAGTGGTGGACTTTGGTCCTGGGGAACTGAGGAACTGAGTTCAATTCCCGGCACAGGCAGCTCCTCGTCACTCTGGGCAAGTCACTTGACCCTCCATTGCCTGCAGCATTGAGCCTGCCATGAGTGGGAAAGCGCGGGGTACAAATGTAACAAAAAGAAAATTGTGTACCGCAGGGGCAGGGAGAGAGGGCAGTAGGGGGATTGTGTACCGCGGGGGCAGGGAGAGAGGGCAGTAGGAGGATCGTGTACCGCGGAGGCAGGGGGAGAGGGTAGTAGGTGGAGAGTGTGCAGCGGGGGCAGGGAGAGAGGGCAGTAGGAGGATTGTGTACCGCGGCGGCAGGGGGAAAGGGCAGTAGGAGGATTGTGTACCGCGGGGGCAGGGGGAGAGGGCAGTAGGAGGATTGTGTACCGAGAGAGCAGTAGGAGGATTGTGTACCGCGGGGGCAGGGGGAGAGGGCAGTAGGAGGATTGTGTACCGCGGGGGCAGGGGGAGAGGGCAGTAGGAGGATTGTGTACCGAGAGAGCAGTAGCAGGATTGTGTACCGCGGGGGCAGGGGGAGAGGGCAGTAGGAGGATTGTGTGCAGCAGGGGCAGGGAGAGAGGGCAGTAGGGGGATTGTGTACTGCGGGGGCAGAGAGAGAGTGCAGTGACGGGAAGTGTGTGCAGTGGGAGGAGAAGGTGGGAGAAGCAGGAAGAAATGTGAAGGGGGAGATCTTATGTGTAAGGAGAAGGGAGTATCACGTTCTGCGGAGTGAGGTGAGGGATAGTGAGTGTAGTCCTAGGAGGAGGAGGAATTCCAAGGGGTGCTGCATAACATTGGTTTCCTGTTGAACAAAGGGTTTGTTTTAAATTGCTTTGTTTAGTGCATTACAGCTGGAGAGTTCCAAATATCTGCAAGATATTTTGAAAATGTATGAACCAACTAGGCGTTTATGCCTTAAATGGATTATTTTGTTGTGCTGAGTGATTGAAATTATACTGTACTTGTAAGCGTGCTCTTAGAGCTGTAGGCCTTTGTTTGTGGAATAGTCTGCCTTTAGAACTGAAACATGAGGTGAGGATAGTGCTGGGCAGACTTATACAGTCTGTGCCAGAGCCGGTGGTTGGGAGGCGGGGATAGTGCTGGGCAGACTTATACGGTCTGTGCCCTGAAGAGCACAGGTACAAATCAAAGTAGGGTATACACAAAAAGCAGCAAATATGAGTTATCTTGTTGGGCAGACTGGATGGACCATGCAGGTCTTTTTCTGCCGTCATCTACTATGTTACTATGACAGAGCTTGATATAATTTAAAAAGTCTTTTAAAACATGGTTTTACAATAAGACCTTTCAAGTTCACTTGCTAAATGCTGCGTGTTCTATTTTATACCTATAGGACACGTGGCCATTAGTGCGTGCTAATGTCTGTCAGCTTGCGCTAATGGATAAAACAATAATGGGAGAGGGGGGTGGTGAAGTTGGATAGTATTTGTTTGTATATGTGACTTTAAAGTTTATAGTGGCTTGCTTTGAAGTCTTTTGGAGAGGTGTGATATCAAATCCTATAAAATAAAGTATAATATGTGAGGAGGAGGGGATACAGAGGTTGGAAAGAATGTGTACAGTGTTCTCTCCAGAAACGTTTGCCGGCAGGGGAGTACTGCTTAATGTTATAAAGTTTTCTGTTAGCCTAGCCAGGTAGGCTTCCGTTTAGAAGTTCCTGGGCAGAACCCAGTGGTGTGTGTGAAGAGGTGAAGGAAGCTATTAGAGTTAAAAGAACATTTTTAGGAAAATGAAAGAAGGATCCCACTGAAGATAATAGGAAATAGCATAAGGAGTGGCAAGTCAATTGCAAAGTGCTGATAAGGAAGGCAAAGGTTTGGAGGAGTGGCCTAGTGGTTAGGGTGGTGGACTTTGGTCACTTAACCCTCCATTGCCCCATGTAAGCCGCATTGAGCCTGCCATGAGTGGGAAAAGCGTGGGGTACAAATGTAAAAAATAATAATAAGAAGAAACAAGAAGCTGGTAAAAGAATCGTTTGGATTGGTAGAAGACTGAGGGGTAAATGGGCACTTTGGGAGGACAAGGCCATTGCAGAGAGACTAAATGAATTCTATGCTTCGGTCTTCACTGAGGAAGATGTCGGGGAGATAACAGTGCCAGAAATGGTATTTAATAGTATCCAACTTCAACAAGAACTGTCAAATGTGTACTAGCTTGGAGCAGAGAGATTCTTCCACTGGAGACAGAAATACTTTGTTTAAAAGCTCACTGTCAAAACAGAAATGTGAAAATCACTGGTGCTCTGCAAGCTAATGATGCCCTAAGCCAGGTACCTTCTATAATGTAAGTGTTACATAGTAACATAGAAAATGACGGCAGAAAAACACCTGCATGGTCCATCCAGTCTGCCCAACAAGACAAACTCATATGTGCTAGTTTTTGTGTATACCTTACCTTGATTTGTACCTGTCTTTTTCAGGGCACAGACCGTATAAGTCTGCCCAGCACTATCCCCCCCTCCCAACCACCAGTCCCGCCTCCCACCACCAGCTCTGGCACAGACTGTATAAGTCTGCCCAGCACTATTCCCGCCTCCCAACCACCAGCCCCGCCTCCCACCACTGGTTCTGCCACCCAATCTCGGCTAAGATCCTGAGGATCCATTCCTTCTGAACAGGATTCCTTTATGTTTATCTCACGCATGTTTGAATTCCGTTATTAGAAAAATATTTCTGCAGGGGGTTACCGCTGACTTAGTGACGGAACCCTTACTGCCACCTAAATTCTTATTGCACGGCCATTTCATTTTGGGGCTACGGTAAAATGAGGGACTCTGCAAGCATCAAAAATACGCGCCAACGCTAGCGTAGGCCCCCTTTTACTGCAGCTTAGTAAAAGGGCCCCTTAAGACCCTTAAATTTTCTAGCGACATTATCTGGCTCCTTTACAGCTTCTGAAAATGTATCTAAAGAATATTGTTGGATATCCTCATGCAGCTGTTCTAACTGTCGAGGGTATATGATGTACACCGCTGTAATTTGACGAATGTTTAAGTGGTTAAGCAAATAAACTGTAACTGTAGAACTTTGAGGTCCATATCACAACATAGATTAGTTATTCCCTCTATTTCCCAGGCACATTGGACATCCATTTGTGATAGTGCTTTCTTTTGGTTGTGACGCGCTTTGTGGAATCAGTTTCCTATCAGTATTCAAGAAATAGATTCCTTGTCTAAATTTAAAAAACAATTAGTCATACTTTTCTCTCAAATACTTAGTCTTCCTGAAAGTATAGGAGTTTAGGTGACAGAATTGTAGTATCTAATTTTTTTTCTGGTATTCTATGTGCTTTGATAGGTCTTTCCTATCAAAATGGAGTTATTTTCTATTTTAAATTTTCCAGTAGCAGTCCAAAAATCTGGACTCCTTGGGAATCGGGTCAGTCTGGATTTTTAGGCAACCCTCTATTCCCAGCCCTGTGCGCTCTTCCTCTGTTCCTGGCCCTTCACGCACTCTCACAGCCCCCCCCCCCCCCCCCCCCCCCCCCCCCCCGGTGGCTGTGCATCCCCTTTCCCTCCTCCCATCCCTCCCCGCACGGTCTGGCATCTCCCCCCCCCCCCCCCCCATTCTTGACCCTGCCCACTTAATCTCTAACCTGGCTTGAATGGTTCGCAGTACCAGCAGCAGTCTTAGTGGCTGCCTCTGGCATGCACCTGGCCTTTCTCCTCTAATTGCACTGCGCCTTCCGAAGACAGGAAATTGCATCAAACGGGGCAGGACGGGTCAGAGAGGAAAGGCTCAGTGCATGCTGGAGGCAGCTAGTAAGCAAGGCTGCCGCTGACACTACGAAGACTTCAGCACAGGTTAGAGAGAGAGAGCAAGCGGACAGGGCCACTTACTGGAGTGGGCTTTGATGGCAAATCCAGTAGTTGGAGCATAAGGACAGAGCCAGGCAGACTTCTACGATCTATATCCCAGAACCGCCAAAGAAAGGCCATGGTCAAGTATATACGATCATGTTCATTGTTGATGTAATCATGAATTAATAATGAATGTGACTGTTGGGCAGACTGGATGTACCGGTCTTTATCTACTGTCACTTACTATGTCAATATGTCACAGATGCTCAAATATTCTTTCATTTTTATCCTATAGCTCTCATAATCCTCCTTATCTCTAGATTTCCTCCACACCCTCTCAGCATGTCTCAACTCCTGCTGTAAAATATTCAGAGCACCCTATTTCCAAGGACACATTACATAATTCTCATGTAGCACAACTGTGTACACTCTGGGTCAATCACATCTAATGACTGCATCAATGACTTATACCATCGATCAGCCATCTCCTAACCTGTTCTCAGTTTCCAATATCTAATCTGGTACAATCAATGGTACTGGTCTACTGTAATGCACTTTACGCTGGCTGTAAAGAACAGATTATTAAGAAACTTCAAACTGCCCAAAATACCGCAGCCAGACTTATATTTGTGGAAGGACAAAATACGAAAGTGCAAAACCCCTAAGAGAGAAATTACATTGGCTTCCACTTAAAGAACGGATCACGTTCAAAATCTGCACGATTGTTCACAAAATAATTCACAGAGAAGCCCCGTCTTACATGCTTGACCTCGTGGACCTCCCACCCAGAAATGCCAAAAGATCTGCCCGTACTTACCTTAATCTACATTTCCCCAGCTGCAAAGTATTAAAATACAAACTAACACATGCGTCCAGCTTTTCTTACAAAAGCACGCAAATGTGGAATGCTCTTCCAAACCACTTGAAAGCTATTAATGAAATAACAAACTTTCGCAAATCATTGAAAACCTATCTATTCACCAAAGCTTATCACGAGAAGCCATAACTCACTACAAATCATCAACACCCCTCCCTCACTTATACCGTCTTCTTTCTGTAACTGCTTGAGTAGATTGAATGCTAGCCTTGTTATTACTATATCTTTATACCACCAAATGTATTTCTGTTCCCTGAAATGGTGATACCATTACAGGATTTTGTAAGCCACATTGAGCCTGCAAATAGGTGGGGAAATGTGGGATACAAGTGCAATAAATAAATAAATAAATAGACAACCACTGCCGCTTCAAATTGTCAATTTCAAACTGATGATGCATCCAACCAGCCACGAACCATCCAACTCTTTTACCATGCGCTTAACATCCACACTGAAAGACAAAACACAGTGATTGTACCAGCCCACCTTCATTACCTGCACTGGATACAACATATTCATCCACATATGACAAAAAAGTAAGATCCATCATATATGACCTGCTTCAAGTGTTGGCTCTCTTACCACCTGCTGTAGTGAGCAGGGTGCCAATGCCCCTTCCGAAAGCTGCTGAAAACATACCTCTTCAAACAAGCCTATCCAAACAACCCAACTTAATTTACGAACCTAATCCACACCCTTAACATTAACATACCTCAATCCTCCCCCCCCCCCCACATCTCTTCCTCTTGTTCTTCTCTATACAATTGAGTTATTCTCTGTGATACTTTTTACCCATACATTGTATTATCTCTGTGATACTTTGTACCCATACATTGTAAGCCGCACTGAACCCGCTATCGAGCGGGAAAGAGCGGGGTATAAATGTTACAAATAAAAATAAATAAATTCTATTTGCTTTCTTATCTGCAGCAGCACACTGAGCAGAGGATTTCAACGTATCATAAACAGCGACGCCGAGATCCCTTTCTTGGTCGGTGACTCCTAACGTGGAACCTTGCATTACGTAGCTATAGTTCGGGTTCATGTTTCCCACATGCATCACTTTGTACTTGCTCACATTAAACATCAAATAGTGGGGTTCCTCCAGGGTCTGTGTTGGGACTGCTGGTTTTTAACATATTTATAAATGATCTACAGATGGGAGTAACTAGTGAGGTAATTAAATTTGCTGATGACAAAGTTATTCAAAGTTGTTAACTCACGACAGGATTGTGAAAAATTACAGAAGGACCTTACGAGACTGGGAGACTGGGCAGCTGAATGGCAGATGACGTTTAATGTGAGGAAGTGCAAGGTGATGCATGTGGGAAAAAGAACCCGAATTATAGCTATGTCATGCAAGGTTCCACATTAGGAGTTACGGACCAAGAAAGGGATGTGGGTGTTGTCGTCGATAACATACTGAAACCTTCTGCTCAGTGTGCTGCTGCAGCTTGGAAACCGAATAGAACGTTGGGTATCATTAGGAAAGGTATGGAAAACAGGTGTGAGGATGTTATAATGCCGTTGTATCGCTCCATGGTGCGACCGCACCTTGAGTACTGTGTTCAATTCTGGTCACCACATCTCAAGAAAGATATAGTAGAATTGGAAAAGATGCAGCGAAGGGTGACTAAAATGATAGCTGGGATGGGACGACTTCCCTATGAAGAAAGACTAAGGAGGCTAGGGCTTTTCAGCTTGGAGAAGAGACGGCTGAGGGGAGACATGATAGAGGTATATAAAATATTGAGTGGAGTGGAACAGGTGGATGTGAAGTGTCTGTTCACGCTTTCCAAAAATACTAGGACTAGGGGGCATGCGATGAAACTACAGTGTAGTACATTTAAAACAAATTGGAGAACATTTTTCTTCACCCAACGCGTAATTAAACTCTGGAATTCATTGCCGGAGAGCGTGGTGAAGGCGGTTAGTTAGCAGAGTTTAAAAAGGGGCTAGACAGTTTCCAAAAGGACAAGTCCATAAACCACTACTAAATGGACTTGGGGAAAAATCCACAATTCCAGGAATAACATGTATAGAATGTTTGTACGTTTGGGAAGCTTACCAGGTGCCCTTGGCCTGGATTGGCCGCTGTCGTGGACAGGATGCTGGGCTTGATGGACCTTTTGTCTTTTCCCTGTGTGGCATTACTTATGTACTTATCTGCCATTTAGACAGCCAGTCTCGTAAGGTCCTCTTGTAATTGTTCACAATCCTCTTGCGATTTAACCACTTTGAATAACTTTGTGTTGTTAGCAAATTTAATTACCTCACTAGTTACTCCCATCTGTAGATCATTTATAAATATGTTAAAAAGCAGCGGTCCCAGCACAGACCCTAGAGGAACCCCACTATCTACCCTTCTCCATTGAGAACACTGACCATTTAACCCTACTCTCTGTTTTCTATCCTTTAACCAGCTTTTAATCCACAATAGAACACTACCTCGTATCCCATGACTCTCCAATTTCTTCTGGAGTCTTTCATGACGTAAATTTTCAAACGTCTTTTGAAAATCCAGATACATAATATCAACTGGCTCACCTTTATCCACATGTTTGTTCACCCCTTCAAAGAAATGTAATAGATTGGTAAGGCAAGATTTCCCTTGACTAAATCCATGTTGGCTTTGTTTCATTAATCCATGCTTTTGAATATGCTTAATAATTTTGTTCTTTATAATAGTCGCTACCATTTTGCCCGGCACCAACGTCAGGCTTACTGGTCTATAATTTCCCGAGTATTATTAAAAAAGGAATGGAAAACAAAAATGAGGATGTTATAATGCCTTTGTATCGCTCCATGGTGTGACTTCATTTCCGAATATTGTGTTCAATTCTGGTCACTGCATCTCAAAAAAATATATATTGTGGAATTAAAAAGGTACAGAGAAGGGCAACGAAAATGATAAAGGGGGTGGGACGACTTCCCTATGAGGAAAGGCTAAGGCAGCTAGGACTCTTCAACTTGGAGAAAAGGCGGCTGAGGGGTGATATGATAGAGGTCTATAAAATAATGAGTGGAGTGGAACAGGTAGACATGAGTCGCTTGTTTACTCTTTCCAAAAATACTAGAACTACAAAGTAGTAAATTTAAAATGAATTGGAGAACATTTTTCTTCACTCAATGTGTAATTAAACTCTGGAATTCATTGCCAGACAATGTAATAAAAGTGGTTAGTTTAGCAGGGTTTAAAAAATGTTTGGCTGGTTTCCTAAAGGAAAAGTCCATATATCATTATTAAAATGGACTTGGGGAAAATCCACTGCTTTATTTCTAGGATAAGCAGCATTAACTGTATTGTAATGTTTTGGGATCTTGCCAGGTACTTGTGACCTGGATTGGCCATTGTTGGAAACAGGATGCTGGTCTTGATGGACCATTGGTATGTCCCAGTATGGCAACACTTATGTACTTATGATATTTTGTAAAGCACTGTGATCTATTATTTTAGTTAAGTGGTGTAGTAAATTGTATAATAAACTTACAACAGTCTCTTCCCAAGAGAGATCATAAAGTATTAAGCACCAAGCTCCGTGCTCGAGTGGACAGAGATTGTATGTAAATATCCCATGTAAGTAGAAAAACATTTTATCATTTGACAAAGGTTTTTGCACTTCTTTGCTTCATCAGCATCAATGCATGATAATAATTAGGTCTACCCCAATAGTTGGGTGGGTCCTGACTTATCCAGGTGCATAGAATACACTTCTTTCGAATTAGGCTTGCTTTTGCCTTACACTTGTAACGAGCTAGTTGGACAACCTTTTGTATTTAGACAGTGTCTTATCTATCTGTTCTGTTGTTTGTTTTGTTAGGTACCTCAGTAATGGCAGGAGAGAGGAGAAATGGGAACCTGCTAGTTCGCTTAGGACCACAACTGCAGGCATACCCCGAGGAGCTGATCCGCCAACGCTGCAACCATGAAGGACACATTGAGTATCTGATTCGCTGGAGCATCTGCAACCTGGATGAAAAGGTGGGAACCAATGGGACTGCGGCCTCCATAGAGAACAAGGCAGAGCATATCTTGATGTGGATGTCAGCTGAAGAGGTTTATGCTAACTGTCCAACACTGTTGGGGAAGCGAAAGCAGGAAGGGCAGCAGGTGAACGAGGAGGCCACTACTAGTTCCTTCCCTTCACATATGCCACTTGAGCAAGAAGCTCTGCAGGACCTGAAGAATGACGTCCGGACTTTGGTGCAGCGTGCTACCAAGCAGATGACCCAGAGGAGTGGTCCTGAGTCATCCATCCTGAACACTATCCATGTACTGAGTGCCTATGCCAGCATTGGATCATTAGCAGGAGTGTTCAGAGAGACGGGGGCCCTGGATTTGCTGATGAAGATGTTGTGTAATGAGGAGAAGCAAATCCGTAGGAGTGCGGGCAAAATGCTGAGAGCACTAGCATCTCATGATGCAGGTGAGAGAGCTTACTGGGGGGAGGGGGGGTTGTTTTGAGGGCATTAACATAGGAGTGGGAGCTTGCTGGGAAACAGGTGAGAGCTCATCAAGGGTGCTTAGAGCTCTGTTTTTTTCATGATAGAAGTGTAAGAACTGCTGGAGGTGCTGAGGCCATTGTCATCACATAATGCACAGAAAACAAGTGAGATAGCTTGCTAGGACAGGGAGGAGGGCTAAGGGAAGCTTTCACCCAATGAAAGAGTATGTAAATGCAAAAAGCTCTCGTCCTGCTTGTGATCTTGGTTGATGGGGAGAGAAGGCAGTAAGGGAAATAGTATTTTAAGGCATAAACGAAGAGCACATTGATGTCCTGAAAAGAATGTATAAATGAAGTTTGTAGGTTAGGTGGGATAGAGGCTTTGTAGCAGGAGTTGGTGGCAAAACAGCAGAGACTAAATCTTTGCCAGAGGTTAACCTTCTTGACCTGCTGAATATTTACAGCTTTATTCTGTTTAACTATCAACTATATGTAAACCAACCAACCAACAAGTACAGAGTTCATGTAAAAGACAACAGTAAAGTACTTACTGGAAAAAAACAGCAAAAAGTATATCTTAAGTCCCATCAAGTTTATCTATACTTTGATTACTTAGCTTTTACTCCAGCAGTAATAGACTCTTCTGGAAGGCTAAAAGTTAAAACTAGGGAAAAGCTGCTGTTTCCTTGTCAGCAGCAGATGAATCCATTACGAATGGGTTGTGTCCTCCTACCAGCAGGGGGAGATAGAGAACACTGAAAACCATAGTGCCTCTAGGATGGCTAGCTCCATCTGCCTCTCAATATTTCTCTATCTCCCAGCAGGGTAGGACGCAGCTTGTTCAGCTCCTTGAAAATTTCTGCCTGGGGAGGCTCCTGTGCTTGGCCAGTTGAGATGGGGTGTTGTGGCTGGTGGTGCCCACTTTAAAGGCATATAGGTTCGCCCTTTCCCTGCCTTACCCATTGTGGATGCAGGCACATAGGTTCGCCCTTTCCCACTTCCCCTTTGTGGATGTAGGCATATAGGTTCGCCCTGTCCCTGCCTTACCCATTGTGGATGCAGGCACATAGGTTCGCCCTTTCCCTGCCTTTCCCACTTCCCCTTTGTGGATGTAGGCATATAGGTTCGCCCTGTCCCTGCCTTTCCCACCCTCTACTGCTTCCGGAGTACCTCTGTAGCTGTTTGCCTCCAACTTTCCTCACAGCGTAAACAAAAAAAAAAAAGCTCGCTTTTTATGCGCTGCTATTCTTAGGCTTTTATTGACGTGCAGCGTGACCGGAGCTCAGTCCTTTGAGGTAAGAGCGGTACTCAGCTCCTCCAGGGAGGGTCTGCGGATGGCGTTCCGATCGGGGTGATTTTTGCGCAAAGCCGCCATTTTGTATTTTATTCCGCCGTTTTTCGTCGATGGCTGCTGAGGGAGTTAAGCGCTAATCCTGTTGTGGCAAGTGCAGATCAGCAGTGGGGCTCTGTAAAATGTGCTGTATAGACGGTAGAGCCAGTATGAGCATGGTGAGCGATGAGTCTTCCCGCTCAATGGAGCTGGCAGCGGGCGCCATCTTGGAAGCGCCGCATGGCTTGACCCCCGCGGTTGCGGAGGAGTCTGTGAGCAGAGGGGCGCCTCGGGCCGAGGCTACCAGAGGAGCTCCATTCCCCGTAGCTCCTAATTCGTAGAAGGGAGGTCAGGCTGAGGTTTTCTCCCCTGAGTTTGTGCTTATTTTACATAAAGCTTTCATGCTGAAAAGAGCTCTGCCGCAGGTGTCTGACACTGCGTTGCTACCTGGTCTCCCTCCGACTGATGATGGCCCGGGGCAGATGTCAGAAGTGGATGCCCCTGAGCATTGGATGCACGCTAAACATAGATGGTAAATTCCCTGTCGGAGAGTGGTGCACCTCCCTCCCCCCCCCCCCCCGTGGTCGGGCTGTGGGGACTCTGAGGGATATTGTCACGTCTATGGTCGTGACCCCTCTCAGACTGACTTTATTTCCGGCGGTCAGCTTCTGAGCTGGCTTCTGTCTGCTCTTCCTGAGTTAGTTCTGTCTCTGTCTCTGTGTGCTGGCTGCTTCCAGCATGGATTTCTCCACTATACTGCACCTGTGTGTGTTAAGCCTCTCTGTGCTTCAGTATGCATTCTGCCTGTGTTTTGGTTTGTGTTTCTCTTGCCCTCTGGTGGCCAGACCTGGTGGCTGCATTGGATTGTCTGTGTGCTGTTTCCTGTTCCAGCCTTCAGCTTAGTCCAGTCCGGATCTTCCGGCCTGCCAGACTTGCTTGGCTTGTTTGATCCTGCACAGCACCCGTAGCTGCCTGGTGATTGCTGCAGATGAATCTCAGCTGCTGCTGGGCTTATTAGCCATTTGGAAACTCTCTGCTTTGCCTTTGCATCGCCTAAGGCCCTGGTTTGTTGGTGCTTGCTGCACTTCTGCCTAGTCCAGTTTATAGTCTGTATTCTTGCCTGATTCTAGTTTAGTCTTTGTGTAGCTTCTTGTACTGTATTGCTTGTTTCCCGGTCTTGTTTGTATGTCTTTGTCTAGTTCTAGGTTGTCTGTGTTTCTTGTTCAGTGGCTGCCTGGCAGCTTTCAGTTCTGTCTCTTGTCTACCAGTGTTTGTTCCCTGTTTCAGTGGCTGCTTGCAGCTTTCAGTTCTGTCCCTTGTCTGTCTTGAGAGTCCTAGTCTGGTATTCTGCCTAGCCTCCCTGTGTGTATCCGGCTGGTTTCCAGTTCCTTCCCTGTCCGTTAAGTCCTACCGGCCACCTGCACTCAGGGGCTCAACTCCTGAGGAACGGTGGTCAAATGCAGGTGAAGTCTAGCTGGCCCTTTCAGAGTTCTGCCTTATCCCTGTGTGGGGTGGTTTTGCCTGCCACTGCCACTCCTCGGCAGTGGCCCAAGGGCTCACGATCCTAGTTCCTGCTTTTTGGAAAACGTGACAGATCTGGCAGGCTTTCATGGTCTGAGGAGCTAGAGGAAGGTGCCGGTTTGCTACTGGATCTGGATGATCCCACTGTGGTTAGGATTTTCCTCCGCGATGAGCTCCCAGCGCTTATCTCTGATGCCTTACAGGCCCTCTCTATTGATGATCCTGTTCAAGGCGAGGCCTCCTCTGGTAATCTGAGGATGGCGAGTACTAAGAAGCCTGCTCGAGCCTTTCCTTTGAATGACTCCATCCAAGAGCTTATTTCTGCTCAATGGGCTGACCCAGAGGGGCCCTTGAAAGTGGCCAGGGCAATGGGGCATCTTTACCCTCTGAGTGAGAAGCACTTGGCCCATTTTGGGATGCCTAAAGTGGATGCCTTAGTCACGGCTGTGACAAGAAAGACCACCCTCCCAGTAGAGGGAGGGGTCGCCCTGAAGGACATTCAGGACCGGCGCCTGGAATCAGCGCTAAAACGATCCTTTGAGATTTCAGGCCTAGCCTTAAGGGCGTCTGTTTGCAGTTATGCTGCTCGAGCCTGCCTTTCTTGGTTACAACAGGCAGTGGAACAGCCTGTGGATGGTGCGGAGTCCCTTGCTGAGGTTGCACCGCGCATGGAGTCGGCCTTGTCATTTTTAGCTGACGCCCTCTATGATCTGGTCAGAGCTTCAGCTAAACAGATGTCTGTGGCAGTGTCTGCCCGCCGCCTTCTATGGCTACGGCATTGGGCGGCTGACATAGCCTCTAAGCAAAGGTTGGTGAAGTTGCCCTTTCGGGGACTTCTGCTATTTGGAGAGGATTGATAAATACCTGGGGAATGCTAAACCCCAGCGGTTTCCTGAGGATAGGCTGCGGCCTTCTTCCAAGGGTCAGGTGGTTCCCTCCTCCTCTAGACCTCGCTTCCGTGAAGCTAGAAGGTATCGCTCGGGGCGCTCTGCTGGGTTTACTCAACGTGCCCGTTTTCAGCAGAAGAACTCCTTTCGCTCGGACAAGCGATCCGCAGCGGCTGGTGCTAGGCCTGGAGTTCAAGGGCGACCCTCTCAATGATGGTGCGCCGGTCCACTCCTCCTTTACAGCTGTAGGAAGACGCCTTTCCCTCTTTCTCGAGGAGTGGACCAAGATTACCTCAGATCAGTGGGTCCTGGACCTGATCAGAGAAGGTTACCGATTGGAATTCAATGCCCCGGTGAGAGACGTGTTTTTGGAGTCCCGATGCGGTACTGACGTCAAACGGGCGGCGGTAGAGGAGACCCTACAAGTCTTGTTGCACCTTGGGGCGGTGATCCCTGTGCCTCCCGCCGAACACGGCTGCGGTCGTTACTCCATTTACTTTGTGGTGCTGCAAAAAGGCGGGTCTTTTCGGCCCATTCTCGACTTGAAGGAAGTCAACAAGTCTCTGAGAGTGCGGCATTTTCACATGGAAACCGTGGGCTCCATCATTGCGGCGGTACAGCCAGGAGAGTTCCTCACATCTCTGGACCTAAAAGAAGCTTACTTGCACATACCTATTTGGCTCCCGCACCAACGGTTCCTCCGATTTGCGGTGTTGGGAAGACATTTCCAGTTTCGGGCCTTGCCTTTTAGCCTCGCCACAGCTCCGCGAACCTTTTTAAAGGTAACGGTGGTAGTAGCTGTCTTTCTCAGGCGAGAGGGTATCCGGGTTCACCTGTACCTCGACGACTGGCTCATCAGAGCGGACTCAGCAAAAGAGTCATCATGTCACAGCCAGAGTGGTCTCAGTACTGCAATCTCTGGGCTGGGTTGTCAATATACCCAAAAGTCACCTTGACCCCCCTCTCAATCTCTAGAATATTTGGGGGTCTGGTTCGACACGGTCTCAGGGTTTGTTTATCTACCCAACCAAAGGCGGTGCAAGCTTCAGAATCAGGTCCGTCTGCTCCTGAGGATGCCTCGCCCGCGAGCTTGGGACGTCCAGCTGTTGGGGTCGATGATGGCCACCTTAGAAGTGGTGCCATGGGCGACAGTGCATGTGAGACCTCTGCAGATTGCCCTGCTTCAACGATGGTCTCCGATGTCCCAGGATTATCAATGCAGACTCACGTGGCTCCCTGAGGCCCGACTCAGTATGGAGTGGTGGCTCTCAGACAGCATGCTGCGGCAAGCAATGCCGCTAGCGCTTCCCGATTGGTGCCTGGTGGTAACGGATTCCAGCCTGAAGGGCTGGGGAGCACATTGCCAGGGAAGCTATGCCAAGGGTCTATGGACACCCAAGGAAACGTGTGGTCCATCAATCGCTTAGAAAGAGCGATATTTCAGGCGCTTCTGGCCCTTCACATGACCCTGGAGGGACTGGCTGTCAGAGTTCTGTCGGACAAAACGACAGCAGTGGCCTACATAAATCGACAAGGCGGCACTCAGTGCAGAGCACTGGCCGCAGAGGCTGCTCTAATTTGCCACTGGGCCGAGCTACATCTGTAGCTTCTGTCAGCAGCTCACATAGCAGGTCAGAGCAACGTGCAAGCCGATTTTCTAAGCAGGCATCAAATCGACCCAGCGGAGTGGGAACTGGCAGACGAAGTGTTCCTTCAGATCTGTGCCAAATGGGGAAAGCCTGTAATGGATCTTATGGCGTCAAGCACAAATGCCAAAGTCCCGTCCTTTTTCAGCAGACGGCGAGATCCTTGCTCGGCGGGGTTGGATGCCTTGGCTCAACCCTGGCCTCCGGGCCTCCTGTATGTGTTCCCTCCTTGGCCCTTAATAGGGCGGCTCCTCCTGCGAATTCGGCTACATCAAGGAGTGGTGATCCTCATTGCCCCGGATTGGCCCAGGTGGCCATGGTATGCGGACCTCCGGCGGGTGCTGGTGGAGGCTCCCCTTCCTTTGCCGCTGGTTCCGAACCTGTTGATGCAGGGCCCGGTGACCATGGAGGATTCATGCCGCTGTGGTCTTACGGCATGGCTATTGAGAGGGCGCAATTGAGAGACAAGGGCTATTCTAACAAGGTCATCTCCATTCTCTTGCAGGCCCGCAAGCATTCCACTTCCGTTTTCTATACTTGGATCTGGCGCCAGTTTGAGGCTTGGTGTGCTTCTATAGCAATTACACCCATGCGGGCTTCTGTCTCGCCAATACTTTCTGCAGGATGGTTTACAAAAAGGCTTGGCCTTTAATTCCCTGCGTGTTCAAGTGGCAGCATTGTCATACTTTCGGGGGAAGGTCGCTGGCCTCTCCCTGGCTTCACATCCGGACATTGCACGGTTTCTGAGAAGGGCGCTTCAGCTCCGGCCTCCCGTGCGGGCCCCTTGCCCGGCCTGGATTCTGGGGCTAGTATTAAAGGCTCTTCAGTGTTTGTCCTTCGAGCCGCTGAAGCGAGCTTCGGAGAAGGATGTGACTCTAAAGACGGTCTTTTTGGTGGCCATTGCATCGGCGAGACGGGTATCTGAGCTCCAGGCGCTGTTCTGTCGAGACCCTTTTCTGCAATTCTCAGAGTCCGGAGTAACGGTACGTACTGTGCCTTTCCAAAAATACTAGGACTAGGGGGCATGCGATGAAACTACAGTGCAGTAAATTTAAAACAAATCGGAGAAAATTTTTCTTCACCCAACGTGTAATTAAACTCTGGAATTCGTTGCCGGAGAAAGTGGTGAAGGCGGTTAGCTTAGCAGAGTTTAAAAAGGGGTTGGACGGTTTCCTAAAGGACAAGTCTATAAACCGCTACTAAATGGACTTGGAAAACTCCAAAATTCCAGGAATAACATGTGTAGAATGTTTGTACGTTTGGGAAGCTTGCCAGGTGCCCTTGGCCTGGATTGGCCGCTGTCGTGGACAGGATGCTGGGCTCGATGGACCCTTGGTCTTTTCCCAGTATGGCATTACTTATGTACTTCCTTCCTGCCTAAGGTGGTTTCAGCGTTTCACCTAAACCAGCCTATCTATTTGCCCTCCTTTACTAGGGAGGAGTTTCCAGAATCCTTTGGGCAGTTGCACCTCCTGGATGTGCGCTGGGCTCTGTTGCAGTATCTGCAGATGTCAAATGCTTTCAGGACCTCTGATCACCTTTTTGTATTGTTGTCAGGTCCTCGCAGAGGGTCTCCAGCATCTAAAGCCACTATAGTCCGCTGGCTTAAGGAAGCCATTTTTTCTGCATATCTGCTATTTGGTCGGCCTCCGCCTGACGCCTTTAAGGCTCATTCCATAAGAGCGATTTCCTCCTCTTGGGCTGAAACTGAAGCATTCTTTCTTCAAGAAATATGTAGTGCAGCAACTTGGGCTTCTAAGCTTTCTTTTGCCCGACATTACAGGCTGGATGCGGCTGCCAGGAGGGACGCGCTTTTTGGAGCACAAGTGCTGGCGCGTGGTGTGGCTTGTTCCCGCCCTATCAAGGGATTGCTTTGATACATCCCACTCGTAATGGATTCATCTGCTGCTGATGACAAGGAAGGGAAAATTAGGTTCTTACCTTGGTAATTTTCTTTCCTTTAGTCACAGCAGATGAATCCTTGATCCCTCCTTGATTGACTCTGTTTTGTGTTCAGTTTTTCCTGCAGACATGTTCTCTCATTGGGAGAATTTGGAAAACAGTCTTCAGGATTTTTGTTCTTCTACAGGAGGTTGAGTTTGTCCCTCCTTTGTGTTGTTGCTCCTGTTCTGGGCCGTTCGTTCGCTGTGAGGAAAGTTCATGTTATGCTACTTTGCGGTTTAACACTGCTTTGGAAGGTTTAAAGTACTGAGAGGCAGATGGAGCTAGCCGTCCTAGAGGCACTATGGTTTTCAGTGTTCTCTATCTCCCCCTACTGGTAGGTGGACACAACCCATTCGTAATGGATTCATCTGCTGTGACTAAAGGAAAGAAAATTACCAAGGTAAGAACCTAATTTTCCCTTATATCGATATTAATGCATTGGGTTACCTGTTCCCGCTTTCCATCGTCTCAAATGGGTGTAACAATTGGGGGTTCATTGTGAGGAGAGTGAGTAGCTTAAAATGGAGGCTGCCTTACCTAAGGTCTTAGTGGCTGCGAACATGCAAGAAAAAAGTTCCAAAGTCCCGTACCATTGGTATCTGGTTCCAACTAGGCTTAATCAGCTGGTTTTAGCCATTTTATCTCAATGTTGGAAGAATTGCGGGGACAGAGGTATGATGGGTCACATTGCAAGGTGAGAAGCTTTTGGAAATGCAGCCTTATACATTATGGTATTTGTATTCCGCTAACTCCCCGAAAACAGGTTAAAGTAGATTATAAAACACTATCAAATAAAACAGAAAAAGACAAAAATAAACCTAATTTATGTATACCTTGGGATTTTTCTTTTCAGTAGACTTATCTCAGAAGCTTCTTGGCCTAAAGCCATGTTTATTAGACACTATCTCATTGCACCTAGATTGATCCTAGCTAGCTGTTGGAAGTTTTGCAGGGAGTCCACCTCTTCAAAAAAGTTTTCAAAATTATGGCACGTGTAAGATGGAGCAGTTGATAGCTGAATGCAATAGGACCTTGTCCAAATGGAAATAATTTGGGGTCCTTTTGTAAATAGAGGTATATAGAGATAAGGGTTACTCTGCTTGACTTATCAGTGCTGACTTTCTTGTAGTATACAGGACATTTGATTTTGGAATTGTGAAAGTATTTACTCTCCCTTCAGTGGGAGGAGGTTTTTTTTTTGAGGGGGAGAAGGGGGAGGGAATATATGTGCAGGGGTTGTGGTGGGGTTACACTAGAAGAATAGACTCTAACAAGGGAAGATTTCTTGCTGACCACTTTGAAGCTCATTTTATTTAATAGCATTATTTTGACAAACAGTTATTATTGTAGCTTACAGTTAAAGGCCTGTGTCTATCCATGTTGGGAGATATTCAGGTTTATATGTAGGGTCTGGTCAGCCTTTCACAGAGCCCCTCTCAGTGTGCATGTGTGTGGAGAAGGTGGGGTGAGGGTGGACAGTGCGTACTCTATGTATAGAAAGCTCCCCCTAGTATGGGAAAAGGGAAGTGGAGGGGAAGAATTGATTCTCTTGGAGAGAGACAGAGCCTCTTCTGTTGTGAGAGCAGAGTACAGTGTCATGGTGGGGGATGTGCAGAGAGAGCTTTCCTGTTGTAAGAAGTGCATTATATAGGGGAGGGGGGGATATAAGTATATTCAGAGCCACCATCTCTCCTGAAAGTGTGATGCGTTGTTTGTCAGATTTAGCGTTGCTTGCTTACTGACTGACTTTTTTTGGGGGTTTCAGGAAGTCGTGCCTATGTTCTCCTCTCCCTCAGCCAGCAGGATGGCATTGAGCAACATATGGACTTTGACAGTCGCTACACCCTCCTGGAGCTCTTTGCAGAGACCACATCCTCAGAGGAACACTGCATTTCCTTTGAGGGGATCCACCTGCCTCAAGTAAATGTTCATTGCACATCAAGGAATGGAATAATTTGAGCAGGATCAGGTGCTGATCTGCAGTTAACACAGACCTGAGAAGATCTCCTTAGAGGAATGTAGATGCAGTAGGTTTGCAGCAAATGTCTTTACCTTGCACCTACATTCTGGCTATGTGTTGGGAGTGGGTTCTAGGGCTCTGTAGTTCCACATGGATGATGAATTTAGGAGGGTGTGTGTGGCCCAGTAGTAGTACACAAATAATAGGATGGGAGTGGGTGTCATGGACCAATGGCAGGATGTTAGATTGTATGCCAAATTGAAAGATGTGGTCTAATGGCTTCATATATATTGGGAATAGATGATGTGGCTTAGTAACAGTACATGTGTTATGGGCTGGGAACTGGTGTTCTGGTTTTATGGTACTACCTAGATGTTGGGTCTGGGAGCAGGTGTCATGTTTTAGCAGGAGTATATAGATTGTGGGCTGGGAGAAGGTGGCATCACCAGTGGGAAAACACAGATGGCACTCTTGGGAGCAGGTGTCTATGCTTGGCTTGGCAGCATCATGTGGATAGGGGGCTGAGAATGTATGTTGTGGCTGATTAGCAGCAGTAGTATGTGTAGTGTGGGCTCAGAGTGGATGTTGTGGCTGTTCATCTGTAGCATATGGACTGTGAGCTGATTGTGGATGCTGTGGTCGATCAGTAGCAGTAGCATGAGGACTGTGTGCTCAGGATGTCGTGGCTGATCAGCAGCAGTAGCACGTGGACTGTGTGCTCAGAGAGGATATCGTGGCTGATAGCAGCAGTAGCACGTGGACTCTGTTCTCAGAGAGGATGTTGTGGCTGATTAGCAGCAGTAGCAAGTGAACTGTGGGTTCAGAGAGGATTCTGAGCTATGATAAAATACTGAGCCATTTGATTATTTTGTCACAGATTCCGGGGAAGATGCTGTTTTCTCTGGTAAAACGTTATCTGTGTGTAACTTCCTTGATGGATAACCTGAACAGCAGCAATGAGCAAGGCGCTCGGCATCAGGACAGCACTGCAACCTCCACGCATTTCAGTGAGAGAAGCCGTATTCAACTGGAGTTTGAGTTCAGCATGGCCATGGCTAACCTGATCTCGGAGCTGGTGCGAGTCATGGGATGGGACCGTGCACAGCAGGTAATGTTCGGGGACACACACAGTGAAGATCATACTCGGCCCTTCAGATCCATTTTCCAGCCTAAAGTGCCTGCTTGCCCGAGCATCCAAGTGCGTTCAGAATCTTGCACTCCGGCTGCAGCCCCTCGGAAGAAACAGTCGAAGGGCTTTCTGTCTCCATCTGACTTCTCAAGCCACGACAGCTATGTGGAATACGTACAGGAAAACCTGAAGCCAGAAATGATCGTGCGCATGCTGGAAGACTACGATGAAATTAGCGCAGGCGATGAGGGGGTGTTCCGTCAGAGCAACAGTGGCCATCCGCCAGTTCAGGTAAGAGGTGTGAATGTGGACATGCAGCTAGGTCTACATTTAAACCTACTCTGATAGAAATGACTGTGTTCACGCGCTGTTGCTTTCAGTCTAGGAAACCATATTTATATTGACTAAAATCTGCGCATTTAAATTAGTAAGTACCTTGGTTAAAGTACAGAGAGATGCCACAGTCATATGGTGCCTGTCTTTGGGTGAAAGAGTCTCTAGAGATGAATGGGCTGTGCAGTGATAACCAGTTACACCCTACAGATGCTCTTGAAGGGAGCAGGTGATAGTACTTGGAGAACAGTATCACTTTGCTGGCCTGTGACTCCTAATTTGGAACTTTGCATTACGTAGCAGTAGTTCAAGTTCCTTTTTCCCACATGCATCACTTTGCACTTGCTCACATTAAGCATCATCTGCCATTTGGATGCCCAGTCTCCCAGACTCTCCTCTTGCGATTTAACAACTTTGAATAACTTTGTGTCATCAGCAAATTTAATGACCTCACTAGTTACTCCTATCTCTATATCATTTATAAATAGGTTAAAAAGCAGTGGTCCCAGCACAGACCCCTGGGGAACCCCACTAACTACCCTTCTCCATTGAGAATACTGACCATTTAACCCTGCTCTCTGTTTTCTATCTTTTAACCACTTTTTAATCCACAATAGAACATTACCTCCTATCCTATGACTCTCCAATTTCCTCTGGAGTCTTTCATGAGGTACTTTGTCAAATGCCTTTTGAAAACCCAGATACACAATATCGACCGTCTCGCCTTTATCCATGTTTGTTCACCCCTTTAAAGAACTGTAATAGATTGGTGAGGCAAGATTTCCCTTCACTAAATCCATGTTGGTTTTGTCTCATTAATCCATGCTTTTGAACATGCTCTGTTATTCTGTTCTTTAGTCTCTACCATTTTGCCCGGCACCGATGTTAGGCTCACCAACCTTTTTTAAAAATCAGCGTTACGTTGGCCACCCTCCAATCTTCCGGTACCATGCTTGATTTTAAAGATAAATTACATATTAGTAACAATAGTTCTGCAAGTTCATTTTTCAATTCTATCATTACTCTGGGATGAATACCATCCAGTCCAGGCAATTTGCTACTCTTCAGTTTGTCAAATTGCTCCATTTCATCCTCCAGGTTTATAGAGATTTCATTCAGTTTCTCTGACTCTTCAGCTTTGAATACCATTTCTGACACCGGTATCTCTCCCAAATCTTCCTCGGTGAGGACAGAAGCAAAGAATTTGTTTACTCTCTCTTCAATGTCTTTGTCTTCCTGATTGCCCCTTTTACCCTTTGGTCATCTAGTGGTCCAACTGATTCTTTTGCCAGCTTCTTGCTTTTAATACACATGCATCATCGTCAGCAGAAAAGCTTTCTCCAACTTCAGAAACCTTGATGCAAAGCTGAAGTTCTGGTCTGCATACACTCTTCCATGTACTTCTCATGAGTAGTACTTTGAAGAGTCACTCAGACCTCTCTTGCGAGACAGATGAGGAGTCCTATGGCATTTTGTTCAATCCTTCTCCACCACCTCAAGAAACATAAGTCTCCCCCTGAAAGTATATCCTTTCCAGGCTTTGTCTATGAGATGGCATGTGCTATACCTTTTTGAACTAGAAACAAAGGACGAACCTCGTTCAAGTTCTAGATTATGACTCACCACCTAGAAGAGGGTATTACAGTTCCCCTCTCCATTCTGTTATGAAAAGTACTTTACTAATAAACTGGAAGACCCTCTGACAGTTCAGATTGCTCCAAAGAAAATTGACACAATGTATAGGATACAGAAATGTGGAGGGTTTGAGAAAACACAACTTTTACATCATTCCTTAGTGGTAGAATCTGCTTTAAAGTGCATTCGCAGTTCTAGATCTCATGCTTCTGCTCCATCAGAGCAGAAGCATGAGATCATTAGACTCTTTTGGCAGAAAAACTTTTCAAGCATCAATGCTAGCCAATTTCATCGTAAAATCTCTAATAGAGTACTCTATCCTTTGCAGAATTCCTTTTCTCTGACAAATACACAACAGAACTTCTAGACTGTTGTAAATATCTTGTGAGGCAGGCCTTGATGCCTCTTCATGTATCCCTGCCTTAGCAGTAGCAATGTGCCGATTATCCTGGCTTGGGGTCTCCAACCTTGAATCGGATGATGTCCCTTATGGAGAAAACTTGTCGAGGAAGTGGCCGTCCTAATTAAAAAAGCATACAGATATGATAAAGACACTATCTAGGCCTCAAACTTCTATTGCTTCTTCTGCTACTAGAAGATTCCAGGAGGATATCAATGTTCCAACTACTATATATCTAAGCATCGTCATACACTTAATCCTCCTTTACCCCAACAGACTACACCCCATCGCTCGTGTCCAAGACAGCAATGGGGACAAAAATCCCAGATGCCCTCTCAGTCTAAACAACAACCTAATTTTTGATTGCTTCCTAGAGAGCATTGCTACCATACAGTTTTCAGTGCCTACCTGTCAGAGAGAGGCTTATCTACTTCCAACAGAGGTGGTCTCTTGAACTCCAGCTGATGGGTCTTACATACCAATCAGCACGGCTATTGTCTGTGTTGGCCAAAAAAGACCCCCCAATCATCCACCAAGAGTTTCGTTTCGACTTCCTCCAAATAAGATTACTTTTAGAGGAGCTCTCGTCCCTCCTCTGATAAGACGCAGTAGACTAGTTCCTCTGCCAGACAGGGGTTGAAGGATCTACTCCAGATAGTTTCTCCTTCAGAAAAAAACGGGAAAAGAAGCGACTGAGGAGAGATATGATTGAGGTCTACAAAATCCTGACTGATGTAGAATGGGTAAAATTAAATCGATTTTCACTCTTTCAAAAAGTGCAAAAACCAGGGGACACTTAATGAAATTACATGGAAATACAAAACAAATAGGAGGAAATATTGTTTCACTCAAAGAATAGTTAAGCTCTGGAACTCATTCCCGGAGGATGTAGCAGCAGTTAGCGTATCTGCTTTTAAAAAAAGCTTTGAATAAGTTCTTGGAGGTAAAGTCTATAGTCTTCTATTGGGATAGACATGAGGGAAGCCACTGCTTGCCCTGGGATTGATAGCATGGAATGTTGCTACTGTTTGAGTTTCTCTCAGGTACTTGTGACTTGGATTGGCCATTGTTGGAAGCAGGATACTGGGCTAGATGGACCATTGGTCTGACCCAGTATGGCTATTCTTATGTTCTTATATACATCTAATTCTTGATCTACGACACCTAAACAAATTTCTCCTCATAGAGAAGTTTCGCATGGTATGCCTGGGGTCCCATTTCCCATGATACAACTCAATAATTGGCTTTGCTCATTAGACCTCAAGGAGGCATATACCCACATATCTATTCTCCCTGTGCACAGAAAATCTCTCCATTTCCGCTGTGAAACTACATTTTCAGTACAAGGTCTTTCCGTTTGGCTTGGCCTCAGCTCCTCCAGTCTTCATAAAGTGTCTAGTAGTCGTGGCTGCAATACTTCACAGGTGGGGCATCCCATGTCTTCCCCTACCTGGTCTATTGGTTAATCAAAGCAGCCTCTCAGGAGTCCACCAGCACTTCCATACAGTCCACAATATAACTCCTGTAACTCTTTGGATTTGTCATCAACTACCTGAAATCACTTCTTCAGCTGGTACAGACCTTACTGTTCATAGGGGCTGTCCTTGCACAACTCAAGGTAGATCATTCCTTCCTCAACTGAGGGCGAGAAGTTTATTACATCGACTCATCAGATGCTCCGCCTTCTTGGTCACATGGCTTCAACAGTCCATGTAATGCCATTGGCTTATCTTCACTTCAGAATGCCTCCAGTGGACACTCTCCTCTCAATGGTTCCAAGCCACGAGATTACTTTCTGCTCAAATTCAAATAACTCCACAGCTATGCCACTCTCTACAGTGGTCAGCGGTGTCCCACAATCTCACCCGAGGCCTTCTATTCCAACCCCCTCCACATCACAAGGTTTTCTCACATTATGATGTTCATTGTTCATTATTTATTATGTTAGAGACGGGAGGTTAGATTTCTTCCTGGGTCTTCTCTCACTGCTTTGACATTGGTATACTGTGTGGCAGAACTCTGATGCACCCTCTTTCTTCACTTGCTGGCTGATGGACATAACCTACAGGTCTGTGGATTGATCTGTTGGGACTAATGGAAAGAAAATGATCAGGTAACAACTAATTTTTCTTTCTTAATGTATCCTCTCCAAAACTTACTATAAGCCAAGGACACCGGTGTTGCATATCCTTTATGGAGGTTCTTATATAGTACTTGTCTATATATGACTGCTATGGAACATCTAAAACCATAATTACAAATCTTCCAATTCGTTTTCTCCATTCTTTCATATAGGGTGGCATACCACTCTTCTTTACTCTCCCTAACCCCTGATAAATTTGAAATAATAATAATCCTTTGTTCCCTTCCCCCATGCATACTGGTCTCTCCACTTCAGGCAGTTCTGGAGTAACACCTTAACCCCTCCCTCCTCCTTTAATTGTGCAAGAGATATAAAAGTCCCATCTCATAAGATCCCCAAATCTTTCTATACCTCTCGCCTCCTTTGAAGGCAAAATGTTGAGAGTCTCTAATCTTCAACACTTCATTAATGCCTATTCTCATCCCCTCCCTTTTCTTCAAACTCTTCTATGCCCTTATGAAAGGGTCCATCCCCTGTGAAACAGACCCTCCCCCAGCACACAGACACCCAGTTCTTACTTCATCCACCTCCCCCCCCCCCCCACTCAGACACCAAGCTCTCTTTCCATCCCCCCCAGCACACAGACACCCAGTGCTCTTTCCTCTCCCTCCTATGGCACAGAGACATGCAGTTCTCTCTCTTCCCCCCCCCCCCCCCCCCCACCTCAGCGTCCCAGCTGAGCGAGGATCACTGTGAAAGGAAAGTGGAGAAATACTTCATTTGGCCTCATCTTCCTTCTTTGCCGCTTTGGTACCGAATGCAAAATTTGAACACCTGATTCAAATTCTACATGCAGCACTGGGTGGCAGAAGAGGAGGTTGTGGCATGTTGTGCAGCCACTCATCTTTCCTTCTGGTATAATCTTTGCTTGGCCTGAGATGTGGGTAGGGCATGTGTGTGTATGCATGCACACTGAGATTATGCAGTAGGAGTGAGAGGTGAAGTGAAGACTAGAAAGCCTGCTGCTGATGCATCCTGCTATCTGCAGTTCCATGCAGGCTGCCCGTATGAGTTGCCAGCAAAAACTAGGCGCCAGCTTTTTTTTTTGTCAGCATGGCAACCTAGTGCTTGGGTTTTGTCGAGCCCTGCCTTAAGAAATGTTTCTGTTCTGGTCACCACTTTCCATATATTTGTTAAAGCGAGAGACTCAAGACACCCCAGACAAGTCCTGGCAGTACATAGGAGAAACTACAGCTTTAGGCCTGCAGATGAAATTACTCCTCCAGAAGGTTCCTGCAGCTCTGAGATGATATTAAGAGAACTATTGTACTCGTGCAAAGGAGTAAGTGTGAGGCGGTCAGCAGAGGAGGTGGAGTTCACTGACTAGACCTCAGAGTAACCAGCAGAGTCTGTCTCTTCCATGCTTCTTCTGGCACTGTAGGAGCGTGCCCCTTCGGCCGTGTGCCTACTTGTGTTTTTTTTTTCTCACAAATGGAGGACTGTGTTTAGTAACAATATTGAAAATCCAAAACTTTTCTCTGTAGGAGAATCCTTTGCCGGTCCATCACTCAAGCTTCTATGTGATGAATCACACAACAGTGTAGTGAAAAATAAATATGTCCTGGCTCTAAACAGTGTTGAGCAAGAATAGCCATACTGGGTCAGACAAATGGTCCATCTAGCCCAGTATCCTACTTCCAGCAGTGGCCAATCCAGGTCACAAGTAACTGACAGAAACCCAAACAGCAATAACATTCGATGCTACCAGGACAAGCAGTGGCTTCCCCCATGTCCATCTCAATAACAGACTATGGACTTTTCCTCCAGGAACTTGTTCAAACCTTTAAACCCAGATACACTAACTGTTGTTACCACATCCTCTGGCAGTGAGTGCCAGAACGTAACTATTCTTTGAGTGAAAAAATATTTCCTCCTATTTATTTTAAAAGTATTTCCGTGCAACTTCCTTGAGTGTCCCCTAGTCTTTGTACTTATTGAATGAATGAAAATCGATTCACTTCTACCTGTTCCACACTACTCAGTATTTTATAGACCTGAATCATATCCCCCTCAGCTGTCTCTTTTTCAACTGAACAACCCTAACCTCTTTAGGGCAACAGCTTGCCCTCTATCGCCCTGCCTACGTATTTATTTGGTTTAAGATTGTATTTATATTCCCTTCCTTTATCTCGCAGTTCCTTCTACCCTCTCAGTTCTCATTGCATTTATTTTAATGGTTCATTGTAAGCCGCTTTGAGGCTGCAAAACTGCGGCAAAAGGCGGGGTATAAGTGATCAAATAAATAAATAAATAAATAAATAAATAAATAACCTCTTTAGCCTTTCCAGAGAGATTGGACTGTGTTTAGTATACATAAACAGCAGCAGACCTTATGGGCCTAGTTTATGGTTTATCAAATCAGTTTGCAAAGAATGATAATCGAAAACTGTAAAATATGATAAATGTTGCTCAATCACAAACAAGGGAAATAAAAATGGGTTACTAATATCATTTACTTGGTGTGGGAGGATCCAAAAAGAAACAGTACTAAGCTTTCTTCACATTGACAGAATAGCCGAAAGCCTCCGTAAGTTTGTGGATTCAGCAGAGTAATTTTCTTTGAGGCTCACTAAAGGAAACAATCTGCATTTGCTGTTTGAACCTTTTCAAGAAGTTGAAATTATTTTCACTGGTCTTAGATAAACAATCATGGAATACACAGCAAATATTAGCAATAGATAGTTACCTCTGCTTGTTTTCCAACCACAGCTTAAATAAGCCACGATTCACCCAGTATATAAAAAAGACGCATTAGATCCAGGAGAGGAATCAAATTACAAGCCAGTGTGTAACCTACCTGTACTAGCTAACGTCAATGAAGACATCGTGCTAATGCATTTAGATGAATTTTTGGAAGGTTATAATATGCTGGAAGTGAATCAGTGTGGTTATCAAAAAATCATAGTGCAGAGACCCTTTTGCTGGCATGAACCAAGATCGCACTAGCACATGAAAGCAAGATATAGCCTTTGGAGGGGTGATCAGGGACTCGTAGCAGGGAACAAAGAGAAACCTGGAGAATGACCAGATAAAAGCTCTTTGCAGACCGAACATTTGTGTCTGCTGATAGGATTCATTTAGAAGAAATGTTTCATACCCTGTGTGTTTATTACTTTAGAAGAGCCATAAAGAAGGAATCTATTTACCTGCTCACTCTGATCCAAATTGATAGATGAAGCCTGAAAGAACCAGTTTCTCCCTTTTATTTATTTATATATATATTTTTCTTGTTGCCAAAGGCAGAAACTTTTTATTCTGGTGACTGTAGGTAAAAACTCTTCTCCTCCTCTTGGGAGGAACCAGTCCAGAATGGGATATGAGGCACTCCAAATTGAAAATGACATATTCTGATAGAAGGAAATCTGCTCTTTCTAATGGTGCTAAAAGAAAGAATATTGAAGCTGTCCCACTGGAGATCAAGGGCATCAAAGATAGCCCAAAAATGGGCAAAAATGCTTTTTATACCAACTTTGAACGCTTATAATTTTTCAACCACTTGAAGGAAAGTGCTGCAAATTGCCTCATTACAGCCGTGCATTTAGTACACCTACCAAAAATCAACCTGAAAGGCCAACTAGTTTAGAAACTACAGCAGCCTCAACATCGCTGTAAATTGATTTTTGCCATTTTTTTGGCAAAGTTTGAGCCTAAACCATTCAAAACGTAAGAGGATTAGGAACATGGGGTTTTGCCAGTTCATTAAGCCCTAAAAGTAGTGCAGGTTCTCCAAATATCCCCCTTGTACTACTAAAACTTCCAGTTTTACAGCTTCTGGAAGTTGGCCCAAAATGTCATTTTTGCTCAGGTGACATTTTGCAACCCTTTACTTGAGGTCCCCTAGAACCTCCAATTTTTAGTCTTTTGAACTAAAATTTTGCACAGCTTAGTTTTTTATCATAAAGAAACTATGTACCAAATTTCATCAAAATCTGAGATGGTGAGGTGGGGACGGCCTTTAAAATTGGTCCACTTGACACGGAATGACTCATAGGGGGGAGGGGAATATGTGACGAGGGGGAGGGGAAGTGACGGGGGGGGGGCAGGGGAGGGGAATATGTGACCTGGGGGAGAGGAGGTGACAGGGGAGGGGAGGGGAATATGTGACTTGGGGGAGGGGAATATGTGACGGGGCGGGGTCAGTGGTGTGCTGGAGCTGGCTCGCTCTGGCTCGCAAGAGCCGCTTGTTAAATTTTGACAGCTCTTGCGAGCCGGTTCTTCTTCGGGGTGAGCCGGCTCCATTACACGAGGTAAGCATGGCAGGAGGGCGCCATCACAGGCCATGATTACCTCCCCTCCCGCTCCCAAACATGTCCAGCGATTGTCCTTCTCCCCCACCCTCCCCTCCCGCTCCCATCCATCTTTTTTTATTACCTCCGTTGAAGAGATGCGTTATTTAAAGCCCTGCTGCCCGTCTCTAGCCTTCCCTGTTTGCTTCTGATGAGTTTGTGCCCTTATTCCTGACTTCTGATATATGACGTCAGAAGGTGGGACTAAGGGCACAAACTCATCAGAAGCAAACAGGGAAGGCTAGAGACGGGCAGTGGCGCTTCAACGCAGGTAATAAAAAAAGATGGATCGGAGGGGAGGGGGGGCGAAGGACAATCGCTGGACATGTTTGGGAGCGGGAGGAGAGAATGGGGGCAACGGAAAATAGTTGGACATGGATGGGAGCGGCAGGGGAGGGAGGAGAATTGCTGGGCATGGATGGATAGAGGGGGCAGGGGAGAGAGGAGAGTTTCAGGACATTGATGGAAGGGAGGGCAAGAGAAATTCTGGACATGGATGAAGGGGAGGGAAGGGAGAAAGAAGAAATGCTGGACATGGAGGGAAGATAGAGGAAGGCGATTAGATGAGGGAAAAGGAAGTGAGGAGAGAAACTGCACATGGATGGAGAAAATAGGCAGAAGCTGGATCCACTGTACAGTCAAGTATGCGGAGGACCAGAAATGAATAAGAAAGGAGGAAAGAAAAGAAATAAATGGAAAGGAAGCCCTGGAAACGGACTCAAGGGAACAGATAGAGTGCAGCAGAATCAGATACTGGACCAGCATGATCAGAGAAACAAAGTCACCAGACAACAAAGGTAGAAAAAAATAATTTTATTTTCATTATAGTGTTTGGAATATGTCCACTTTGAGAATCAGGTGCTGAACGTTAAAAGTTTATATTTATTTACTTATTTATGGCATTTTATCCCATATTAAACATGTATTAGATTGGAACCTGGGATCATTTAATTTTTTTTTCCTGGAGAGAGTAATGCATTGCCCCCCCCCTCCCCTCGGCTATAGCCTGCTCTGCAATTTTTTTTTGGGGGGGGGGGGCGCAGAGGTGGATGGGGGGGCGCCGAGGTGGACCGAGGAGAGTGCCTGTTAAAAATTTACCAGCACACACCACTGGTCGGGGCGATGATGTGAAAGGGGCGGGACATGTGTCCTCTTTTTAAGAGGACAAAATATGGTAACCCTAGATGAACCCATCAGAAAACAGGATAGCCTCACTGAAATCTGGACATCTGTATAGAAGAACAGTGAAGAAAAATGAGCACAAACTAGAGTTTATAATTGCGGTTTCTACCAGCAACAATAATTTTTGACACTGTTTTAGTGCTATTCAACTTTTATTTCTTTACTCCTTCAGCTTTTAAGGCACCGTCTATCCAACTGAAACAGCTTTAGTGTTGTTACAGATGGACCAGCAATAAAGAATGACAACGTGTATGCAGCAGATCATAAGTTTGCTTGTTTTGAACCGAACGGCAACAACGGCTTCGCGGTGGGGGGGGGGGGGGGGGGTGTAAACAGATTACCCAAATTGGCTTTCACTCTGTCTTCTGCCCGTCTCTCCTGTCCGCGTGGTCACTTTTTACTTCCCTGAAGCCTTCTCCCTCCTGCACTGGCGAATCAATTCACAGTTAGCCTTCTGCCAGAGTCGGGGCCTCTCCTCAGGCGCGTCCCGTCTAATCTAAGCAAGTTCCTGTTTTCCTCAGAGGTGGGACGCGCCTGAGGAGAGGCCCCAACACTGGCAGAAGGATAACTGTGAATTGCCGGTGCCGGAGGGAGAACGCTTCAGGGAAGTAAAAGTGACCAAGCGGACTGGAGAGTGCGGGCAGAAGAGAGAGGAAAAGATTAAAGACTCGGGAAGGAAGGAGCAGAAAAAAAATTACTTATTGGGTTGAGGTGCATAGGCGCCATTTTTTCTAAACAGCTGTTTAGGGGAGCAACCGCTCCCCCTGCACCCCCACCTAGCTACCTCACTGGGTCAGATATAATGTTATAAAGAGTTATACGATGTGATTATAGTCTGTGTTAAATTTGATATTTCTAAAGTCTGTTAGGGGATTGGTGATCGCTGAGTATTATATAGCAGTCTTTGGGAAGTAGAAGGTTTTTAGCTTCTTTCGGAAGCCGAGGTAGTTATTTTGATAGCCAGAGAGAGCGAGTTCCATAATGCGATCCCTGCCGCTGAGAAGAGCGACTTAAAGATCTTCTGAGATTGGATTCCCTTGTGAAATGGTGGGGCTAGGTTCAGTTGTTCTTTTAGTCTGTTGTAGTGAATAATGCAAATATATGAGATGTTAATCAGGAGGAATGAAAGACTAGACAGTCAAACTTAAACTGGTAGCCAGTGTAGTTTTGTAAGGTAAGGTTTATCTATTCAGTTTGAAAATTAATCTTGCCACTGTGTTCTGTATGATCTGTAGCTTTTTTTTTTTTTTTTTAATATTTGTTTTTATTAGCCTAGTGGTTAGGGTGGTGGACTTTGGTCCTGGGGAACTGAGTTGGATTCCCACTTCAGGCACAGGCAGCTCCTTGTGACTCTGGGCAAGTCACTTAACCCTCCATTGCCCCATGTAAGCCGCATTGAGCCTGCCATGAGTGGGAAAGCGCGGGGTACAAATGTAACAAAAAATAAAAAAATTTCTAAGATGATTCACAAGCATGAGAAGTTGTGCTTTAGCCTACCAATTCATTATGTTTCTCTTTCATCTGCAGGTTTTCTGGCATTCTATTGGAAGAACGTACTGGGTTCACTGGTATATGATACAGATAATTGGCTTTGCGGAACAGTCTGAAGAAGAAACTCAGGAAAAGGCATCCAATATGCCAGAAAATCCAAAAGTGTCAATAGGTGAGAGCAGGTTTGGACTGAACCGAATATCATTTGAGACTAAAGAGTTATTTTGCAAGCAATCAAACTCTGTGGCTACAGATGGGACGTATACTTATATAAGTACATAAGTGTTGCCATACTGGGACAGATTGAAGGTCCATCAAGACCAGCATCCTGTTTCCAACAGTGGTCAATCCAGGTCACAAGTACCTGGTAAGATCCCAAAACAGTACATTTTATGCTGCTTATCCTAGAAATAAGAAGTGGATTTTCCCCAAGTCCATCTTAATGAGTTATGGACTTTTCTTTTAGGATGCTATCCAAACCTTTTTTAAACCCCGCTAAGCTAACTGCTTTTACCATATTCTCTGGCAACGAATTCCAGAGTTTAATTACATGTTGAGTGAAGAAATATTTTCTCCAATTTGTTCTAAAGTTACTACTTTGTAACTTCATTGCGTGCTCTCTAGTCCTAGTATTTTTGGAGTCTACAATGTAGACTCGTTCCAGAAGTACAGACTAGGGGACACTCAAAGCAGTTACATGGAAATACATTTAAAACAAATAGGAGGAAATATTTTTTCACTCGACAAATAGTTAAGCTGTGGAGCTCTTTGACGGAGGATGTGGTAACAGTGGTTAGCATATCTGGGTTTTAAAAAAGGTTTGGATAAGTTTCTGGAGGAAAAGTCCATATTGAAACAGACATGGGAAGCAACTGCTTGCCCTGGGATTTGTAGTATGGAGTGTTGCCATGATTTGGGTTTCTGCCAGGAACTTGTAACCTGGCTTGGATGCAGGATACTGGGCTAGATGACCCATTGGTCTGACCCAGTATGGCTACTCTTATGTTCTTATGATTCACGTCTACCCACTCCACTCATTATTTTAGTTTTCAACAATTTTTAGTGATGACAAAGTATAATATGCAGCCCAAATCCAACAAATACAATAATGCCAACAACAAAATCCTTGAGGAAAACATAACAAAAATTACCATTTTCCATTTTAACCAATATCTCCCTACCCTGCCCACTCCCCTAACCTCCCCCTCTCACCAAAAAGCGTTAATGGATAACACATTTTACCTATAATAAATGCTAACCATTAATGTTAACAAACATTATCTTAAACTAATTAAGTTGCATTTTTCTTTTCTGACAAAACGAATTCTGAACTCACACACTCAACTTTTTCAGTAGGGGTTATCGTCAGTCCATTGAACCAGCATGCACAACCATTGTCTTCTGACTTATTCTTGTTTATCACCATACTGTGTTTCCTGATTGATCTTAGCAGTTGCAACATCTTTCATTAAAGGCATTTTCAATTAACCGATGAACTATTATCGCAAGAGAAAAACTCGAACCAAGAAAAGACATTGGTCATTCCTCATTTAACAAATTCAACCTCCCTTATTTACTCCCCCCCCCCCCCCCCACCGTACCTCCCAACTCCTCTTCCCCAATACACTCCTCCAAACTATACCTCTCCCCTACCCTCTCTTTTATCCCCCAACTGGTCTTAAGGCATTTGCCTCATAAGAAGCCATCATTTATATATATATATATATATTTTTTTTTTTTGGTTACATTTGTACCCCGCGCTTTCCCACTCATGGCAGGCTCAATGCGGCTTACATGGGGCAATGGAGGGTTAAGTGACTTGCCCAGAGTCACAAGGAGCTGCCTGTGCCTGAAGTGGGAATCCAACTCAGTTCCCCAGGACCAAAGTCCACCACCCTAACCACTCGGCCACTCCTCCACTGTTGCTACTATTGGAGATTCTACATGGAATGTTGCTATTCCACTAGCAACATTCCATGTAGAAGTCGGCCCTTGCAGATCACCAGTGTGGCCGCGCAGGCTTCTGCTTCTGTGAGTCTGACGTCCTGCACATACGCTAGTGGAATAGCAACATTCCATGTAGAATCTCAAATAGTAGCAACAGAATCTCAATAGTAGCAACATTCCATGTAGAATCTCCAATAGTATCTATTTTATTTTTGTTACATTTGTACTCTGCGCTTTCCCACTCATGGCAGGCTCAATGCGGCTTACATGGGGCAATGGAGGGTTAAGTGACTTGCCCAGAGTCACAAGGAGCTGCCTGTGCCTGAAGTGGGAATTGAACTCAGTTCCCCAGGACCAAACTCCACCACTCTAACCACTAGGCCACTCCTCCACTCAATCAAACTGCGACTCTGAGGACTGAAGGTAAGGATTCCAAAGTTGGATAAAGTGCTTCTTACGTCTAGGGGATCCCCTCACTACTCTGGCCTCCCACATGACTATGAGGTGTATCTGATTCCTCCAGTGCCAAAAGGCTGGAGATTTCAGTGAAGTCCAATACTTCAGTATGTTTTTCCGGGCTACCAGACTTAATTTGCACACAAAATACTAGCATATTTGGTCAAGGGACAAAAAGCTTTGGGTTTATCCAATGAAAATTGCTCCTCCATCCCTTGAATCGTAAAACGGATTAAAAATCTCCTAACTTGAGCCCAAAAATTCCAAACTCTGGGACAAGCCCATATGGCATGATAAAATAAGTGAGGACGCTGCCCACCCTTGGAACATGCTGAATCTCCCTGCTCTCCCATATGAGCCAACTGAGCTTTGGCGATATAGGCATGTAAGATCATTCTGTATCCACATTCTCTTAATCTCTTGTCAGTCGTAAGGGCAGGGATACTGATAAGTACATAAGTATTGTCATACTGGGAAAGACCAAAAGGTCCATCGAGCCCAGCATCCTGTTTCCAACGGTAACCAATCCAGGTCACAAATACCTGGCAAGATCCCCAAAAAGTACAAAACATTTTATACTGTTTATCCCAGAAATAGTGGATTTTCCCCAAGTCCATTTAATAACGGTCTATGGACTTTTCCTTTAGGAAGCTGTCCAAACCTTTTTAAAACTCCGCTAAGCTAACCGCCTTTACCACATTCTCTGGCAATGAATTTCAGAGTTTAATTACACATTGAGTGAAGAAACCTTTTCTCCGATTTGTTTTAAATTTACTACATTGTAGCTTCATTGCATGCCCCCTAGTCCTAGTATTTTTGGAAAGCGTAAACAGACGCTTCATATCTACCCGTTCTACTCCACTCATTATTTTATAGACCTCTAATCATATCTCCCCTCAGCCGCCTTTTCTCCAAGCTGAAGAGCCCTAGCCACTTTAGCCTTTCTTCATAGGGAAGTCGTCCCATCCCCTTTACCATTTTCATCACCCTTCTCTGAACCTTTTCTAATTCCACTATATCTTTTTTATTTATTTATTTATTTGCTGCATTTGTATCCCACATTTTCCCACCTCTTTGCAGGCTCAATGTGGCTTACATTATGCCACAATGACAATTGTCTTTAACGGTGTGAGAAGAGCAAAGTATTGATACAATTAATACAATTAAGGTACATTAGATATCAAGTAAATTAGAAACAAAGAAATAATTAATACATTTCAGATATGCAAAATATAAGGTAGAGTATGCAGCGACCAGAATTGAACACAATATTCGAGGTGCGGTCGCACCATGGAGTGAAACAAAGGCATTATAACATCCTCATTTTTGTTTTCTATTCCGTTCCTAATAATACCTAACATTCTAATTGCTTTCTTAGCCACAGCAGCACACTGAGCAGAAGGTTTCAACATATTATCACTGATGTCACCCAGATCCCTTTCTTGGTCCGTAACTCCTAACGTGGAACCTTGCATGAGGTAGCTATTAATTCGGGTTCCTCTTTCCCACATGCATCCCTTTGCACTTGCTCACATTAAACATCATCTGTCATTTAGATGCCCAGTCTCCCAGTCTCGTAAGGTCCTCTTGTAATTTTTCACAATCCTCCCGCGATTTTAACGATTTTGAATAACTTTCAGCCTTATTTTCGAGTGATTTTGACCCAAATCAAGAAATGGGCGCCCATCTCGCAAAGGCGCCCAAATCGGTATAATCGAAAGCCGGTTTTAGGCGCCTGCAACTGCACTCCGTCGAGGGAATGAACAAAGTTGACAGGGGCATATCGGAGGCATGGTGAAGGCGGGACTGGGGCATGTTTATTGGACGAGCAGAGATGGGCGCCTTCGGCCGATAATCGAAAAAAAATGGCCGTTTTTAGTGCGAATTTAGGTCACTTTTTTTGGACCCTTTTTTTTTCACGAGCAAGTCTCAAAAAAGTGCCCTAAATGACCGGATAACCACCCCTGACTCCCCCAGTGGTCACTAACCCCCTCCCACCAAAACACAAACAACCTTAACAACTTTTTTTTCCAGCCTGTATGCCAGCCTCAGATGTCATACCCAGCTCCATCACAGCAGTATGCAGGTCCCTGGAGCAGTTGTTAGTGGGTGCAGTGGACTTAAGCCAGGTGGACCCAGGCCCATCCCCCCCCTACCTGTTACACTTGTGGTGGTAAATGGGAGCCCTCCAAACCGCCCCCAAAACCCACTGTACCCACATGTAGGTGCCCCCCTTCAGCCATAAGGTCTATGGTAATGGTGTAGATTTGTGGGCACTGGGTTGTGGGCGGGATTGAGGGGCTCAGCACTCAAAGGAAGGGAGCTATGGACTTGGGAGGTATTTTACTTTTTATTTTAAATTGTTACAAGTGCCCCCTAGGGTGCCCGGTTGGTGTCCTGGCATGTGAGGGGGACCACTGCACTACGAATCCTGGCCCCTCCCACGACCCAATGCCTTGGATTTGTTCGTTTTTGAGCTGGTTGCCTTCGGTTTCCATTATCGCTGAAAAACGAAACCGCCCAGCTCAAATCCACACACATCTGATGCATTTGCCAGGCACAAACCGTATTATCGAAAAAAAAAATGGGCGCCCATTTTTTTTTTAAATACGGTCTGTCCCGCCCCTTCACGTACCCGTTCTCGGACATAGACGCCCATGGAGATGGGCGTTTGCGTTCGATTATGCCCCTTTTTGTGTTATAGCAAATTTAATTACTCCCATCTTTAGGTCATTTATAAATACGTTAAAAAGCAGTGGTCTGAGCACAGACCCCTGGGGAACCCCACTAACTACCCTTCTCCATTGATAATACTGACCACTTAACCCTACTCTCTGTTTTCTATCTTTTAACCAGTTTTTAATCTGCAATAGAACACTACCTCCTATCCCATGACTCTCCAATTTCCTCTGGAGTCTTTCATGAGGTACTTTGTCAAACGCCTTCTGAAAATCCAGATACACAATATCAACCGGCTCACCTTTATCCACATGTTTGTTCACCCCTTCAAAGAAATGTAGTAGATTGGTGAGGCAAGATTTCCCTTCACTAAATCCATGTTAACTTTGTCTCATTAATCCATGCTTTTGAATATGCTCTGTAATTTTGTTCTTTATAATAGCCTCTACCATTTTGCCCAGCACTGACGTCAGACTCACCGGTCTATAATTTCCCGGATCTCCTCTGGAACTTCTTTAAAAAATCGGCGTTACATTGGCCACCCTTTAAAGAAGCTGCCACATCCCAATTTTCTAATGAAACCCTTGTGTCCCGAGCATAATAAAATCATAGTTTTCACAAGGGGCCCTTTTAACAAGCGACCTATGAAGCCCGGACACTGTAAACTCTTCATTTTAAGACCTCCTGAAAAAAGTCACGAACACTGGTCCCCAAATGAATTCCCAGCATCGATTTATCCAGTGATGCTATGTAATGCTTAATCTGGGCATATGCAAAACGATTCCGCTCATTATTTTATAGACCTCTATCATATCTCCCTCGGTAGTCTTTTCCCTAAGCTGAAGAGCCCTAGCTGCTTTAGCCTTTCCTCATAGGGAAGTTGTCCCATCCCCTTTATCATTTTCGTCACCCTTCTCTGTACCTTTTCCATTATATGTTTTATTTATATATTTGTTACATTTGTACCTCACATTTTCCCACCTATTTGCAGGATCAGTGTGGCTTACATAATACCGTAAAGGCGTTCACCAGTCGGTTGATAACAAATACAGGTTGTATAGTGGTCGAATGAGGTAGGTGTGTGTCAGGCACCTTGAAGGTCGAAAAGGGATGAAGATTGTATATTGTCAAGTACGATCATTGGTTGTGCTGTGTTGCTGGGTGTGGGGATTTACGTTGGATCGGTGGGGTAAGCCTTTTTGAAGAGGTTGGTTTTTAGTGATTTTCTGAAGTTTAGGTGGTCATGGATTATTTTTACAGCTTTTAGGAGTCCATTCCATAGTTGTGTGCTTACGTAGGAGAAGCTGGATGCGTAGATTGTTTTATATTTAAGTCTGAGTTTAGGTATGATCATGATGATCCGATTCTGTTTCTGGTTGGTAGATCTATTAGGTCTGTCATGTATCTTGGGACTTCGCTGTAGATTATTTTATGGACAAAGGTGTAGATTTTGAAGATGATCCGTTCTTTGATTGGGAGCCAGTGCAACCTTTCTCGGAGGGGTTTAGCACTTTCGAAGTGTGATTTACCAAATATCAGCCTGGCAGCTGTGTTTTGGGCAGTCTGGAGTTTTTTTGTGAGTTCTTTACATTCTGCATAGATTTTGTTGCAGTAATCTACATGGCTTAGGACCATTCATTGTATTAGGTTTTGAAAGATTTCCCTCAGGAAGAAAGGTTTTATTTGTTTAAGTTTCCACATTGAATAGAACATTTTCTTTATTACAGAGTTTACTTGGCTCTCAAGGGTAAGGTTGTGGTCAATTGTGACGCCGAGTATTTTTAGGCTGTCTGAGGTGGGGAGGATGCCTTCTAGTGTGTTTATGGTTGTGGGTTTGTACTTGTTATGTTGAGATGAGAGGATGAGGCAGTGTGTTTTTTCAGTGTTCAGTTTCAGTTGGAATGAATTTGCCCAGGAGTTCATGATGTTCAGGCCGTCATCTTTTTTGAGATGCAGTGACCAGGATTGAACACAATATTCACAGTGTGGTCGCACCATGGAGCGATGCAAAGGCATTTATAACATCCTCATTTTTGTTTTCTATTCCTTTCTTAATAATACCCAACATTTTATTTGCTTTCTTAGCCGCCACCATACATTGAGCAGAGGGATTCAACGTATTATCAATGATGACACCTAGATCCCTTTCTTGGTCGGTGCCTCCTAATGAGGAACTTTGCATTACGTAGCTATATTTTGGGTTCCTCTTTCCCACATGCATCACTTTGCTCATATTTAATTGTCTTCTTCCATTTAGATGCCCAGTCTCCCAGTCTTGTAAAGTCCTCTTATAATTTTTCACAGGCCTCTTGCGATTTATCAACTTTAAATAACTTTGTGTTGTCAGCAAATTTAATTACCTCACTACTTACTCCCATCTCTAGATCATTTATAAATATGTTAAAAAGCAGTGGTCCCAGCACAGACCCCTGGGGAACCCCACTGTCTACCCTTCTCCATTGAGAAGGCGGCTGAGGGGAGATATGATAGAGGTCTATAAAATAATGAGTGGAATTGAATGGGTAGATGTGAAGCGTCTGTTTATGCTTTCCAAAAATACTAGGACTAGGGGGCATGCGATGAAACTACAATGTAGTAAATTTAAAACGCATTGTTGAAAAATTTTCTTCACTCAACGTGTAATTAAACTCTGGAATTCGTTGCCAGAGAATGTGGTAGGGGCGGTTAGCTTAGCGGAGTTTAAAAAAGGTTTGGACCGTAAATGTGTTTGCTATTTCGGTTGATGATAAATACAATATTATGGATATTCTGAAAGCTTGACAGGTTGTGTCCTGAGGAGCAGGTTAAGAATTTTTGGGTTAAGTGGTGGCTGGAAGGTTATAGCTGGAGGAGCAGAGGATGGTTCTTACAGTAATTCATCTTCCAGTAGCAGTGGTCGTGGTTCTTTTATGATTTTGCTTAGGTTTTCTAGCTTTGAGTAGTGTTAGTGAAAATGGTAGCAGCTTCATTTTTCTCCTCTTCCTGTATTTGTAATAGGTTTTTCTTAGGTAGTTTTTGAGTGAGCATGCAGTTTTCCTTGGAGATGGCTTAGGGTAATTAGCACTTTTGTTTGAAGGATTCAGTTAGAACTTTAAGGTGCTTAGCCTTTTATATTGGGTCAGTGGTGGTATCTTGTAGCTTGGCTGTGTATGATGAGCTTTTTTGGGTGTGAAGGGTGGGCTCTGGACCTATGAAGGTATGTGCATTTGTCACTTAGTTTCCTATATATTGATGTTTGCAAGTGTCCCTGTGTATGAACAGGCATCTCTTTTCATGGAGTAATTCATAAATTCGATTGTAGGATGGAAGGTACTGAAAGAGTTGTAAATATGCTTAAAATTCTCTTCTTGGACTAAATCATGAAGATACTACAGTGTAACTAATATTATATGAAATTTTTTGTGTAGAATATACTTAAGATTGTATCTTCCAATTTTCTTATGGAAAAAATGAGACAAATTCCTTTTCCTTATTATCCTGCTAGACTAGTAGGTGTTATATCCCTTCAGTAGCAGATGGAGATAGAGAAGCTGAAGATTCCAAACGACATCATCAGTTTAACAGGTGGTGCAGGTGGGAGTCTGTCAGTATTTCTCTGCCTCCAGCAGATGGTGCAAGAAAGGAAAGGAAATTATTACAACTAAATTTCTCGTTGTTTCTTTTACTTTTTAATTGCTAATATATTTTATATATGGTCTAAAAGTTGAATGTTGAATAAAGGGACTTTTTTAGTTAAATTGTTTTATATTAGGGATGTGATTTCCAAGAGTTTTATCACTTCTTTCATCTTTGTTTGTTTGTGGCATACTGGTTTCCACCTCCTGAGAATCTTAAAACATTTATGGGTTAATTCTACAAAGGAAGGGGCCAACATTTAGGCATCATATAGTAAGTAACTATGCACATGTCTTTGATAGTGCATAGTTTGCAGGTGGGCATACAGATGGACAGTTTACCTGTACGTTATGTTCGTATCTCCAGAATCTTTGTGCGAGCATTTACACCAGTACTGTGTTGGCGTAAGTGCTCGCACATAACATATATCTGGTGCTTAGGGCTCCTCTGGGCGCCTAAATACAGTGGGGGAAATAAGTATTTGATCCCTTGCTGATTTTGTAAGTTTGCCCACTGACAAAGACATGAGCAGCCCATAATTGAAGGGTAGGTTATTGGTAACAGTGAGAGATAGCACATCACAAATTAAATCCGGAAAATCACATTGTGGAAAGTATATGAATTTATTTGCATTCTGCAGAGGGAAATAAGTATTTGATCCCTCTGGCAAACAAGACCTAATACTTGGTGGCAAAACCCTTGTTGGCAAGCACAGCGGTCAGACGTCTTCTGTAGTTGATGATGAGGTTTGCACACATGTCAGGAGGAATTTTGGTGCACTCCTCTTTGCAGATCATCTCTAAATCATTAAGAGTTCTGGGCTGTCGCTTGGCAACTCGCAGCTTCAGCTCCCTCCATAAGTTTTCAATGGGATTAAGGTCTGGTGACTGGCTAGGCCACTCCATGACCCTAATGTGCTTCTTCCTGAGCCACTCCTTTGTTGCCTTGGCTGTATGTTTTGGGTCATTGTCGTGCTGGAAGACCCAGCCACGACCCATTTTTAAGGCCCTGGCGGAGGGAAGGAGGTTGTCACTCAGAATTGTACGGTACATGGCCCCATCCATTCTCCCATTGATGCGGTGAAGTAGTCCTGTGCCCTTAGCAGAGAAACACCCCCAAAACATAACATTTCCACCTCCATGCTTGACAGTGGGAACGGTGTTCTTTGGGTCATAGGCAGCATTTCTCTTCCTCCAAACACGGCGAGTTGAGTTCATGCCAAAGAGCTCAATTTTTGTCTCATCTGACCACAGCATCTTCTCCCAATCACTCTCGGCATCATCCAGGTGTTCACTGGCAAACTTCAGATGGGCCGTCACATGTGCCTTCCGGAGCAGGGGGACCTTGCGGGCACTGCAGGATTGCAATCCGTTATGTCGTAATGTGTTACCAATGGTTTTCGTGGTGACAGTGGTCCCAGCTGCCTTGAGATCATTGACAAGTTCCCCCCTTGTAGTTGTAGGCTGATTTCTAACCTTCCTCATGATCAAGGATACCCCACGAGGTGAGATTTTGCGTGGAGCCCCAGATCTTTGTCGATTGACAGTCATTTTGTACTTCTTCCATTTTCTTACTATGGCACCAACAGTTGTCTCCTTCTCGCCCAGCGTCTTACTGATGGTTTTGTAGCCCATTCCAGCCTTGTGCAGGTGTATGATCTTGTCCCTGACATCCTTAGACAGCTCCTTGCTCTTGGCCATTTTGTAGAGGTTAGAGTCTGACTGATTCACTGAGTCTGTGGACAGGTGTCTTTCATACAGGTGACCATTGCCGACAGCTGTCTGTCATGCAGGTAACGAGTTGATTTGGAGCATCTACCTGGTCTGTAGGGGCCAGATCTCTTACTGGTTGGTGGGGGATCAAATACTTATTTCCCTCTGCAGAATGCAAATAAATTCATATACTTTCCACAATGTGATTTTCCGGATTTAATTTGTGATGTGCTATCTCTCACTGTTACCAATAACCTACCCTTCAATTATGGGCTGCTCATGTCTTTGTCAGTGGGCAAACTTACAAAATCAGCAAGGGATCAAATACTTATTTCCCCCACTGTATAGGTACATTTTTATAGATTTGCCTCCTTGAGTCTCAATTTGAATTTTTATTTAAAAAGTTTCAGAATCCTTATAGCCAACACTTGGACAAGAAGAGTGATTGGTCCTATTGAACATGTGAATATCACATGCAAAATTAAAGTAAGTTGGCATTAAAGAAGTACTTAGTGTGGTGGTGATATTACACAGCTCTGGATAAGCTGTGGTGTGTTCAAACTCAAATGCTGCTACTCAGGGTGTTCATCTTGTTTAGGAACTGCAGCGTAAATCCTTTCCAATCTCCTCAGCCTCCTTTTATTGAGAACTGTTGTATGCTTGGGTGAGCTAATCGTTTTTGTCTCATGGTGTTTTCTGTGCAGTTTCACAAGCGTTGCACTGTAAACCTCATGGAAGCTTGTATACGTTACCGTACTTGACGGATAGTCTGATGAAGGACTCTGGGACCCTCAGCCAGTCAGAGTGGTGGGAGCTTCTCTTCTTCATTAAGAAACTGGAACCACAAGAACAGCAAGAAGTCAGCTGCCTTATTGAGCAGAACCTTCAAGAACAGGTAATGGGAAATAGGGGAAAGGGATAGAATCTGGAAGGACGAGTGGAGGAATGGAGGTAGGAAGAGGACAGAATCGGGGGGAAGAGGGTAAGCACAAGAAGAGCATAACTAGGATGAGCAGGTAATTGAAAGAGGGAAACCAAACGGGTGTAAGACCAGACTTTGGAGGAGTAGATGACGGCAAGGAGGAGGAACTTGGAGGTGGACTGAAATAGAGGAGCTAGGTGATAATCACTACACCTCTTCTCAGGAAATCTTAACTACCCCAACTTGACATTTCGTCCTTTAGATTGTAAGCTCTTCTGAGCAAGGACTGTCCTTATTTGTTAATTTGTACAGCGCTGCGTAACCCTAGTAGCGCTCTAAAAATGTTTAGTAGTAGTAGGATTGAACTGGGGGGAGAGAGTGTATAGTTGTAGTGGAGCACGGTGCTGGTGATGAAAGGAAAGGGGATGAATTGATGTGAGGGTAGAGGTCTGGAGGGGCAGTTAGTTAATGGATGGAGGGATAGGTAACAGCAAAGAAACCAAAATCAGGACAAAGGGCAGTAGGTAAAGAAGTACTGGGAAGAGGAGAGGATTGGAAGGAGCAGTTTAGGGCAAGGAAATTGTTGCTGAGAGATAAAAAGAATGATTGGGAAACTGGAACATCGAGCCACCAAAAAAAAATGTTTGGGGTAGAGGGAGAGAGGAATGGGCAGCTAGATAGAGAGAAAGGAAGAGAAGTGGGAGGGCTAGGAAGTAATGGGGAAAGGTGTGTAGGTAGGAGGAAGAAATTCAGGGTGGTCAGGGATGTGGAAGGGACAGATAGTGTAGTGAATGAGGAAAGGAGCATGGGGGTGAGGGTGTGGGAGAGATGAAACCTGAGAGAATTAGTCAAATCTAGGGCTCAGAGTGAGTAAGGCTGTATCCTGAACGTATGAGTGTACCTTTCTCTGTGATTACATGCCATCGTGGTGAAAGATGCTCTCTTCGTAGCCTCTTCCTCTCACCGAGACTTAAGTCTAAACCCAGCTTTTGGGGGATATAGTCTCATCTAGGACAGGCCTTTTAGAAGCTTCCAGTCAGTAAGATTTTGTGGATTACTGTGTTGAGAACAAACGGCATTGAAGGGATCTCCCGAATACTTCCAAGTGACTTGGATTGGCCACTGTCAAAGAGAGGATGCTGGGCTCAGTCGACCATTGTTCTGACCAGCGAGTATGTTTGATACTGTATGTAAAATTGGATTCTTACAACAAATTACTTTCTCATGCATTATTTTTTGTTATGTATCTTATACTGTTTGTTGTAAGCCATATTGAACTCAGTTTTGTTTGGGATAATGTGGCACAGGGGCGTAGCCATACCTCGACGGGAGGGGGGCACATTTTAGCCCGCTGACACCGCTGCAAAAGAACCTTGGCTGGCAGGGGTCCCCAACCCCCACCAGCTGAAATGTTGGTCTGTCTTGCGCTGTTCTCTTATTGCCTCTCCTGTTTTCAGCGTGCCCTGCACGCTCGTTTTGCTGAAACTGAGCATGTGCGAGCATACTCAGTTTCATTGAAACGAGAGCGTGCACTGCACCACTGAAAACAGGAGAGGCAAAATAAGACAGCACGGGACAGACAAATGCTTCAGCTGGCGGGGGTTGGGGACCCCCACCAGTCAAACTGGGGGCCCCAGAGCCAATTTGGGGGGCCCAGGCCCTCGTGGCCCCCTGTAGCTACGCCACTGATGTGGGATATAAATATCACAAATAAAATCACTGGCTGTCCCGCTAAGGTGGGCTGTTTCCATGCAGCCACCAAGGTAAGCTTACTGGTGACAAAAACATGAATCACCAACTTGTGCACCTCTGGCTTCACCCCATATGGTTTAAAGTATAAAAGACTGTGTTCCGCCCTCAGGTAAGTCACTTGCGTTAAGGTGGAAATAAATTGATGCACCATTGGCCCAATATTGCTGTGCAACCACTCACGATACATGTCGCCCACAGTGCCGCCTGCTCTCCAAGATCGATCTGTGCCCTTACGGAATATCTTCAAGAGGTGCTGTGGGGTGTAGTTCCACCGATAGACAACCTTAAGCAAGTAGTGATAAATTGGGCTTTCTTCCTAAGAACCACATTTGGATGCCCAGACACTCCCCTCTTGCAAAGGTCTTCCTACGATTTAACAATTTTAAATGTGATCACCTCACTTGTGGTTCCCATTTCCAGATGTTTTATGAATAAGTTAAAAAGCACCAGTTCCAGTATGGATCCCAGTGGTCTACACCGTCCTTCTTGACTGCTCTGTTTTCTGTATTAACCCGTTCTCAATACATTATCTGTAGCCGTATGACTTTTTCTTTTCCTCAGTAGTTTCTCATGAGGGACTTTGTTGAATGCTTTCTGAAAATCCAGAGTATTTTACCCGAGTCTATCCACTTTTGCTTTCATCTTGCTTTTCTATTGCTGGACTGGCGGAGTGGACTGTGTGATATACTCCAGCATTGAAGAAATAGTTGAAGGCAGTGTTATTTAATCAAACTTTCAGATTGGTTCAATAAAGTGATTTTTCTTTTAAGAGGCGGTGCTTGGTCAGGTTTAATTTATGCTCATTCTTGGATATAGGAGTTGGCTCTTTTTTGTGCTTTGTAGCCTGTGTTTTATGTTTTTTTATCTTTCATTTTTGTCTGTTTTCTCTCCATTTTTTTTTTGGGGGGGGGGGGGGAGGTAGGATATTTTAATGTGGTGTTTGTTAGGAAGGTGTTTCATTCATTTATTGTTTATATGTATTTGATTACATATTGTAATCTGCATAGTTTAATGCGGAATATAAATGAAAGAAATAACAATAAGTATGACCCCTCATTGCAGAACTTCCTTTCAGTTGAAAGATGCCTGCCTCCTGTATATTTATGCCCTGGAGGTATTTAAATGTCTTTTGTCATATCTCCCCTCATTCGTCTTTCTTCCAAAGTATACTGTCCTCTTATGTTTCAAGACCAAGACCACTGACCATTTTAGTAGACAACTTCTGGACCAACTGCATCCCATTGAAGATAGCATAGAGTACTCTAAACCAGGTTTCACAGAGGCACCATTGCCCAAACATTCCCATTGCCTTTTCTACCTCTTTGACCACCTTCAGATTATCAACACAGAATTACTTCACTTCCTTAATCTGCCTCTTCCTTGGGTTTTTTTGTAGCCCAAATTCATAACCCGCTAGTTTGTTAGCAATAAACTTTAGCTGCCAAATTCAAGAACTTTCTTCAACTTTCGTTAGATTGGTCATCGGCTTATCTCTACCTTCTAGGGTGTCTAGGGTTCTGTTGTAAATTTTTGTACTGTCTACAATGAGGCAAGCCTTTCCTGACAGTCTTCTGCAGTATCACTTATGAAAATATTAAAAAGAACAGGAGCAAGGACAATCCCTGTGGCACACCACTGGTAATGCTCTTTGTTGCTTCACACTCAACTAGTTTCTAACCCAGTCAGTCACTTTCAGGCCCATACCAACAGCTGTGTCAAAGGCTTTGCTGAAATCTTATTGCTCTCCCTCAATCTAACTCTCTGATCACCCTGTCAATAAAACAACGTTACCTCAGTTTCTGTAATTCACTGAATTCCAGAACCTGTTCTCTGCTTTAGAAGCATTTCCATTCATTTGTTCACCTCTGAGGTCAGACAAACCAATCCGTGATTCCCAACCTCCTCTTTAGAAACCACATCTGCCCTTCTCCAGCCCTTTGGGACGTCCCTTCGTACTCTTGGATGTGTTCTTTCTAGCCCATTGTGTTGTCTGCTGTTAGATTAGCAGTCTTCTGAAAATCACTTCTGTTACTATTTGTCTTTTGTTTTCTGTGGCCCTTTTCCTGGCTCTTCATCTCTGAATAGAGGACAGAAATATGTGTTATACATGTTGGCACAAATGATACTGCTGGGAACCCCATATGAATGTATAAAGAGAAGATGAAGCTAGATTCATTGTTTTGTTAGCTCGAATGTTTTAAGATAAACCTCCCTGAATAATTTGAGGCCAGCGACTCTGTATAACACATGTAATTGATTTGGTATTTTGGTTGTGTGCTTGTGAATATTTTTCTGTTGTGTGATTAGGCTTTTCTATCAAAGAAATGACATTCTTTTTTTGGTAATTTTAATTTTTAAATGTAAACTGCTTTATATTGAAGAAGATAAGCGGTATATGAATTTCAAAATAAGCATAAACATCATAATTCCTTTGTGTTTCCAAATATTACAGCCATCTAGAAAGAACAAATTTGGAAACTTTTTATTCTTTGAAAGTGGGGTAAGTAGTGTTAATTGTTTGTATGCTATCTCATATACACACACACTTACCCCATAGTTATACTGAACCTTTACAGAATCCCTTTGCAAATCTGACCAGTGTAACAAGTCTCTTAACCCAGTGAGAGAATCCAGACCTTGCTCTACTGTAGTCTTCTCCTTGCTACCAGGTAGAATATTCTTAACAAAACGTAGCTTTTTTTTTTTCTAGTTTATTAACGTTTTATTTTTTCCAGAAAGTTGTGCTATGCACAGTTTTTCACTGCAAGATTGAGGTGCAGTTCACTGTAAGCATCAATAAATGTTGATCTGTTCTGTAGCCTATACAGAGCAGAACTAGAAAAATATCCAAACTATGGTATTATTATTATTTGTTACATTTGTATCCCACATTTTCCCACCTATTTGCAATCTCAATGTGGCTTACATAGGACTGTAGTGGTATTGTCTCAGTAGCGGCAATATAAAATCTCTCTTCCTTAGCATCCTCCGAGACCAGTCCAGAACTTGTGGATGTTGTGTCCTCAATCTTCAGAGGGAGACAGAAAAAGAAAATAGTTCTGTGTGTTTCGCCCCTTAAGGATATCGTGCAGTCATAGAATGTTCAGTATTTTTTTCTGTCTCCAGCAGATGGTGGACGGACCATGCAGCCACTGCATGTTTTTTTTCTCAAGATATAATTCCTTATCCTTTTGGACAGTAGTACAAGGGGGTTCCTCCTAAGAGATTTATGCTCTTTTTTAGGATTTTACAGTGACTTGCTTGCAGCTGAGGAGGTGATAACTTTCTTCCTTCTGTTTCAGACTGAGAGTGTTCTCTCTCCCGAAAGGTACCGGATCACCATGCCTGTTAGGTTATTTCTTTGGGTCTCACAGTGCTCAGGGAGTGCATAGTGTGTTTTCTTTGTGTGCCCATATATCTGGAACATAGCATTTCATGCCTTCCAGCTGATTCAGGATGTTCTTCAGTATTGCTGGGATTCTTGTATCCAGGCTCCTGCAGTTCACAGTCTGGGCTGTTCTGAAATTTTCTGGAGTTCCCAGTATAGTTTCCGCCACCTTGTCTTCCACATAGGAATTTGTTTTTAAAAGCAGCAGTGCTTCCTGGGAGATTCCTGTAATGGGAATATCCTTTCTGCCTTCCCACCCTATCAGATATTCATTAGATGGGGGTATTAAAATCTTAACTGTGAAATTAGGCCAAAATCATCATTCCCATTGTAACCTGGCTCTCGCCACCTCCACCACTAGCTCAGTCTCTTGGGCAGAGCCCCCCACAGACCCAGGCCACTTACAGTACATCCTTTTTTGCCTTCACTTTTTCCTCTCAGTCTATCACATAATTCACCATTTGAGCTTGGGAGTATGTCAAGGTCTGGAATACAGATCCAAGGCAATGGGGTGTACAGTTAAGGCTTCATAAGAGTGCTCTGCCAGTCCGGGAAAGCAAGTAAAGAACCACTGTGTACTCTAAGGATTTGATTTTTTTTTTTAATGCGAAACTCAACTTTACTAAACATTCTGCAGCCAGCAGGCAAAACAGGTTATAACTCCATGTATGCAGTTCTCAATCTTGACTCCAAACGTCTCCTGTCCATTTGATATTGTGTATTACAACCCAACTGCTTTCCAACTTGATTCGTGTGGTAAACCCCAAGTATTTACATATGTAAAGCTCCACCTGTCTTTTACCCATTCCTTTGGGCTAGTATTAATCCAAGGCTGCTCCTTATATCTTGGACCACAATCCTTATCTCCTTCAGGCACAGACTCTTCAGGCTGTTCCTTCCAGCGATTCACTTCTCAGAGCTGCACCCTGACCTTGAACAGGCTTCCCCTGCTCTGGTTCTTGCTCCTGAGCTGGTCAACCTTTACCCACCCGGAGCACCACACTCTCTTTCTCAGCTGCTACCGTTAGGGCAGCAACTGTTCCTTTATTCAGCCTTGGTTTATTCTTCCTGTCTAGGACCTCGCTGTCCTCCAAGAGACCCGGCGGGGTTACAGGCAACCAAAGACCCTGTTTAAGGCACACTACTAGCATTTATCATCTCCCTAGTACCTTCTGCCATGTCATTCACTAACTCAGAACACTTTCTCTCTGCAATTTCCCAAAGCACTCCCCATTTGCTGGACCTCTATCCGCTCTCAAAGTTACTCCCTCTCCCCAGAAACTCTGGAGAGCTCTACATACTAAACCCTAGTGATCCCCATTGTAATGGAGAATTATACAGTGGACTACTGACTGTTGCCTTTTGAATCACTGGTAGTTGGCAAAATCCTAAGACTTGACAGGATACCACTCCTTCCTCCTCAGGGCTATAGTATTACTTTCTGTTGGCTTACGTCAGCACATTTAGTGCTGATTCAGAGATTTTTTTTTGTTTGTTTGTTTTTAGCTGTGATTTTCAGCTCTTATCAGTACCTGAGCATGTGACAGACTTGGCTCTGTTGCTGTCTTGCAAAACTGAAGTGTCCTCTGTTTTGGGAAAGCTGAGAATGTCATCTGTATAGTAAAACTGGAAGACTTGCCTGTTTTGGCAGCAGTTTTGACAACTAAAAATCTCAACCAGTTGTGACCATTTCTGGGAATAGGTAACTAAAGTCACCAGAAACAAAAAAATGAGGTTTTTAATGAATTCTGTTAGAGCAAAACAATTTGTTTCACATAAAACATGTAGCTTTTACAGACTGCTTATGGGTCCATGACATGAGAAACCGGCCCTTCTCAACATTTTGGAGCTGCTACTTTTACATTTTCCCAGAGATGGTGACATTCGTCAAACTAAAACCGTCAACAGCTTTGACCAACTGAAGGGGCTATTGTGGCTACCTGAAAAAGTCAGATGTACTGATAACCTGGGTCGGCTGTTCTTGGCGATACAAGAGAGTCAGCTATATTAGCAGCAGAAGGACTTTGATATCTTTCAAGGCTGAAAAGATCGGCTGTTTGACCAAGTTGGAAGAGGCAGTTATCTGACCAGTCTGGAGTACTCCGCTGTCTTGCCAAGGTGGAAGTCGTCCATTCTGTTACCAAAGATGATTGTCGCTTTTTTTTTCCCCAAAGCTAAAACGGTCAGCTGTTTTCTCAGGCTGAATGGGTCAGCTGTTTTATCTCTCTTAGTTTTCAGCTCCATTTTAGCTCACTCTTACCTCATTTACTTTGGGACTATCTGCTGTGTTCTGTTCTAATATATAAACTGTGCTTCATCTTCCAGTTTCCACTGGTTTCCTCTCTGAAGCTATCAGTGATAATTTACCAGGGAGTGGTTTGTTTGTTTTTTTCTGGTTTTCCTGAGGATCTTTGAATTCTGAGGCCATACACTGTGCTTCATCTTGGGGATCCTTCTGGTATTAACATTTCAGACCTTCAGCTGCTCTACAGTCACAGTAGTTTTTTCCTTCCAGTTGCTTTTTGCACAGAGCACTGGGAATCTCTTTACCATATTATGTTTTTCTCTCATTTATTTACTATTTATTTTTAAAGAAAGGCAGATGACAGACAACTCTGATGGGTATGCTTTTCATTTCTTTTTGCAGCAGTTTCTTCTTTTAGTTTCTATAGAAAGCATATCTGGCAACTCAGTAGGGCCTGGCGGAGTTTGCTGTCAGTCTCCATTGAGGCCACTTTGTCACATCTTTCTTGCAACTTTCTGGGCATAGCAACTCTTTAATGCAATGATCTTCTGCTCCACTGGCTCGGCTCTACCTTTGTAGCATTTTACTTGTTCATCGGGTAAATCTCTCTTTTCCTCAGCGACCCTCCAGACCGGTCAAGACGCGTGGGTTATGTCCTCCTAGGTTATGTCCTCCTACCAGCAGAGGGAGACTGAGAAAACACTAAGCTTTTGAAGCCTGTATATATAACCTGTGCAGAACCTCCACTAGCCAGTATTTTCTCAGTCTCAGCAGAGGTAGCAGTTGACAGCCTGTGCAGTCTCCAATAATCTGGTGAGGTAGTTTGTCATTGGGTCGTAGGATTTTTTCCTTCCAAACTTTATTCTGTTGCAGTACCCTGTACGTGTGTGTAAAAAAAAAAAAGTGCTTTGGGGCCCTGGGTCTGGTGGGGCCCAGTTTTTTCCCCCTGGGGTGTTACACCTATGTTTGGGTCCCTCCCCCTGTGCTGCTCTCTATTTCTGTTTGCTTGGCAGCTTTGTGCCTCGGCTGCTTTCTCAGTATTGTAGCCTTGAGTGCCTTACAATTTCCAGATGCCAGAATTAGAGTACTGTGCCTTTAAGGTCAGTTATTCTATTTCGTTTTGCTTGGCAGCTTTGTGCCTCGGCTGCTTTCTCAGTATTGTAGCCTTGAGTGCCTTACAATTTCCAGATGCCAGAATTAGAGTACTGTGCCTTTAAGGTCAGTTATTCTATTTCGTTTTGCTTGGCAGCTTTGTGCCTCGGCTGCTTTCTCAGTATTGTAGCCTTGAGTGCCTTACAATTTCCAGCTGCCAGAGTTGGAGTACTGTGCCTTTAAGGGCATTTATTTCTTTATTTTCAGCGGACCGAACGGGGGTTTAGATTCCTTGCTGGAACGAGGGAGCAGCGCTTTCTTCAGTGCTTTTGCAGTGTGAGTGAGATTTTGGTTTGGCGCGTTTGCTGAACAGCTTTTCCCGTCCCTCATGGTTTATGGCGGCCCAGCTCCTCCGATGTCGCGCGTGCTCGTGGCGAGGGGTAGAGGCACCGGGCGCTCAGTGTAGCTTTGCGGTGCACCTATAAAAGTGGCTGTGGCTCCCCCCGACTTGACCGCGGAGGGATCGATGGTGTCGGGAGTCTCCGGGTCAGCGGGAGCGTAGGCAGGGCCGCTGTCAGCGGGAACAGTTTCGGCGGGAACAGCCGCCATCTTGAGTCCGACGCGGCCCGTGGAGCCAGCTGTTTTTGGGCCTGCGGCCTCCGTTTTTGGCACAAAAGGGCCTAATGACGGTCCAGGAATGGTGGGCTTTCCTCCAGATTTTGTCTGGACGCGGTATCAGGCCTGGAGATCGGGACCCCCCTCCCCCCCCCCCCCAATTGGAAGAGGGGGCTGTTTTCTGCTTGGCTGAGAGACCACGGTTAGAGTGGTCAGAGGACAGGCAATGTTTTTCTCCTGTAGCTGCAGAAGCTGCGCTTAGTGATCTGGGGGAGTCAGATGGAATTGACGGCTCTCAGGAGCAGGATTGTTGGATTCCTGGAGAGGATCCTTCAGTAGTGCGGATTTTCCATAAAGATGAGCTGTCAGAACTCATAGATCAGGTGTCGTCCACCCTTCAGTTTGGTCCTGAGGTGGCTTTGGGGGAAACTGTCCAGGATCCGTTGGTGAAGGGCATTCAGCGTCAGGCGTGATCCTTCCCTATGAACAAGGATCTCCGGGAGATGATTTGTCAGGAATGGGATTTGCCGTGTAAGGTGGCAAAGGCAATGGCGAGGCTTTATCCCCTCCCTCAGGACGATAGGGATTCCTTTAAGGCTCCCATGGTAGATGCAGTAGTGACGGCAGTAATTATAGCTACGGCTATCCTGGTTGATGGAGGAACGGCCCTCCGTGATCCTCAGGATAGAAGGTTGGGATCTTTTCTCAAGCGTAGTTTTGTTTTGTCGGCTCTAGCCCTGCAGGCCTTGGTTTGTGGGGGTCTGGTAGCTCGGGCATGTTTTCGTTGGGCCGAGAAGCTCCTGGATGATTCGGTAGATGTTGCTTCATCCTTTTTGTCTGAGGCTTTTATGATTTGTTGCGTACTTCAGACAAAAAAAAAAAAAAATATGGCTATGGTTGTGGGTCTCTGCCACTTAAGGGAGCTATGCTCTTTGGAGAAGATTTGGACAAGTTAGTGTGAGGTCTTAGTGATACCAAGGTTCTATGGCTTCCAGATTTTCGGTTCAAGGCAGGGGCCAGAACTAGTTCCTCTCGGGGACGGTTTAGGGAGGCTCAGCGGTATAGGCCGGGCAGATCGAGTGGGACCTACCCCTAGCTGTCTGTTCGTCTGTCCAATTTAGATTGTAAGCTCTGTTGAGCAGGGACTGTCTTTTCATGTTAATTTGTACAGCGCTGCGTAAGTCTAGTAGCGCTATAGAAATGTTTAATAGTAGTAGTAGTAGGACCTCTAGGGGTCGGTTTTTCCAGCGCACACAGTTCTTTCGTGAGAGTCGTCGCGGTGGGCGTGGCTTTTCCGCGGGAGGTTAGTATTCAGGCCGCAATTCCCAATGAAGGTGTGGCGGCTTAGGCTCTGTTGCATGTTGGGGCTCGGCTGAGTCTGTTTTACCAGAGCTGGGCCCAAATCAGGTCAGATCAGTGCGTTCTCAAGGTGTTTCGAGGCGGATATGCGCTGTAATTCGAAAGCTGTTCTCCCGAAGTGTTTCTGGAATCCCTCTGTCGGTCTTGGAGCAAGAGGGCAGCAGTGAGGGACACTCTGCGGTGGCTGCTCGCGTTGGGAGCCGTGGTTCCTGTTCCTTCAGATCAGCACCGCTCAGGGTGCTATTTGATCTATTTTGTGGCCCACAAGAGAGAGGACACTTTTCGTCCCATTTTAGATCTCAAAAGGGTCAATGCGGCACTCAAGGTGCCCTCTTTCCGAATGGAGACGTTGCGGTCGGTCACTGGTGCGGTCTGGAAAGGAGAGTTTCTCACTTCCCTGGATTTGACGGAAGCTTATCTTCACTTTCCTTCGTGCGGCCTTTTGGTTCCAAGTTACAGGGGCCGATTCGTCGGTTCCTTGCAGAGAAGGCGCCGACGGCCCATACTTATCGTCAGGTCCTGGGCCTGATGGCGGCGACCATAGAGGTAGTTCCGTGGGCCAGGGCGCACATGCGTCAGGTACAGTCAGCTCGGCTCAGTCGTTGGTCCCCTCTGTCGCAGGACTTGGAGAGGTGTTGTCCGCTGTCGGTGGCCCCTCGTCTCAGTCTCCGATGGTGGCTCAACCCGCGCAATTTGGGAGTCCCCACAGGGGCTGGTAATGGTCATGGATGCCAGTCTGCAAGGTTGGGGGGCCACATTGTCTCAGTCAGGTAGCTCAAGGCCGGTGGTCTCGGGCAGAAGCAGAGTGGTCCATCAAACCGGCTGGAACTCGGGCCATTCGGGTGGCGCTCCAGGCCTTGCCGTCGGTGGTTCGCCACAAGGCAGTCCGAGTGCTCTGCGACAACGCCATGGCAGTAGCGTATGTCAACCGTCAAGGGGGGACGAAGAGCCTTGGCGGCGCAGTTGAACTCATCTTCAGGCTCTCTTGGCAGCGCATGTGGCCGGGGTAGGTCACATAGATGCAGATTATCTCAGCAGGCACACTCTAGATCCCAGAGAGTGGTCTTTTCTTCGGTCAGTGTTCCAGCGAGTTGTGTCGGTCTGGGGACTTTCGGTGATAGATCTTAGGGCAACGGCTCGCTATGCGCAAGTTCAGAGATTTTTTTTTTTTTTTTTTTTTTTTCAGTCGCTGAAGAGACCCTCGAGCGGAGGGAATCGACGCTCTTCTGTTGCCTTGGCCTCGGGAGTGGCTGTATGTGTTTCCTCCGTGGCTGTTAGTCGGTCAAGTAATATAGCGCATCGAACATCACTCCGGTCGGGTGATTCTGGTGGCTCCGGATTGGCAGCGTCGACCATGGTACGGAGACCTGGTGCGGTTGGCAGGGGCGGCGGCCCTGCCTTTGTTGGGATCAGTTCTGTGTCAAGGCCCGATAATCAAGCCGGATCCGGCTCGGTTTTCGCTTACGGCTTGGCTCTTGAGCGGCACAAGTTGAAGAAGAAGGGGCTTTCGTCCAGTGGCTTTGCTACGATGTTGAGTTGCCGTAGACGATCCACTTCCTTGGCGTAGGTCCGGGTTTGGAGAATCTTTGAGCACTTGTGTGAAGACCATCGAGTTCGGCCGTTTCGCTCTTCGGTGGTGGAAGTTTTGGAATTTTTGCATGATGGTGTTGATAGGGGTCTGGCCTTGTCTACACTGAAGGTTCAGGTGGCAGCTTTGTCATGTTTTCGTGGGAAGCTTCAGTGAAAGTCCTTCGCTTCTGTGCCTCAGGTAGTGCGTTTTTTGAAGGGTGTTAAGTTGCTGCGTCCGCCTCAGTGACGGATGGTGCCTCCGTGGGATTTGAAGCTAGTTTTGAATGCTTTGATCAGGCCTCCGTTTGGGCCTCTGGTATCGGCATCTTGTAAGGATTTATCTTTAAAGATGGTCTTGTTGGTGGCGATTACTTCAGCACGGAGGGTTTCAGAGCTTCAGGCTTTGTCTTGTAGGGAACCATTTTTGTCCTTTCTGAGGGAAGGTTTCGTTGCGGACGGTGCTTTCCTTTTTTGCCCAAGGTGGTTTCCGAGTTCCATGTTAATCAGGTCATCTCTCTGCCAGTGTTCAGTGATATGGCTGGAGATTCGGAGCAACGTGGTATTGCCAAGCTGGATGTCAGGAGAGTTTTGAGTTGTTATCTCTCTGGAACTCAGGACTTCAGAGCCTCTGACCGTTTGTTCGTTCTTCATGGTGGCCCAAAGAAGGGTGCAGCGGCTCCTAAGGTGACCATAGCACGGTGGTTGAAGGAGGCGGTTGCATCTGCTTACTTGGTGAAGGGTCCTGTGGTGCCTAGGGGCTGGTCTGCTCATTCCACTAGGGAAATGGCAGCCTCGTGGGCGGAGAATAGTATGATTTCTCCATTAGATATTTGTCGGGCTGCGGTTTGGTTTTCGTTGCATTCCTTTGTGAAGCATTATAGGATTCCTGTGCATGCGAAGGACGAGGTGCGCTTTGGGGCAGCAGTTTTGACCTCTGGCCTTAGTAGGTCCCTCCCATAAGTTAGTTACTGCTCTGGTACGTCCCACGCGTCTTGACCGGTCTGGAGGGTCGCTGAGGAAGGTGAAATTAGATCTTACCTGCTAATTTTCTTTCCTCTAGACCCTCCAGACCGGTCAAGAGCCCGCCCTGTCTGTATTGGAGGCCAGGAGGTGTGTTTGTTGGATAATTCTTGGCTGCTGTAGATTGTTGTTTCTCTAATTGCAGACTCTGTTTATTTCTGTTTTGTGATAGGAGTCTGGGACAGGTGAGGCTCTTCTTTGATAGTCCACCTGTAGAAGCCCAACTGTTTTATCAAAGGCAAAGGAACATGTTTCCGTAAGAGCAAGCGGAAGATGTTTCTTGTTTTTGCAGTTTACTGTGACCACGTACAGGGTTGCTAGTTGTTGTTAGTGTTTTTTGTTTCTCTGCTTTGTCAGGGTTATACTGGCTAGTGGAGGTTCTGCACAGGTTATATATACAGGCTTCAAAAGCTTAGTGTTTTCTCAGTCTCCCTCTGCTGGTAGGAGGACATAACCTAGGAGGACATAACCCACGCGTCTTGACCGGTCTGGAGGGTCTAGAGGAAAGAAAATTAGCAGGTAAGATCTAATTTCACCTTCTGTGCCCTTTTCCTCCACTGCCAACTCCAGACTGTTCCTTTTACCTTGCTGCACCATATGCCTGGAATAGACTTCCTGAATCAGTACATTAAGCTCCATCTTTGGCTGTGTTCACATCTTGGCTGAAAGTCCACCTTGTTTGAGCCCACCTTGTACCCAGCGCTTTCCCACTCATGGCAGGCTCAATGCGGCTTACATATTGTATACAGGTACTTATTTGTACCTGGGGCAATGGAGTTAAGTCCAGCACCCTAACCACTAGGACACTCCTCCACTGTTGCTACTATTCCACTAGCAACATTCCATGTAGAAGTTGGCCCTTGCAGATCACCAATGTGGCCGCGCAGGCTTCTGCTTCTGTGAGTCTGACTCACAGAAACTGAAGCCTGCGCAGCCTTCTACATGGAATGTTGCTAGTGGAATAGCAACATTCCATGTAGAATCTCCAATAGTAGCAACATTCCATGTAGAATCTCCAATAGAAGCAACATTCCATGTAGAATCTCCAATAGTAGCAACATTCCATGTAGAATCTCCAATAGTAGCAACATTCCATGTAGAATCTCCAATAGAAGCAACATTCCATGTAGAATCTCCAATAGTATCTTTTTTTTTTTTTTGTTACATTTGTACCCTGCGCTTTCCCACTCATGGCAGGCTCAATGTGGCTTACATGGGGCAATGGAGGGTTAAGTGACTTGCCCAGAGTCACAAGGAGCTGCCTGTGCCTGAAGTGGGAATCAAACTCAGTTCCTCAGTTCCCCAGGACCAAAGTCCACCACCCTAACCACTAGGCCACTCCACTCTTATTTCTCATGCTTGTCTTGATTAGATGTAACATCTGTTGAGCAGGGACTGTCTCTTACAGGTGTAGTGTACAGCACTGTGTACATCTAGTTGTGCTATAGAAATGATAAGTAGTAATAGTAGTTAGTAGTCTAACAAAGAATGCACATGACACTTGGTTCCTCATATCCCTTCTCGCTTTCAAGCAGAATATGGTTTTGTCTGTCAGAGCACATTCTGCAAGGTCCAAGAGGTTAATTCTGGGGTTACCAGTTTCATCCTCTGGTTCCATTCTTCTGAAGGATGTGGACTGAAGTCGATGCCCTGCCTGTTCTTGCACATTTTCTAAATTGACTAACAGTTGGGAATCTTGTAGCGGATTTGTCTCCCATCTCAGAAGATTTTTCTTTCCAGCTATGGTTTCGGCCCTTCAGTCTTTCCATCCAGAGAATGACGTTGAGCCAGTTTTTCTTCCCAACACTTTCTGCAGTACCTTAAGTGTTCAGATGAGGACACATACCTTTTTTTTTCCTTTTCCTTCAGGTCTGATGGTTGGCTAAAGGTAAACTTTTTTCACACTTGGGTTCTATTTATTATCTGTAATCAGGAGAATTTTTTCCATATACTGATTTTTCTCTCCCTTGCCTATCGTGGCTTCCGCATATGAGTTCTTTGATTCTTTTTGTCATTCTCTACTTATGAGTTACTGTGATATGTTCAGCCTTCCGATCTTTTTGAGGTACATCTGGGAGAATTAGAGTATATAGCACTAAATGATGAGATAGATATAATAGGCATCTCCAAGACTTGGGGGAAAGAGGGCAATCAATGGGACACTGTGTTAACAGTACAAATTGTATCGCAGTGATAGGATCAAATTTTTTTTTTTTTTTTTGGGGGGGGGGGGGGGAGGTTGCGCTATATGTTAGGAGAGGGAATTGAGTCAAATAAAATAAACATTCCACATGAATATATAACACCATGGAATCATTATGCATAGAAATTCCATGTGTGAAGGGAAGGAGTATTCTTGTGGGGCTGTACTACCAGCCGCCGGGACAGAATGAACAGATGGATGAAGAAATGTTTACAAAGATTAGGAAAGCTGGCAAATCGGGCAACACTATAATAAAGGGTCATTTCAATTACCCCAATATTGACTGGATAAATGTTACATCAGGGAGTGCCAGGGAGATAAAATTTATAGATGTAATAAACAACTGCTTCTTGGAGCAACTAGTCCAGGAACTGACGAGAGGGGGAGCCATTTTGGATCTGGTTTTGGTGGCTTGCAGGGCATAGTGCGAGAAGTGGTGGTGTTGGGTCCCCTGGGAAACAGTGATCATACGTGATCAAGTCTGAGCTACTATCTGGGATGAACCCGTAAAGGAAGTCTACTGTAGCTGCATTTAATTTTCGAAAGGGCGACTATAATAAAATGAGGAAAATGGTTAAAAAGAAGTTAAAAGGATTGGCTGCTAAGATTAGGACACTAAACATTGCTTTTGACTCGTAACCACTAGTATCCACTCGCCTCCACCTACCCTCCTTTCCTCTTTCCTCTACACATTAATTTATTTGTTTGCTTTATTTTTTGTCTATTAGATTGTAAGCTCTTTGAGCATGGACTGTCTTTCTTCTATGTTTGTGCAGCGCTGCGTACGCTTTGTAGCGCTATAGAAATGCTAAATAGTAGTAGTAGAAGAATAGTAAATCATCTGGACCGAATGGCATACATCGAAGGGTACTCAAAGAACGCAAGCATGAAATTGTTGATCTGCTGCTAGTAATATGTAACCTGTCATTAAAATCGTCCCCAGTGCCTGAAGATAGGAAGGTGGCCAATGTGTGACACTGATTTTTAAAAAGGGTTCCAGGGGTGATCCGGGAAATTACAGGTGGATAAGCCTGATGTCAGTGCCGGGCACAGTAGTGGAAACTATTATAAAGAATAAAATTACGTAACACGTAGACAAACATGCTTTAATGGGACAGATTCAGCATGGGTTCAACCGAGGAAAGTCTTGCCTCACCAATTTGCTTCATTTCTTTGAAGATGTGGATAAAGGTGAGCCAGTTGATGTAGTGTATCTAGATTTTCAGAAAGCTTTTGATAAAGTTCCTCACGAGAAACTCCAAAGAAAATTAAAGAGTCCTGGGATAGGAGGCAAGGGTCATTTACCCTAGATTTGAGACTGAGTGAGTGCACCGAGTTCTGGGCCCACCTGGATGTGTTGGTATATTAAGGTTCCTAGGAAAGGAGTGAGTATTATAAATTGCAGTGAAATTTGGGCACAGTGCCTGTCAAAAAAAGTCATAAAATTGAACTCTCTGAGGATAAGTTCGTAAGTATTGCCATACTGGGACAGACCAAAGGTCCATCAAGCCCAGCATCTTGTTTCCAACAATGGCCAATCCAGGTCATAAGTACCTGGCAAGATCCCAAAACAGTACAATATATTTTATGCTGCTTATTCTAGAAATAAGCAGTGGATTTTCCCCAAGTCCATTTTTATAATGGCTTATGGACTTTTCTTTTAGGAAGCTATCCATACCTTTTTTAGACCCCACTAATCTAACTGCATTTACTACATTCTCTGGCAACGAATTCCAGAGTTTAATTACAAGTTGAATGAAGAAAGATTTTCTTCGATTAATTTTAAATTTACTACTTTGTAGCTTCATCGCATGCCCCTTAGTCCCAGTGTTTTTATTTTTTTGAAAGCATAAAAGCGATTTACGACTACCCGTTCCACTCCACACATTATTTTATAGACCTCTATCTCCCCTCAGCCGCCTTTTCTCCAAGCTGAAGAGCCCTAGCCACTTTAGCCTTTCCTCATAGGGAAGCCGTCCCATCCCCTTTATCATTTTTGTCGCCCTTCTCTGTACCTTTTCTAGTTCCACTATATCTCATGTACGCCACTATGTATTAGAAGGGTAACTCTCTGAGGGAGGGCCCTGTTTACTAAGACACGCCAGTGTTTTTAGCATGCACCTAAAATTAGTGCACCCTAAATGCTAGAGGCATTCCATATATACTAAGCAGCGCCCTTAGTGACATTTGCTTTGGAATATGAAAGGGATTTTGTTTTGAAATTGTATTTCCATCATCTTAATGATGTTTTTAGGTTCTAATACACATACATTTCCTGATTTGTCGCAGGTGACACAGAAGCATAAGAAAAGAAATCTTGGCCCTTAGGCCTAGAGTTCTGCCTTTAGGTGCCACTTTTATGTTGGGAGTTATATTGGATTCAACTATGTTTTGAGAAACAAATTAATATGCTTAGCAGAAGGTTCTATTTTAAGCTCGGACAGCTTCGAGTAGTAGGATCCACTTTAATAAAAGAGGATTTTAGATAGGTTGCTCAGGCTGTGTTATTGCCTCTGTTGGATTATTGTAATTCTCTCTATTCTGGTATCTCGGGAAAGCAGCTGAATCGGTTACAGTTAGTTCAGAATACTGCTATTTGCATGATTTGCGATCTCAGACATTTGGATAGTGTTTCTCTAATCTATCAAGATTTTCATTGGCTCAGTGCATTGAGTTCAAGAACAGATTTTGCAGGTGGCTCTCAAAGTGAGCCCTATTGACTGGGAGGGCGCATGTGATGAGGCCTTCGTGGATCTATTCGCAGTAACCCTACACAAATGACATGAATTCCGCAAAGTCACTCACATCCTCACAGTGAACAACGTCCGCTATAAACAGATGTTTCTGTTTGGACTCTTGTTCACGATGGGAAATGTTCTCCATAAAGTAACATCCTCGTGAAGCCCAAAACATTTTGCGGGAAGCTAATATCCTCCAAGACATGGGTGATTAGGATACAGCAGTGCTGACAGTGAATTGCATGACAGGTACTGGGCAGTGATAGCATTGCCAGAAACAGAAAGGGAGACAACCGCAAAGACAGTTGGAAGAAATGCTTGCTCTGTCCTCATCTTCACTGGGCCAAATAACAGTTGTCACCTTGCATGGTGCTTCCTTCATATCTCTTGTACTCTGCAAATTGTCCAGAGATGAGAGAGGTCCACACATGTTTGCTCATCTGGTTAGTATTATATATTTGTTGCATTTATACCCCGCTTTGTCCCGCTCGGTAGCAGGTTCAGTGTGGCTTACATAGTGTGGATTACAAAGTATCACAGAAAGAACCAGTCTTCCAGATTTCCTAAGGTCTTCCTGCAATATTTCACAGTCCATACGTTTTTTTAACAACCTTGAATAGTTTTGTATCATCTGCAGATTTGATCACCTCACTCGTCGTCCCGATTTCCATATCATTTATAAATGTGTTAAATAGCACTGGTCCCAGTACAGATCCCTAGGGCACTCCACTGTTCACTCTCCTCCGTTCAGAGAAATGGCCATTTAACCCTACCCTCTGTTTTCTGTGCAATAACCAATTCCTAATCCACACCAGAACCTTGCTATCCCATGACACACTAATTTTCTCAGGAGTTTCTCATGAGGAACTTTATCAAAAGCTTTCTGAAAATCTAGATACACTACATCAATCGGTTCACCTTTATCTATATGTTTCATGGGATAGGGTCCCGTTATTTAGGGATCTATTTTAGACCATATGAACCACAAAGACATCTGTTTGCTAGTGACTTAGGGAACTTGGCTCTACCATTGGCCAAGGACTTTAGATTATTACGGATTTAAGTATTGTGTTTTTCAGGGGCAGTATCAGGATTATGGAATAACTTCCAGACGCTTTCTCAGGATTAGCTAAGTATTATGCAAAAAAAAAAAAAAACAACTGCAAACAACCATATTTCAAGCTGCTTCCTAAGTATTAGGCAGCAGCATGAAATATGGTTGGTTGCAGTTTTTTTTCCAATGTTGTGCCTTATTTGTGACAAAGGCTTGATATACCACATATCACATAAGAGTTCTGCTAAGTGGTTTACAAAAATCATAACATAACAAAGAGAAAAGGGAAGAGAAAAAAGGAGAGCGGGAGGAGGAGAGGTGAAGAAGGGGTGAGGTCTTTCAATCGGTGGAGTAGCAGACAGGAGAAAGAATCTAAGATTGATTGTGTGTTGAAATAACCAAGTTTTGATTTTTACTGTAAGCTGTGTAAAAGAGAATTCAGTTCTAATGTCAAGCATTTGGTTTATTGTTTCTGTTGTGGGGGAGGGTTTGGGTAGGAGTGGTTGTATGGGTTTTCTGACTGAAAGTGGCAGGTTATAGTTTCCCTATATTAAATTAAAGTGGTAATGCTGGAAAAAAATCACAATTTTTGAGTTTTTCTTTTTTTTTTCAAGTTAAAAACATGTAATTTCAAACAAAAATACATATAAAATGTATATAAAAATAAATATATTTGTGTGTATAAACATGTTGCGTAATTGCTGTAGAGTTTTCTAACGCTTGCTGCAATAACATAGGCTTAGTATAGAATAATTCATGTCTTTGTTTTTTGAGCTGTCGGAGCTGAATGAGGAATCCCTGATCCAGTTGTCAATGCCTGTAGAGCTGGCACAGAAACTACTGCGATTCTTGGACCAGCACTGCCAGTGCTTTACCTTGACTGATCTGCACAGCTCCCATATCTATGCCAGATACATGAGCAAAGGAGGCCCTGAACAGGATTGCCTGAATGGGGTCATGACTACGTCAGAGTATGCTGGGCTGGTAAACTCTGTTTCTGGAGCTGTAGCACCCAAGAAACCAAAGAAAGAGCTGCACGATGCTGATGACATCCCATTATCACCTCCTACTGCAGAGAAAACAGACATGGAGCTGTTCCATGATCTCCTTAAAACAGAGGGACTTCAGCTTCCAGAAGTGGCGGAGGAAACAACCAAAGGTAAATTTATTTATTTATGTATTGCACTTGTATCCCACATTTTCCCACCTATTTGCAGGCTCAATGTGACTTACAAAGACCTGTTATGGCATAGCCATTCCAGGTTAACAGATACAATTGGTGTTACAAAAAGACCACGGATGACAAAAAAGATCTAAGCATACAGTTATAGAGAGATGACTTTCAGAATGAGGGTCGAGTGGTGAAGTGTTATAATTGGGCTGTGGATTCTCGTGGTAGGCCTTATTGAAGAGAGCGGTTTTCAGAGATTTGCGAAAGTTAGTTATTTCGTTAATTGTTTTCAAGTTATTTGGTAGTGCATTCCAGAGCTGCTTGCTCATGTAGGAAAAGCTGGTTGCATGTGTTAGTTTGTATTTTAAACCTTTACAGCTAGGGAAGTGTAAATTGAGAAATGTACGAGCTGATCTTTTAGCATTTCTGGGAGGGAGGTCCACGAGGTTTAGCATGTAGATCGGGGCATCGCCGTGAATGATTTTATGAACAATCGTGCAGATCTTGAACGCGGTACGTTCTTTAAGTGGGAGCCAGTGAAGTTTCTCTCTTAGGGGTTTTGCACTTTCATATTTTGTTTTTCCAAATATGAGTCTGGCTGCTGTATTCTGGGCTGTTTGAAGTTTCTTGATAGTCTGTTCTTTGCAACCAGCGTAGAGTGCATTGCAGTAGTCCAAGTGACTTAGCACCATTGACTGTACCAGGTTGCGAAAAATGGATCTCGGGAAGAAAGGTTTTACTCTTTTAAGTTTCCACATGGAATGGAACATTTTCTTAGTTGTATTCTTCATGTGGTTGTCGAGTGTGAGGTTTCGGTCCAGGGTGACTCCAAGAAGTTTGTGTATTTGAGACGGGGATGGAAACATTTGGTGGTGGTATGGTAGTGAATTCATTTGTATTGTGTTGTGAGGTGAGTATAAGACGTGTTTTTTCTGCGTTAAGTTTTAGCTGGAATGCATCCGCCCAGGAGTGCATGATTTGGAAGCTTTGGTTGATCTCATTGGTGATTTCCTTTAGATCATGTTTGAACGGGATATAGATCGTGACGTCATCTGCATATATGTAAGGATTGAGGTTTTGGCTAGTAGTTTGGCTAAGGGTATCATCATTAAGTTGAAGAGGGTTGGTGAGAGGGGGAATCCTTGGGGGACTCCACAGTCAGGTGTCCATGGGGCTGATATGTTCGCGTTCGTTATTACTTGGTATGATCTTGTGGTCAGGAATCCTCTAAACCAGTTAAGAACGTTACCTCCAACTCCAAAGTATTCTAGGATATGTAGTAATATTCCATGGTTGACCATGTCGAAGGCACTGGACATGGCAAATTGTAGGAGAAGTATGTTATTGCCAGTTGCAATTGTTTGTTTAAATTTATTCATTAAAGTCACTAGTACTGTTTCTGTGCTGTGGTTCGACCGAAATCCTGATTGAGACTCGTGAAGAATTGAGCATTTATTTAGGTAGTTAGTGAGTTGTTTCGTCACTACGCCTTAAATAAGTTTGGTTATCAGTGGGATAGATGCTACTGGGCGATAGTTGGTTAAGTCACTTGTACTTTTCCTTACGTCTTTAGGTAAAGGAGTAAGTAGAATTCTTCCTTTGGGAAGAGGCCATTTTGTAGCATGAAGTTCAGGTGCCTCGTGAGGTCTGGTTTGAGTTGTTGGGGGGCTAATCTTATAAGGTTAGTAGGGCAGATGTCTAGTTTACAATGCGACTTGGCATATCTTCCAAGCAATTGGGAGATGTTGTCGATTGAGAGCGTGTCGGTCTACTGGATATTCCACAGGTATTGGGTCTAAGCACTCAAGGAGGTTTGCATAATCAGTTGTGTTGATAGGTATCGTGAGTCGTAGCTTTATAATTTTCTCTTTGAAGTAGTTCGCAAGATTGGTTGCTGATGGGGTGTCTATGTTGTTAGAAGTAACTGGTGTAGTATTTAGTAGTTTATTTACGAGTTGGAAGTGTTTATGTGTATCCTTGTAGTTTGGTCCGATTATATTTTTATAGTATGATCTTTTAGTTTGTCTAGTGGTGTATTTATATTTTCTTTGTAGTTGCTTCCAATCGTTGAGTGTAGAGTCGTCTTTTTTCTTATTCCATGCTCGTTCTGGTTTGAAGTGGTGCTATATTGTCTAATATGATTTTGCATCTGTTGTCCCATTCAAGAAGAAATAGGGGTGAGTCTGTTGGTGCTGTCCATTCGTTGTTGTAGAATTGTTGCCAAAATGTTAGCGGGTCAATTTTGCCTCTCGTAGTGTAGGTTTGTTGTACTTGTTTACGTTGTGAATCTTTTGTTCGCCAGTGAAGGGAAAGGTTTGTTTTGTAATGATCGGACCATGGTATAGCTGTCTATTTTGTATCTATTAGTGCAAGGTTTAGTTCTGATGAGATTTTGTATGTAATGATATCTAGTGTGTGTCCTTTAATATGGGTGGGTTGCATATTTGGCCAGTGTATCCCCCATTATTGGAGGAAGTCCTTGTATTCACATATGTGTTAGTTTAGAATCCTCAAGGTGAAGGTTGATGTCCCCTGCTATGAGAAGGTTTTGGGTGGACACACATGTGTTCGATATGAAATCCATAGAATGCGTTTGGCAGTCTTGCCAATTGCCTGGTTGCCTATAAAACAGGATAAGGTCCAGATGGTCACGTAGGGTTGGGTAGTTGATTCTGACTGAAGCTACTTCAAGTTGGGGAAGTATGGACTCGGCTGTTGTTGTGATGGTGAATTGTGATCTATAGATTATAGCTATGCCTCCGCCTCTTTTTCCGTTCCTTGTCCAGTGGATAATTTTGTACCCTGGAGGGCATCTCTGCAGAACTCTGGTCTTCAAGACAAGAAGACTATTTCATATTTTAGGTCAAGAGGTTCCTTAATCTTTTTATCCTTTGCTGAACAAGAGAACAATGTTTGGTTGATGATATTCTGATTAGCCTTCCCACACTGAACCTGTTATTTGAATGTCTCAACCTGTATTTTTATTTATTTATTGCATTTGTATCCCACATTTTCCCACCTTTTTGCGGGTTCAGTGTGGCTTACAATATGAGTTAAATCTTGGAAATACAATTTGTTACAGATTGGTTATGGATTACATTTTGTATAATTATGCGAAACATTTGGAGTGTCCTTGGGAGTGTAACAATGGAGCACAAACATTGAAACATTGGGAGGAGACAATGGGAGCTTAGAGGGCGATAAGAAGGCATTCTTATTGGCTGATTCAGTTGTTTCTGAATATGTGAGTTATGACTGGCTAGATTTTTCTCCTGAAATATAAAGATAATGGTCTATAAAAAGCAGGTTTTCTGGTGGACAGAATTTTGGGCTTAGTGTTTGAAGGAGGTGACAAGAAAGTAAATCTTTACAGTAGGAGATGGGTGAGTTGTATGAGTAGTGGGGATTGGGAGAAGTAATGGAAGGTGGGTGGATCATAGGGATTGGGTTATGTAACAAAATTGTGAGGTTAAAGAAGGATCAGATCATGGGCTCTGAAGTAGCCAGCAATGGACTGAGCAGTTGTGATAAAATATATTGAAAGAATAAATGTAAGGATTTATTGTAGATTAGTTAATGGATGGTATGAAGAAAGAATGAGGAGTTATACATTGTATTCCAACCAGTTATCGTCCTTTCTGTTTTCTGCTACCTTCAATACATCGGCATATAAATTCCTGTGCTTCTTTGAAGATCAGTTACTCAACCTTTTTAACCTTTCTACCATTCGGCTGTAGATTCTTATGTTCATTGATGTTGGTGTTAGTTTATAGTTTTTGTGCTTAGATGAGAAATCTACAATTTTCTTCTTCTTTTGTAGCTTATGCTGTATGTTAGTACTGTCAGTAAAACTGGTCCAGTCATCTTAGATTCTACTGTAGCTCTTAGGCCGTATCAAAGAAATGATTCTCCGAGGACAAGCAGAATGGAAAAATTAGGGCTTACCTGATAAATTTCTTGCCTTTAGTCGCAGCAGATGAATCCCAGAACTGATGGGTTGTATCCGTCCACCAGCAGGTGGAGATAGAGAACACTGAAAGAAGGCAGTGACCCAGAGAGCCCAGGTCCTTCCCTCTTTAGTATATCACACATTCCAAAGCAGAGAAAAGCACACAGAATCCAAACTTTACTCACAACAAAAACACTCACTGAAACCCAGTGAATCAACTGTAACGCAAAAAACATGAAACTGTTCTGCTTTTTAGCTCCTGAACCAAATATACACAGCATGAAACTGGGGATGGACCCTGGATTCATCTGCTGCGACTAAAGGAAAGAAAATAATCAGATAAGCCCTAATTTTTCCTTCCTTAGCTTCAGCCGCAGATGAATCCAGGAACTGGTGGGATGTACCCAAGCAATCCCTAAACTGGGTGGGAAGCCGCAGCTCCTCGAGAGGACCGCCGTCCCAAAACTAGCATCATTACGGGCTGCCACATCGAACCTATGCTTCACAAACAAGAGATGAGAAGCCCAAGTAGCCGCCCGGCCGATTTCCAAGACTGAAAAGAAAGTAGTTTCTGCCCAGGAAGAGGTCTGCACCCGCGTGGAATGCGCCTTCAAAACTTCTGAGAGAGACTTTCTGGCCAGAATATAAGCAGAGATAATTGCTTCCCTAAGCCAGTGAGGAATGTTGGCCTTGGAAGCCGGAAAATCTCTCTGCGGATCCGCCAAAAGGACGGAAAGGTGATCTGAACACCGAAACTCGTTCGACATCTGCAAATACTGCAACAGTACATGCCTAACATCCAAACAACGCAGTTGCCGGAAGGAGTCCGGCCAATCCTCCCACCGGAAAGAAGGAAGAAACCGAGGCTGGTTGATATGAAACGACGAAACCACCTTAGGCAGGAACGAAGGAACCGTCCGTATGGTAACTCCAGACTCCGAAAACTGCAAAAAAGGATCTCAACATGAGAGAGCCTGAAGCTCGGACACTCTACGCACAGACGCCATGGCTACCAAAACCACCGTCTTGAGAGTAAGATCTTTAGGAGAGACTTGCCGATTAGGTTCAAATGGCGCCAACTGCAAGGCCCGCAGTACCAGCCCCAAGCTCCAGGAAGGGCACGGGCAATGCAACGGAGGATGAAGGTGCAAGGGCCCCCCCCCCCCCCCCGGCAAAAACTGGCCCACATCCGGATAAGCTGCCAACGATGAACCTGCCACATGTCCCCGAAAACACGCTAGCGCTGCCACTTGAACCCACAGGGAATTGTAAGCGAGACCTTTCTTCAATACCTCCTACAGGAAGGCCAGCATTTTGGGATAAGGTTGCCTGAAAGGCCGACCAAGAATGGACTGCGCACCACGCTCAAAAGTCTGCCACACTCGTGCATAAGCTGTAGTCATAGACTGCTTACGAGTGCACAGCAAAGTTGCAATGACCGTCAGAATATCCCTTCTTCCTCAATTTTGCCCTCTCAAGAGCCAGGTCGTAAGACCAAAGCAGCAAGGATCCTCCATAACCACCGGCCCTTGATGCAGGAGGTTTGGCAGCGAAGGAAGACGGAAGGGAGACTCTACTAGCATTTGTATCAAATCCGCATACCATGGCCATCGCGGCCAGTCCGGCGCTATCAAAACCACCCAACCTGGGTGGCGTCGAATTCGATGAAGAACCCATCCGATCAAGGGGTATGGAGGAAACACATAGAGAAGCGGGGACAATGGCCACTGTTGTGCTAGGGCGTCCAACCCTGGAGAGCTGGACTCCCTTCATCTACTGAAGAACTGTTCCACCTTGGCATTCTTGCTGGATGCCATGAGATCGATCCGAGGAGTTCCCCACTTGAGGCAAATCTGCTGAAACACTTCCATTGCCAGTTCCCATTCTGCTGAATCTAGAGAATGGCGACTGAGAAAATCAGCCTGTACATTGCTTACCCCGGCAATGTGTGCCGCCAACACGAACAGAAGATGTCGCTCTGCCCAAGACAGAATGGCTGCCGCCTCTGCAGCCAAGTGTCGGTTTTGAGTGCCGCCCTGATGGTTGATGTAGGCCACCGCTGTCATATTGTCTGACAGCACTCACACAGCGCGTCCCTCCAGAATTGTGTGGAATGCCAGAAAGGCTTGCTGAATGGCCCTCAACTCCAAACGGTTGATGGACCAACTCGACTCCAGCACTGTCCAAAGACCCTGAGCACAGTGGTGCAGGTAGTGCACCCCCCCAACCCGAAAGACTGGCATCGGTGGTCACCAGAATCCATTGTGATGTACTAAAGAGGGAAGGACCTGGGCTCTCTGGGTCACTGCCTTCTTTCAGTGTTCTCTATCTCCACCTGCTGGTAGAAGGATACAACCCACCAGTTCCGGGATTCATCTGCTGCTGAAGCTAAGGAAGTGATATTCTGACTGTTGGATGACGTCACCAGTGGAGCCCCAATACAGAGACACTCCCCGACATTCTGTTTCTAGAAGCTTTTAGAAGCATCCTACTATGCGTGCACTTTTTTTTGTTCCCACCCGCCATCATCCAGGCAGTCATGTCTTTTCCACAGAGCAGAAAGGCCACGTCTTGGTGATCTCCCCACAGCTCGCTTGATTCTCCCATCATGGTTATTGTGTTTTTCCTCACCAACTGTTGTATAAGTTCTCATGTGGGGACAGTGCCTTTTTTCCCCCTTAGTGTTCTAGTTAGTTTTTTCTGGCAGTTTTAAGTTTTCTTTTTGCTTCAGTTCACTTTGCTAGCTTAGGCCTTGAGTGTCCTGGTTGGGGTTCAATTTTTGTCAAGATTGAGATGTTTGATTTTGCCTCAGCCATGTCCCCAAAAAACTCCCAGTAGTCTTAATATGCTCCAGGACCATGTCCCTCACAAACACCCATAGCTGGTATCCAGAGTGTCTGGGGCCTGATCATTGTTCTCCTTTTTGTAAACCCTGTGTCCAGATGTCCAAGAGAAGGGCTAGACTCTTCAGACTAGGGTTCACTTTAGTTCAGTTGAAGCTTATCACTGTAGAGAGAGGGTAAGTCCTTTGTTTGCTTCATGAGGGACTTGATGTTACTTAATTTCCTTATTAACCCCTCCCCCCACACACACACACACACTCACAGTGTCATGGGATTATTATTAACATTTGTATAGCGCTACCAGAGGCACGCAGCGCTGAACACCTGAAACAAAGAGACAGTCCCTGCTCAAAAGAGCTTACAATCTAAATAATACAGACAGATAAGACAGTTACGGGTGAGGGAAGTAGTGGGTGAGAAGGAAGGAAGGAAGGGACAAGGGGAGGGCAATTGAGTATTGGCTAGGAGCTAAAAGCAGCAGTGAAAAGGTGGGTTTTCAGCATAGATTTGAAAACAGGTAGAGATGGAGCTAGACGTCTAGGTCCGGGAAGTTTATTCCAGGCATAAGGTGCCGCGAGAGAAAAGGAGCGAAGCCTGGAGTTAGCAGTGGAGGAGAAGGGGGACGACAAGAGAGATTTGTCCAGTGAACGGACAAATACTCAATACTGATCTCAATACTGTTTTCATCCAACTGATGAAAGCTCCCTTTGAGCCACTTGACACCTGTCATCTGATGTACCTGACCTATAAGATCCTGCTTTTAGTGATGGTCACTTCAGCACACAGGGTTAGTGAGCTCGAGGCTCTAGTAGGTGATCTACCTTACACAAGATTTTATCACAATAAAGTAGTTCTGCATACGCACCCCTGATTCCTTCCTAAGGTAGTATCGGAGTTCCATCTTAACTAGTCAATTGTTCGGGGATTCCAAGATGGCCGCCGAATAGGACGGACGCGTTTTCTCTCGTCTCTCTCTTACCTGAAAATTTTTGAAATGCCGAAGAGAAGGGGAAGGGCTGCAGCGACTGCCTCCCAGCAGACGAGGAATCTACCCCCTCCAGGCTCGATTGAGCCTTTTTTGCAGAGGGCCGCAGGCATGGCAACACCGTCGATGGGCAGCCCGCCTGTCCATTCACTAGATGGAGATAGTGCTTTGAACACTGGGCTGGAAGTTTCATTGAGCCCCGACGGTAGAGACCCGCCTCCACAACCAATCGGAAGCAGTTCACCGACGATGTCGTACCCGACCGCGAAGACCGGAGAGTCATGTAGCGGAGGGGAACGGGAGGCAATTCAATCCTCGTCGGTAGGTTTGGGAAGTTTGTTTTTCCCTACCTTAACTGCCTCCGTAGAAAGAAGAACTGATGAGGAGACGGCAGGAACAAAGGGAAATGTAAGTCAAATACACACTGGAATAGAAGAGTTTTTTCCTTTTAAAAAACCTACTGAAGTAACCTTAGACAATCTTTGGCAACTAATTGTGGACCTTGGTAAGGCTTTAAGCCCACAGATGAAAAAGATCTCAGAAGAAGTTGCCTTAATAGATGGGAAACTTAAGGAAGTAGAAATTAAATTCAACTCTGTGGCTTCACAAACTGAAAAACTTGAAAAAGAAATACATCAAATACAAACAGTGCAAACAACTACTGTTAAAGATTTGACAAACCTAAGGAGAAAATCTGAGTTTCTTGAAAATAGTCTCAAAAATAACAATCTACGCTTTATTAATTTTCCTGTGCAACCTCTAATTTCTCCGAGGGAAATGTTAAGGAATTATTTTAAAGAAGTTCTTGAAATTAATGAAGAACATTTTCCTCCTATTTCCCAGGTTTTCTACATTTTGACTAAAAAAGTGGAACAACATTTAAATACTCAGGCAATAGATGTCTCTGCATTGTTAGAAAGTTCAGATAGTGAAATTCCAACTGCCTCTACTTTGCTTGCCACGGTTGCGTTGACCTCAGACAAGTCATGGATATTAAAAAAATTCTTTCAAAAGAAAGAGAAAACCTTTAGAGGATTACAAACACGGATATTCCCTGACTTGTCGAGAGACACGCAAAAGCGCAGGCAGAAGTTCTTGCAGTTAAAACAGGAGACGCTCCAATTAGGAGCAACGTTTTATTTAAAATATCCATGTAAATGTTTGGTTAATTATTTGAATGTTAAATATGTGTATTTTGACCCTTCCCAATTATGTTCCTTTTTAACATCTAAGAGAGCTCTTTAAGTGTAATATATACCAAGCCTGAAATGCTGAAATCTTATTTTTTCATTAATAATATATTTGAAATGTTTAATTTCTTTTCCTTATATCTCCAGATTATCTGTATCTTGGAATCCTTAGTTGAGGACTTTTAAGCATCCAAAAGGAGATTATTTTTCCTATTTATTTGTGAAGCAAATTTCTGTAAATTTGAAATTTTTTTGGCTGCTTTTTTCTGTCAAGTTAAATTTACTTGTGAATTATTGAAATAATAATAAATATATAATTAAAAAAAAAAACAAAAAACTAGTCAATTGTTCTGCCAACATTTTCCCCAAGGCCACATTTATTTATTTATTTATTTATTTGGATTTATTTACCACCTTTTTGAAGGAATTCACTCAAGGCGGTGTACAGTAAGAATAGATCGAGCATGAACAATAGGCATTTACAGCAGTCAAAATATTCAAATAACAATACAAAGTTTGGCATAGTATACTACTTACAATGTCAACGCAATACGTAATAGAACATTATAATTGATAGTGAAGGGTAAAGTGCCACATGCCAATCCTGGTGAAAAGCACACTGCACGCTTTGGTCTTCTATCCGGAGTGGACTAAAGCCCATAGACAGTCCACCTAGGTTTTTGTTTCTTTAGACCCCAACTGGATGGGGACTCCCATTGGTAAATGCACGCTATCTAATTGGCTAGCGGACTACATCTCCTTCGCTAATGCCTAAATTGGACTGACTTTGGAAGGTCATATCATGGTTCATAATGTTAAAACCATAGTAGCATTGGTAGCCCACCTGAGATCAGCTTCTGTAGAGGAGATTTCAGAGCCGCAACGTGGTCCTCACTTCTTTAGGCCTTGCCTGTTGCAAGATATATCTTCCGCCTAATAATAAATAGGTATACGTCTTTGAAATCTGGTTTATCTAGTTACTGTATTCATGAATGTACAAAATGTTCACTGGTGTGTATTGTAAAATTGTGATTGCTGTTGAATGCATTAAGTGTTTATTAATTGATTTTAATAATTTAATTTGGTTTGTATGCTGCCAATGGATGAGTTGCTGAATTGTAAGATAACCTTTGCATTGATTTGTGCTAATGCTAATATTTTTATATAAACGGGATATTAATGAAGTGCACTGATTTTTGCACAGTGTTCTCTGGTATGAAGGGAACGAGCAATTCGCTGGTGAAATTCGTGGATCTAGTAAGAACTTCCAGCTCAGATGTCGGGCTACAATTAGCTGGGCTCGGAGTAATCATCAGATTCTTGGAGGCTGTGCAAGGTTATGAACTACGCCTCATCAAAACAGATAGTGGACTCCCTGCCAGGTCTGTACCAATTCTACAAACTTCAAACTCTAGTCACATACAGCTGTGAACCTTTTGGCTGCTGTTGTCGAATGTGTGAAGGAGCTTTTTAGGACGGGAATAATAAAGCAGGTGAAGAATGATGTGACTTAGCGACTGTAAAAAGTTGTGTCATTAATTTGTTGTTGATGTTCTTAGAGATAAAGTGGTAAAAATGCTGGTGGAGCTCCTGACCAGTCAGTTGAAGGAGAAGATGCTGGTGGTGATGACTTTGCGTGCAGTTTACATTCTGATGTCCAGGTATAATTGGAGGGTTCTCTTTGCCACTGAGGGAGGTGTGCGAGCAGTGCTGGCCTGCATGCAGGAGTACTCCATGTCCATGCTGCTTCAACAGGCAGGCCTGGCGGTAAGTCTGCTTATACATGTGGCAGTGAGTGTTGAGGTAAATGCACAGATTGCTGTTTTGGGGTTCAGAAACACTGTGAAGATCTGTAGATATGTGTGACAGTACAGCTCCAGGTCTTACCTCTCTTTCTTCCTTTTCTGCTCTTAGAGTGTGTTGGGGCTGTTGGGTTAAAATCTATTATGCACCTGTCTGATGGAAATTTGTGCTCTGGACAGTCATGTACAGAAACTTTTGTTTTCTAACTTTAAATATGTTTTATTGGCATTTCAATAACTGTGTATACAAAAGTAATCCAAAGCAAAAGCATGATCAACTTGTAATGCATGACATCATCATACACAACAGTTCTTGGTTTCCTTTTTTAAAAAAGGAAAGAAAAAAAAGAAACCTCATAGCTTACCTAAGTTTTCAGACAAGAAGCCTTGGTTCTTGCACCCCCTGGTTCTGTTAGGTAAGGTCCCTCCTTCCAACAAAGTCCACCCCATCCCCATTGCCTAATCCTTCTTTTTCCTTCCCGTCCTTTTAACTTCGGTCTCTCTCGGTCCATGAAAATTCTAAAGGGTTGTATGCATAGACACAACTGGAGCCTCAACACAATATAGTAACAATGTTAATCACAAATGCAGCTTATTCAAAATAAGGCTCTGAATTCTCGGAGCAGTGACTGAACATAAGTATTCCATATCACCAAAAATCTCTTGCTGCAGTTGTGGGAAGCTAAAGCGGCAAATCTTACCCTCATCACGAGAGTGTATATTTGGATCCTTAATTGCCGAAAGACGGGGTATCGATTTGCACCATTATTGAAGAATAAATTTCTTCCCCACTAGGGCAGCCTTTCAAACAAATAACTTATGGCCCTTTCCCTAAATTTATTTATTTTTATTTATTTATGTTACATTTGTACCCCGCGCTTTCCCACTCATGGCAGGCTCAGTGCGGCAGGCAATGGAGGGTTAAGTGACTTGCCCAGAGTCACAAGGAGCTGCTTGTGCCGGGAATCGAACTCAGTTCCTCAGTTCCCCAGGACCAAAGTCCACCACCCTAACCACTAAGGCCACTCCTCCTTCCCAATTCCCCTCCACTAGCCCAGCATATGGTTTAGATAACTGGTGACTCCCCCCCCCCCCCCCCCCCTAGAAGTTTTTGATTTTAGGACAGTCCCAAAGGGCATGAAATAATATGTGATATTGCTCCTCACATATCTCACATACTGAAGACTCCACTAGCTTTGCTTTGTGTGCCTGTTTTTGGGAGAAGTAGGTTCTGTGGAGTATCTTGTATTGACATTCCCTTGGTTCAGCATAATGCACCATTGATGGGATTTCTTTATCCAATTTCACCATATTGAATGACCTCAAGGAGTGTCACACTTCCTATGAGCTATGTAATAGTCTATAATCTTTGGAGATACTTAAATAGCCTTGAAGTAGAAACTCTGTGATCTGGGTCTGTAAATAACAAATCTCTCAATTTGTTCCCAATAGGAAGCTGGAAATTTTGAAAACCTTGCGAGTTAATATAATAGTAAGCTTAATGATTTCCCTTGCCATCTGGCAAATGTTACTAAAGATCCTTATAGGACCTCAGTATTCTATCCTCATGTAGAAAATGCTCTACTAGAGTAAAACCCACTCCCTCCCAATAGGAAAAACATTCTCCAAACCAGGGCTGAAGGCAGATAGGAAGGTGATTAGTAATTCCCAGGTTACCTCCTTACATCCCAGTTAGCTTTATCCAGGTGTCATGCAGCGGCCGCAATATGCAACTCTGCTTCAGTGCAGTTGGCAACAGTTTATACTGTGCATGCAGAAGGTAGTTAAAATGCCAAGGTACCATGTATTCCTGCTCCTTCACCTACAGTATAATCCTAAAACTGCATTTAAGCCAATCCTTTAGATGATGTATTGTACTGTTTTGGGATCTTGCCAGGTACATGAATCCTGGATTGACCACTGTTGGAAATAGGATGCTGGGCGTGATGGACATTCGGTCTGTCCCAGTACGGCAGTACTTATGTTCTTATGTTCTTAAACTTGATTGTATTTTTTTTAAATGTGCAGATACTTTATAGAGAGAGGAAAGAAGTGACAGGGAAATTGATTCTGTGCTAAGGGTTGATTCATATAGTGTCTTGGTCAACCTTTGACACAATGGTTATCTTTCTCTCACATCAGGTGCTGAAGGTGTTAACTAGAGTTGGAAACATTGAGCTGCATGGCAGCGGCAGGCCATATGCTCTCAACCATTCAGATACCCAAATGATACAGGAGATTTTTGCCAGCATTGGCTCGGCCAGTAACAAGGGATCAGATAACCTTCTCTGTACTATCCCAGCAGCCACTGCGAAAATGCTGAGCACAACTGGGTAAGGACAGCCATGTAATGTATAAAGCTTGTGCTGTGTTAACTCCTTACTATTGTTGCCTGTGCTTCTGTGTAACCTGTGCAAACATGGTATTAATTCAGTTATTCCTTAGCTTCCATACCAGACCAGTCTAGAACATGTGGATTATGTCTGTCAACCAGCATATGGAGACAGTGAAACAAAGTAGTTCTGCATGATTTACCCCTCAAGGTTACTGTGCAGTCCTAGAATTCTCAGCATTGCTTGCGGTCTCTCTCACACGAATGAATGACAGGCTAACCATGCAGCTTATGGATTAGTTAAAGTGGCTTCTGAACCATTTTGGCTGGTGCTCTTTATCCCCTCCCCTTCTCCCTCAGCTTTCTCTATATTACCGTGAATGAGACTTTAATCCACAGAGCTGAGATTTGACATGAGCAGGGAGAAGCTTGTTACTGTTGATAGCAATTTAATAATGCAACAGGGCTATGCCTCAGAAATCCCTTGGTGGTCATGCCTACCAGAATGTTGATGGTGGAAAAACTGCCATGAGAACTTGCATGCTTCCTGCACCTATACATTATGTATCCTCAAACTGTCCTTGCATCAGGATATCTCCTGTTCACATATGGGGCAGTTTGGCTTGACACTATATCAAATGTTCACTCTCCCTTCCCTCCTTCTTTCTCTCATTTCTAGTGCATAAGAGATTCATAGCTCCTCCTGGAAGGTGGCTGCTTTCCCTCCTTGAGGCCACAGGTTTAGACTGGTTTGTTCATCATAGCTTTTATCACTGACAGAGTGTTTTGTGGGGAAATAGAGAGGTTTCGCCCTGCAGATATGTACTGGCAGTTCAGAGTGTCCACTGGTGTTTTTGGCTGGGCCTAAGAGCAGGCAGGCAGCTACATGTCAGCTGTGTACATGCATTTTTCTTTTCCCTGCACTCTTTCAGTATGGATGGGAATACAGACAGTTCACTTACTGAAGGATATTTCTCCATTGGGTGTATTTGGCAGACGGTCACATAAATTATCCTTTTATTGCTGCTTGTATACAGCTAAAGCATGCTGAACCTCAGCTCCCTTCTTTTTTCATCTGTTAGGGAAAGAGAAGATTATTGAAAACTACATATCCATTTTACATTTGGATATTCTTGTGCAGCTCCAATTCTCTACTGAATTGATATGTTATTGAGAGATATCACATATAGGTTAGAGTTTGTGTGTTTTTTTTTTTCTCTCTCTCTGTTGAGGTGGATAGTGGGAATAGCCTACAGAGTTGACTTTCAACATCTCATAGATGAAGATTGACTAATTTCCTCTAATTCAGCTTTCTTCTTGTCCCATAATTAAACAAAAAGAAAAGGATATTAACAAGAGTTCTAAATATACATTGCAAGAGAGAGCCTCCTATTGGAAATTTCTGTCTCACTTATCCTTGACTAGTTTAACGTAGAGGGCCAAGTGCTCACCAGAGACTCTGATTGATTTAGGTAGAGTGATGCATAGCTGTTTCTTCATTCCTTCTCTGAACTTAATACTCCTGCCATGAGTTCACGGTAGTCATAGAAGAACATATTCTAACAGGTATTTCTCCGAGGACAAGCAGGCTGCTTGTTCTCACGACTGGGTGACGTCCGCGGCAGCCCCCACCAACCGGAAATAAGCTTCGCGGGACGGTCGACACGCAGGGCACGCCCACCGCGCATGCGCGGCCGTCTTCCCGCCCGTGCGCGACCGCTCCCGCCAGTTACTTTTTTTCCGCGACTGAGAGAGTTGTGTTTTCCCCTCTCTCTCGTTTCAGCCGCCGGATTTTTTCGACCGCGTTTACGCGGATCGTCGCTTTTGGCCTGTTCGGCCTCTTCTTCTTCTTCTTTCTCTTTTATTAAAAAAAAAAAAAAAAAAAGAATTTTGCGCGTGTGGAGCACGCGCTCCTTCTTTTCCCTCGCTTTCTAGCGGGGACGCCTCGTTGCGGCCTAGTGGCCGCTCGGTCGGTTTCAGTTTTCGTGGTGTGATTTTAGCCACCATTGCCGACTTTGTCTTCGCCGACGCGATTTTTCCGTCGATGTCCTCGAAGGTCCCGAGTGGATTTAAAAAGTGTGGTCGCTGCGGCCGGCCGATCTCGCAGACCGACACCCACGCTTGGTGCCTCCAGTGCCTCGGGCCGGAGCACAATCTCAAGTCGTGCGTTTTGTGTCTCGGTCTCCGGAAACGGACTCAGGTTGCGAGGCAAGTTCTGCGGGACCGTCTTTTTGGAACTTGCGCCGGCCCCTCGACGTCGACCTCGACGGCATCGGTATCGAAGACCGGTTCTTCGGTACCGGTATCGATGCCCGAGACATCGGCACCGATGGCAGCGACCCCAGGAGAACAGGTCCCGTCGGCCCGCCGGTCCGCCGGCGAGAGTGGGGTAGAGAGACCGCGTGGGCAGTCGGCCCCGGTCACTCCCTCAACTCGTGAGCCACGGGACCGAACCCTGTCGGACCCGGTACCCCGAGACCGAGGGGGATCGACCTCCTCCTCCTCCATGCCCTCCGGCACCGGTGACGTGCACCGGAAAAAAGACAAGAAGCGCCGTCACCGGGAGCCCTCGGTGCACCCTGAAGAGGAGTCGACGCCGAAGCGTCATCGCAGAGAGGAGAGATCTCCGTCGGTGGTGGAGGTACCGACGCGTCGGGGTTCCGGCACCTCGGTGCCGTCTCCTGGCCCCCAGCAGCTTCCGGCACCGACACCCTTACCGGCCCCACCGCCTTTCCCGGCAGCGGGCCTGGACGAGTGCCTCAGAGCCATCCTTCCGGGGATCCTGGAAGGGCTGATGCGCCAGGCTGTGCCGGCGCCGGGGGTGCTTGCGCCCTCGGCGCCGATGACTGTGGCGCCGGCGAGCTCTAGCCCGGCGCCGGGGCAGTCGACACCGCCGCCGCTTGCGGTGCCGGTCTCGACAGCCACGCAGGTGGAGTCCCCGTCGACGTCGATGGAGGGAGCTCCGTCCCCGCCGGCGCGGGAGTCCACCGCTCGACGACACCGAGACCTCGGTGCCTCGACGTCGAGCCGGGCCCGGTACCGGACGCAGCTACATGAGCTAATGTCCGATACCGAGGATGAGGACTCGTGGGGGGAAGAGGAGGACCCGAGATATTTCTCCTCAGAGGAGTCTACGGGCCTTCCCTCGGACCCCACGCCGTCACCGGAGAGGAAGCTCTCACCTCCTGAGAGTCTCTCCTTTGCCTCCTTTGTGCGGGATATGTCTATAAGCATTCCCTTTCCCGTGGTCTCTGTGGAAGAGCCGAGGGCCGAGATGCTCGAGGTCCTCGACTATCCATCACCACCTAGAGAGTCCTCCACGGTACCGCTGCACAATGTCCTGAAGGAGACGCTGCTCCGGAACTGGGTGCGACCACTAACTAATCCCACCATTCCCAAGAAAGCAGAGTCCCAGTACAGGATCCACTCTGACCCAGAGCTCATGCGGCCCCAGTTGCCCCATGACTCAGCGGTCGTGGATTCTGCTCTCAAGAGGGCACGGAGTTCGAGGGATACCGCCTCGGCGCCCCCGGGGCGGGAGTCTCGCACTCTGGACTCATTTGGGAGGAAGGCCTACCAATCCTCCATGCTCGTGACCCGCATCCAATCTTACCTGCTCTATATGAGCATCCACATGCGGACCAATGTGCAACAGCTGGCGGACCTGGTCGATAAGCTCCCGCCGGAGCAGTCCAGGCCTTATCAGGAGGTGGTCAGGCAGCTGAAGGCGTGCAGAAAGTTCCTGTCCAGGGGGATTTTTGACACCTGTGACGTGGCATCTCGTGCTGCGGCCCAAGGTATAGTGATGCGCAGGCTCTCATGGCTGCGTGCCTCTGACCTGGACAACCGCACCCAGCAGAGACTGGCTGACGTCCCTTGCCGGGGGGATAACATTTTCGGTGAGAAGGTCGAGCAGATGGTGGACCAACTGCATCAGCGGGAAACCGCTCTCGACAAGCTCTCCCACCGGGCGCCTTCAGCACCCGCCCCCACGGGTGGGCGTTTTTCCCGGGCACGGCAGGCTGCACCCTATTCTTTTGCAAAGCGTAGGTACAACCAGCCGGCCCGAAGGCCTCGCCAGGCACAGGGACAGCCCCAGCGCGCTCGTTCTCGTCAACAGCGTGCGCCTAAGCAGCCCCCTGCGCCTCCACAGCAAAAGCCGGGGACGGGCTTTTGACTGGATCCACGGGAACATAGCCGCCCTACAAGTGTCCGTACCGGACGATCTGCCGGTCGGAGGGAGGTTAAAATTTTTTCACCAAAGGTGGCCTCTCATAACCTCCGACCAGTGGGTTCTCCAAATAGTGCGGTGCGGATACGCCCTGAATTTGGCCTCCCTGCCTCCAAATTGTCCTTCGGGAGCTCAGTCTTTCAGCTCCCTTCACAAGCAGGTACTTGCAGAGGAACTCTCCGCCCTTCTCAGCGCCAATGCGGTCGAGCCCGTACCACCCGGGCAGGAAGGGCAGGGATTCTATTCCAGGTACTTCCTTGTGGAAAAGAAAACAGGGGGGATGCGTCCCATCCTAGACCTGAGAGGCCTGAACAAATTCCTGGTCAAAGAAAAGTTCAGGATGCTTTCCTTGGGCACCCTTCTGCCAATGATTCAGAAAAACGATTGGCTATGTTCCCTGGATTTAAAGGACGCATACACTCACATCCCGATACTGCCAGCTCACAGACAGTATCTCAGATTCCGCCTGGGCGCACGGCACTTTCAGTATTGTGTGCTGCCCTTTGGGCTCGCCTCTGCCCCACGAGTGTTTACAAAGTGCCTCGTGGTGGTGGCGGCGTATCTACGCAAGCTGGGAGTGCACGTGTTCCCATATCTCGACGATTGGCTGGTCAAGAGCACCTCGGAGGCAGGAGCCCTCCGGTCCATGCAGTGCACTATTCAACTTCTGGAGCTGCTGGGGTTTGTGATAAATTACCCAAAGTCCCATCTCCAGCCTACTCAGTCTCTGGAATTCATAGGAGCGCTGCTGAATACCCAGACGGCTCAGGCCTACCTTCCCGAAGCGAGGGCTACCAATCTCTTGGCCCTGGCTTCGCAGACCAGAGCGTCTCAGCAGGTCACAGCTCGGCAGATGTTGAGACTTCTGGGTCATATGGCCTCCACAGTTCATGTGACTCCCATGGCTCGTCTTCACATGAGATCTGCTCAATGGACCCTAGCTTCCCAGTGGTTTCAAGCCACCGGGAATCTAGAAGATGTCATCCGCCTCTCCACCAGTTGCCGCACTTCACTGCTCTGGTGGACCATCCGGACCAATTTGACCCTGGGACGTCCATTCCAAATTCCGCAGCCCACGAAAGTGCTGACGACGGATGCATCTCGCCTGGGGTGGGGAGCCCATGTCGATGGGCTCCACACTCAGGGTCTGTGGTCCCTCCAGGAAAAGGATCTGCAGATCAACCTCCTGGAGCTCCGAGCGATCTGGAACGCACTGAAGGCTTTCAGAGATCGGCTGTCCTGTCAAATTATCCAAATTCGGACAGACAATCAGGTTGCAATGTATTACGTCAACAAGCAGGGGGGCACCGGATCTCGCCCCCTGTGCCAGGAGGCCGTCGGGATGTGGCGTTGGGCGTGTCGGTTCGGCATGCTCCTCCAAGCCACGTACCTGGCAGGCGTAAACAACAGTCTGGCCGACAGACTGAGCAGAGTCATGCAACCGCACGAGTGGTCGCTCCATGCCAGAGTGGTACGCAAGATCTTCCGAGCGTGGGGCACCCCCTCGGTGGACCTTTTCGCCTCTCAGACCAACCACAAGCTGCCTCTGTTCTGTTCCAGACTTCAGGCACACGGCAGGCTAGCGTCGGATGCCTTTCTCCTCCATTGGGGGACCGGCCTCCTGTATGCTTATCCTCCCATACCTTTGGTGGGGAAGACCTTACTGAAGCTCAAGCAAGACCGCGGCACCATGATTCTGATCGCGCCCTTTTGGCCCCGCCAGATCTGGTTCCCTCTTCTTCTGGAGTTGTCCTCCGAAGAACCGTGGAGATTGGAGTGTTTTCCGACTCTCATTTCGCAGAACGACGGGGCGTTGCTGCACCCCAACCTCCAGTCTCTGGCTCTCACGGCCTGGATGTTGAGGGCGTAGACTTCACTGCGTTGGGTCTGTCTGAGGGTGTCTCCCGGGTCTTGCTTGCCTCTAGGAAGGATTCCACTAAAAAGAGTTACTTTTTCAAGTGGAGGAGGTTTGTCGTGTGGTGTGAGAGCAAGGCCCTAGAACCTCGTTCTTGCCCTGCACAGAACCTGCTTGAATACCTTCTGCACTTATCAGAGTCTGGCCTCAAGACCAACTCAGTAAGGAATCACCTTAGTGCGATTAGTGCTTACCATTATCGTGTGGAAGGAAAAGCCATCTCTGGAGAGCCTTTAGTCGTTCGATTCATGAGAGGCTTGCTTTTGTCAAAGCCCCCTATCAAGCCTCCTGTTCTGTCATGGGATCTCAACGTCGTCCTCACCCAGCTGATGAAACCTCCTTTTGAGCCACTGAATACCTGCCATCTGAAGTACTTGACCTGGAAGGTCATTTTCTTGGTGGCAGTTACTTCAGCTCGTAGGGTCAGTGAGCTTCAAGCCCTAGTAGCTCATGCTCCATATACCAAATTTCATCACAACAGAGTAGTGCTCCGCACCCACCCAAAGTTCCTGCCGAAGGTGGTGTCGGAGTTCCATCTTAACCAGTCAATTGTCTTGCCAACATTCTTCCCCAGGCCGCATACCCGCCCTGCTGAACGTCAGTTGCACACATTGGACTGCAAGAGAGCATTGGCCTTCTACTTGGAGCGGACACAGCCCCACAGACAGTCCGCCCAATTGTTTGTTTCTTTCGACCCTAACAGGCTAGGGGTCGCTGTCGGGAAACGCACCATCTCCAATTGGCTAGCAGATTGCATTTCCTTCACTTACGCCCAGGCTGGGCTGACTCTTGAGGGTCATGTCACGGCTCATAGTGTTAGAGCCATGGCAGCGTCAGTGGCCCACTTGAAGTCAGCCACTATTGAAGAGATTTGCAAGGCTGCGACGTGGTCATCTGTCCACACATTCACATCACATTACTGCCTCCAGCAGGATACCCGACGCGACAGTCGGTTCGGGCAGTCGGTGCTGCAGAATCTGTTTGGGGTGTAAATCCAACTCCACCCTCCAGGACCCGAATTTATTCTGGTCAGGCTGCACTCTCAGTTAGTTGTTCTTCGTAGGTCAATTTCTGTTGTTTCCTCGCCGTTGCGAGGTTCAATTGACCTGGGTTCTTGTTTTGAGTGAGCCTGAGAGCTAGGGATACCCCAGTCGTGAGAACAAGCAGCCTGCTTGTCCTCGGAGAAAGGGTATGATACATACCTGTAGCAGTTGTTCTCCGAGGACAGCAGGCTGATTGTTCTCACCTTCCCTCCCTCCTCCCCTTTGGAGTTGTGTATTGCATATTTTTTGCTAGTCATTCAACTGGCGGGAGCGGTCGCGCACGGGCGGGAAGACGGCCGCGCATGCGCGGTGGGCGTGCCCTGCGTGTCGACCGTCCCGCGAAGCTTATTTCCGGTTGGTGGGGGCTGCCGCGGACGTCACCCAGTCGTGAGAACAATCAGCCTGCTGTCCTCGGAGAACAACTGCTACAGGTATGTATCATACCCTTTTCATGTACCACCTGATGTCAGGACTGGTTTGCTATATCATTCATGTTCTGGACTGGTCTGGTATGGACGCTAAGGAAGGAGAAATTGTATTACCTGATAATTTTCTTTTCTTTAGTCCTACCAGACCAGTCCAGAAACCCTCTCTAGTTGAATATAGCTGAGCTTGATTTCATTCTGTTTCTTGTAATTTCACAATTTAAAGTATTTGTTTTTGCTCGATCCAAGATGGTGCTGTGAGGACAGACATACCTGACAGTGCTCTGTTCCTTTGTGTGCAGTGGTCTGGTCGGTCTTGTTTTCAATCGGAACGGGAAAGAGGGGAGCTAAAATCTGTGAGCTTCCCCCAGCTCCCTCCTCCATACCTCCAATGAGACAAGCAACTTTGGAGCATTTTCGAGTGCTGCCAAGCTCCTCCCTTGTTACCTCCTCACCTCTGCCCGAGGTGGAGCTTTGGGCAGCAGTTTGAGCAGGGCATCTTTGAGCCCTGTGGAACATGCGGCTCCCCCACAACCAGAAAGTAGTTTCGTAGTTGGAGCACACACGGCAACAGTGCCCCAGTCGGGAGAATCCTGTTGTTCTAGGTGGAACGCCTACTGTGACTACAGCTTCAACTTTGAGTTTAGAATACCTGCATGCTAATAGGATCCTTGGTGAAGGTACTGTTAGCATTTTGACTCAAGTTGCTAGCCGAACTACTTCTGATTCAAGTCGGGCTTTGGTGAGGCCAGCTGTAGTGACTTTTTGGGCTGCCATTGGTAATATGCTAACTTCTCTGTTGGACATCACTAGACAAAATACTAAAGATTTAATCTCTGTTTCTGATGCAGTTTTGATGCAGGCTTGAGCGACATGCCAATTAGCCCTTGAAGTTAGCTTTCTTAAATCTAAAATACAGAGAGTGGAAAGTTTGGAAGTAGCCTCAATTAAGGAAAAGAATTTTGTTGCAAGGCGATTGGAATTTCTGGAGAATCAATCTAAAAGGCTTAATTTGAGACTCCTGAACTTTCCAAGGGGCACCTCTGACCCAGTTGGAAACTTGTGTGTCAGTAGTGGATAATAATGCCCTATGGGACATACATAATGGATGAATGCGATACTTGGCCTGAAGTATGAAAATGAGCTCCATTATTGGCCATTCAAAATACTGAGCATTCCAGGTCTGCATGGCACCCTTGAGGGGCAAATCACACAGAATTACTTTGTATCTCTATATCCATCAGCTGGTCAGTGGACATAACCCACATGTTCTGTACTAATCTGGTAGGAATGAAGGAAAGAAAACGATCAGATAAGACATACTTTCTCCTCCTTATATTTATTATTCTCCCCTTCATACTCTTTCCTGGGCACATGCACCTTTTGCCAATGTTTCCTAGCACAGGTGTATGTGTGAGGAAAAAGCAATGTTGCTCACCTGTAACAGATGTTTTCCATAGCTGATAAGGCACACCAAGTGGGTGATATCAGAGTTTGGCATCAGGAGACAACTGATGCCCCAGAGCTCAGAATTTACTTACAAGTTCTGAGTGTGCTTGGCCCTTTCTACGCATTGCAGTCTGAGCCGCTCAACAAACAAATCTCAAAGGGGTGAGGGATTGCGTGCCTGATCTATCCTGCTGTCTATGGAAAAAGATGTTGTAGGTAATAAACATTACTTTTTCTGTTGACAAGCAGGATTGAGTTAGGCATACAAGTGGGTGACTCCCAAGCTTAGGGCTGTTCTGGAACAAATTATCGTAGTTCTTTGAGTAGCCTGCACAATTGAGTGCAAGAGTTGTGAGGTGATAGGTTATTTATTTTCTTTTCATTTTATTTATTAGGATTTATTTACCATCTTGAAGGAATTCACTCAAGGTGGCTGAGGGGAGACATGATAGAGGTATATAAAATAATGAGTGGAGTGGAACAGGTGGATGTGAAGCGTCTGTTCACGCTTTCCAAAAATACTAGGACTAGGGGGCATGCGATGAAACTACAGTGTAGTAAATTTAAAACAAATCGGAGAAAATTTTTCTTCACCCAACGTATAATTAAACTCAAATTCGTTGCCGGAGAAAGTGGTGAAAGCGGTTAGCTTAGCAGAGTTTAAAAAGGGGTTGGAAGGTTTCCTAAAGGACAAGTCCATAAACCGCTACTAAATGGACTTGGGAAAAATCCACAATTCCAGGAATAACATGTATAGAATGTTTGTACGTTTGGGAAGCTTGCCAGGTGCCCTTGGCCTGGATTGGCCGCTGTCATGGACAGGATGCTGGGCTCGATGGACCCTTGGTCTTTTCCCAGTATGGCATTACTTATGTACTTATGTAATAAGAATAAGTAAAACATGAGCAATAGACAATTACAACAGTAAAAATATTCAAATAACAATATAAAGTATGGCATAGTATACTACTTACAATGTCAACATAATACGTAATAGAATATTTTAATTGATAGGGTAGAGTATAAGCAAAGATGGAACATATTAGATAGGTAAGAGAGTAGGAGGAGATAGAAAGTAAGGTGACTAATTTAAAGAAAGGTGCACATGAGGTCAGAGAGATGGTTGAATATTATCTCAGCTAGGGTAGGAGAGGATAAACATGTCCTACTGCAATATGTGCAGCCGATGTCACTCGTGTGTTTGAGTGAGACTAACAAGTTAGTTACTTCCATTATAGGCTTGGTAGAAGAGCCAAGCTTTCACCTGCTTCCTGAAGTAGAGATAGTCTTGTGTTAAGTGCAGCCTTTCAGGGCGTGCATTCCAGAGTGTGGGGGTTACTCTGGAGAAGACTCGCTTGCGGTTACCGCATTGTGTAGTGTCCCTGGGAGAGGATGTGTAGTCCTTAGGAGGACCTTAGTGTCCTTGGAGATGTGTAGAGGATCACACTATTCTTCAGGTACTTAGGGCCATTTCATCTACGGGCCTTGAAGATCAGATGTAAATTTAGCCCTGTATTGTACTGGTAGCCAATGAAGTTTTTGCAAAAATGGTGTGATGTGGTCACGTCACTTGCAACCTATTAAATTTCCTGCAAGCCCTTTGCAGTCACAGAAGAGAGGGTAAAAACAGCATACAAGCATAAACAGAAAAAAAGCAACACTGGGCCTTCAGGATAGAGATAACGGTCATCCTTTAATCTGAAAATGACCCAACTCGGGCCTCGGGGGGTCAGAATGGTTCTTATGTGTATAATATGGAATAATGGAAATGAACCACGAAGTTAGGACATATTGCCCACTACGTTGTGATTGTCCTATTAATCAAACAGAATGGCGGTTTTTTTCACAGACGGCGTGGATACGTGGAAAGCCCTCCTATGGGAGGTGGTGGAGATGAAAACGATAATGGAATTCAAACATGCGTGGGATAAACATAAAGGAATCCTGTTTAGAAGGAATGGATCTACGGAATCTTAGTGGAGATTGGGTGGCGACGCCGGTAATTGGGAAGCGAAACCGGTGCTGGGCAGACTTCTATGGTCTGTGCCCTGATTGTGACTGAATAGATAGGGATGGGCTGGAGTGTAAATTCTAAGGGGCTTCAATATTAGCTTCATAACTTTTAGTACAAGAACAGTACTGTGCAGACTTCTACGGTCTGTGCCCTGAGAATGGCAAGGACAAATCAAACTCTGGTATACATATAAAGTATTGCATACCATGTAAAATGAGTTTATTTTGTTGGGCAGACTGGATGGAACGTACAGATCTTTATCTGCCGTCATTTACTATGTTACTATGTAACATGTAGACAAACATGGTTTAATGGGACAGTGTCAGCATGGGTTCAGCAGAGGGAAGTTTTGCCTCACCAGTTTGCTTCATTTCTTTGAAGGCATGAGTAAACATGTGGATAAAGGTGAGCTGGATGATGTAGTATATGTAGATTTTCACAAAGGTTTTGATAAAGTTCCTCATGAGAGACTCCTGAGAAAATTAAAAGAGTAATGGGATAGGAGGCAAGGCTCTGGTGTGAATTAGGAATTGTTTTTTGGACAGAAATGGCCATTTCTCTCAATGGAGGAGAGTGAACAGTGGCGTGCTGCAGGGATTTGTACTGGGACCGGTTCTATTTAACATATTTATAAATGATATGGAAATTGGAACGACGAGTGAGGTAATCAAATTTGCAGATGATACAAACCTATTCAAGGTTGTTAAAACACGTGTGGACTGTGCAATATTGCAGGAAGACCTTAGGAAATTGGAAGACTGGGCATCCAAATGGCAGATGAAATTTAATGTGGACAAATGCAAGGTGATGCAAATTCGAAAGAATAATTCGAATCATAGTTACCTGATGCTAGGGTCCACCTTGGGAGTCAGCGCTCAAGAAAAAGATCTGGCTGTCGTCGTAGATAATATGCTGAAATCTTCTGCTCAGTGTGCGGCGGCGGCGGCCAAAAAAATCAAACAGGATGCTAGGAATTATTAGGAAAGGGATGGTGAATAGGACCAAAAATACTATAATGCCTTTGTATCGCTCCATGGTGCGTCCACACCTTGAGTATTGCGTTCAGTTCTGGTCGCCTTATCTGAACAACTATATAGTGGAATTAGAAAAGATTCAAAGAAGAGCAACTAAAATAATAAAGGGGATGAAACTCCTCTCGTATGAGGAAAGACTAAAGAGGTTAGGGCTCTTCAGCTTGGAAATGAGACTGATGAGGGGAGATATGATAGAGGTCTACAAAATCCTGAGTGGTGTAGAACGAGTAGATCAATTTTTTACTCATTCCAAAAGTACAAACACTAGGGGACACTCAAGGAAGTTACATGGAAATACTTTTAAAACAAATAGGAGGAAATATTTTTTCACTCAACAAATAGTTAAGCTCTGGAACTCTTTGCTGGAGGAGGTAGTAACAGTGGTTGGCATATCTGGGTTTAAAAAAAGGTTTGGAGAAATTCCTAGCAGAAAAGTCCATAGTCTGCTATTGACAGACATGGGAAGCAGCTGCTTGCCCTGGGTTTTGTAGTATGGAGTATTGCCACGATTTGGGTTTCTGCCAGGTACTTGTGACCTGGCTTGGCCACTGTTTGGAAAACAGCATACTGGGCTAGATGGACTATTGGTCTGACCCAGTATGGCTACTCTTATGTTCTAGGGGTGTAGGAAAGTCAGGTTCAGTGGGTATGAGAAGCTGCACATCATCCGCGTAGATTTAGAACTGAGTGTCCATTGACTGAATCAGCTCAGCTAGTGGCTTGAGGTAGATATTGAACAGAATAGGTGATACCCCACAGGTCAGTACCCATGGTGGCGATGAGTTGCTGCCAGACATTATGAATTGTTACCTGTCTGATAGATGGGAGCTGAACCATGCAAGTACTGTTCCATTGATAGCTGTTTCTGCCAGTCATGCTAGCATGATATCATGATCCACCGTGTCAAAGGCTGTTGAGAAATCTAGCAGTACTAACACTGACGCAAATCCCCTGTCTCAATTTCTGTGATGGTCATCTAGTAGGGATATGAGGACCGTTTCTGTTCCATAACCGGGTCTGAATCCAGATCGACATGGATCTAGCGCGTTTCTCTCTTTTAACCAATCATTGAGTTGAACACAGACTGTTTGTTCTATAAATTTCCCTAGAAGTGGATACTGACCGGTAACTTCATTCTGGTCAAAGTGGTTTTTCTTAAGCAAAGGGTGAACCACTGGCCTTTTTAATGTTATTGGTAGTTGCCCATTAGAAAGAGATGAGTTCACTATTTTTGTGGCACCCTCTATGAGGTCCATGCTTGCCTGCTGCACTATCTTTGAGGGAGCAGGTAGTTGGTTGAAGGTGTCTTAGGATTTTGTCAAGGCTCTCCTCTGTCATTGGGTTAAAAGTGTCCCATCTGTCTCTGTCAGGAGGGGCGAGTTTGTGCACTCCTTGTTAACTGATTGGAGACTAGGAGGGATTGTCTGCAATTCGTGGTGGAGACTTTTAATTTTGTTGGCAAAGTATGTAGCAAAATCATTGCAGTTCAGTTTAGACTGGGCAGACTGGTTCTGTTGTGGGGTTTGCAGTAAACTGTTTACTATACTGAACAACTGCTTGGTTGAATTGGCAGCCTGTGCAATGCATTAAGAGAAATATTGTTTTTTGGTTGTTGTTAAGGCTTGGTGGTACTTTGTTCTGTGCTTCCTACAGTTTAGCCTGTCTTCATCCAGATGAGATTTACGCCATCGCTTTTCCAGTTTCTGGCCTTCGCGTTTAAGGATCCGAAGTTCTAGGAAAACCCAGTTGAGCGTTTGTTGTTGGGTCATAAGACCTTTTTTAGTGATACTGTTTCTCTAAGGTCTTGGCTAAGTGTGTATTCCAAATGTCAACCTGTTATGACATGTAGTTGTATTTTTATCTGCATGTGGATAGTTCAAGACCTCTAGGAAATTGTCAATGGTCAGCTTTTTTTTTTGTCTCTGATCTCCTTCTAAACTCTGGGAGGTGCCTTTTGTTTCAGGTGGTCACATAGGGAAAATTTAATTAGAAACGGTCTGACCATGATAGGGGTGTTATTTCAACACTGTTATCCCAGAATTCTGGGATGTCAACCCCTTTGTAGAATACCTGGTGTAGTATGTGACCCTTTTCATGGTTTGGAGAATTGACCACCTTTGTGAATCCTAGTGCTGTCATTGTTAGTCAGCACTGCTTAACTGAAGGCACTGTCCTGCACTGAAGCCTGACCAAACAATAGTGTACAGTGAAAGTATGAAGAGAAGACCAGGCAGCTGCCTTACAGATCAAAGATATAGCAACTGTGGTTGCTGTAACTCTGATCTGATGAGACTTGATCATGGAGTTGAGAGGTGTATAGATCTTGTTGATAGCAGAAGTATATACAAGATAGCAACCAATTTGCTAGGGTTCATTTTGTAACTGGCCTATTTGGATTAAATGAAACTAACTGTTGAGTTTACTTTCTCAATTATGCAGTTTTAGTAAGTAGTAGATAAGAGCCTGTTTAGAGTTCAGGCTATGAAAGGCTTTCTGTTGAGGGCTTGAATGAAGCTTCAGACAGAGGGTTGGAAGGACAACTTTGTGGTAATAGAACTGGGTATATGGCTCATAAGTTCATAAACACCAAATTAGAGCTTGTGGAGTATCACAATGTATCAGTATATGATAAACTAACTCAAGATATCTTAACTAATTATCTTAATTGTGATGTGCTGCTCTGTTTAGTTCTGAAGGAGGAAAAACCTCAAATGTTAATGGGATACTCCGTTGTTGATGTATTATCCAACCTAAGGGACAACGGAGTAGCCCATTAACATTTGAGGCTTTTCCTCCTTTAGAACTAAACAGAGCAGCACATCACGATTAAGATAATTAGTTGGATATCTTGAGTTAGTTTATCATAACTTCATAAGTCAGGCACATTCTGACAGAAAAGGAATGATAATAAAACTCTGTGAAACCACAAGAACAAACATGGATTATGGGAGAGCTGTGCTTTGTGTCCATTCTGCTGAGTGAAAAAAGCAAAACTGAGGAGACTGTCACGTTCGGGAGAGCTACACATTCCTGGAAGTCTTCACTAAGTTCTGAGCTTTTGGAGAGCAGCTCTTTTCCCAGCGGAGTTGGATGATGTTACTCACTTGTGTGTTTATCTCAGTCTTGCTTGTGAATGGAAAGTTATTATATGTCTTGTGCTCCTGTGCAGCATTCGGTGATCTTTTCATTGTGTGTTGTGATGGATTTATTTTTTATTCATTGAAATTCTACCTTTTCAAGTGGATTAGTTTCTCTCCCCAGGTGTTCCTTCATAGTTGTGTGTATGTATATCTATTGCTAATTTTTGTCCCCATGTCTGTCCCCCTTCTAGATGCTCCTCTGCAGTACAAAATGGCCTCCTCATTCTGAGCATGCTGATTAATAATCACAGGACCCTGGCAGAGCAGTTTGTCAGCTGTGACATCCACTCTCTTTTGGAGAACTGCTGTGATAGCTCCAACTCCCAACACAAGATGCTTGCTCTGATTGTTAAGAATCGCCTCTCTGAGCACAAGCTACCAGTTGATTCGGAGAAGACGGGCACTGATGTTTCTGGTGAGAGTTGCATGCTACCTTCTGGTTTGTTTTTTCTCTGAGCACATGTTCAGAGAAGATGATCCCCAGAGTATAGCAAAAACAGTAATACTGCGATTAGACTACGGAGGATGAACCTTTTCCTTCATGGGGAAAGCCACAGCTTGTCCCTGAGACCAGCAGCCTGAATCTTGCTATTATTTGGGATTCTGTCACATACATGTGACCTGAATTAGCCACTGCTGGAAGAGAGATACTGGTCTAGGTGGACCATTGTTCTGACCCAGTATGGCTATTCTTATGTTCTTAGCATTAATTGGGTCATCATCTAAGATATCATTTAGATGCCTTGAAATTTCTACTGGGTCATAAGCCATCAAGATGATAAGAAGTGCAAGGTAATTGAAATCCCAAATTGAATTTCTTGAAGTTTATATTAGTCTAAATCAGTGTTTCCCATCCTGTAGCCTTTGGATTTCTGATGGTTTGTGTCCATCTCGGGGAGTCCACAGAAAGCATTTCTTTTCCCTTCCCTATTGGTTTTCAGTTATCTGTTGTTTCTTTTCCAGTTTCTATTATTATTCTATGCAGTTCTCTTCCTTTTGTGCCTGTGTCTTATGTTTTAGGGTGTTACTTATTTGCTTTTTTATTGCTTTTTACTAGCATTGTTCACCACTATGATGTTTGGTTTCTAATAGTGGTCTACCAAACCCCAGATAAATGGACTGATCATAAGGCTGCATTCTATATGGACACAAACAGCAGCAGTGACATTAACGGCAGCCTCTCAGAGGCCAGAAGGAGCAACAGAGACAGAAAGATCTAGGCAGTGAGGGCTGGAAGTAGACGTAGTGAATAGATAGTCCCTGCTCAAGAAGACTTACAATCTCTTATGGTTTTTGTGTACAGCACTGTGTACATCTAGTAGTACTATAAAAGTGGTGAGGAGTAGTGGCAGAAGGGTCAAAGCAGTTGGCGAGGACTGGAAGTAGGAGTAGTGGCAGAGGGGTCAAAGCAGTTGGCGAGGGCTGGGAGTAGTAGTAGTGACAGAGGCAGAAAGGTCAAAGCAGTTGGCGAGGGCCAGAAGTAGGATTAGTGGTAGAAGGGTCAAAGCGGTTGGTGAGGGCTGCAAGTTGGAGTAGTGGCAGAGGCAGAAAGGTCAAAGTAGTTGGCGAGGGCTGGGAGTAGTGGTAGTGACCGATGCAGAAGGGTCAAAGCAGTTGGCAAAGGCTGGGAGTTGTGGCAGAAGAGTCAAAGCAGTTGGCAGTGGCTGGGAGTAGGAGTTGTGGCAGAAGCTGAAGGGTCAAAGCAGTTGGCAAGGGCTGGGAATAGTGATAGTGGCAGAGGCAGAAGGGTCAAAGCAGTTGGCGGTGGGTGGGAGTAAGTGTAGTTGTAGTGGCAGAGGCAGAAGGGTCAAAGCAGTTGGCGATGGGTGGGAGTAAGTGTAGTTGTAGTGGCAGAGGCAGAAGGGTCAAAGCAGGTGGTGAGGGCTGGGAGTAGGAGTTGTGGCAGAAGCTGAAGGGTCAAAGCAGTTGGCAAGGGCTGGGAATAGTGATAGTGGCAGAGGCAGAAGGGTCAAAGCAGTTGGCGATGGGTGGGAGTAAGTGTAGTTGTAGTGGCAGAGGCAGAAGGGTCAAAGCAGTTGGCGATGGGTGGGAGTAAGTGTAGTTGTAGTGGCAGAGGCAGAAGGGTCAAAGCAGGTGGTGAGGGCTGGGAGTAGGATTAGTGGTAATGGCAGAAGAGTCAAAGTAGTTGATGAGGACTGGCAGCAATGGGATTAGTAATGTCAGCAGTAGGATTAGCAGAAGCAGCAGTGGTGATGGTGAGATTAGCACGTGGTTGAAAACCATCTATGACCAAATCAGCAGTGCAGCAGCAATATAATGAAAGAATTGTATTGTTGGTGAAGTTGGGCTTTTGATTGAGAGAGAGAGTGGTAGATTGCTGGGGAACGAACCAGAGAGAAAAAGAGTCTATTAAGGCATGTTGAAAGAGAGAAAGAGAAGATAAGTGAGGTTTTGGGTGGGGTGGGGGGGGGGGGGGTAAGAGAAGAGAAAAAATAATGGGAACAGATGAATGGAGATAGACTGAGGTTATAAACAAATGATTGGAGAAGTTTGAGGCAAGAGAGAGGGGGACTGGTGGGGACAGGCTTGGAGAGAGAGTGAGAAGAACAAGTCGGGATAAGCTTGGAGGTGGGGAATGAGGAGGGCTGGTGGAGATTGGTTAGAATGAAGGGAGTGAGCCTGAGGGACAGGCAGGGGAAGAAGGAGAAATAAGAAATGGATTTGGGAGAGCAAAAGGGGCTAGTGAGGACAAGTTGATGAAAGAGAGTGGAAATAAAGTGGTGGGGATGGACTGGTAGACCCTAAGTTTTTGAAGGTTATCAAGGGATCTGCACAGCCAAAAAAGATTGAGAACTGCTGCTTTCAATAAGTAGGTTTCTAAGGTAGTCTGTTTTTTCCGTACTATTGTGAATATAATACAAATACCCTTTTGTACAGACCAGATAGAGAACTATAGACTAGTGTTTCCCAAGCCCAGTCCTGGAGTACCCCTTGCCAGTCAGGTTTTCAGGATATCCACAATGAATATGCATGAACTTGATTTGCATAAACTGCCTCCATTATATGCAAATCTCTTTCATGCATATTCATTGTGGATATCATGAAAACCTGAGTGGCAAGGCGTACTTCAGGATGGGACTTGGGAAACCTTCTATAGACTTCCAGAACCATCAGGATCGACTCCATTTATTCAGCCAGTTGATCCTGTTCGTTTAGTAATGGAAGGCTGTGACTTGGGAGGCAAATTTCTTTGAGTGATGTCCATTCTAGCTGTTCTGGTGAGAAGGAAGGAAGAACACACAGGAATCTGTCAAGAACTTGTCCTTTAATGTGGTCTTGGCAGCTATATTTTCAGCTAGGTGCACTTTGAAGCTTCAGCTTGTAGGAAATCTTATTTAGCATTCTTCACGGATTCCATGATGGTTCATCTGGTTCCCTCCTTTCTAGCTAAGGTTTTCTCACACTTTCATGTCAATCAGGTCATCTCTCTGCTGACCTCTGTAAGAGATATAACTCCAAATACTCTTCACTGAGTTAGTGTATCACTTCCTGGATCACAAAACCACAATATGTTTACAACAATACCATACACTATAGTGAATATAGATATAAATGTAATGGTGAAATCACTCAGTGTGTCACCATGCGCACAAGCAACGCATCACGGATGCGGAACAGAGCTTTCGGCTACTTCTGTTAACAACGGTGACTGTGTTTACACATTACCGTAATCTCTTATGTGAACAAATAATAAATTGTGTACACATTGTTCATGTGGATTTTTGTGTCCATAAAGAAATACAACATGCTGAACTTAATGTGCCCAAAATACAATCACATAAATTAAAAAAAAAACAACTCTTTAAATCATTCTATAACTTAGCTTTGATGTTTGTCTGCATGGAAAGCAGCTCTACGGGAGACAAATCAATGCGGGTATCCTGAAAACCCCAACTGGCTGGATGCGCCCCGAGGACTGGATTGAAAACCCCTGATCTACAGGCTGCTTTGAAGTTAATGGGCATAATTTGCATCCTTTGCTCTGTTTTCTCATTGAACACGCCTGGCGTTCTTTCACTGTTATTGAAACGTCTCTATCGGGATTACCTAAAGATCCTGTTTCAATAGTATCCTTCAAGGATACTCCACACCAAACCATGCACTCCTGGGCGACTGTCAGCCCTAACCTCTTAAGACTTTCCTGGTATGAGAGGTTTTCCTTCCCCTTCCTGGCTTGATCTCTGTTTCAGGAATCACCTCTTCCTGTCTCCAAATCATTCACAGATTGCCTACCTGGTGCTGGTTGGTGACCGTTGGAGCCAGTCTAGAGCACAGCAGTTTTTGGTGCTCTGCTTCTTTATTGCTGTCAGTGCACTAGGAATGCAATGTTAGGTAACACTTGCTTTGGAGGAAGGAGAGGAATGGGAGTACGGGTTTCCAAAGCATTGGATCTATGGCAGTCGCCTCAATTGACTCTTCTCCCTTCCTCCTCCAGATGGAGCAGTAGTCCTGGATTGATAAATACGGCTTGTCCAAGGAGAATGAGTTGTATATAGGACACTCCTTTCTTACCTCTAAAAGAGAAGAGACTAGAAAAAGCAAGCCCTTTTGGCAAAGGAAAAACACTTTAGAGTTCAGTTTTTCTCTTTTATAATAATTCTAAAATTTATTAGGATAAATAAATGGTTACAATAAAAATTCTTTTATCCCAGTATTACAGAAAATTGAATTCTTATTTATATCAGTCCAAATTTCAGTATAAGGAAAATAAAATCTCTCTCTCTCTGTTTTTCCTTTGGAAGCTGTCAGATTCTGACGTAGTACAAAAGGTACCCAGGCTGAATACTGAAGCTTAATTTTGTCCAATCACTTAATGCCTTTTATTTTCTCTCTTATCTGGTATTCTTCAACTTTGACCTCTAAGGTCTCCTTCACATAATTCTGCTTCTTTGGTATTTTCCTCAAATATTCATCATTTGCTCTTTGTAACCTTTTTTATCCCTCATTGTGGTCCTTCACTGAAAATGGCTCTGTGTTAATTCGGAGTCTGTTTGAAACAACCAAACAGACACTTGTTAAAGTTTATGGCCTATTACTAGGGCTAAGCAAGCCTGTCTATGGTCTGTGAGAAAACCAAGACACAAGCTAGCTAATTGCCCATCTAGTTAAAAAAAGGAATGTTATACAAAGCTGACTGATCTGAAAAACCAAACAGCTCTATACAGAGTGTATTGGGCCTTACATGTAGAGTGAATCTCTCTGTCTCTTGTGTGCATCAGGCCTTGGGGTCAATATCTATGTCTCTCTCATGTATGCATATCATATCTCGGGTGCTGAGCGTCTTTCTGTTTTGTTTTAGATATCAGTTTTTGCTTTGACTTGAAGGACGTAGATGTGCTGAAGTTGGTGAGCAGTCTGAAGGAGACCAGTCTATCCAAGGAGATCATTCTGGCCCTAGAGCGCTGCATATGTGAGGAGTCTGCCCTCCTGGATAGTGAGAGCTCCAATCTGATGAAAGACCGAGACACCTTTCAGATGCTTCTAAGAAATCTGGAACAATTGCGGATGGAGAAGGCTGTTCAGTTGGGAATCTTGAGGTATGGACTGTGACATTGTAGGGGAACATATTCGAAAAGGAGGGTCTAAAATGAGAGATGCTGATGAACTGAAAAGATGTGTTAAAGGGTAGTGCTGGGAGAAAGGGGCTAGAACAGAAGGGGTTTATATGGCCGTAACTAGTATTGGGAGGAATCCAGTGAACTGATCCTTGCCCTGCACATTTATGTTTAATAATTAAAGTTACATTGCAAAACAAAATTCAATAACAGCTTTTTAACAAATAAATTACCTGCTTCATGCATCATTTCCAAAACCTCCCCTTCCCATCCTTATCCCATCCTGCCTCTGGCTCCCCCATAATGAAATGAGAATACATTTGAACAGTCAAAAATTTAAAAGACAACTTTGAGCCACTGAGGTGAGAGTTACCCAAAGGGGTTCCCATATCTCTTGAAACTCGCGTGCTAGGGCTGCTGTCTAAAGTCGTAAACCCTTGCCTCTCTAAGCGCATCTGTACTATAAGAAATGACCACCACTGCTGTAAGGTATGGCCTGTAATATTCAACCAATTCAGTAAGATGACTTTAATCCCAAACATCAATGCGTTTTGAAGAAATCTCTTGAAGCCTGCAGGAATAGGATCAGAGCAAACGTAGCGGCCAAATAATATAAGTGGGTGAACGGTAACTTCAGCTCCAATAGGCTGTCATTGTTTGCAATACATTGTCCCAGAAACGTACAATTATAAGGCAGTTCCATTGACCCAAAGTTGCTTGTGAACCTCCACATTTGGCGCAAACCGCACTTTCAGTGAAGGTGGATTCGTATGCATGATATGGAGACATATGAAGTCTCAAAGCAAATTTGTATTGCAACGTGTGGATTTTTTGAAAATAACTTTGAAGATCTGTTGGTAACTTGTAATGAAGATCTGCAGACCAATGTTGTGTTAATTGTGCATAATCAGAAGTAGTGTCTTTGACATGTTGATGATTTATTAGGATTTATTTACCACCTTTTTGAAGGAATTCACTCAAGGCACTGTACAGTAAGAATAGATCAAACATGAGCAATAGGAAATGATAGCAGTAAAAATATTCAAAAGCAATACAAAGTATGGCATGGTATACCAATAAACAAGTGTTTTTAAGATCAATCTATCCAGTTTTTGGTGTTCCGTGGTCAAACATCCCACTTTCTCCTATATGGTTTACTACTTACAATATCAACACAATACGTAATAGAACATTATAGCTGATAGCGATGGGTAAAGCAAAGATGTAACATACAGAAGGCTAAGAAAATAGGAAGAGTTAGAAAATAAGGTGATTAAAGAAAGTTGCACATGAGGTCAGAGAGATGGTTAAATATTATCTCAGCTAGGGTAGGAGTGGATAAACATGTCCTGCTGCAGTATATGCAGCTTGAGTCACTCCTTGTGTGTGTGAGTGAGACTAACGAGTTAGTTAGTTACTTCCTCCAGTAAAGGCCCGGTTGAAGAGCCAAGCTTTCACCTGCTTCCCAAAGTAGAGATAGTCTTGTGTTAAGCGCAGCCTTTCAGGCAGTGCATTCCAGAGTGTGGGGGTTACTCCGGAGAAGGCTCGCTTGTTTTGTGTACAGCACTGCATATGTCTAGTAGCGCTACAGAAATAAGTAGTAGCAGTTTCCAACTGTCTTATGCCTACTCTTACATTCACTGCTTGCCAGATGATGATATGCTAAAAGCACACGTTCTTGAGCATCTAGGGTGTAGGCCTCCGAAAACATATTTACCATATCTTCAATGAGGTCAGTCCATGTTAAAGAAGACGTATAATGCCAAAGCTGCAAATAAGCAAAGTAATGTGTAGATTGCATTTGGTACTCCTGTGCCAAATATTTATTTATTTTTATTGTTCTTACATTTATACCCTGCGCTTTCCCACTCATAGCAAGTTCAATACGGCTTACATATTATATACAGGTACTTATTTGTACCTGGGGCAAGGGAGGGTTAAGTGACTTGCCCAGAGTCACAAGGAGCTGCCTGTGCCTGAAGTGGGAATTGACCCCAGTTCCCCAGGACCAACGTCCAACACTCTGACACAGAAGGATGAGAGCATTGATTTATATGATGGGTCCATTTGGCCACCTGTTGGATCTCTGATTTAATGCTGGCCCAGTCTAGTTAAGTACTGTTGGATCTACATCACTGATGACAAAGATGCATACCTCCAGTAGACAGCCCTTAGAAATAAGTAGAAGCAATTCCGAGCTGATTTGAGTTTGGCTACGTGGGATTTTTTTCCCTGGCTCTGAGCTTGATTCAGTCTTTGATAAAACAGGAGTTTGATCTTTTTTCTTTTCCCTGGACCCAGTCTGACTATTATCTTGAGTCTCTGGTTCTGTGCTGGTTCCATTCTAGTGATAGCGTGTTAGATAACCTAGTGGGACCCTGTCTGATCACATGCTATTGGATCTCTGGTTTTGTACAGAGTTTATTTTTTCTCTTCTGTAACCTTTTGACCCTTGTTTTCTTTCATTTGTTCAGGATATTGTCCAAGTTATTGGATAATTACCAGGATGATTTGCTGCCTTGGCATGAAAGCATTGAGCCCTGTTTATCCTCCATGACTGCTCACATTAACGACAGAGAGGTAAGGGCAGGACTGCTACGATGCTGAGAGCTTTTAGCCTTGTGATTTATTCCATCCTGGTCCTCTGTACTTTTGTGGAAATGTCACTATTCAGTAATTCTACAGAGTTAAGTATTTTTATAATGTGGATGCAGTGGAATTAGAAAAAGTACAGAGAAGGGCGACGAAAATGATAAAGGGGATGGGACGACTTCCCTATGAGAAAAGGCTGAAGCATCTGGGGCTCTTCAGCTTGGAGAAAAGATGGCTGAGGGGAGATATGATAGAGGTCTATAAAATAATGAGTGGAGTGGAATGGGTAGACGTAAATTGTTTACTGTTTCCAAAAATACTAGGACTAGGGAGCATGTGATGAAGCTACTAAGTAGTAAATTTAATACGAATCGGAGAAAATATTTCATCACTGAATGCGTAATTAAACTCTGGAATTCATTGCCAGAGAATGTTGTAAAGGTGGTTAGCTTAGCGGGGTTTAAAAAAGGTCTGGACAGCTTCCTAAAGGAAAGTCCATAGACCATTATTGAATGGACTTGGGGAAAATCCACTGCTATTTCTGGGATAAGCAGCATAAAATGTATTGAACTTTTTTTGGTTCTTGCCAGGTATTTGTGACCTGGATTGGCCACTGTTGGAAACAGGATGCTGGGCTTTGAACCTTTGAACCTTTGGTCTGTCCCAGTGTGGTAATGCTTATGTACTTATGCTTGGTAATCTGACTTATGCTCTATGCCAAAATGCTTCCCTAGTTGAATGTTCTAGAATATAAAAAGCAGCCCCACAGTCAGGTGTGAGCCATTCTCTTTTGCTAAACTGAAGGTAGATAAAGCGATGGGGCTGGATGAGATACATCTGAGGGTACTGAAGGAACTTGGGGAAGTTTTGGTGGCTCTGCTCTTGGCCTGTTCAACGCTTCTCTAGAGTAGGGAGTAGTACTGCAGAAGGGCAGATGCGATTCCCAAAAGGGGAAGTAAGGAGGCGGTTGGAAACTACAGGCCACTAAGTCTGACTTCTGTGGTAAGTAAATGAATGGAAATGCTTTGAAAACAGAGAATAGTGAAGTTTCTGGAATCCAGTGGATTGTAGAACCCTAGACAGCATGGTATTAGTAGAAGCAGGCCTTTCAGACAGATCTGATTGACTTCTTTGACTTGGTGACCAGAGAATTGGATTGAGGGGAGAGCATTACAGGTTTCCATGTAGCAGACATCCTCAGTATGGGCCCTAAAGTAACTGACTTACTTAGAAACTGATTGAGTGGAACGCAGCAGTGTGTATTGGTAAATGGATTTCGTTTTGAGGAAAGGAGTTACCAGTGATGTGCCACAAGGGTCTTTTCTTGGTCTGGTTCTTTTTAAGTGATACTACAGAAGAGCTGTCTGGTAAGTTTTGCCTCTTTGCTGATGATACCAAAATTTGCAATAGGTTAGACGTCTCAGATGGTGTGGATAACATGAGGGAGGGCTCCTTAGCATCATATAAGACCAATCCAGACAAATGGGATAGAGACAGAGGAAAAAAATAGTCCTCAAGTGACTTGCCCCTTAAGGGTATTATGCCGCATAGAATGTTTGGTATTTCTCTGTCTCCCAAGTGGATGAATGACAGGCTAACAGCCCTGCTCTTGAACTGGTTTCTAGCTACTTTTAGTTGAGCTTTAACTACCCTTTTGGAGTGTTGTGCTCCTGAGCCAGTTTTATGCTGAGCCTCAGTTGAATTGGGGGGTGCCTGTTTGGCTTGTTCTCCTGAGCCAGCTTTTCAGCTGCATTTCAGTCGCATTGGGGGTACCCTCCTGGACTTGTTCTTCCTGATCCACTTTAATTACCTAGGTTTCATTTAAATTGGGGGGAGGGGGGTGCCACCTTTGACATAAGCCCCTGTTAAAAAAAAAAAAAAGCAGCTGTTCTGTGGAGCTGAGGTATATCTCAGAAGTCTCTGAGATTCCAGTCTCCTCTCCCCACTCCAGACCACCAACGTCTCCCTTGCAAGTCAGCCTGCGTTTGGTGAGCCTGTTCTGATTTATTTCAGTTATTTCAGCGCTCTGGTGGTGATTGTGATTCTGCAGGTATCTGGTTTGTTTATTTGTCTGTGACTCTCTGTAAGCAGGTAATATTTCTCTGTGCTCTCTACGTGAAGGATTAAGTTTCTCCTGTTTCTGTGTGGCATTAGTTTCCTTAGTGTAGCCGGACTGTTTCAGATTTTTCTGCCAGAATTCTCTTTCCATTTGTCAGCTAGTGTTTGTTTTTTTCAACTGTTTCCTGGTTGTTTGATTAACAATAGGCAGATCCAGGCATTTATTAGCTCTCCTCAAGTTTAAACCCCCCCCCCCCCCCCCAGACTCTCTCCTTTTTATTCTTTCTCAGGTGTGACTGCCGTCCTGACCTAATGGTTCTTCTGGGTATCTCTTTGAGACTCTAAGGGATTTTATCCTGCTGTTTCTATGAGACAACCTTAACTAGTTTTGCTCCCTGTAATTTACCTATTTGGTTCATTGTTTTATGCTGCAGTTTGCACCAGAAATTACAAAATTAAGTCAATCACCTTAACAGTTACAGTAGCTGGTTGAATAGTAGATATAGATTCTACTACTTGTATCTCTGTTTAATTTAAATTTCAGGCTAAGCCTCAGTCATCAATTGCAGTTCACTGTATTTAGTTTTATAAGCCTTCTTCAAACAGCTATGTCTTCACTAATTTTCTAAACCTCAAGCAATTGTCCTTATTCCTCACATCATCCAGTAACCAATTCCACAAATCTGGCACAAAACAGCAAACATTGCTGCACTGCATTACCATCAATCTAACTTGAGGCATCCCTAACTGTCCCTTCTGTGATGGACTTTATACATGACATCAGACATGGGCAATTTACCCTTGCTAAGTACACATTTTACGTACTGCTAAGCATCAGAATGAAGAAACTTTGAATCACTGGTATCCAGTGCAGATCTCTCAAGATTGACGTTACGTGATCTTTGGTGCACAGCTCCTTTGCTGCTGAAGTCTCTTTAGTTGGTACCCAGGGAAGCACTGGTACACAGTATTACAGTATTCAACATGCAACATTACAACAACGCATGAGTGACACTCAAGTGATGCTTCTTACTAACATAGGCAACAGCTACATGTGGAGCCTTGTGGATACAGGCTGTACATGAGACTCCAGTATAAGTCACTTTGAACCAATCTTGAAATCATTGACTGCACCTGAAGCTGACTTTGGACATTAGGTTGGCACCTAGTCATATATGATTTCCTGGTGACATTGTATATCTGAGCCTAGGTGTCACTATTTAAGGGACCTGATGTTTTACCTGCATAAAGATCCTGTGCCATTAAATGCTTGAGTGCCTCTTATACACATTCTGCTTGATCACAGTTAAGCGATGACTTCACTGAGAACTCACAAAGATACAATTTGGCAGACGATCCCCTAGTCAGTTCTTTAGTGCTTTCGTTGTACATAGCACTTTGCATCATTCATAATGGATGACTACACTGCCGCCTTCTGACTCTCAGCTATTCCTTTCACTACTTCGTCCTCATTAACTAGTTAATTGGTTTGATTTATCTTAATCTTGTACATAAAACTATACCATGGCAGAAAATAAGCCCACTATTAAAACTGTTACCAAGCTGCTTTGTTTACAGTCAGTCCCTCTATTCTGTACGTTTCAGATTAGACAGGGCCACTGAGAGACTGAGCCGGGGCTAGGCTGATGCTCCTTGGCCCCCCTTCACATGACCGCTGCTGCTGGGACCTCCCATCCCCCCAGGGACTGCCACTGTGGCCCCCCCCCCCGGACCACCGCATAGACCACAAAAATTGGGGGGGGGGGGCATATTTTGCCTCATCTCCCTGCCCCTTACTGCTACTCCACATAGCTTGCCCAAGCCCCGCCAGCAGAAGCCTTCCTCCAGCACTGTTCGCCGCTGTATTGCCTGACCCGCGGCTGCTTTTCCCCTCATGTTCCGCATGCAGTTCGCAGGGTGCCTTACGCTTTTCCCCTTACATTGCGTAGGGCAGGCAATATGGCAGAGAACAATGCTGGAGGAAGGCTTCTGCTGGTGGGGCTTGAGGACTCCCGCCAACCAAACCACAAGCCCCGAAGCCCTGTGTCTGCTCCTTCCCAGCCTCTAAGGGGGGCCCGGCACCGGAGTTTTCTCTCTCCTGTGATCACCTGGGTCCTATCAGGCGCATGAGACAGACAGACTCCGGCGCCGGGCCCAGGGGAATCGTCCCCCCCCCCACCACCACCACAGTCCTGGGATTAGAAACTTCATTTGCAGTTTGTTGCATGACTGTGTAGCGAGTGTGTGTGCAGCATAATTGCCAACTTTTATTGACCAGCCATATCTATGGTTTATAGTGAACAAGTTCAGTATCACAAGTGGCACTAGACTTCTGATGCAGGCCAAGTGGCCGAAACACAGGCCAGAGCCAAGTCTTGGTTTGATTTGAATTGAAATATTAACAGTAGCATCACTGACTGTGTGTTATTTCATTGTGTTTGGTTGCCATCTGCCTTTTAAATCGTCACCATCCCATGTCTCCTGTTTCACTCCCCATACAGAGGATTTTCAGGAGGCTTCTGACTACTCACAGTTGTAAAGTTAACAACTAATAATTATTGCATTCTTCTTACCCCCAGTTTCAAATGTTCTGTATTCCCAGGCACACCTTTTCCAGAAGTACTTAATTTGATCAAACACCCAACGCGTTGGATTGAGGAATTCAAAGGATGGTCTCATTGTGTTTTTGATTTTGGCAGGGGTCATACGTGCTGGATAGAAAATTTTGTATTGCATCTGTCTGCAAGAAGTGGTAACAACACCCGCTCACACCCTTGTCCATTTCTCACATTCTGCAGTCTAAAATGCAATTGAACATGCATTAAAGTAGGAGTTCGCTTGACTGATTTACAAAACATATTGTAAGTTATTGTATTGAGGATTCTTGTATGTACTTTGCTTTGAGGTCCATTTAAGATAACAAGCAAACAATCAAATGAAGTACACTCTCTCATTAGATCACACCTCTCTCTGGTTTTTCCTCCCTCTCTCCATAGCTTGTCCAGGCATTTATTTGCTTCTTCCATCGCTTGGCTACCAGTAATAAAGACTGTGCAGTGGTGATGTGCCGCTTGGGTATGAAGGAAGCTCTGACCAAAGCCCTGGACAAACACAGCTCCCACCTACTTCTAGTGACAGAACTGCGGGATCTTGTCACCGATTGTGAGAAATATGCCAGTCTATACAAGCAGATGACCACCAGCATCCTAGCTGGCTGCATCCAGGTGAGACACTGAAGTAGGTCCAGCTGCTGCATTTGACTGAGGTCCAAAGACTCCTGACTCTCTGCATCCAGGAGAGACACTGTAACGGGTCCCAAGAGATTCATGTCTAGGTGCATTTGCCTGAGGTCCTAATTTTCTCGTCTTGCTGTATCCAGGAGACTTCTGGCTGTATCTAGATGGCAGACTCCAGGCTAATTTGATGTAGGTTACTATGAAAGGTCCAGAGAACCTCCTAGTCAGCAGCACCCCTGATCAGGAACTACAGCTAAATTCTTCATGCGCTGCGGCTTCTGATTGGTTCATGTGTGCATAGTGGTGCTTATACTGATGCTGTGGGCTCAGAAGGATGTTTGATCTCAAGTTGATGTGTCTGGTGGCATCACTGCTTTTCCTGTAGAAAGTTTCTTAAATCGTTTTAATAAAACTAAATATGTTACTACTGAGTTCCATTTATTGATAATATAGTAATCCAGTTTAAGTCATTCTAGATCCTCTTCAATTTAGAGATAGAAAACTTTATATGTATATATGCATGTACAATTTTTAACAGTCAAATTTACTTCAGATGATTCAATATATATATTTTATCTTGAACCTCAGCGATGTCAGTCGCCCTTCTTATATATAAGGTCAACTTAACGACATCTAGTTCTTCATAGGTTCTTGTTCTTATTTAATCTAGCCAGAATTATTTTATATCATATCAACCATTTTTTCACTTTAAACATTTTTAAACACTTATCTTTTTAATTTTTTGATTTTGTCGGACTTGGGGGATCAAATGTCCGACATGCACGTTTCGCCCGCAATGGGCTGTCTCAAGGACATTCCCCCTGTCTTTCTCTAGCGTCTGCTCAGCAAAAGTTATCAGCTACTGAGTTCCAGACACTAAGTCTCAAGTTGATGTGTGTGTATATGTAGATATTGTCATGTTGTGATATCTTTGCTCTTTTCTAGGTGCGGAGTCTCAAGTCAAGTTGGTAATGTTTGTGTGTGTGGAGATAGTCTCATGTTGTGGTATCTTTCGTCTTTTCTAGGTGCTGAGTCTCAGGTTGATGTGTGTGTGTGGAGATATTGTCATGTTGTGATATCTTTTCTAGGTGCGGAGTCTCAAGTCAAGTTGGTAATGTTTCTGTGTGTGTGTAGATATTGTCATGTTGTGATATCTTTTCTAGGTGCGGAGTCTCAAGTCAAGTTGGTAATGTTTCTGTGTGTGGAGATATTCTCATGTTGTGGTATCTTTCGTCTTTCCTAGGTGCTGAGTCTCAGGTTGATGTTTGTGTGTAGATATTGTCATGTTGTGATATCTTTTCTAGGTGCTGAGTCTCAAGTCAAGTTGGTAATGTTTCTGTGTGTGGAGATATTCTCATGTTGTGGTATCTTTCGTCTTTCCTAGGTGCTGAGTCTCAGGTTGATGTTTGTGTGTAGATATTGTCATGTTGTGATATCTTTTCTAGGTGCTGAGTCTCAAGTCAAGTTGGTAATGTTTGTGTATATGGAGATATTGTCATGTTGTGCTATCTTTCGTCTTTTCTAGGTGCTGAGTATCAGGTTGATGTGTGTGTGTGTATAGCTATTGTCATGTTGTGGTATCTGCTCTTTTCTAGGTGCTGAGTCTCAAGTCAAGTTGGTAATGTTTGTGTGTGTGGAGATATTCTCATGTTGTGGTATCTTTCGTCTTTTCTAGGTGCTGAGTCTCAGGTTGATGTGTGTGTGTAGATATTGTCATGTTGTGATATCTTTTCTAGGTGCTGAGTCTCAAGTCAAGTTGGTAATGTTTCTGTGTGTGGAGATATTGTCATGTTTTGGTATTTTTCATCTTTTCTAGGTGCTGAGTCTCAGGTTGATGTGTATGTGTGTGTTCTTATGTTGTGGTATTTTTTCTCTTTTCTAGGTGCTGAGTCTCAGGTTAATGTATGGATGTGTGTGTGTAGGTGTTCTCATGCTGTGATACCTAACCTTTTTTCTAAGTGCTGGTCTAAGGTTGTGGTATGTGGGTACTCTCATGTGCTGGGAATTTGTTGTTCTAAGTTCTGATTTTCCTCTTTATATAATTTTCTTTCTGCTTTTATTATAGATGGTTCTTGGGCAGATTGAGGAACATAGACGCAGCCATCAATCCATTAACATCCCATTCTTTGACGTCTTTCTGAGGAACCTCTGCCAAGGTATGTCAAATTACTGCAGAGGAACTGGGCAGTGAGGTGGGCTAATGGAGAATCCCTGTACCATTTCTGATTTGGGCAATGATTGGTGGAAAATCCCATAGATGCTGAAAGCTGAGTGTGGTTTGAAGCTGGAGAAGAATCCAGCAATGTGCGGTGGTTGGACAGGAGATGATATAGGCTGGACAGCTCTGTGGTGATCTTGCAAGTACCCTCACCTCTTTCTGTTTGTTTCTTCTTTCTCTTTTTTCCCTGTATCTGATTGATTGATTGATTATCCTCTGATGGTGTTTTTCTGTCATCATCTACCGTGTAGGTTCTAGTATGGAGGTAAAAGAGGACAAGTGCTGGGAGAAGATAGAAGTTTCCTCCAATCCTCACCGAGCAAACAAGTTGACAGACAAGAATCCGAAAACCTACTGGGAATCCAATGGCAGCACAGGCTCCCACTATATGAACATCTACATGCACCGAGGCGTGGTTATCAGGTGAAGAGATAGGAAGGGCAGGGGTTGGGGGGCAATGAGCTGCTCAGATGAGAAGTGTGGTAGAAGGGGAATGGTTTATCAGATGAAGATGAGAGGGAAGCATTTCAGATGGTAGGGTGGTAATATTAGTGTAAAAGAGATCAGGGGCATGAGCACTGGAGAAAGAGGACGTGCAGTACCTTCAGTAGAGAAGAAAGATGTAATAATTCTGAACAGATACTGTCTAGCATCTCAAAAACGGAGGGTGATCCTGGAAATTACAGACCAGTAAGCCATTTCTCTCAGTGGATGAGGGTGAATAGTGGAGTGCCCCCAGGGATCTGTACTGATGACTGAGGTGATTAAATTTGCAGATGACACAAAACTATGAAAAGTTGTTAAAACATATGCAGATTATGAAAGATTACATTGGAGGCAAAGACATAGAATAATAACGTTTTTAGGTATATTACAAGGAAGAAGGCTAGGACTCTTTAGCCTGGAGAAAAGGCGGCCGAGGGGTGATATGATAGAGGTCTACAAAATAATGAGTGGGGTAGAGCGGACAGATGTGAAACGTTTGTTTACACTTTCTAACAATAATAGAACTAGGGGACACAAGATGAAATTAGAATGTGGTAGGTTTAAAATAAATTGGAGAAAGTTTTTCTTTACTCAGCGTGTGGTTAGACTCTGGAACTCATTGCCGGAGAAGGTAGTGACAGCAGCTGGTCTTGCTGAGTTTAAAGGGGGTCTGGACAGATTCCTGAAGGAAAAGTCCATTGATCGTTATTAAATTTTGGGTTTTTGCCAGGTTCTTGGGGCCTGGATTGGCCGCTGTTGGAGACAGAGTGCTGGGCTTGATGGACCTTTGGTCTTTTCCCAGCGTGGCAGTGCTTATGCTTATGACCTTATTTTGAAGCCACGGGAGAGAAGGGTTAGGGGAGATTTGTTGGTGGTTATTCTGTTCGTTAGTTCTTTCTGCTTGTTACATTCATACTGACTCTGGAAGGAACTGCGCAGCTAACATATAGGCTCCACCAGAAGTCTGTATTTCTCAGTCTCCACCCACCTGCTGGTAGGAATACATAACCCATCCATCTAGGCCAGTCTGGAGGGACTAAAGGAAAGTAAATTAGCAGGTAAGGTCTAATTTCTTCTTTTGTTAGGTGGAGGAAAAGGCTATGTGGAAAGATGTAGGGTTTTTCTGTAATGGAGAAGATCAATGAAGGAAAGGTACAGTGGAGTGGAGGAGTGGCCTAGTGGTTAGGGTGGTGGACTTTGGTCCTGAGGAACTGTGTTTGATTCCCGGCACAGGCAGCTCCTTGTGACTCTGGGCAAGTCACTTAACCCTCCATTGCCCCATGTAAGCCGCATTGAGCCTGCCATGAGTGGGAAAGCGCGGGGTACAAATGTAACAAAAAAAAAACCAACAAAAAAAAGAAGAGGGGAACTGTGTGAAAGCAGAGATTTTATGAACTGGAGGAATGAAAAGACGGGTATGGAGTGGAGGAGGGCAGCTCCATGGAAAGACAGATTCTCTATATCAGGTGGATGAGGGCAGTGTTTGCAAATCGTGATTTGTTGCGGAAACATCTGTAATTAAAACTTTTATGTACAAGATAGCTATTGGGTCTCTGGGCAGAGACCAGAATCTTTAACCCTGTCTTCTCCTAATTGAACTATTTTCTCATTCCACACTCTACAGACAGCTGTTTATCTTGGTTGCCAGTGAAGATTCCAGTTATATGCCGGCCCGCATCGTAGTCATGGGTGGGGAAAATCCATCCAGTATCAAGACTGAGCTGAATACGGTGAGTAACTTTCAAGCAGCAAATGAGCATTGAATAGAGAACCAGAGTGATTAATATTCATGTAGCAAACTTCTGTCAGTCGGGATATTGTGCATGGTGAGAAACACCATAGGTTGTCATTAGACCTGCTCACTTAGAGTCAGACATTGTTAATAACTTATAAAAAGCAAGCTCCCACCAATTGGAGATCCATGGACAGTAATGCCTATGACTTAAGCTACCTTTAGTAATATAGTAACATAAGGAGGTTAGGAAAGATGGCCGTGTAACACAAGCAAACAAGAAGGCAGATGATCCGCAAAATCCAACGTGGAAGCAAACAAAAGAGCAGATCACTAGGTGGTATCAATAAGACTTTATTGGAGAAATAATCGCCCGACACACACTGTGTTTCGCCCACAAGGGCTGCGTCAGGGGCTCTAAAATAACAAACAGTAATAAAATAAATGAATCAACAACATATATAACACCACTCATAATATATATATATAAATAAATAAAGAACTTAAGAAAGAAAGTTAAGAAAAAAATAATTAAGAAAAAAGAAAGAAGTACATAGGATACCATGACATGTGCAATAACAAAATCTCAAATAAATATTCACTACAAAAATACATAATCATAATTAAAAAAATAATAAATACAAATTATAAAACCAAAGGAAGACTACTCAATATTAAAACAATAATCCTCCTCGTAAAATGATCACACATTCAAATTGTATATCCATAAATATAAAAGACAGCATAATGACCATATACAAGTGATCATATACTACAGCATAGCGCAATAAAAATATCAAAATTACAACATATAATAAAAGATATTGGACATTCTTCTAAACTACTATAGAAGACAGTAACGTTATCCATAAATATAAAGGACAGCCTAATAAACATATGCAAGCGATCATATACTACAGCATAACGGGATATTGTGCATGGTGAGAAACACCATAGGTTGTCATTAGACCTGCTCACTTAGAGTAGCCCTCAACAAGCTCTACCACCAGGAAACTCGTCCCACCTTATAAAAGGTGCAACTTGCACAAACTCAGCCTACAGTATAACTACTGATTACCCCGAGTGTGTTGCTCTGTAAAAGGATTACCGTGAATGACACAAACTATACCTACAGCTCACACTTATAGGTCCATTCGCTGCTTAGCGAGAAGAGAACCGGTTTGGTCCACGACCATTCCCAACTGAGCTTTAATGAGAGCTGCATGACTCCCTTTAGAAGAACGACAGCTCCTCTGCACACCATTTTGCACAGAACATTGCATGCAGCGTCACTTGCAGCTCAATTACCTGGGTATGCTTGCTGCGACCTTTCTGATTCTTACTGTCTAGATCCATATCAGGGCTGGTTAACTGAAATCGTAGGCTCGTCGGATCCCCCACCAATCAGGATGGATTGGCTTAAGAGACCCAGCCAGACGCTTGTCAGCTGGCACAGTATCAAACCAGCACCTCAACTTTGCTCTGTTTTGGTCTTACACCTCATACTCAACTCCAACCACCATCTCATGAGGTACTTGATAAACTGTTCAGATGTAATGCAACAAAATATCCCCTCCATAATGAACAGAAGGAAACGCACACAAAATGGAAACCGCACCAACCAGACCATTAGAACGCACAAAGGGCTCCTCAGACAACTGAATCCAACAAATGAACCATCTCCTATAACTGTCCCAGTACCTGCATACTATTTCTTTTTTTTTTTAAATATATATTTTATTTTTGAAATTTTACAGCATAAGAGAAAATACAACAAATTGCTAGCTGGACAACTTCTCTATCCCATCACAAATTACACAAAAATACAACAACTATGAGATTACCCCCCCCCCCCCCCCCCCCCCCCATACTCATCAAGATATTCAGTCCAGTGTCTTGGTCACTATAACAACTATCCAGGTTGGGGTCAGAAGACCACTTCACATAAGGGTCCCAAATACGCTGATACTATATTAGATGCCCAGTCCGTAAAGCCGTAAGTTTCGACATTAAGTGAATATAATCCATTTTCTGCAAAATCTGTCGAAGCCCTGGCAAAGTATGTTGTTTCCAGGCAGCAGCAACCATCAATTTGCTAGCCACAAACACATAAGCTGCCAGCTGATGAACCCGCATACTATTTCAACGTGAGATCTCTTGGTAATAAGAACAATACAATTAGAGACTTGCTTGAAACCTCAAACCACGGCTCACATTCATTACAGAAACCTGGCTACACTTAGATAATGACCCACTCCAGAATGACATTTGTTAATTGTTAATACAATTTTTGCATTTTTGAAAATTAATCAATATCATTTAATGACTTTCATTACATGTCAGTGAAGGTTTATGTTTTAAAATTTGTTTTTTTAACATTTATGGTTGCTTATAGATTGGTATATGTGTATTTACAGTTAGATATCCGTGTTGGATCCATTCAAGGATTGTTTTATCTAAGTACGTGATTAAAAGTTTTTTTGACCTTTTTTTGAGTGCCCCTGGTACTTTTGTTTTTGTTCCAAGAATCATGTAGTACCACAATTGTCCTAATGAACCCACAAGCTCAGAAACATTATATCCCCAGGATCTTAATCTTAGAACACAAGGAGGCGTATTTTCAAAGCACTTAAACTTACAAAGTTCCATAGTAAGCTATGGAACTTTGTAAGTCTAAGTATTTTGAAAATGAGCCCCTATACCAGTCACTAGGTTAGCTCATTGCATTCTGTATTATCCTACTTGTAAAAATCTAAGCTAGACCGGTTTTACTAAGCATTTTTCTTTTCTTTTACTCAATAACAACGTCCCCTTATTCTGTAACTATTCTTTCAAGATGTAACACAGTCCTACTATGTGTCTCTTGTATTATTTTGCACTGTAACAGTGCCCCAATTCTCGTTAACTACTCTCACTATGTTACATGGTTCCAACGTTCTGTAATTTCTCTTTCACTATGTAACACAATTCTAGTGTATCCTTACTGGTTTCACATCCTGTAATCCGCTTTGAACCTTTTCGAGCTGGAAGTGAAATATGAGCACCTGGTAAAGTAAAGTAAATATTGATGGTTGATAAAGACCAGATTGGCTCGTTGAACAGGGACTGTCTTTCTTCTATGTTTGTGCAGCGCTGCGTACGCCTTGTAGCGCTATAGAAATGCTAAATAGTAGTAGTAGTAGTAATGTATTTTACCCAGTTATCTATCCCAGATGCTAATTTTAAAAACTGGACAAGTTGTATGATATTGTCTTTCTGTGGTTTTATGCCATTTTGAGTATATGAACCTACATATTTCCATATTTAATCTAACATATAGCCCATTCATGTAGTGTCCTATTGCATGATTTGTAATAGGCTGAACAGCTGTGAAAACAGAGAAGCTATTGGCCAAATATCAGGCTTCATGAATCACAAGGCCTTCCAGGTTAGTACCTAGTTCGTTTTTTGGGTGCTGTAGTCTGCTGGTTCTCCTCATTCCTCTCCTTTTCTGCCTCACCTCACCTCTCCTCTTTCTCAGTATTATGTAAACTGCTTAGCTACACTCATGGTGTGATTGACTGTACATCAAGCTTTCTGAAATAAATGATACATTTTCTTATTATCTTGCTAGACAGTTCCCAGCCGTCGTTAACGCTCTGGCATTTACTTAATTGGATTCTGATGCTACATAAAGACCAAGTGTCCCATTCATTCTGCACCATCTGGGTATTTCATAACTGATTGTCTGCTATATTGGTTAGATGTGCATATACATTTTCATACTTAAGCCAATACCAAGCCTCCAGCCCATGTCCTTTATTAGACTTCTCAACCCTGATCCTATCACTGCCTTCCATATCTTTCTTTACATGTCCACATTCTGTTCTAAGCGTTCTCTTCTGCCACCTTTTCCTGATATGCTCTTTCAGGCCTTGTCACCTTCCTGTTTACCTTTTACGAGTCCTGCACAGGATGCAGTACCCAGGCCCTCTTCCTTGTCTTAGCATCAAGTTTTTTATAACATTTTCACAGCTGCCAAAATTAGGGAAATGGGACTTGATATACTGCCTTTCTGTGGTATTTTGCAACTATATTCAAAGCGGTTTACATATATTCAGGTACTTATTTTGTACCAGGGGCAATGGAGGGTTAAGTGACTTGCCCGGAGTCACAAGGAGCTGCAGTGGGAATCGAACCCAGTTTCCCAGGATCAAAGTCCGCTGCACTAACCACTAGGCTACTCCTCCAAAAACATCCATTTTCCTTAGTCTTTTATTGTTTATCCATGGTCAAACTGCAGGTTATCCCAGTCTTCTTGGTTACTTGATACATCTGTTCTGCCATTGTTATAGTTGTAGCCATGGTTGCTGTGGGCAAATATCAGGGCCTAAGCTACAGCTTAGTACCTCATGTTTCAATAGCATGGAAAACTATTAAACCTAAAAGGCCTGATATTCAGCCGGCGATGTTCAGGGTTTTGCTGACCATCGCTGGCGTTATCCCTGGGAATTCTGTGCCAGACCATATCTGGGCTCCATCATTGAATTTCCAGGTTTACAGAGCCAGCGAAAACATAGCCGGTTAAATGCAGTAGTCAGCACTTAACCAGCTATAGCGACGTGCATGAAGATAGGACTGACTTTTACACAGTTACCTTTATTGCTTAAGTCCTGAACTTTGCCACTTGTCCAGGCGGAGTCAGCACTAGGCTGGTTACTTTCAGTGGCACAAACTGATTACAGCTGAACAAGTGATTTAACTGGCCAAGAGCTGTTTCAGGCTGGTCAAATGGCTTAGAATATTGGAGCTCAAAATTTACTTCCTGCTTAATCGAGGGAGCCTCTGAAATGTTACAGCTTAGGGACCACAGTACATATAAAGCCAGCCTTGCAGCTTATCCTACAATACTTGTAAGCCTAGTTTAGACCTACCATCACTATAGTAATGTTTCGTTTCTCTGTTGAGAAGCAAAGAAGTCTTATTCATAATCTCGCATTTTTGAGGCTGCTTTTAAACGATACTCCTCATTGTCCTGTTTATACCCATGTCCCATAATAAATGAAGCTTTCTAATTTCTCATTCGTCCTGTTTCTTGAATAGATTGTAAGCTCTGTTGATGAGGGACAGTCACATATGTGTACTTCTAGTAGCACTATAGAAATAATTAGTAGTTGTAAGCACAATGAATCTGCAACACAGATGGGTGATATCATCCTGATGGCACAGGCTTTGTCAAAGGTCCGAAAGAACAAGAAGCTTAAGAACATAAGCGTTGCCACACTGGGACAGACCGAAGGTCCATCAAGTCCAGCATCCTATTTCCAACAGTGGCCAATCTAGGCAAGATCCCAAAACAGTAAAACAGATTTTATGCTGATTATCCTAAAAATAAGCAGTAGATTTTCCCAAGACATTGGAGAAGAGAAAAGCTGGATTTGCCCTAGGTATTTGGAACGGTTTCTTTTCCCATGCTTTGAACATTATACTGTTTGCTCTTGTAGATTTTTGACTACCATTTACCAGCTCTCTCTATGGCACAACTCTATTGTATTGTTCTCTGGTTGTTTGGCTTGTTCCTTTTTAATGCTGTTCAAAAATAAAACTGGAAAAAAAATCACACGACCTGTTCTCTTAGACTTCCTCAGCTGGCATCATGATTGTTGTGGTTGTTCGGATCTTGCTGCAGGAAGACCCGGACAACCACAGCAATCATCACTTGGTCTCTCAGCTCTTTATCTCACTTGATTCTAACAAAGCTTGGAACTCCAGTTCTTAATTGGAATCTAGTTGGATGTCAACTTTTATATTCTTGCGCTATCAAAGGTCATGTCTGAAGCTGACCACGAAGGTTGAAGCACCTCACATTAGAGCTACCTCTTCCTTCTTAGGTCATTTCTGTTTTTTTATCGGTATGTGGTAATGTGAACGAGAGCAGGTCCTGGAGCCAGAATAAACTGCTGCCATACAGCAGGTTATGATGAGCAAAATAATATTTTATTGAAGGTGTCTGGTAAGGGTCCTGTTCAATTCACAGGTGGGGATGAAAGATGAACACAAAACAAGTCTGGCTCCCCAGAGTTAGCAGTTCATTGAGGCTGGCCTGCGATCTGCCAAGTCAGATACCAAATTGCAACGTTCCAGGTCAAACTTGGCCTACCTGACTGTAGTGGTTGCAGTTCATTCATAGGTGGTGGAGACAAATGCAGTTGGGTGTCACTCGCTGCTTCCCTCTGGGCCTCCTTAACCTAGCTGTGCCCTGAGATTTTATACTTTCTAGTTCCTGCCCTCCGTGTCACTTCCTCCTTGTAAAAACTATGGGTTTTTAGGTGGCTCTGACACTGTGAGGGAGGAGTATCCTTAAAGAGAAGTGGCAGCATTATTATTATTAGGATTTATTTACTGCCTTTTTGAAGGAATTCACTCAAGGCAGTGTACAGTAAGAATAGATCAAACATGAGCAATAGGAAATTACAGCAGTAAACATATTCGAACAACAATACAAGGTATGGCATGGTATACTGCTTGCAATGACAACACAATATGTGCATAAGTACATAAGCACCGCCATACTGGAAAAAGACCAAGGGTCCATCAAGCCCAGCATCCTGTCTCCGACAGTGACCAATCCAGGCTTCAAGAACCCGGCAACCCCCCCCCCCCCCCCCCCAAAAAAAAAAAAAAAAAAAATTAATAATGTTCAATGGACTTTTCCCTCAGGAATCTGTCCAAACCCCCTTTAAATTCCGTAAGGCCAGCAGCTGCTGTCACTACATTCTCCGGCAATGAGTTCCAGAGTCTAACTACACGCTGAGTAAAGAAAAACTTTCTCCTATTTGTTTTAAATCTACCATGTACTAGAACATTATAATTGGTAGTGAAGGGTAAGGCAAAGTTGTAACATGTAGATGAGTTAGAAAGTAGGAAGAATTCGAAAGTAAGGTGATTGATTTGAAGAAAGTTGCACGTGAGGTCAGAGAGATGGTTAAATATTATCTCAGCTAGGGTAGGAGTGGATAAACGTGTCCTGCTGCAGTATATGCAGCCCGAGTCACTCCTTGTGTGTGTGAATGAGACTAACAATTTAGTTACTTCTTCCATTAAAGGCTTAGTTGAAGAGCCAAGCTTTCACCTGCTTCCTGAAGTACAGATAGTCTTGTGTTAAGCGCAGTCTTTCAGGCAATGCATTTCAGAGTGTGGGGGCTACTCCGGAGAAGGCTCGCTTGCGGGTATCACATCGTGTAATGTCTTTTGGAGAGGGTGTAGTTAGTGAAAGTCCTTGGGAGGACCTTAGTGTCCTTGGCGTTGTGTGGAGGATCATCCTATTCTTCAGATACTCGGGGCCATTTCCTTTCAGGGCCTTGAAGCATCTTACAGACTCCCTCACATAGCAGAAGGAATATGTAAAGCTGCAACATGGTCTTTGATGCACATTTTTCACGTCTCATTACTGTCTTTATTATATGTCCAGAAGAGACATTTTTTGGTCAAACATTGCTTCACAGTTTGTTTTAGAGAGGGATTGTTTTGGGGGGAGGGGGGCAGAGTAAACATATGGATCAATTAAGCAAACTAGTGGCAGTCCTCTTATTTATGTGAAAACTAAGGACGGTAACCACTGTTAAGGATGGATTAATAGACATTGTGGCCCACTGTGTTTATGAGAGAATGGAGATGTGGGAATACCCATGTCTGCTCAGAGAAGCTTCCAGTTGGGTCTGATCTATCCTGCTGTCTGTATAGAACCACTGCTACAAGTAAGCAATTTTACTCTCTAAACAGGTTATGTCGGTGTAGTTATGTTATAACCATGATGGTTTGCAGTACCTGTTACCACAGCAGTTAGAGTTGTAATGCAGCCTGATGCAGTCATGTCTCACTCTGTGCATTGTTTTGTGTTGTTCACTCTTTTGGCCTTCTAGCGTGTCCTCTTCTTTTCTTCAGTGTGCTATTCCCACTTAATTTAGCTGTTACCTGCCCTCAAAGAATGCCAAACAAGTGCAAAAGGATAACACAAGTGCAACGAGCGAGTACCATCTAGCAGGACTTTTGATTTCTAAGGCTATAATCCTGTGTTATAACAATACCAGCATTGACAACTGCTTGTTTTGATTTCCCCTGGCAGGTGAATGTTTTGGCTTCAGCCAGTCGAGTTATGCTCCTGGAGAACCTGACACGTTTCTGGCCCATAATTCAAATTAAGATCAAACGTTGTCAACAGGTTTGTATCCTTCTGCTGACAACAGCTACTGCTGAGTGCACATCTGCTTTCTTACCACACATATCGAAGGGAAGGTGTGCTCTGTCACAGCATGAAAGGGACGGGGAGGAAAGAGACGTGGAATGCATTGGGCCTGCAGGGGATTAGGGGTGGCTTCTGTCTGTAGTACAATATGAGAGGTGAATGGTTACAATTTTAACATGGCATGATAAGAAAGGAGAGTTATATCTGCATTATGGTATAATTTGGGTGGCTAGAGCCTCATCCTATGGAAGTCTTTTGTTGGGAGCAGGGTGCTGTCTATATTACAACAGGTGTTGCTGTGTTCAGTCATCCCTTAATAAATTTTACATCTACATTGGCTGCCTTTGGTGTGTTTTTTGAAGAGCCTGACTCTGTTCCTGCTCCTTTTGTATTTTGTGACATGAGAGGTCTCATACACAGTGTGAATGGGGAATTGTCCCGTGCTGTTGTTAAAGGATATTTTCTGAGGTATATGCCAGGGTGGAAGAGGAGATTTCAGTTTCTATGTTTATGTTTCAGGGTGGAATTGACACACGTGTTCGTGGCATTGAGATTCTCGGTCCAAAGCCCACGTTCTGGCCTGTGTTTAAAGAACAGCTGTGCCGACGCACATACCTTTTCTACACTACGCGAGCTCATGCATGGTGCCAGGATATTTCTGAGGATCGCATGCAGCTGCTGCAGCTCTTTAACAAGTGAGGAGCTTCTGCAACCCTTTCTGCCTCTCCCCCCTCCTGTTTTTTTCCCATTATTAAATCCTTTAGTGCAGCAATACAGAAACCAAGGTTATATAGCATATTGCAACACAAGCACAAGTAAAGGGGAATGTATGTGTAATTAGACTCTGGAATTCGTTGCCGGAGAACGTGGTACGGGCGGTTAGCTTGACGGAGTTTAAAAAGGGGTTAGATAGATTCCTAAAGGACAAGTCCATAGACCGCTATTAAATGGACTTGGAAAAATTCCGCATTTTTAGGTATAACTTGTCTGGAATGTTTTTACGTTTGGGGAGCGTGCCAGGTGCCCTTGACCTGGATTGGCCACTGTCGGTGACAGGATGCTGGGCTAGATGGACCTTTGGTCTTTCCCTGTACTTATGTGACACTAACTCTGAATCCGTCTCTCTTAATCTGCAGGTTAAGTGGTGCACTGAGACATGAGCAGCTGTTCGCAGATCATTTCCTTCCTGATGACGAGGCAGCGCAGGCGTTAGGCAGAACATGTTGGGATGCGCTTATCAGTCCTGTGGTGCAGAATATCACCACCCCAGGTACTGTTACCAGTTACTATTTATTTATTAGGATTTAGCTACTTCTGTTTTGAAGGCGGTGTACAGTAAGAATAATTCAAACATAAGCACTAGACAATTACAGCAGTAAAAATATTCAAATATTAATACAAAGTATGGCCTAGTAAACTGCTTACAATGTCAACACAATACGTAATAAAACATTTTAATTAACAGCATAGGGTATAAGCAAAGATGAAACATATAGATAGGTAAGAGGAGTCAGAAAATAAGGTGACTAACTTAAAAGAAGTTGCACATGAGGTCAGAGTGGTGATTAAATATTATCTCAGCTAGGGTAGGAGTGGATAAACATGTCCTGGTGCAGTATGTGCAGCCTGTGTCACTCCTTGTGTGTGTGTGTGTGCGAGACTAACAGGTTAGTTACTTCCACTGAAGGCCTGGTTGAAGATCCAAGCCTTCACCTACTTCCTGAAGTAGAGATAGTCTTGTGTTGTCAGACTTGTGAGTTCTTGTATGAAGTAGAGCGCTGCTGAGCCCGGTACTCGGACCAGGTTCTGCTTGGCGGCTGGACAGCCCTGGGTTTCACCTGCGCTGACCGCCGTTCCCCAGAGGTTGAGCCCTTAGGTGCAGGCGGCCTGCAGGACTTACAGGACGGAGCTGGAAGCGGGGTGATGAATGTATCGGCCAGGCAGGCAGCAGGTCAAGAGAGTAAACTAGATACAAGCGGCAGTCAGTTGGCAGGTGGCAGGCAAGAGAGTAATCCAGGTACAGGCAAGTGAGTAGGCAGGTGGCAGGCAAGAGAGTAATCCAGGTACAGGCAAGTCAGTAGGCAGACGGCAGGCAAGAGAGTAATCCAGGTACAGGCGAAAGTCAGTAGGCAGGCAGCAGGCAAGAGAGTAATCCAGGTATAGGCGAAGTTGGCGAACGTCAGTATGCAGGCAGAAGGGTTATCCAGGTACAGGCAAAGTCAGCAACGAGGGACCAGTAGATAAGAAGCAGACTACAGAGAAACACCTACCAAAGTAGAAGCCGAAGCATGGAGTCCAGGGAGAGCTCAGCTGATAAAGTGCTGGCGTCTGACATCAGCAAGGAGAAGGGGCACAGCCATAGGACAAGAGCAGGGGAAGGAGGAACCGGAAGACCAATAGGAGAGAAGCAAGGGAAGCCAGGCAGAGGAAGAGCAGACCTAGGTGGGTGGAAGCAAAGCAATTAAGGAGCCTGGAAACCAGGCAGAGAGAGAGAGCAGACACAGGTGCATGGAAGCAAAGCAATTGAAGAGCTTGCAACCACCACTGTCTGAACAGACCCAGAGAGGACTGCACACACATGGCTCAGGCAGTGCCAGTCAAGTGTGCGTGTCGACAGGACCCTGCGCAGCCCGAGGACGCTGCTTGCATTGAGGTAGCGGACATGGCATATGTTAAGCAAATTCTTTCAGGGAGTGCATTCCAGTGTGTGCAAGCTTCTACGGAGGAGGCTCGCTTGCAGTTATCACATTGTGTAATGTCTTTAGAGAGGGTGTAGTTAGGGTCCTTGGAGGTATGTAGATATACAATCTAAGTTTAAACCAGAACCTTATATATGATACAATATTTCATGGACCACCAATGTAATCTCTGCAACAGGAAATGTGCGCATGCGTCACCACTAACTCGAAAAATTATTCTGACTGCAGGATTATGTATCATTTACAATGCTTTACACTGTGTCCCTGCCAACCCTAAATACAATGCATTACAAAAACCCAGTCTGGACAACACCAATGACTGTACAACAATTCTAAAATCATAACCGTCCAACATTGGCCTCTGTTTCAACAACATATGCAGATAGTAAAAGCATGTCTTCACCACTTGCCCAATGTGTTACTTAAAAAACCAAATGTGAATCTGTGATGACTCCGAGATTTCTCAAGGTGGACTTAACATGGATCATCACCCCTTCACCCTACAACTGGTCATAAAAAACAAAAGTGAATTCCTTCCTTCCTTATATCATAATTTCAGTTTTAGCCATCTTCAACAAGAACTTGTTATCCTGTATGCAGGCACTAATCCTAGTCATGTAGTGTTGCAATTTCAGATTCACCTCTGCTTCAGATTGTACCAGAAAAAGAATTGTATGTCATCAGCATACATCCTATAACTCGTTGCCAGTGGCGTACCAAGGGCGGGGCGGTGGGGGCGGTCTGCCCCGGGTGCATGCCGCTGGGGGGTGTCGCGGCGCACGCCTGTCGGCTGCTAGTTCAAATCGCTACGCTAAATTCTCTCGTTCGCTGCAGCTCCCTCCCTCTGCCCCGGAACAGGTTACTTCCTGTTCCAGGGCAGAGGGAGGGAGCTGCAGTGAACGAGAGAATTTAGCATAGCGATTCGAACTCGCAGCCGACAGGCGCGCGCCGCGGCACCCCCCCCTAGCGGCGTGCACCCGGGGGGAGGGGATTTCATTTCACCGGGGGGGGCGCATCGGCAATCCGCCCCGGGTGTCGTCGACGCTAGGAACGCCACTGCTCATTGCTAAATCTCAAAACACATGCCCTAAAGGTGACAAATATTAAAAAGTAGGGCAGACAGGACCTACCATTACAGGACCCCTTTCAAAACTGAATAAATAAATTAAATAGAGGAGACAGAATTCCTACTATGCACCTGCATAGATCTCCAGTACAAATAAGATCGAAACCATTCAATCATCATACCCTATATCCCAATCTAGCCACTCTAGATGTCAAATTGTAAAAGAACTCGGATGTTTTCTAATTTAAGATGTTAGGATAATTAACAACACAGCAAAATTTGTAATCAAGGTAGTAAAAGTCACAGAAGTTATATCAGATGTTTCCAGAAATGCAGTTAAATCCAACATCCATTTGGACACCAGCTTCTTCTTGTAGTTGAGAGCTATGTTTTCAAATAGGCAACTAGTATCCTTGAATTAAGGGAGGAAATTTATCTGAAGATACCATTTGAAGTATTGTGTTCAGTGCTAAGGACATTAAAAGACTTGAGACGGTTCAGAGGAAGACGACAAAAACGATATGGGGCTTGTGCCAAAAAATGTATGAGAAGAGACTTGAAGACCTCAGTATGTACACACTAGAGGGATAGGGGTATATAATTTGACTATTTAAAAGGTATTAAAATGCGAGCTAATATTTTTCATAGATGGGGAAGCGGTAGAACTAGAGGTCATGAGCTGAGGTTGCAGGGTGGGAAACAGGAGCAACATCAGGAAATACGAAAACGGTGATGGAATTCAAGAACACGTGGGATAAACACAGAGGATCACTATATAGAAAAAGAAGAATCCAATTAAAGCAAAACTTAAATGATCTCTGTAACAGAACAGTGTGTTTTAAACCTGTAAAATTGCCTTTATTAACTCTTGAAGTGCATTTCTCTAGTTTGGCCAGCATGTGGTTCATGTTTTATGTTAAAGCTATTATAGAAAAGCTTATGCCCTCTTTTAGTTTCACTTAGTGAAGAAGTGAATCTACAATACTGTGAGCACTATACTTTTAAAACTTGTTGACTGGGCTCTGATTGGCTTGGAGTTTGAAATTGCCCAGCAGTTGTTGCTGGTTGTTGCTTCAGTCTTAGCCTGGGAGAAAAGAGAAACAGATCTCTTTGCTGAGGCTTGGTGAATTATATGCCTGATCTTCTCAGATACTGTTTAGACAGTATGCAAATGTTTAGTTAGCATTATAATTGATTAATCGGTTACCTCTTATTGTTTGCTGACTGCACATTTTATTTGTTGATTGCTCCAGTGTGACAATAAACCTGTTTAGTTTGTTGGCTTTGCCTGTCTGAACTGATAATCCTGGTGGTTTGTATGTTAGGTCTGTGAGTGCTTTCTGGGAACTGTGGGACCACTGGGAGTGTGGCGCCAGTAACCTAGAAATCACTGGGGATAATTGGACAGCAGAAGACTCGTCCAGAGGTGGTTGTGTCCCAGTCAGTGGGAGGAGGGTGCTAGTGTAGAGCACAAGTGGCAGGTGCAGGTGGACCTGAACTGTGCTGGGGATAGACCCTCTAAGTGGCTGCGAGGTAACCCCAGGTAGGTGGCTAGGCGTTTCATGACAATCTCATAGCTGGAGTGTGTAGTAAAGAAAGCAATGAAAACAGCAACTATCACAGCAAATCACTTCTTACCAACACAGCAGGAAGTGAGACCAAACCAAAAAGTAAACAGCAGATGAGACTGCCACCACCCTAACCACTAGGCCACTCCTCCGCTCAGATTGAAAAGTGTGGCTTAAATTCTGGAAACTGAATGATGGCCTATTGAAATCCAAGGTAGTCTGTGGATAGGTAAGAGATTTGGAAGAGTTTCCTGTGAACAATGAGGGCAGGGGGAAATCTCCAGGAATAGTATGGAATGGACTGATAGAGAGAACAGTACAACAATCCTCCACAGTCAAAAACACGCAGAGGCAATCAAAACAAGGACAGTGTTCCAAGGTGCACAGTATTATTTCATTTAGCATCTTCAATTGACTTGACACGGGCCATGTTTTGGCCTATTGGCCTGCATCAGGGTCTGAAGATCACAATTTCATTGTCAGTCGAAATACAAGCATCAGGTGTGTTTGATAACTGAATAAAACTGGTCTAGTCCAATTAAAAGAACGCCAGTAGTCCAAAAAATAAAACGCACCTTTGTTTCTATGGGAATTTATCAGAGAAAGGAAGGTGAGCCTGACGTCAGTGCCAGGCAAAATGGTAGAAACTATTCTAAAGAACAAAATTACAGAGCTTATTCAAAAGCATGTATTAATGAGACAAAGCCAACATGGATTTAGTGAAGAGAAATCTTGCCTCACCAATCTATTACATTTCTTTGAAAGGGTGAACAAACGTGGATAAAGGCGAGCCGGTTAATATTGTGTATCTGGATTTTCAAAAGACGTTTGACAAAGTACCTCATGAAAGACTCCAGAAGAAATTGGAGAGTCATGAGATAAGAGGTAGTGTCCTATTGTGGATTAAAAACTGGTTAAAGGATATAAAACAGAGAGTAGGTTTAAGTGGTCAGTATTCTCAATGGAGAAGGGTAGATAGTGGGGTTCTTTAGGAGTCTGTGCTGGGGCCGCTACTTTTTACATATTTATAAATGATCTAGAGATGGGAGTAACTAGTGAGGTAATTAAATTTGCTGATGACACAAAGTTATTCAAAGTTGTTAAATCGCGAGAGGATTGTGAAAATTTACAAGAGGACCTTACGAGACTGGGCGTCTAAATGGCAGATGACGTTTAATGTGAAGAAGCGCAAAGTGATGCACGTGGGAAAGATGAACCCGAACTATAGCTATGTAATGCAAGGTTCCAAGTTAGGAGTCACCGACCAAGAAAGGGATCTTGGCAGCGTTGTTGATACGTTGAAATCCTCTGCTCAGTGTGCTGCAGCGGCTAAGAAAGCAAATGGAATGTTAGGTATTATTAGGAAAGGAATGGAAAACAAAAGTGAGGACGTTATAATGCCTTTGTATCGGTCCATGGTGCAACTGCACCTCGAATATTGTGTTCAATTCTGGTCACTGCATCTCAAAAAAGATATAGTGGAATTAGAAAAGGTACAGAGAATGTCGACGAAAATGATAAAGGGGGTGGGACAACTTCCCTATGAAGAAAGGCTGAAGCGTCTAGGGCTCTTCAGCTTGGCTAAGAGACGGCTGAGGGGAGGTATGATAGAGGTCTATAAAATAATGAGTGGAGTGGAACGGGTAGACGTGAATCGTTTGTTTACTCTTTCCAAAAATGCTAGTACTAGGGGGCATGCGATGAAGCTACATAGTAGTAAATTTAATACGAATCGGAGGAAATGTTTCTTCACTCAACGTGTAATTAAACTCTGGAATTCATTGCCAGAGAATGTGGTAAAGGAGGTTACTTTCGCGGGGTTTAAAAAGGGTCTGGACGGCTTCCTAAAGGGAAAGTCCATAGACCATTATTAAATTGACTTGGGGAAAATCCACTGCTTATTTGTGGGATAAGCAGCATAAAATATATTGAGTTTTTTTGGGATCTTGCCAGGTATTTGTGACCTGTTGGAACAGGATACTGCGCTTGATGGATCTTTGGTCTTTCCCAATGTGGCAATGCTTAGTACTTATGTACTTATGAGAAGGAGCTAAGATCGTAGGTCTTGAATGTGAACGTAAAGGTGTCCTGTCAGTATGACTTTCAAAAGGCTGAAGAAAGAAGGAGAGGGAATTAAAAACCCTAGCAAAGGCGGAGATAACCTAAAACTGGACATGGTTAATCGAATGTACTTCAAACATGAGAAACAGGCAAGTAGGCTACTAGCTAGTAATCTCAAAGCTAAACAGATGAGCTCTTAAATAGTTATGGTAAGGGATGAGAAAGCTGAGCCAGTTGGGAGGAAATCTGAGTAGTTTTCCTGGAATGTATCAGCAACATTAAGTAAGGGATGAAGCAGTTCTAGACAAGGATATTGACCAGTGATAACGTAAGCTTTCTTGAACAGGGACTTTCTCGTACGTGTTTTGTGCAAGGGGATGAGACTAGATATACAACTTTTCTGTGGTTGCAATCAAAGCAGTTTACATATTATGTATAGGTCAATATTTTGTACTGGGGCAATGGAGGGTTAAGTGACTTGCCCAGAGTCACAAGGAGCTGTAGTGGGAATCAAAGTCTGATGCACTAACCATTGGGTCCTCCTCCACTCTTAGTTCTTTGTATGTCTAGTAGTAGTAGAAAGATCTAACCAGGAAAGAGGTGCTGCTAATGGCTTTTTAAGGGAGAGGAGTGTTCCAGGAGTTGATACTGTTTTTGAAATATTCTCAATAAAGAGATTTGAAACTAAAGAATTACAGGTTATGTAGATTTCTTACCTAAAGGAGGAGGGCCTGGTGGTTAGGGTGGTGGACTTTGGTCCTGGGGAACTGAGGAACTGAGTTTGATTCCCACTTCAGGCACAGGCAGCTCTTTGTGACTCTGCGCAAGTCACTTAACCCTCCAGTGCCCCAGGTACAAATAAGTACCTGTATACAATATGTAAGCCGCATTGAGCCTGCCATGAGTGGGAAAGCGCGGGGTACAAATGTAACAAAAATAAAATAAAATCTGGTTTGATGACATTTCATGCCATATATTAGATTTCTCTTTAAGAGAGACCTGCAAGAGGATCTTCCGAGGTCTCAGTACTACGAGCTATGAAAATGTACTATTTGCTCTTGAGTAAACGTACATTGGTTAATAGAGTATTAATAGAATCAACTGTCCTTTGATAATTTTGATCTCACCCCATTATCCAGGGAAGAGGGGATTGTTAAGGTTTTGTCTTTGAGACCAATAAAATTGAGAAATAAAGAGGTTTCCTTTTATCTAGCTCAGTTGGAAGTGAAATTTTGTTTTCTACGAATGAGGTACTATCGATGCAGCATAACAAAGGATGTTTTTTTTCAGGAGAAACTGTGAGAACAGGTGGAATAAGGTGGAGAGGTCTGTTTGGTTGTTGCAGTATTCGGGAAGTCTTATTAATTTTATGGCAGGAAGTTGTGTAAGTTGGGGAGAGTACAGATTATGTAGCTTTATTAGGGAGATACTTTGGGGATAGTTTGGATGGGATGTATCAGTTTTAATAAAATATTTAATTAATTGTGACACTGCTGGTCTAGTTTCTAGTAAGAGGAGCGAATGAGACTTAGCAGTTCATTGTATTGAAGTACTTTATTTGTGTAACTGTTTTTGAACGTTCAATTATTTATGTCTTGTATGAATTGTGGTTGAATTATCAGGCAATTCTTTTTATACAGATAAATTTATCTGTGAAACAACTAAATGCTGCTATACGGATAAATGTAAGTTCTCTCTCTAGATGTATGGATAAATTTTGGCCACATGAGTGGGTCTCAGCTGGCCTGGACCTATCCACCTTTTTACCTCTGGCCCAACCAGTAGCCAAACACACCAGTCTTGTAGCAGGCAGGGATACCCAAGCCCTGCCAGCTGCAAAAGTCTGGCGCTGCAGGTTAAGTTGCTGATTGTGGCATCACGAGCAAACTCAATTCAAGCATGAGAACTACGCGTACTCGCAATCCTGGTATCAGTGGATGAGCATGTTGCTACTGACTGCCAGGCTCTTGCAGACTCATGACGTGGGGCTCAGGGATTCCCTGCTAGCTAAGATATTTTTGATTAAAAAAAATTATTTTTGGAGGGGGGGGGGGGGAGGCGAGGCAGAAAGAAGAGGAAGTGGGAGGCAGAATAAATTGTGTGCGCTTTGCTCATCTATATTACCTGTTAGCCCCCTCCAAAAACTTGGTTGTGGCTATGCGATGGCATATATCAGCTTGCATTTTAAACATACTGACACACTGTCAGCACCAGGAGCTGACTGCTTACATGGTTTTCAATACAGAGCATAGTGTTTTTGTGTCTCTGTAATGCTTTGGGTAATTCTTTGGTATAGTAGAATTGGAAAAGGTACAGCGAAGGGCGACGAAAATGATAGTGGGGATGGGACGACTTTCCTATGAAGAGAGGCTGAGAAGGCTAGGGCTTTTCAGCTTGGAGAAGAGACGGCTGAGGGGAGATATGATAGAAGTGTATAAAATAATGAGTGGAATGGATCGGGTGGATGTGAAGCGACTGTTCACGCTATCCAAAAATACTAGGACTAGAGGGCATGAGTTGAAGCTACAGTGTGGTAAATTTAAAACGAATCGGAGAAAAATTTTCTTCACCCAACGTGTAATTAGACTCTGGAATTCGTTGCCGGAGAACGTGGTACGGGCGGTTAGCTTGACGGAGTTTAAAAAGGGGTTAGATAGATTCCTAAAGGACAAGTCCATAGACCGCTATTAAATGGACTTGGAAAAATTCCGCATTTTTAGGTATAACTTGTCTGGAATGTTTTTACGTTTGGGGAGCGTGCCAGGTGCCCTTGACCTGGATTGGCCACTGTCGGTGACAGGATGCTGGGCTAGATGGACCTTTGGTCTTTCCCAGTATGGCACTACTTATGTACTTATGTACTTATGTAGTGGCAAGCTTCAAATGCAATAGATTACACAGGACTTGTAGAAGGAGGTCTCCCTCCAAGCAAGGATGTAGAGCAGGCAATCTTATATCTGTTTATAGTCCTGAGGAGTAGCGTCTTTTCGTGGCCATCCCCTTAAAGTTACAGAACTGTTCTGACAGTTCCGAATACCTTTCAAGGCCATTTGCCCTCAAAGGGGGGTGGATTAGGTGGAATGCTGATGCTCAGTCCAAGTGCTTCTTGTGAAAAAGTGCCGAAAGGATAGAAGAGGAGATGCCCCTTTCACTGCAGCAGCCCTAGGCATCTGCCTGCTTCACTTAGTGAATCATTCCAGCCTACAGGGCATAGCTTTTGAATTAAACCCAAGTTGTACCTAGATATCAGGTCCCTAGATTAAATTTAGATAGGTATTATGCAGAGAATTTGAATTCATTCCTGAAATTATTTTTAAAAACCTTGGACAGATGCAGTTAAGAGCCAGAATACTCAGCTAAGAAACAAATGTAAGAGAATTGGGTAAATGTATCATTAGCTGCTATTAGGGATTGTTGTATTTCTTCTACAGCCAAAGCCCCTCCTGACCTTGTGGAATAAAATCAGAAGAGCTGTTGCTTTATATCTTCTGATGTCCTTCTCAGTGAATGATTTAATCTTGGCTTGTGTTTCAGATACCAACAACCTCAGTTCCCTGTGCTGGCTCCTCAGTGAATACCTGGAGAATCTGCAGCCTCCACGATGCACCAAGGGTCGAGCCATCATCTTTAATTCCCATGTGCGCAGACTCAGCCATCTCTTAGTTCACGTGGACACAAGCAGGCCCGAGACCAAGGAGCTGAAGCCACCAACAAAATCCAGTAAAGAAATTGCTCACCTTGCTCTGGGAACATGTTGGCCCTGTACTTCTCACTTCAGGGACCTATGTACACCCCTCCCCTTGCTTCAGGGAACCATAGCCCTGTAATTCTATGCACCACCCCTTGCTCCAAGGGCCTATGGCCCTACGATTATACACTTCTCTTGCTTCAGGGACCTCTGGCCCTGCGATTGTATGTTCTTCCCCTTCAGGAAATAATAGCCTGATAATCATTGGTTCTTACTACTACTTAACATTTCTAGAGCGCTACTAGGGTTACGCAGCGCTGTACAGTTTAACAAAGGAGGACAGTCCCTGCTCGATGGAGCTTACATTAAAGGTTCTTTCTGGGAGGATAGTAGTTTCAGAATTTCTGCTTTTTCCCTTTTATAGATGGCAAGAATGAGAAGGAAAAGACCCTCATCTCTGCAGTTGTGAAAGTGCAGGGGAATAAGCTGAGCAGTATGACTGGAATCACACGCTGCTGGCAGGATGTGGTACAACAACAGGTGAAGCAATAACTCCGTTGCAGCTCTTCACAAGCATTTCTGATTGGTTACAGTGAATCTTGTAAGCCTGTGATTGGTCAGAAAAGACTATGGGGTCGAGAGTCAAGGCAATTCAACCGGCTAGAAATGGCTCCTGGCCAGTTAAATTGCTTGTGGAGGGCTCGCTGAATATCACCGCAGACCTCTAAACTGAAAGCCGGCTATTTTGTAGGCGGTGTGGGGGAGAATTGGTACTTATGGGGTTAAGCAGCAATATTCAGCATTTAACAGATAAGCTAAGCCGCACAGTCCTGTCTTTATGCAGTGGTGTTAGACAGTTAAGAGAGAGCTGGCCACATAAACCCAAATATTCAATACTAGTGCCCAGACATAAAGTCACTACCGCTGGCTGGTTGCTATATGTGATGGTAAATAGCAACTTCTAACAAATTCTGTATCCTTTGGACCAGGTGAAGAAATTCTTGGAATCATCATGGAATTCTTCAGACTTTGTAGAGCGTTATCGGAACATTTACCTAAGCCTCAAAAATGCCATGGAGGAGCTCTTTGGACAGCAGACAGCGTTTGTTCTGGCTCTGCGTCAGGGTTTTTCTGGGGGCCTTCTGCAGCTCTCTTTCTTGACAGCCATGCATGTGAGTAACAGCCTTCCTCCTCTTAATTAATTAATTTAATTATGGCATTTATGTCCCACATTATCCCGAAAACAAGCTCTAGTTCAATGTGGCTTACAGTTTAGATTAAAAATACAGCGTTTGCATTTCAACAGTAGTGAAGTATTATGAGAGTAACAGATTAGCAAATAAACGACAAATAGTGGACATATTGATAGATTCACAATACAGAAAGACAAGTTTATTAACTGGTTATTGTTAGATTAACTAATGTAATGAATTCTGGAATGAACTGGTGAAGAAATGAGTTTTTACCATTTTTTTTTTTTTTTTTTTTTTGGAATTCTAATCTAATAGATTTTGGGAGACAGTTCCAACATTTGGTTCAAATATAGGTGAAATCAGCAGAAAGTACTGATTTATATATCACGTTTTTAAAATTTTGTGGATGAAGTATGAGAGGTCCCTGGCTTTATATGAAGATATTTCTATTAAAATGGTTCATATAATCTGGAGCCAGTCCATGCAATATCTGGAACGAGCCAGCCACAAATGCCAGTAATATCCCCGCCCTTCATATACAGTGGTACCTCGGTTTTCATTGATTTTGCTTATTGTCTGTTTCGGTTTTCGTCGATTTTTTTCCATGAAGAATTTGTCTCTGATTTCGTCAGCGTGCCCATGTGATTTGGGTGTGGAGGTGAGTGGTGAGGATGTGGAAGAGTTGGTGGATGACCACAGTGAAGAACTCACCACTGAACAGCTGCAAGACTTTCACCTAGAAGTGCAACAGACGGCAGATGAAGAAGTTGCCTCGGTTTTCGATGGTTTCGGATTTTGCTGATTGTTTTCGGACAGATTATCAACGAAAACCGAGGTATCACTGTATTACCCCATCCTGCCAGCCATGTATGCCTGTAATATAGTTTATAGTTCATTAAGATTTGCTGTACTGCCAGGACTGACTAGCAGTATTTGACGCTTTACAATGCTAAAACACATTTCAGAAAAGAAACTACAAATATGATAGGAAAGCAATGACACACTCAGGAAAAAAAACCAAATGCTGTATTATTGTAGACCAAGAAAATGTGGCAGAAAGATGCAGAAATTGTTCTGGTTTTACTGGCTTTCACCAGCCTGATCAAAAGAAATTTCCATCTGAATCTTCATATGTTGCCTGTAATATTGCACCTTATGAACTCCAGAAGGAAGCTTCTTTTTTTGTGCAGAATGTAAGCATTAACAGTAAGCTGAGAAATTGAAACCATCTCCATCATACCTTTCCTTAGGAGTGAGGGTCATTCTTGGGTTGGCATGTGCAAAAGTAACACATGTTAACGTATTACAGACCCCAGCCTAACCCTAATCCCATACCAAAAGCGTGATGTTAATGGGGCTTGATTGGTGGACGATTGTGATGCCTTCCTCCAGTTGTGCTCAACCCAGAGAGGGCCATTGGCTGTTGTTGGCAGTACATGGGGAAGAAATGTGCCAAGAGGGAAAGGGAAAGCTAAAGATAGGCAATAATAATAATAAAAACAGAAAAAAAGAAAGGAAAAGCTAAAGCAGAAATACAAAATTGAAAAACAGAAAAAATTATTCCCCAGCTTCTAAAAATGTTTTTCGCTGTCATCTAGGTTATATCTAAATGTTCTTTTGCCCCAGGAATAACAGGGTTCACAGTTGTTTATTGGAGCTTAATAGTTTCCAACTGTTCTCCTGGATCACTGGGTGCTTTTCTTTATAGTTCATAGGTTTCCACCTGTTTTCACTAGATCATTGTTTGTTCTTCATTATAGGTCAGTGAACAGTTTGCTCGTTACATTGATCAGCGAATCCAGGAAAGTTGGAAGGACAACTCCAATATGAAGACATTGAGACAGCTGCAGCAGTTTCTGGAATCCGTGCTGTTCCTTTCTGGCCTGGAACTAGCTAACACATTTGAACACTTTTACAGGTAAGAACCTCAGTGTCAGCCTTGGCTATTCCATTCCAGGCCATAGAAAGTGCAGAACTGTTTGAAATGTCTTCTTATTCAGAGGAACATGCTTGTCTCCCTCATAATCATTTCACATAATACCTGAAATAGGAAGTGTGTCCTGGTCCAAGCAAGGTCAGAGTAGAGAGGATGGTATTGATCTTGCTCACGATGCTTTGGGTTTCTGATCAGTGGCGTACCAAGGGGGGGGGCGGTCCGCCCCGGGTGCATGCCGCTGGGGGGGTGCCGTGGTGCGCGCCTGCTGCGAGAGTTTGCTAACTTCTCTCGTTTGCTGCAGCTCCCTCTGCCCTGGAACAGGTTACTTCCTGTTCCGGGGCAGAGGGAGCTGCAGCGAACGAGCAAAGTTAGTAAACTCGCAGCAGGCACGCGCTGCGGCACCCCCCCCCCCCCCCTCCAGCGGCATGCACCCGGGGAGAGGGGCTCTTTCGCACGGGGGGGGGGTCTTTAGCCGAGGGGGGGGTCTGCGCTGCATTGGGGGGGGGGGGGGCACTGCGCCGCCCTGGGTGTCCGCCCCTGATATTACCTGGGAGACTGTTCTCCCAGTGGAAGATCAGAGTGGAAAGGGTAGTGTTTGTTCTCTCCCATGATGCTTTGTGTTTCAGGTATTATCTTGGAGACCGTCTCTTGACTCAGGGAAATGTCTGGCTGGAGACTGCTGTCATTGATAAGATTGGCCTTTGCTTTCCCAACCGCTTCCCACAGCAGATGTTAAAAAATTTGAGTGAGTTGGAAGAACTGCAGCAGGAATTCCACTTGTTCCAACTTCAGCAGCTGGACAAGAGACTACTTGACATGGAGAAAATGGAGATGGCTGATGATCAGATGGACAATCAGGTGAGGAGATAGGCGAGTCAGGTTTTCAGGATACCCACAATGAATATTCATGAGAGAGATCTGCATGCAGTGCAGGCAAATATCTCTCATGAATATTCATTGTGGGTAACCTGAAAACCTGACTGGCTGAGATGCTTCTAGGACCAGGTTTGGGACCTACTGATATAAAAGAAAGGGATAAGAGAGGTAAATAAAGGGGAACAGCAGGTCTGAGGATACAGATCGGCTAGGGAGCAGTGCAGAGAGGCATAACCAAAATGGCTCATCATCCACACCTTATAGGAGGCAAATGCACAAATACAGTGGAAAATACAAAATATTACTCCAGCAACTATATGTGGATCAAGCCTTTGACACACAAGGTTAAGAAGAGGAAAATTGAAACCTAAGGATGAGAGATTGTGATAGTTGCAGCTCAGGACAACAGATTACAGATGAGATGGTTCACAGCGAGCAGAAGTGCTGATGGCAGAAAATATTTATACAGCAAGGCAGAACAAGGTGGCTCGTCTCATTCATTGGAAACTGTAAGCATTACAACATCAATGTACTGGAAAAACATTGGCATCATGATCCTAAGAGAATTGTGGAAAATGAAGAGCTTATGATCACCTGGGACATCCCCATCTTAATAGATAAAAAGCTGGATGCAAGAAAACTAAAAATAATGGTTAAAGAGACAAACACCAGAATGGCATTGATTATAGAGGTGTCAGTATTGCGCAATTACTCTGTGAATTGTGTTGAGAGAGCAAGAAATGCAATGTGAGAATAGGAATATGTGGCAGAAAGATACAGAAATATTTCCCATACTTTTGAGTGTCACAGGCTTGATCAAAAAGAAGTTCCAGACACACCTGCAGAGGGTGCCTTATACGTGTTACATGTTACATAATCCAGAGGGAAGCTGTCCTTGGCACAGTGCAGGTTTTACAGTGAGCATTAGAAGTAAATTTTCTGAGACTGAGATCATACTCCATATACTCTGGCTTAGGAGTGAGGTTTATTCTGGTCATGGTATGCGCAAAACCCATTTGGAGAAATTGTCCCCGAGAGGAAGGACAAGGATATGTCAGATATGGGATACGTAAACGCAAGATCAGTAGTAACCAAAACAGAGACCATAACAGACTGGATCACTGAAGTTAACCTTGACTTCCTATTCATAACCGAAACCTGGGTCCACAACCCTCAAGACCCTATAATCTTAGAATTATGCCCACCAGGATACAAAATTACACACTGGACAAGAAACGGAAAAAGAGGAGGAGGAATAGCCATAATATACAAATCCGAGTTCAACATCACAAACATAGCTGAATCCATACTGCCAGAACTTGAAATCGCTCCCATAAGAATCAGTCACCCAAAATTGCGGGAACACCTTAACGCAGTTATACTTTACAGACCACCAGGCAACTGGCGAGACTGCCAAACACACTTCATGGACTTTATCTCGAACATCTGTATCTCTTCCTCCGACCTCATCATACTAGGATATATTAACCTACACCTGGAAGAACTCACTACAACAAGTACCCAAGACTGTAAATAGTTCCTACAACTATGGGATCTACAAGGATCAAATACGCAACCAACACACAAAAAAGGACACACATTAGACATCATAACATACAAATTTGACCACGACGCAAACTTTACACTAACAAACACTAAATGGTCACCTATACTGTGGTCAGACCATTACAAAGCACATATCACCCTCCAATGTAGAATGAAAGACTTACCTGACAAACAAATACGAAAAACTTACACCACGAGAGGAAAAATAGACCCGGTTAAATTCTGGCAACAGATCTACATCGACGGATGGACAATAAAGACAGACACAATCCAATTCCTATCAGAATGGGATAATAGATGTAAATTAATACTAGACAGCATTGCCCCAAGCCAAACCAGAACCTCACACAGAAAGAACTCAATACCATGATTCAACAAAGAACTGAAAAAACTCAAAACACAAGTCAGGAAACTAGAACGCGCGTGGAATAAAAAGAAAGATGATCCCACTCTTAACGCCTGGAAGCAACTCCGAAGGAAATATAAATACTCCATAAGACAAACCAAAAGACAGTACTACAAAGCTGAAATTGGACCAAATTATAAAGACACACACAAACTCTTCCAAATCGTGAATAAATTATTAGATACCACTCCAGTCACCAACAATAGCAAAGACATACCAGGAGCTGACGACTTGGCGAAGTACTTCAAGGAGAAAATTATACAACTACAACTCAAAATACCTGTCAGCCCCGTCGAATACACCACACTCCTAGACTGCCTAGACCCAGACCTTGGAGCCTACCCAGCAGACAGGATCTGGACTGAATTCACAATACTACCGGAAGACCTTATCACCGGCTGAGAGTAAGAGAAGGAGTAAAAGAGAGCGGAGGAGAGTAGGAGAGGTGTGGCCACGAAGGTGTCGAAGGCGAGAGGTATTTAGGTGGACTGGGGAAGGCAAAATGGACGGAAGAAAGAGGCGGAGATTAAAAGCCAAGAGGGAGGAAGAGGGTAGGAGAGAAGGTGAGGTGATGAAGTCAATGGATGGGAAGTGAGTTCCTGTAGCGGAGCGAGGTAGGGGGTGAGGGAAAAGATTAGGAAGGGACAGAGCTAGGAAGAGAATGAGAATAGGGGCCATAAATGATTAAGGTACTTTAGCAACTGGAAAAAGATTAGATACAAAGAGAAAAATGCCCGGCGCACGGCACCTAGAGCGGAGGCCCTGAGTGGATCGGAGTGGACCTGGGTGTCACCCCAGAGAAGGCTGTAAGGATATGCAGATGAGCTGCAAGTCCTCCACAGCACCTGAAAGGCAGCCGGTGGTAGAGCTGGGCACCTCTCAGCTGAGGAAAGGCTTACCAGGGGTTAGGCCGAAGCCAGCATTCCTCCCCCTGAGGGTTGCCTGATCGCAATTTCTGGGCAGATGCATTTCAGCTGAAACTTAATGCAGAAAAAACCCAATGCCTAGTACTCACCTCACAATACAATAAGAACAAATTTACCACCATCAACACACCTAAACTAAATCTACCAATCTCGGACACCCTAAAAATTCTTGGAGTTATCATTGATCGACACCTAACACTTGAGAACCATGCGAAAAACATAACTAAAAAGATGTTCCATTCAATGTGGAAACTAAAAAGAATTAAACCATTTTTTCCAAGGACTGTCTTCCGCAATTTGGTACAATCATTAGTACTCAGTCATCTGGACTATTGTAACTCACTCTACGCTGGCTGCAAAAAGCAAATACTTAAAAAAACTCCAAACAGCCCAGAACACAGCAGCCAGACTTATATTCAGCAAACCAAAATACGAAAGCGTGAAACCCCTACGAGAAAAACTACACTGGCTCCCACTTAAAGAACGCATCACGTTCAAACTTTGCACCCTAGTCCATAAAATCATCCATGGTGACGCCTCAGCCTACATGTCAGACCTAATAGAACTACCACCCAGGAATGCAAAAAAATCTTCTCGCACACCCCTCAATTTGCATCCTCCCAAGTGTAAAGGTCTGAAATACAATTCAATGCACGCATCTACCTTTTCCTATATGAGCACGCAATTCTGGAACGCGTTGCCACGTGACCTGAAAACGGTTTATGAATTGACCGATTTCCGTAAATTATTGACAACGTATCTCTTCGACAAGATATAACGGTCAACACATGTAACTGTACTATCCTTAATATATCCAGAAATGTCATTTAATGCCTTTTGCTTTAACACTTTTATGTATCTTACCACCATGTAACCCATACATAACCCTCTGTAAAACCAAATGTATATTCTCTTCTGTTTCCAGTATCCGAATTGTAAGCCACATTGAGCCTGCAAAGAGGTGGGATAATGTGGGATACAAATGCAATAAATAAAAAATAAAATATAAGGTATAAATCAGGCACAAGAAACAGATCTTATCTCAAAGGAAAGAATGCTCTAGAAAAGGAGGTCACAGTATGAGGATTCAGTGGGATGGACTGATGAGCAATAATAGAAACTATTTCTTTGCTAAAAGGGTAGTGGATGCCTGAAACAATACAGAAACGGTAATGAGATTTAAGAAAGTCTGGAAGAAGGACGGAAAGAAAATCTCTGGTTACAAGAAAGTGAAGAGAAATTCTGCATTACACATGGAATGAAATTGGGCATCCTGGCTGAGCGTAATGGTTGCTACCCTAGTCTGTTTGGGAACCAATAGAAAAGCAGGTGAGAAGGAGCAAGGACAGATGGGACATTGGAGGACGAGGAGACATGGACAGAATAAAAGTGGACTAGACTGGTAGGAGGAATAGAAGGTGATGAGGGGAAAAGTGAACGGGAAAGCTGAGTTGGATTGGAGAGGAAGCAAGGGGAAGGTTAGGAGGAAGCAGCCAAGTTGGACATTGGGAAAGGAAGGCAGCTGTAGTGGTGCTAAAGAGATGCAGAAACTGTGTAAACAATGTTAATACCATTTGGGGGGGGGGGGGGGGGGGAGGACGAATAACGTTTTTTCAGACTTCTGTGCCAAAATTACACAAATCTGGTGATATTTTTTTAACCTTTAGGTAATGGAAGATCTGTCCTTGGGGCTACAGAAGGAATCAGCAGTGAAGGTCTTGGTTTTGTCTCCTGGTTGCTGGACCGTCTCCCACCTCTGCTACATGGATGACCCTAGCAGATATTTCCCAGGCTCCCTCAGCAGCTACCTTGCAAAGTTTGCTGACTTTTACACTGAAAGTAAGTATGGTAGTGGATGTTGAGGACTGAGGGCTTCAGTGGCATGAAGGTCATTTTAGGAAACAGCTGCTTTTCATGGCATTAAAAGGCAGAGAAGGGGTAGCAGACAAATGGCATATGTTACAGAAGAGGCCCTTAAAGTGGGGAAAGTCTCCAAGATTAGATGGGTTTACAGGACTTTTGTTTATAAAAAGTTTAGTCCTTGCTGGTCCTGTTATTTAATTCTTTTGAACAGGGGGAGAAATTGCCCTATTATATGAGACTGGCTGGGATCACCATCTTCCCTAAACCGGGCAAGGATGCCTCCCAATGTGGCAGCTACTGACCAATATCTCTTTTGTGCATTGATACTAAAATCCTGGTCAGAGTGTTGGTGGATCACCTGATGAAAGTGATGTCTGTGTTGATACATCCAGATTAGTTAGTTAGACAGACAGGGGATGTGGTAAGGAGGGTCCTTAACATTATTTGGAGGGTACAAAAGGGAAATGGGACTTGATATACTGCCTTTCTGAGGTTTTTGCAACTACATTCAAAGCGGTTTACATATATTCAGGTACTTATTTTGTACCAGGGGCAATGGAGGGTTAAGTGACTTTCCCAGAGTCACAAGGAGCTGCAGTGGGAATCGAACTCAGTTCCCCAGGATCAAAGTCCACTGCACTAACCACTAGGCTACTCCTCCACTCCACAAAAGGAGAAGGTGTGCCTTATGGCGGTTGCAGTGGATGCCTAGAAGGCATTTGATCGGGCGTATTGGCCCTTTATGCTCCAAGTTTTGGAGAAAGTAGTGGTTGGTCCCCGCTTCATTGCTTGGATAAAAACATTGTATAATATCCTGTGTTATGGTGAATGGCAGGTGTTCACCTCCGTTTGAATTAGGCAGGAGTGCCCCTTATCCCCACTATTGTTTGCGTTAGTGGTGGAACCTTAGCACAGATTATTCGGGAGTGTCCCCAGATCATTGGATTGGAGATTAAGGGCTACTATCATGAGATCTCTTTGTTTGCTGATGACATTCTAGTTGCAGCTCATGCTACGAGGGAGGCTGTAAAGTCCCTGCAACAGTTAATGGGGGAATATGGGAAGATGTCCGGAAATAAGGCAAACTTATCAAAAAATAGAAATCTTAAATATTTCAGTGTCCAGTGGAGGAGGAGGTATCATGTTTTCAACAGGACTTCCCATTTTGTTGGGTGGGCTCCTCTATCAAGTATTTGTGAGTGAACTTGGGGAGAGATTATAAGATATTGTATAAATGGAATTATGAACTGCTGGTAGCTCAGCTTACCAAATACTTGGATAGATGGGCTAAACTATTCTTATACTAGATTGGGCGAATGGAGGTGGTTAAAATGATGGTCTTGCCTAAGGTTTTGGTTTTTTTTTTTCACTTCTTCCAGGCTGTACTTATTGATATACCACCGGGAGCCTTTGGGATTTGGCATTGTAAAATCTTTAGATTTATTTGTGGGGTGGAAGAAGCCGAGGGTGGGAAGGAAGGTGTTATTTTTACCTAAATGACAGAGTGGGATGGGGGTACCCAATTTTGAAAAGTATTATTGGGCTGCCCAATTGAAGGCACTGGTTGAGGTCTTGGGAAAGCAGTAGCTCCAGCTGGAAGTGGGGGGAGGCATGGAGGGTGAGCAGAGGATTCCCTTTGAACATGTACTATGGGTGACTTTTAAGGGCAGAGTTTTGGCACTTGGATAATCCATTCACTAGGACCACCATGTTTGTTTGGAGTAAGTTAAAGACTGAGTGGGGAGGGGGGGAAGAGATGGCTTCATTTTTTCTTCCTTTGAGGTATGCTCAAGGATTCTCATCAGGTTTGGATGCGAAGATCTTTTACTGTTGGGAGCAGCATGGCCTATGCTATTTTGGGCTGTTGGTACATCAAGGACAGGTACTAGGTTTTCCAGTTCTACAAGAACATTACTCACTGTCCTCCAGGGATGTGTTTCCATACTTAGAGGCAAAGAATTTTCTACAACAAGGGGACTTAGTGGGACAGATTGGAGGGAGTTGAATGGTTTTGAACAGGTAATGTTTATAGCCATTCCTAAGGGAACAATCTCTATAATCTATAAGCTCCTTGTTCATCATGGTTTTCAGCGACCTAAATTATTATTTATTGCATTTGTATCCCACATTATCCCACCTCTTTGCAGGCTCAATGTGGCTTACAATATATAGTGGAAAGTGGAAATGTAACAGAAGTATATAGGGTAATGGAAAGTATGATGAAGATATGATATAAATATATGTTTGAGTGGGAGAAGGATATAAATAGGGCTGCCGGGGATGAGAGGAATGAGAGGAAATCTGTCAACGCATTCATGAGATATCGTATGGTGGAAAGTGCTTTGAAAATGTTGTTTCGATGTTATTAAACACCTGATAAACTAGGCCCTTGGGCGGGGGGGGGGGGGGGGGGGGTGCTCAGAAGGGGAAATGTGTTGGAGAGACTGCTTGGACATGGGGATATATATGCATATGTGGTGGACCTGTCCCCAGATATCTAGGTTTTGGGCATCAGTTTTTAATTATGCTGAAACAATGCTAGCTGAAACAATAGTCCCTACTATGGAGATGGCTCTGTTGAACGCCAGAGTTCTGGCCTTGATGACGTTAAGGATCAGCTTTTACTTCTGACCTTTGCAGCTGCCAGACCGGAGGTGGCGGCAGGGTGGGGGTCAGGGGTATACATAGTAACATAGTAGATGACGGCAGAAAAAGACCTGCACGGTCCATCCAGTCTGGCCAACAAAATAACTCATGTGTGCTACTTTTTGTGTATACCCTACTTTGATTTGTACCTGTGTTCTTTGGGGCACAGACCGTATAAGTCTGCCCAGCACTATCCCCGCCTCCCAACCACCAGCCCCTCCTCCCACCACCGGTTCTGGCACAGACCGTATAAGTCTGCCCAGCACTATCCCTGTCTCCCACCACCGGCTCTGGCACAGACCGTATAAGTCTGCCCAGCACTATCCCCGCCTCCCAACCACCAGCCCCGCCTCCCAACCGCCGGCTCTGGCACAGACCGTATAAGTCTGCCCAGCACTATCCCCGCCTCCCACTTTACAGCCAGTTAAATACAAACTAGCTTACCTGTGAGACTGTTATAGATTAACTGCGTTATCTCAAAGTAAGATGGACGCCTACCAGAGGTTGTGGTCACGTTTTCTGGATTCGCAGTGAAGGGTGGGGAAAGGCTTCTGGTTGGAGAGGGGTACACAGATGACCTCTATGTAATGTTTGTTGGGGCCTTCATAGAAATCTTTTTTTTAAAACTTTTTTATTGAAACGATGAAAAGAAATTACCTCGCCAACCTACCCAGCTATGAAAGTCTGCTTTCTATACTTACCTGACTCAAACTTTTCCATTTCCTCTCCCTTACTTAATCTTTGTACATCACTAATTGTATCTGATATCCTGGAATGACAATGCCATAACAGGACTCTGTAAGCCACATTGAGCCTGCAAATAGGTGGGAAAATGTGGGATACAAATGCAATAAATAAATAAACACAAACAATGGAATGCCATATAGCTTAATACAGCTAGCAAAAGAAAAAACTTCAATAGATCATTAGCTAATAAAAACCCCTGCGAAACTTACTTCCCCCCTCCCTCCCTCCCCCGTATCATGGTGGTGCTGACTTTTGAGTTTGCAACTGTTCATATATCTGCCAAATTTTGTTAAAGGTCTCCATATTACCTCTCCTCAACGCTGTCAATTTTGACATTTGGTAAAGATAGTCCACTTTTTGAAGTATCACCTGCATATCCGGAAGAGTCTGTTGTTTCCAAGCTCTGGCAAGCGCTATTTTCGCTGCTGTCAAGTATTGAGTTGCCAGTCTATGACGAGAAGGTACAATTGTTGTAGACTTAAAGTGAAGAAGACAATGTTCTACCTTACATGGGAATGGCTGCTGAAGAACTTGACTTATCTGAGACGTCACTGCCTTCCAGTAGTCTTGTACCTTTGGACAATCCCACCAAATATGCATGAACGTGCTTCTAGCCCCACATGCACGCCAGCAATCAGCCGATGTCCCAGAGAATATACGCTATAGCCTGTCTGGTGTATAGTACCACCAATAAAATATTTTAAACCCATTCTCTATCATTGATTGTGCCAAGGATGGCTTGAGCAAGTATCTATACCCTCTCAACCAAGTTGCCCGTGCAAACGAGCACTGTAGGGCTTCCTCCCACCTGTTAATATAGAATGTTTGAGGATCTGTTCGTTGTAGCAGGGCTAGGTAAAGGCGATACACACTGCCCCCACCTCCCTCACTCTTCACCGCTATTTCTACTGTTGTTTTCACCAGATCCAGTTCCTCCCATGCCCGGGAGAGAATATAGTTATGCACACAACAATAATACACCTGATCTCTAGCAGGCAACCCGTATTCCTCCTGAAGATCTTCAAAACTGACCATCCTACCATTGTCCCATAATTGACCCAGTGAGTACAACCCTGCTTGTGCCCACTGCCGATATACCTTCTCTGTTTCACCCAGTGGGAAGCCCGGGGCCCTGCAGATGATGGTCTGCAAAAAGTACTTTCGCTCAGGAAACCATTGCCTCCTAATTTGATACCAGGTTGATAATAGGTGACTGACCCCCATCGGGACCCTTCACACAATGGCCAACAGATCCCTCCCCAGGAGCCATAGTATATCTCCCAATGAACGCGTACCCAACCAGGCTATCTCCCAATGCAGCCATTTTTTGCTAACAGTTGGGCTCCAGTCTGCCAATATCCTCAATTGGGCCGCCTGATAATAAAGAAAAATATTTGGGACTCCCATGCCCCCCCTAGCATGAGGTTGGAACATTATAGCTCGGCACACTCGTGGTGGGCGTTTCCTCCAGATATAGGCAAATAGCTTTCAATTAAGCTGTGCAAAAAAACTAATTATCCATCAATCTTCCCTTTTTATCTCAGCTGCAGTTCGGCTATAATCATGTTCTCGTCTTCCTCATTACAAATTCTCTACCTGTCCACCTTAATACACTTCATCCTTACTGCTACTGAACCAATGTATAATCGCATTCCGCTCATCTCTGGAAATAGAAGAATTTCATCTCATATGCAACCTCGCTCATCGACCCCTTCTGACCAGCCGTATTCTCCAGTCTCATCCAAGCCCTGCCTCCACAAGCAATATCATCATATAGTCATTTTGCTTGCAAGGACAGAAACAGTGCAATTTCATTCATTCCGAGTTGGCTATATCAATGCAAGATCCGTTGTGAACAAACCTGAACTGATTTCTGACTGGATCACTACTGAGAAACTTGACATGCTGTTCATTACAGAAACCTGGATTAGAACACCCAAAGACCCCATCGTGCTGGATCTCTGCCCAAAAGGTTATAAGATCATCCACTGGGACAGGAAAGACAGAAGAGGAGATGGTTTAGCACTTATATACCGCTCCTACCTCACGGTAGATTCAAGTGCGGAGCTCATATCTGCTTCATTGGAAATCGCAGCAGTCAACGTTCATCACTTTTCTCTTCATGGTCATCTAGTCTGTGTATTGTTCTACCGACCACCAGTTAATTGGTCTAGAAGCCAATCCGATCTACTGGACTTCATTTCACACATCTGTTTGGCTAACCCGAACATAATCCTATTGGGTGATCTTAACCTCAAATTGGATCACTCTAATTCACCAGATACCATTCATTTCTTAGACTTTCTTCGTCTTTGGGACCTAACCTGCCCTAATATTGGCCCATCTCATTATAAAGGGCATACTTTGGATCTTCTCTCCTTTAAATTTTTAGATGATACCAATTTTCTCCTGCATGAGATTGGATGGCTTGAAACTTCCTGGTCGGACCATTACAAACTACGTTTCACCTTACGTTGGCAAACCTCAGGTCTCCCCCAGCCTCACAAGACTCACATGTATTATTCCAGAGGTAACATTAACCCCCGTCTATTCTGGACATCTTTTTTATAATTGTGATGGGGAGTTGCAAACAAACTCACCACACTACTTCACTGAATGGGAAGACAAATGCAAGGCCGTGCTAAATTCTATTGCGCCAGTACATCTAAAAACTTCCTATATCCGCAGCTCAACGCCATGGTTCTCTGCAGCTCTTAAAACCTTAAAAATAGAGACAAGGAGACTTGAACGAGCCTGGCGTAAACGTCATACAGATCGTGCACTAGAAGCATGGAAAATCTGTCACCGCAAATATACGTATGCCATCAGGCAAGCAAAACGTACATACTTTTCATCTAAGTTACAGTCTGCAGGCCAGGACATAAAAAAGGTATACCAACTTTTAAACTCCTTCCTTGATACCAGAAAGTTAGAAGTCTCTAGTGACGACCATCCTTTCATCTAACACCCAACTAGCCACTTACTTCAAGGAGAAAATCTCAACCTTGCAGTCAACATCTGTTAGTAGTATTTCTGGAGTGGATGACTTCTTAGAATCCTTGACCATATCTACGGATTTCTGCCCGGCTGATCGTACGTGGACCAACTTCAGTCCTCTATTACTCGATAACGTAACCAAGGTTTTACAAAAGTTCACCAACAAGTACTGTAGATTGGATGTTTGTCTGAACCCTCTTTTAAAAGTCGCCCCAGTATGCTTGGTTGAAGATCTGACTTGCTACCTAAACCATATTTTAAGCACTGGAACTTTCCCGCCTGGTCATGGTAATATTCTACTCACTCCGATCCCAAAGAACCTTAAGGTTAAATCTGATGTTATCTCCAATTACCGCCCATTGGCTTCAATACCATTGGTTGTCAAGTTAATGGAAAGCATGGTTAACGCTCAGCTCAACGAATTCCTAACTAACTTTGACATCCTTCACCACTCTCCGTCTGGTTTCCGTGCTCAGTACAGCACAGAGACGGTTCTAGTCACCCTCCTGTCAAATTTCAAACGAGAGCTATCCATCGGATGGAAGGTTCTACTGCTTCAATTTGACATGTCAAGTGCTTTCGATATGGTGAACCATGATATATATACTACTTCATCTACTAGACTCTATCGGCATGGGAGGGACTGTTTTGCACTGGTTCAAGGGCTTCTTGACTACCAGAACATATCAGGTCACAGTGAATTCTGCCACTTCTGCTCCATGGTCTGCCTCCTGTGGGGTACCCCAAAGTTCTCCGCTGTCTCCAACATTATTTAATATCATGTTGATGCCATTAGCCTCAGCTCTGGCAAAATTAGATCTAAACCCATTCATCTATGCCGATGATATTACAATCTACATCCCTTTTCATACCACTGTATCCAAAATCGCTACTCTCATTGAAGCTAGCTTCTCCACCATTGAACATTGGGCTCAGGTGTTCTGATTTAAATAAGGAAAAAACTCAATGTCTCATACTCTTGTCCATCCATAACCAAGTATCTGACATTAACGCTTCCCATTAAAGATTCCTTTCTTCCAATTTCCAACAGTCTGCGGCTCTTAGGAGTGACTCTGGACAGCACCTACAGTTAGACAATCATGTGCATTTGGTCTCCAAAAGAATGTTTAATGCCATGTGGAGGCTCCGGCGCATAAGGTACTTCCTTACCAGAGAGCTGTTCCGTACCCTTGTACATTGGTTGGTCCTGTCCCACCTTGACTACTGCAGTGGGATTTATGCGGGCTGCAAAGTCTTTTTATTAAAAAAGTTCCAGACAGTCCAGAACACTGCAGCGAGACTGATTCTAGGGAAGCAACGATTTGCACATGCTGAGCCTCTGCGTTATAACCTACATTGGCTGCCTGTAAAAGAGCGTATTATTTTTAAAATCTGCTCCTTAACCCACAAAATCATCTATGGTCTTGCCCCGGACTATATGCTCAATCTGATTGATCTTCCATCACGGAATGCCATGCCTGCAGCACGGTCATATCTCCTACTCCACTTTCTTGAACTGCAAGGGTGTCAAATATAAGTTGATTTTCACCTCTTCTTTCCGCTACTGGAGTCCAAAATACTGGAATGCTCTTCCACAGCATCTCAAAACGCAAATGGACCACATCCTCTTCAAGAAGCTGCTAAAAACTTACTTCTTTGCTAAAACGTACTCCTCTAATTACTCAGCTGATTGATATTCTCATTACGACCCCCTCCCTACTTAGTTCTCCATTGTTAGCAACTGCTCCCCCGTTTATTCTTTGACAACTTTACGCTGTTTTCTAAATTGTAAATTTTCCTAATTTTTCTGTAAGCCACATTGTGCCTGCATGTGTGGGAAAGTGTGGGATACAAATGAACCACAAATAAATAAATAAATCTAGACTGTTGCAATGGAATCTATGCGGGATGCAAAGAACAAATCATAAAGAAACTCCAAAACACAGCAGCCAGGCTTATATTTTGCAAAATGAGATTCGACAGCGCCAAACCCCTACGAGAAAAATTGCACTGGCTCCCAGTCAAAGAACGTATCGCGTTCAAAATCTGCACCCTGGTTCACAAAATCATCTATGGCAAAGCCAGACACACAACAAGATCAACACGAACATACCTAAATCTCCACTACCCAAATTGCAAAGGTCTCAAATACAAAACAACCTATGCATCCAGCTTTTCCTATATAAGCACACAACTATGGAACACACTACCGAGCGCCGTGAAAACAATTTATGACCACCTAAACTTCCAGAAATCACTAAAAACTAACCTGTTCAAAAAGGCATACCCTAAAGATACAACCTAAATGCCTGAACCCTGCAACACAACAAAGCCAAACCCATACTGGACATAACTAAACTCTTCCTCCTCCTTACAATCCCCCACTGTGTTTTTCACACATGAACTTTACCCTACTACGACATCACTCTGTATTTCTTCGTACCGGAACTGGCAATCGTCTTAACGGTACTATGTAAGCCACATTGAGCCTGCAAATAGGTGGGAAAATGTGGGATACAAATGTAACAAATAAATAAAATACTTGGTCTGACCCAATAAGGCAGTTCTTATATTCTTACTAACCTGGGAGATGTAATGAAGCAAGGTGATAAACCAAAGTATAACAACTCACTAATATACCCTTTAGAATTTGGGAAAAACAATTCACATATGAAGCTGAAGACTTGTTGCTGGTAATTTGTAGTCTATCATATCAGTATAACACATGAAGATTGGAAGGTGGCCAACAGAGCAGGGACTGTCTTTCTGTGTATGGTGTACAGCGCTGCGTATGCCTTGTAGCGCTATAGAAATGATAAGTAGTAGTAACAGAGCACCAGTCTTTAAAAGTGGCTCCAGAGGGTAATCTACATAACATATGTACCAGGCAAAATGGTAGAAGCTATTTATTAAAAAATAATTATATACCTCTGTTTGGAACAGTTCCAGTTGAGATGGTGTACAAACATGTAGAAAATTATAAAATATCAACTATCAAAATCAATTAAAATATTAGTGGACAGAGCCAACATGGGTTTAGCAAAAGGAAGCTTTGCCTTATCAGTTAGTTTGTTTTTGAACGTGTCAGTCAAAGTAGATGAGGGTGAATAAGTTGATACACTGTGTCTGGATTTTCAGAACGCGAGAAGATATAAAGCAAGCTTTGAGCAGTTCAGCTGTAAAATGATTTTTCATTTGAAAGAAATCATGGGGAAAGTAACCTGCACTGCATGACAGGTATGGCTCCAGCAATCTTCCGGGGTAGACTTTATGGGCCATATTGGTCTTTCTCTGCCATCATGTAATATATTACAAAGTCCTTCATCACATACTCGTAAGGAAATGAAAAATTCTTAGGATAGGAAGCTGTGTGAAGAGGTTTGTACTAGAGCTGTACTGGATAGCATGTTTTAGTATTTGACTAAATACGAGTAATGAAAAATATTATTTGGCCGAATACGAATAATGGGCAAAGAAGCAACGTAAAATCAAAGATAAAATGTTTATTTCAGTAGGATTTAGCACAGTAGAGGCCCGGATTACTCGTATTCAAATTTAAACCACTATTCGCCTCAATACGAATAATGTATTTGGGGCACTATTCGTGGCCAAATCAAATCAAGTACGAATATTTGGTACAGCCCTAGTTTGTACAGGTTCTATGAGAAATGATCAGTGAGATAGACTTGGGAGAGCCATTGCTTTTTCATTATTCAGTATACCTCCCATCACAGAATATCTTGTGATTTTTGTTTTTGTTAAATATTTCTTGATCAAAATGTATCTTTGATAATTTAATTTGCAAAGTAAATAAAAATAAAAAATTAAAATATTGCAAAGACAATATATGCATCCTAGATCGGCCTATACAATCTGGCTGGAGATTTCAGAAGTATATGTAAAGTGTGCGAATGTTGAGGGCGTGTTTGTATATTGTTTGTGGGACTGTCCAAAGATCCATCAATACTGGAGTGAGATATGGGACACTCAGTACTTAGAACTTTAGACCTGTACATATTGGATATCGCAGATGAGTTGGAACTGAAGTCATCCACACATAGGACTTGTTTGTACATAAACTTTTTCTTATGGCTATAAAATGTGTATTGCTGGTTTGGATCCAGCCAGGGCTGCCCACTCCTACTTTATAGAGAAATTATATTCATGAAAAAGGAAAGGGGAAGATGAGATTCAATATACCACCGTTCTGTGGTTGCATTCAAAGTGGTTTACGTATTACATACAGGTAAACTTTGTACCTGGAGCAATGAAGGGTTAAGTGATTTGCCCAGAGTCACAAAGAGCTGCAGTGCGAATTAATCCCAGTTCCCCATGAACTGCTGCAGATAGAGCGACTGACAGCAATGAGGGTGGGAGAGAAGGTGTTAAAATGATTCTTGGCTGTTTAGGAGCCCTTCTTAGGCTTTCTGACTACATGACTCCAAAGCATTCTCATTAACCTGCTAAAGTTTAATATGGGACAGGGTAGGAACTGGGGATGCGGGGGTGGGAGTGAGGGTAAAAGTGGGGGGATAAAATAATTGTGATAATATATGGGAGGATATTTATTTGTACTTGAAAATATTTGAAAAGACTGTAACCTGGGCTCTTAATAAAGATGATTTTTACTTTCACATGAAAGCTTTTTTGAAAAAAATAGGTTTTCAGTCCATTTTTTAATCATGGAAGAGTCATCTCCAGAAGCAGTTCAGCTGGCAAGTCATTCCATAGTGTATGAGCATAACTGCAAAAGTTGTTTGACAAATTGTTTCCAAATGGATAATTCAAAAAGAAGAAATCACTAATAAATTCTGTTGGTAGATCTAAGCACCCGAGAGAGGCATGATGTATTAAATAGTGTGATAAAAATGATTCGATATCGAAATCTAAAAGGAATTTGAAATGCTATAGGCAACCAGTGCTCCTCCTTAAAGAGTGGTATAACATGATCAATTTTCTGGAATGGGTAATGATGTTTCTGATAGTGTTGTGAATCTCCTGCAACCGTCTAATCGCTAATTGTCATAAGCCTTAAAACAAGGCATTACAGTAGTCAAATTGATTCAGCAATAGAGCATGTATCTCAAAGGATGGAGGAATATAGTTTCTAGAGACATGGCTTTTAAGTGGTTGGTTTTGAGACTGGATAATTTATGATTTTTATTGTGGTGATTTTTAAAAAATATATTTTTATTAAGGAAGGAACACTGAAGAATGGTACAAATATGAACAAAAAAAAAACAGAACAGACAGGAGTAATACAACTCCCAAGATTATTGGAAAAGTAATGGAAGCCATGCTGAAGGAAAGGATAGTAAATTTCGTAGAAGCCAATAAGTTGCGAGATCCGAGACAACATGGTTTTACCAGAGGGAAATCGTGCCAAACGAATATCATTGAATTCTTTGATTGGGTAACTGGAGAATTGAATCATCGACGTGCTATAGACGTAATCTACTTAGATTTTTAGTAAAGCTTTTGACACGGTTCCCCACAGGAGGCTCTTAAATAAACTAGATGGGCTGAAGATAGGTCCCGAAGTGGTGAACTGGATTAGGAACTGGTTGACGGACAGACGACAGAGGGTGGTGGTAAATGGAGTTCGCTCGGAGGAGGGAAAGGTGAGTAGTGGAGTGCCTCAGGGATCGGTGCTGGGGCCGATTCTGTTCAATATATTTGTGAGTGACGTTGCCGAAGGGTTAGAAGGTAAGGTTTGCCTATTTGCGGATGATACTAAGATTTGCAACAGAGTGGACACCCGGGAGGGAGTGGAAAGCATGAAAAGGGATCTGAGGAAGCTAGAAGAATGGTCTACGGTTTGGCAATTAAAATTCAATGCGAAGAAATGCAAAGTGATGCACTTAGGGAGTAGAAACCCATGAGAGCCTTATGTGTTAGGTGGGGAGAGTCTGATAGGTACTGAGGGGGAGAGGGTTCTTGGGGTGATAGTATCCGAGGATCTGAAGGCGACGAAACAGTGTGACAAGGCGGTGGCCGTAGCGAGAAGGTTGCTAGGCTGTATAGAGAGAGGTGTGATCAGCAGAAGAAAGGAAGTGTTGATGCCCCTGTACAAGTCGTTGGTGAGGCCCCACCTGGAGTATTGTGTTCAGTTTTGGAGGCCGTACCTCGCGAAGGATGTTAAAAAAATTAAAAAGCTTGAAGTAGAATTGCTGTTTATTCTAACATTGTTAATGAATGGATGGTATTACTGTTACACACTCATGGAAAGCTTGCGGGGCAATGTGCCATTGTATATTGTTGAGCATAGAGTGGTTATTGTATTGATTTTGCAATGTTCAATAAAGACTTCTATAAAATAAAAAAAATGGAAGCAGTGCAAAGAAAAGCTACGAGAATGGTATGGGATTTGCGTTCCAAGACGTATGAGCAGAGACTTGCTGACCTGAACATGTATACCCTGGAGGAAAGGAGGAACAGGGGTGATATGATACAGATGTTCAAATACTTGAAAGGTATTAATCCGCAAAAAAATCTTTTCCGGAGATGGGAAGGCGGTAGAACGAGAGGACATGAAATGAGATTGAAGGGGGGCAGACTCAAAAAAGATGTCAGGAAGTATTTTTTCACGGAGAGGGTGGTGGATGCTTGGAATGCCCTCCCGCAGGAGGTGGTGGAGGTGAAAGCGGTAACGGAATTCAAACGTGCGTGGGATGTGCATAAAGTAATCCTGTGCAGTAGGAATGGATCCTCAGAAGCTTAGCCAAAATTGGGTGACGGAGCAGGTGGGGGAAGAGAGGTTGGTAGTTGGGAGGCGAGGATAGTGGAGGGCAGACTTATACGGTCTGTGCCAGAGCTGGTGATGGGAGGCGGGACTGGTGGTTGAGAGGTGGGAAATACTGCTGGGCAGATTTGTATGGTCTGTGCCCTGAAAAAGGCAGGTACAAATCAAGGTAAGATATACACATATGAGTTTATCTTGTTGGGCAGACTGGATGGACCATGCAGGTCTTTTTCTGCCGTCAGCTACTATGTTACTATGTATAAACAGTATTAATGCATGAATAAATGATAGAATACAGAAAGAAAAACATCCCAATCAAATAAGTACGAAGAAAAACACTATTCAAAACCTATGGAAGAAACCGTCAGTACCCTCCAAGATTTTGGTGAGACAGTTTACCCCACAACCCTACACACCCATGCACACACCTGTCCCTTGATACCACACAGCCACACATCAAACATCCACACTCACACAGAACACACACAGCGCACATCAATCCAGAGATGGAGACCCTTCGTGATTATAAAGGCAACGTAAGAAGAAAGAGGAGAAAACTTGATATTCAAAAGAAAGAATAGTACTGAAGATGAAACGTGGGCACAACACAACAGGCCTTACTACAGAGAGTATGAAAAAGTGTGCCACAAAGATTGAAAATAGTCCCATTCAGGTGTATCATGCAAAGAAGCCTTCTTGAGTTCAGACACTCACTAAATAATTTCTTTAACGTGTTTTTTTATTGAAATTTTTGTTGTTATCCATAGCCATACACAACCATAACTCTTAATACAGCCTTCAAATACAACAGCTTGATATAAATAATTTATTTTTGATGATTTATGCAAGGGTTTTTATAACTTTTTTTTTTTAAGACATTGGAGTCCTTTTACTAAGGTGCGCTAATGGATTTAGTGCTTGCTAAATGATAAGATGCCCATTATATTCCTAATCATTTAGTGCACGCTAAGTCTATTAGAGCACCTTAGTAAAAAAAAAAACCCTTTGTATTTTAATTTGATGTACACATTTATTGTTGTGATCTGCTTTGTACTTCCATTAGGCAGATAAAAGAAATATCATATTTAAGGAAAATTAAATTATAGTGCTTCGAAGAAATGTGGTGTGGGTTACAGTGAATGGGAAGACTGTAGTGGAAAGCTTCTTTTTGGATAAGAAAGGTCAATGGATCTTGGTGATGACAGATAACAAGGGTGTTTAAATGCACTATATTATAACCTTTCACTGGTTTAATGAATAATGGAGATGGTTATGAAATGGTATTTTTTATTCTCTTTGAGTGTTGCAATAAAGGATTTCTAAAAAAAATAAAATAAAATAAATTAATATGGGCTGATTTTTGTAGGTCAGATCATATGTGGACTGGACAACACAAAGCCTCGGAGACTACAATGGACCTGGCTTGGACATGCAGAAATTTTGTATGGAGATGTCTCACTCCATGTCTCCACTTTGCAGATGTTTATCCTACTAAACTTCAACAGCCAGCAGGTGAGAGCTGACGAACAGATGTTGTAAACATGGTCTGTGTCAAGGAAGAGACTGTATACAGGTAAAGACAGATTGGGAAGGAGGCATAGGAAACATGCTCAAATGTTTTGAGTGGAGCTCCAAAATCCCAGGGTCTGTAGACTACCGCAGAACTTAATCATAATACAAATGTATCAAACACTTTATATTGTGATGCTATTTTTTTATTCTCTTTTATTGTCTGGTAGTTTGTGTTTTATTCTTTGTATTTTGTAAACCACTTAGTTTTAATCTTATGAGAGAATTTCTGCATTTTGATCAATAATGTTCATTGTTGAAAGAGTTGACTCACGTGTATGTTGAGCCAAACATTGTCTATACAGCTGTTGCAAGTTGCCTAATGTTCTGCCCCTCTCCCCCGTGGCACACAGTCACCTCTGCCCCTTCCTTCCTCATTGTACTCTCACTCTGCTAACCGTAATGTTTCACTTTCTCTCCCTCCATCTCTTTCCCTCCCCCACCTGCCAGATCCAGCATCTTTCACTGTTCTCCCCCCCCCCCCCCCCTCCGGTTCTGAAATATACCTTGACAGGTGATCGGTAGCCGCAGTGATTGAAACAGGCAGCTTCTGGTTGGATCCAGGGCCTTCCCTTGGTCGCATCCACCTGCATGAAAACAGGAAGTTGCATCAAAGGATACAGAATGCGGCCGAACGAAGTCCCCAAATCCAGCCAGCAGTTGCCTGCTTGAATCTGCACCTGGAGCAAAAGGAGAGGGTGAGAAGCTACTGCAGCTAGTAACATTTTCATTTCCTGGACCTGTGTATGGTCCACATGGATAGGCTTAGCGATCTGGTCCACCATTTGAGTACCCCTCTCTGTTATATGTAATGGAAGTGGCTGCATGAATACATGTAAATACAATAACAAGAGAGACAGAGCTGAAAATGTCATCCCGGCAAATTTATTTTTAAAAAATCTGGCATGAAACTTAAAAAACTAAGACAGACCAAATGTGTGTTTTAGGGTCTCACAAAGCACCAAGACGATTGTTGTTAGAGTCACAGCGATTAGGTTTTAAATCACCACAACATATATCAATTAACATATATTTCTTTACATTTTAAAACAGTTGATGTGTATTATTAATGGACAGTCATGAACATCAGGAGATATCTGAACATAAATTCAACCATTTCTCTGCAGACAAGCAGGGGATATGCAGACACGCTAGTTGGTGATGTCATCTGACGGAGCCAGCGTGCCAGGGCTCTCCCCTCGAAGATTCAGATTTTTTATTTCCAAGCATGCTAAGGAATTCCTGTATCAAAAGAACCTGCCAGCAAGGAGTGAGGTCAATTTACCTCATCCACATTACCAAGCCGGTCACAGTTCTCCCCTTTCCCATCATCAGGGCCTCACTCCAAACACTCACTCACACCAAAGGAAAGATTACTCTGCTAGCTGCACTGAAAGGACCCTCACACATCCATCAATCCCCATTCAGAGTGTAATTCTCCCCCCCCCCCCCCCCCCATGGCTACTCTTGAGGCAGAAAACAACTTTCCTGCTGTCATCATTCTAGCACCAGCAGAGGCATACAACACACCTGTTTACAGAAATTGGGAAAGCTGACAAATTGGGCAAAAGTATAATAACCGGTCATTTCAATTACCCCATTATTAACTGGATAAATGTTGCATCAGGGAGATAAAATTCCTAGATGTAATAAATGACTCCTTCTTGGAGCAAGTGGTCCAGGAACCGACCAAGGGGAGCCATATTAGATCTAGTCCTTGGTGGAGTGCAGGGCATAGTACGAGAGGTAATGATGTTGGGTCTGCTGGGAAACCTAATGACAGAGGAGACCCTTGACAAAATCCTAAGAGACCTTCGACCAACTACCTGCTCCCTCAATCCCTTTCCATCAAAGATAGTGCAGCAGGTAAGTATGGGCCTTATAGAAGGCACTACAAAAATTGTGAACACCTCTCTTTATAATGGACAACTACCAACAACATTAAAAAGGGCAGTGGTTCGCCCTCTGCTGAAGAAAAACAACCTTGACCAGGACAAACTTGAAAGTTAGAGGCCAGTATCCAACATCCCATTTCTAGGGAAACTCATAGAACAAACAGTCTGTGTTCAACTTAATGAATGGCTAGAAAAAAGTAACTGGCTAGATCCATGTCAATCTGGATTCAGACCCGGTTATGGAACAGAAACAGTCCTCGTATCTCTGCTAGATGATCTTCACAGAAACCGAGACAAGGGATTTGCCTCGATGTTAGAACTGCTAGATTTCTCAGCAGCTTTTGACACTGTGGATCATGATATCTTGCTAGCATGACTGACAGAAACAGGTATCAGTGGAACAGTACTTTCCTGGTTCAGATCCTATCTATCAGACAGGCAACAATCCATAATGTTTGGCAACAGTTCATCACCACCATGGACAATGACTTGCGGGGTACCACAAGGATCGATACTGTCACCTATTCTGTTCAATGTCTACCTCAAGCCACTTGCTGAGCTGGTTTGGTCAATAGACACTCAGTTCTACATCTACGCGGATGGTGTGCAGCTACTCATACCCATTGAACCTGACTTACCTAGAGCCTTGAATAAACTGATTAACTGTCTAACATCAATTCAAGAATGGGCTAAACTCAACAAACTTTACCCAAGTAAAACCGAGCTTCTCTGGGTCCCTAACACAAGTGGATACATACCTGACATCAAAATTCCTTTTGGGAAGTATGAACTCCCCCTCAAATCACAAGTCAGGAACCTTGGAATACAAAGTCCTTCATCACATACTCGTAAGGAAATGAAAAATTCTTAGGATAGGAAGCGGTGTGAAGAGGTTTGTACTAGAGCTATACTGGATAGCACGTTTAGTATCTGACCCTGGATTTCAAATCTAGCCTGAAGGTACTGGATTTTCCTCAGTCGCAACCAGGGAGTGGAGAGAGAAAGATCTCTTTACTGAGGCCCTGCGAGCAGTTATATTTTATAACCTGTGAACAGCTATATTTCCTGAACTCCCCAGGTAGTAAACAGATGTTTAGATAGTTGATCCATATTCAGTTATCTGTTATTGTTTGCTGATTTCACCTTTTTCTGTTCATGTTCAAGTTTTGTGACACTAAACCTTCTTTAGTTTATTGACTCTGCTGTCCTGGACTGACTAAGAATTCTGGTTCATGTTTTAGGGTCTGTGGGTGCTTCATGAAATCTGTGGGACCCCTGGAGTGTGGCCCCAGTGTCCTAGAAATCACAGGGGAATAACCTGAGTGGGAGATTAGCCCAGAAGCAAGTGGAACCCAATCGGTGGGAGGAGGGTGCTAGTATAGAGCATGTGCTCAGGTGTAGGCGTGCCTGAGCAGTGTTGTGGACAGACCATTCAGGTGGCTGCAGGGTTAACCCCAGGCAGGTCCTAGTCATTTTGTGACAGTTACTAAAGCACATGCAAACTGTGAAAAATTGCAGGAAAACCTTAAGGAATTGGAAGACTGGGCATCCAAACGGTAGATGAAATTTAATGTGGTCAAATGCAAAGTGAAGCACATTGGGATGAATAACCCGAATCGTAGTTACCTGATGCTAGAGCCCACCTTGGGGGTCAGCACCCAATAAAAAGATGTAAGTGGTGGTGTAGACAATATGCTGAAATCTGTCCAGTGCTGCAGCAGCCAAAAAAGCAAACAGGATACTAGGAATTATTAGGAAAGTGATGCAAAATAAGACCGAGAATACTATAATGCCTCTGTATTGCTACATGGTGCGACCTCACCTTGAGTATTGTGTTCAGTTCTGGTCGCCATATCTCAAAAAAGATATAGCAGAATTAGAAAACTTTCAAAGAAGAGTGACCAAAATGATAAAGGGGATGGAACGCCTCTCTTATGAGGGAAGGCCTAAAGAGGTTAGGGCTCTTCAGCTTGGAAAAGAGATCGCTGAGGGGAGATATGATTGAGGTCTACAAAATCCTGAGTGGTGTAGAACGAGTAGAAGTGAATCGATTTTTTACTCTTTCAAAAAGTACAAAGACTAGACAATGAAGTTAGAGGGAAATACTTTCAAGACAAATAGGAGGAAATATTTTTTTCAGTCAACAAATAGTTAAGCTCTGGAACTCTTTGCCGGAGGATGTAGTAACAGTGATTAACGTGTCTGGGTTTAAAAAAGGTTTGGACAAGTTTCTGGACGAAAAGTCCATAGTCTTTTATTGAGTTATACATGTGGAAGCCACTGCTTGCCCTGGGATTGGTAGCATGGAATGTTTCTACTATTTGGCTTTCTGCCAGGTACTTGTGACCTGGATTGGCCACTGTTGGTAACAGGATACTGGGCTAGATGGACCATTGGTCTGACCCAGTATGGCTATTCTTATGTTCTCCCCTATGCTCTGCTCATCATTGTGCTCTGATAAATCACCCCGATCTGGCATTCTACATGACAATACAGGTAAACGTTGCTCCACTCCGTCACTCCCTGCTCCTGTGAGCCACTTTTCCATCACTGATGAGATTTGACCCTGACCAGCTAAAGTGACCTCTTCCTCCTACCAAACAATGGCCCACCAAACGGATCTCTGCCCAGAAGGCCACCTCTTCCACAGCAGCCCAAAAGTCCAGCCACTCAGTGCACCAGAGCCAAGCTATCAGTACGAGCTCTAATTCCTCCTCCTTGAGACCACAATTGGGGATCCTTTCCTGCCCAACACCAACAAGGCCTCCCTTTCCATAAGAAATGCAGGTATGATTCAATTCACACCTATTCTCGCCTCTCTTTCACCAATGCAGCCAGACCCAGTATTCATTTTTCTGCACCTGCTGCAAAATTTTTGTTTGATTCCTCCAGCTTCATCCTACAGTCCTGTCAGTCCTTTGCACCTTCGCTGATGCAGACAGTTCTCCCTGCCTCCTACCATCATATCATCACCTGTTCATTGAATGCACCCACTCTGGCGGAGGGGAGTGTTTGATCTCCTGCCTAATTCCATTACTCTAATCCCGAGGAACAAGAGCGTCCCATGGATTGGACAGAAGAGGACGCCTCAACATCAAGAACAGCCTGAAGACTACTCCTATTTCTGCTTTCTCCATAAGCTCTCCACCATTCAGAAACTTCCAGTCCATCTTCCAGTCCTGTACCACTACAAAAGAAGTCCTTGTACTCCCTATCCATCAGCTCCTCCTAGAGGTACAACTGAAGATCTGGCAATCGCCTTTGTCCTGAAACCTTGAGCTCAGTTAACAAGGTACATCCTGCATATCTGTCCACAGTATCATGAACAGCCCTCAAGAAAGCCAAATCCTCCAAATCTCAGCTCATCTACCATCCTGGTAAAGATCATAAATAGAGAACCTTTCAAGGCTCCATGCTGTCTCTCAAGGCCATTACGCATCAGCTACAGATATCTGAATTGTAGTTCTGTCCCTCTCCCCAACACTGTCCTGTACTGTTTGTTTATTTTATTGGGATTTATTAATTGCCTTTATAAAGAATTTCACCCAAGGCGGTGTACAGTTTAACATCAAACTTACAATTTTGTTAACAGCATAACAATAGTAAAATGTACAAGTATAAACATAAATACAATGAGAGAGGAAACTTGAAACAGCAAATTGAAACCTAATAAGCTTACCATGAAACAGGATCAAAAATATACACATTTAACAGCACTGAAATTCAAATAACAGAGATATAATATGATGCAATTACTACTACTACTACTACTTAACATTTCTAGAGCGCTACTAGGGTTACGCAGCGCTGTACAATTTAACAAAGAGAGACAGTCCCTGCTCAAAGAGCTTACAATCTAATAGACAAGTGAACGGTCGGTCCGATAGGGGCAGTCAAATTGGGGCAGTCTGGATTCACTGAACGGTAAGGGTTAGGTGCCGAACGCAGCATTGAAGAGGTGGGCTTTAAGCAAAGACTTGAAGACGGGCAGGGAGGGGGCTTGGCGTAAGGGTTCAGGAAGGTTGTTCCAAGCATAGGGTGAGGCGAGGCAGAATGAGCGGAGCCTGGAGTTGGCGGTGGTGGAGAAGGGTACTGAGAGGAGGGATTTATCCTGTGAACGGAGGTTACGGGTGGGAACGTAAGGGGAGATGAGGGTAGAGAGGTAGTGAGGGGCAGCAGACTGAGTGCATTTGTAGGTAAGAAGGAGAAGCTTGAATTGAATGCGGTATCTGATCGGAAGCCAGTGAAGTGACCTGAGGAGAGGGGTGATATGAGTATATCGGTTCTGGCGGAATATGAGACGTGCAGCAGAGTTCTGAACAGACTGAAGGGGGGATAGATGGCTAAGTGGGAGGCCGGTGAGGAGTAAGTTGCAGTAGTCCAGGCGAGAGGTAATGAGAGCGTGGACGAGAGTTCGGGTGGTGTGTTCAGAGAGGAAAGGGCGAATTTTGCTGATGTTAAAGAGGAAGAAGCGACAGGTCTTGGCTATCTGCTGGATATGCGCAGAGAAGGAGAGAGAGGAGTCAAAGATGACTCCGAGGTTGCGGGCAGATGAGACAGGGAGGATGAGGGTGTTATCAACTGAGATAGAAAGTGGAGGAAGAGGAGAAGCGGGTTTTGGTGGAAAGACGATAAGCTCGGTCTTGGACATGTTCAGTTTCAGGTGGCGGTTGGACATCCAGGCAGCAATGTCGGATAAGCAGGCCGATACCTTTGCCTGGGTCTCCGCGGTGATGTCTGGTGTGGAGAGATACAGTTGGGTGTCATCAGCATAGAGATGATACTGGAAACCATGAGATGAGATCAGGGAGCCCAGGGAAGAGGTGTAGATTGAGAAGAGAAGGGGTCCAAGGACCGATCCCTGGGGAACACCAACAGATAAGGGGATGGGGGTGGAGGAAGATCCATGAGAGTGAACTTTGAAGGTGCGGTGGGAGAGATAGGAGGAGAACCAGGAGAGGACAGAGCCCTGGAACCCAAATGAGGACAGTGTGGCAAGAAGTAAGTCATGATTGACAGTGTCAAAAGCGGCGGATAGATCCAGGAGGATGAGGATGGAGTAGTGGCCTCTGGATTTGGCAAGGAACAGGTCATTACAGACTTTAGAAAGTGCTGTTTCTGTCGAGTGAAGAGGGCGAAAACCGGATTGAAGCGGATCAAGGATGGCATGAGAGGAGAGAAAATCAAGGCAGCGGCTGTGGACTGCGCGCTCAAGTGTCTTGGAGAGGAAGGGTAGGAGGGAGATGGGGCGGTAGTTGGAGGGACAGGTAGGGTCTAGTGATGGTTTTTTGAGGAGTGGCGTGACTACAGCATGCTTGAAGGTGTCGGGGACAGTTGCAGTGGAGAGAGAGAGGTTGAGGATATGACAGATGGAGGGGGTGATAGTAGGAGAGATGGTGTTAAGTAAGTTGGTGGGGATGGGATCAGAGGAACAAGTGGTGCATTTTGAGGAGGAAAGAAGGCGGGCGGTTTCCTCCTCGGAGATATCAGGAAAGGAGGAGAAGGAGGTCTGGGTTGGTTGGTTGAGGGAGAGGGTTGAAGGGTGAAGAGGAGGAGGTGGCTTGGTAGTGAACTCAAGGTTGATCTTTTGCACCTTGTCGCGGAAGTAGTCAGCCAGTGATTGAGGAGAGAGTGACGGGGGGTGGGAGCGGAGGGCACTTTGAGGAGGGAGTTAAGGGTGGCGAAGAGACGACGAGGGTTAGAGCTGAGAGAATTAGTCAATTGGGTGTAATAGTCCTGTTTGGCAAGGAATAGTGAGGACTGGAAGGAGGATAGCATGAATTTGTAGTGAAGGAAATCTGAATGGGTGCGAGATTTCCTCCAGAGGCGTTCAGCAGATCGGGCGCAGGAGCGAAGGTAACGGATGCAAGGGGTCAGCCAGGGCTGGGGATTAGTACGCCTTGTGGGACGGGAGGTGGATGGTGCAAGGGTGTCCAGAGCAGAGGAGAGAGTGGCATTGTAAGCGGAGACAGCCTCTTCAACAGACTCAGAGGACATGATGGAGGGGAGGAGGTTAGAAATACTAGATGATAAGGTGGGAGGGTCAATAGTCTGGAGATTCCTGGAAGTAGTGGTTAATGTTGGGCGGGGCTGAGGGGGAGGGTGAAGAAGTGTGAAGGTGATCAGGTGATGATCAGAGACAGGAAGAGCTGAGGTGTGGAAATTGGAGGGTGAGCCGGAAGAGGAGAGGACGAGGTCAAGGCAATGGCCATCACGGTGAGTAGGGGTGGTGGAACATAGCTGGAGGTTGAAGGAGGATGTTAGAGTGAGGAACTGAGAAGCGTGAGAGTTGGACAGGTCATCAACGTGTATGTTGAAGTCTCCGAGAATGAGGGATGGAGATGAGGGTTCAAGAAAAACAGAAAGCCAGGCATCGAAGTCGGTGATGAAGGAAGGGAGGGATTTATCAGGGGGGCGGTAAATGACTGCCACTCTGAGTGGCAACGGGTAGAATAGACGGATGGAGTGGACTTCAAAGGATGAGAAGCAGTGAGACTGTGGTAGGAGGAGGGGTTGGAAGCTACAGGAGGGCGAGAGTAGTAACCCGACGCCTCCTCCACGGCCAACTAGGCGGGGAGTATGGGAGAAGAGATAGCCTCCATGGCATAGAGCCGCAACTGAGGCAGAGTCGTCAGGGGAGAGCCAGGTTTCAGTTAGGGCAAGCAGGTGAAGGGAATGAGAGATGAAGAGATCGTGGGTGAAGGGAAGTTTGTTGCAGACCGAGTGGGCATTCCACAGTGCACATGAGAAGGGGAGGGAAGAGGGGGGGGAGGAGGGGAATAGATATGAGATTGGAGACATCCCGGAAACGTTTGCATGGATAGGACGAGGACAGGTGTGGGGGACCTGGATTGGGATTGATGTCTCCTGCGGATAGCAGGAGGAGGAGCAAGAGAGTGCGGAGGAGGGTGGGGGAGGTAGGGCGACGAAGGCGACGAAGACGGGATGCGCTTAGGAGGAATGGGGATGGGTTAATGGCAGGAAGGAAGTGTTGAAGGTTGAGAGCTAGGAAGGAGGAGGGGGACAGGAGAGATGGTGAGGTGGTGAGGGACGGGGGTGAGTAGGGTATTGCAGTAGTGAGCAAGATGGGAGAGGACATGGGTGGGCAGTGAGTTCCAGTGGTAGACAGCGGTAGGGGGAGGGGAAAAAGATTAGGAAGGGACAGGGCAAGGAAGAGAATGTGTAAAGGGGCCATAAGTAGTAACTGAGGTGTTACGGGTATATATGTAGTGACTGAGGTGTTAAGCGATAGATAGAACGGCAGAGCTGGATTAGAGGCTTAAAACTGGAATGGTAGGCAGCAGGCAGGTAGGCACTGCCCAGTAAGAACAAGTCACACCCACTATGTTTGAAAAATGTGGGAGGAAAGGAGGTGAAGAGCCTGAACACAGAGACAGAGCTATGATACTAATGCTTTTCTACAATACAGCTTACCATATAGCTGAGGGACCAAGAGCAGATATATGATGGGAACAGGATGCGTGGTACAGAGTCAGTTGGGATAATTTGATGGTTAGTTAAACTCGAGGCACGTTGTTTATATAGTTAAACAAGAGATAAGGAATTGAGCTAAATTACAGTGTGTGTAGCAAGCTAGTCCAGGTGCAGAATGGGCGTATAGTCAGTCACCCTGTGTTTTAAGGGCTTGGGAGAAGAATCGGGCTTTTTCCTGCTTCCTGAAGGAGAGTTAGTCTCGAGTAAATTCCAGAGCATGGGGGCTACTCCTGAGAAGGCTTACCGGCAGGTATCACATTGCACAATTTCTTTTGATGAGGGGACCAGATAGTGATGATCCTTGAGAGACTAGGACTCAAAGGTTTGTAGAGGGATAACTTATTCTTTATGTATTCTGGCCCATTTTGTCTGAGGGCCTTGAAAATCAAGCATAGAGTTTTAAATTTAGCCCTGTAAGGTACTGGTAGCCAGTGTAGTTTTTACAGGAAGGGTGTGATGTGGTCATGCCGTTTGCAGCCTTCTATCAGTCGTGCTGCAGCATTCTGAATTAATTGGCATTCTGAATTAATTGGCGCTGAAGTTGAAGGCGGCCACTCTAAACTCAAAATCCTGGATTTCAAGCGTGCTGACTTTAGTAAAATGGGGGAATACCTGAGGAAGGAGATGATGGGCTGGGAGGACGTACATGAAGTGGAAGGGCAGTGGTCCAGGCTGAAAGAAGTAATAAATAGGGCCACAGACCTTTATGTAAGGAGAGTAAATAAAAGCAAGAGAAAACGGAAACCGATATGGTTCTCCAAGCAAGTGGCTGAGAAAATAAAGGCTAAAGAGTTGGCGTTCCAGAAATATAGAAAATCTCAAGAAGAGGAACACGGGGAGGAATACCGGATGAAACTGAAAGAAGCCAAGAGAGAAGTACGTCTGGCGAAGGCGCAAGCGGAAGAACAAATGGCTAGAAATGTAAGGAGGGGCGACAAAAATTTCTTCAGGTATATTAGTGAAAGAAGAATGACTAAAAAGGGAATTGTGAGACTAAAAGATACAGAGAACCGCTATGTAGATAATGATGAAGAAAAAGCCAATTTGCTAAATAGATACTTTTGTTCTGTTTTCACGGAAGAAAATCCTGGAGAAGGACCGCGAGGGACTGGCAAAAGTACACCTGAGAATGGAGTGGATATAGCACCGTTCACAGAAGAGAGTGTGTATCAACAACTTGGAAAGCTAAAGGTGGACAAAGCCATGGGACTGGACGGGATCCACCCCAGAATATTGAGGGAGCTCAGAGAGGTTCTGGTGGGTCCTCTTAAAGATTTGTTTAATAAATCCTTGGAGACGGGAGAGGTTCCAAGGGACTGGAGAACGGTGGAGGTGGTCCCTCTTCACAAAAGTGGTGAAAGGGAAGAAGCTGGAAACTACGGGTCGGTAAGCCTCACTTCGGTTACTGGAAAAGTAATGGAAGCCATGCTGAAGGAAAGGATAGTGAATTTCCTGGAAGCCAATATGTTGCAAGATCCCAGACAACATGGTTTTACCAGAGGGAAATCTTGCCAAACGAATCTCATTGAATTCTTTGATTGGGTAACTGGAGAATTGAATCATCGACGTGCTATAGACGTAATCTACTTAGATTTTAGCAAAGCTTTTGACACGGTTCCCCACAGGAGGCTCTTAAATAAACTAGATGGGCTGAAGATAGGACCCGAAGTGGTGAACTGGATTAGGAACTGATTGACGGACAGACGACAGAGGGTGGTGGTGAATGGAGTTCGCTCGGAGGAGGGAAAGGTGAGTAGTGGAGTGCCTCAGGGATCGGTGCTGGGGCCGATTCTGTTCAATATATTTGTGAGTGACATTGCCGAAGGGTTAGAAGGTAAAGTTTGCCTTTTTGCGGATGATACTAAGATTTGCAACAGAGTGGACACCCGGGAGGGAGTGGAAAGCATGAAAAGGGATCTGAGGAAGCTAGAAGAATGGTCTACGGTTTGGCAATTAAAATTCAATGTGAAGAAATGCAAAGTGATGCATTTAGTGAGTAGAAACCCACGAGAGACTTATGTGTTAGGCGGTGAGAGTCTGATAGGTACTGAGGGGGGAGAGGGACCTTGGGGTGATAGTATCCGAGGATCTGAAGGCGACGAAACAGTGTGACAAGGCGGTGGCCGTAGCGAGAAGGTTGCTAGGCTGTATAGAGAGAGGTGTGATCAGCAGAAGAAAGGAAGTGTTGATGCCTCTGTACAAGTCGTTGGTGAGGCCCCACCTGGAGTATTGTGTTCAGTTTTGGAGGCCGTACCTTGCGAAGGATGTTAAAAAAAAATGGAAGCGGTGCAAAGAAAAGTTACGAGAATGGTATGGGATTTGCGTTCCAAAATGTATGAGCAGAGACTTGCTGACCTGAACATGTATACCCTGGAGGAAAGGAGGAACAGGGGTGATATGATACAGACGTTCAAATACTTGAAAGGTATTAATCCGCAAAAAAATCTTTTCCGGAGATGGGAAGGCGGTAGAACGAGAGGACATGAAATGAGATTGAAGGGGGGCAGACTCAAAAAAGATGTCAGGAAGTATTTTTTCACGGAGAGGGTGGTGAATGCTTGGAATGCCCTCCCGCGGGAGGTGGTGGAGATGAAAACGGTAACGGAATTCAAACATGCGTGGGATATGCATAATGGAATCCTATGCAGTAGGAATGGATCCTCAGAAGCTTAGCCGAAATTGGGTGGCGGAGCAGGTGGAGGAAGAGAGGTTGGTGGTTGGGAAGCGAGGATAGTGGAGGGCAGACTTATACTGTCTGTGCCAGAGCCAGTGATGGGAGGTGGAACTGGTGGTTGGGAGGTGGGAAATACTGCTGTGCAGACTTGTACGGTCTGTGCCCTGAAAAAGGCAGGTACAAATCAAGGTAAGGTATACACATATGTGTTTATCTTGTTGGGCAGACTGGATGGACCATGCAGGTCTTTTTCTGCCGTCATCTACTATGTTACTATGTAAACTCTTTTTGGCTTGACCAGTATATAGGGCATTGCAATAGTCATGATGTTATCATGGCATGGACTACTGTGATCAGACTCATCTTTCCAATATATGGAGAGAGATTTTGTAGCTGCCGTATGTGATAGAAACAGTTTTTAAAGGGTGTTTGAATTTGTGGGATCAGAGTGAGTAATGAGTCTAGCAGTATCCCAAAATTCCTGACCTGTGATTTTAAGGGGAGTTCACACTTCCCAAAAGGTATTTTGGAGTCCGGTATTTGTCCACTTGTGTTAGATACTCAAAGAATCTCTGTTTTGCTTGGGTTCAGGCCACACACTCAGGCAACCCATATCAAATGGCACAGACTCGACCTTATCTCTCACAAACTGTCCTCAGATCAGAATCTAATAATATCAGAGATCAAATAGACAAACACACCATGGTCAGACCACTATAAACTAAATCTATCCCTACTATGGCGGAAAAAGGGTTCACATCATTCACAAGAACGCACAACCTACAGCACAAGAGGCCAAATAGATCTGGAAACATTCTGGCAAGAGATGTACAACAATGATTGGACAGACCAAATGGACTCCACACACTATCTCTCAGACTGGGATACAAGGTGTAAAAACGTACTAGATGAACTAGCACCCTTACAAACAAGAACCTCACGTAGGCACAACTCAATACCATGGTACAAGAAAGAACTGAAAAAACTAAAAACACAATCCAAGAAACTGGAACGAGCATGGAAAAAAGCAAAAGATACACAAACACTCAACACATGGAAACAAACTCAAAGAAAATACAAATATGCAACAAGACAACCCAAAAGTTATACTACAAAAACAAAATAGGGCCTGACTACAAAGACATGAAAAACCTATACCAACTCGTGAACAAACTACTAGACACCACCTTGGGCTCCACAACCAACACAGACATCCCACCTGCAGACAAACTCGCCAAATACTTCAATGAAAAAATTGTAAACCTTCAAAACATGCTACCTCAAAACACCACTGGCATTGAAAATTTTATCGAGTGTCTGGACCCAATCCCCAGCGGACAGACGTTGGACAAGCTTCACTCCCCTCACTATCAAAACAGTCAACCATGCGCTCAATAGGTTCTTAAAGACTCATTGTAAATTGGATTCATGCCCCAGTTACCTATTAAAATCCGCTCCTATTATGACTCTGCCCCGGTGTCATGCTCTCATTCATCTCGGCCCCTGGTGGTCAGACCTGGTGATCGCAATGAACTGTCTGTCTGTGGTTTTCCCGGTTCCAGAAGTCATGCCGGTCCAGTCCGAATTTTCTAGCCTGCCAGTTGGTATTGAGACTTTTTGGAACTAAGCTGTTTCCGTACCTGGTGACCTTCCTGGCTGTTGGCCTTTATTAACCACCTGGAGGCTTCCCTAGTTTGCCTTGCAACAGAGCTCTTCAGAGGTGTGTCTTCTGCGATCGTTTGTTGCTGTGCTTCCTTGCTACTTTCAGTTTCTGCCTATCTCTGCCTTTGAACCTTTGCCTGGACCTGGACTTTGACTTTGCTTGCCGTCTGCCTTTGAACCTTTGCCCGCCTGCCTTTAAACCTTTGCCTGGACCTGGACTTTGACTTTGTTTGCCGCCTGCCTTTAAACCTTTGCCTAGTCCTGGACTTTGATTTTGCTTGCTGCCTGCCTTTGAACCTTGGCCTGGAGCTGGACCTTGCTTTTATTTGCCTGTTCACGGTTCTGCTGGCTTTGTGGACTATCTTCCAGCTCTCTGCTGTGGCTTCTGTTCCGGTCCTGCCACTCCAGTCCAGAGAGTACTGGTCTGTCTGGGTTCCACCTTGTTCCTAGTGGGTGTTCCTCCTGCCGCTGCCGCCCCTCGGCAGAACCCCAAGGGCTCACTATCCAGTGTATCGTGTGAAGCGTGACAGCTCCCCACCGCTTTATCGCAGACCTCGCATCCCACTTAAACTACATGCTTCAACATGGGCTTTTCCCCAAGGAAAACGGCAACATCCTACTCACCCCAATACCAAAAGATACCAAGAAAAAATCTGATGATATCACCAACTATCGCCCAGTAGCTTCAATCCCACTGGTAGTCAAACTGATGGAAAGTGTGGTAACCAAACAACTCACTGACTACACAAACAAGTTCACAATATTACACGACTCACAATCAGGATTCTGCTCCAACCACAGCACAGAAACAGTACTAATTACTCTCCTTGCCAAATTCAAACAAGAAATTGCATCAGGCAAAAGCATACTTCTCCTACAATTTGACATGTCTAGCTCGTTCGACATGGTGAACCATGACATACTACTAAACATCCTAGAATACTTCGGGATTGGTGGAAGCGTACTTAACTGAATCAAGGGCTTCCTAACGACCAGAACCTATCAAGTGAAATCTAAATTGACCATATTATCACCATGGAAATCAGACTGTGGGGTACCTGAAGGATCGCCACTATCACCGCTCCTTTTCAACCTAATGGTGACCCCACTAGCCAAGTCCCTATCCAGTCAAGGCCTTAACCCTTTCATTTATGCGGATGACGTCACATTGTACATCCCTTACAAAAATGATCTAACGAAAATCATCAAAGAAATCAAACTCCGCTTGAACATCATGACCTCATGGGCAAATACATTTCAACTAAAACTCAACACAGAAAAAATGCACTGTCTCATCCTCACATCCCAATATAACCCACCAACATAACCACCCAAGATCACACCCTCCCTATCTCAGACAGCCTGAAAATTCTTGGAGTTACAATCAACCAAAATCTTACACTGGAGAGCCAAGTGAAAGCCACAACAAAGAAAATGTTTAACTCAATGTGGAAGCTCAAACGAGTGAAACCTTTCTTCCTGAGGGAAATATTTTGCAACTTAGTGCAATCCATGGTACTAAGCCCTGGACCATTTTACTCATTATACACCTTTTCCAATTATTCTTTATCATCACAGCACATTCTTCCTAACAGTTCCCTTAAAAACATATTAACCATTAGATGATAACCTTGCTAGCGCCCATTTCTTTGGTTTGAGAAACGGGCCTTTTTTACTAGTCTTTCATAATGAAGTCTGCTGATCCTTGTATCAAACTGGTGATAATCTTGCTGGGAGATTTAATGCAAAATCAGATACTGAATGTTAGAGTTCTGTTTCAGGAATGTTATACTATAGGTCAGGGTGGAGGTGTGGGGTGGCTGTGATCTTTGTCTCCTGTTGACTTTGAGATTACTTGGGAACAATAATTGAATAATTATCTTTATTCATTAATATTGAAGAAGTCGTCTCTCTATATATTGTACCTTCTTATTCTGCCACACCTTCACCTAGATCCTTTGCAGAGATTTTTTTTCTCATTACTTCCCTGTTTCCAGCTGTTGTAACCATGCTTGCCTTCACCAAGGTTCACTTTTGTTATGGGATGTTCTCCTCCCTTTGGTGTATTATTCTTGTACCCATGCTTTATATACGATCAATAAACCTGTCTTGTGGGTTGGTTTCCTCCCAACGGAAATAGGCTCTTGTACATCCGTTACTAAAAAAAAAAAAAATACTATTCTCTCAATGCTTCCCTGGTTGCTAATTATTGGCCTGGATCAAATCTTGCTTTTCAAGCTTGGAAAGAATAGTCTTTAGCCAGCTATCTCATCAGATTGAAACACACAACATCCTACATCCTATAAGTTAGACTTTCAGACCATTCATTCCGCAGAGACAGTACTTGCTCCCATATTAAGTGACTTTCACTCTGCGTTGGATCAGGTGATGCATTACTTGTAATCTCTCTTGACCTCACCACTGCCTTTGATCTGGTGATTCACTTGAGTCACTCATTGCTCCTCTCCTGTTTTCGCTCTTGTGGTTCTGGTATGGTCCTCCAGTGGTTCTCCTCTTTCCGATAGATCTTTTAAAGTCTTACTTCCCTCCTCCACCTCAGGCGCTTTTCCCCTTCCTGTGATGTTCTCCAGGGTTCTGTTCTTTCTCCTTTGCTGTTCAATATCTTTCTCAGTCTCCTGGCCTCTCTAGTTCAGGATTGTTCTATTAAATCTTATTTCTATGCAAACGATATTCTTTTGGTTGTTTGGCAAGGTCCTGCTTCTCCCAACTTAACTGCTTTGTCTTGCCTTCATTGTATTGAAGATTGGCTCTCCACAAATCACCTTACTCTGAATCCTCAGAAAACAGTCAGGCTTTGGCTGACAGACCAGCCTTTTGCCCCTACTGTTTCCCCATCCTCCTTGGATGTCTAGTCTGCCTTGTGAACACAATGAAATATTTGGGGGTCCATTTTTGGACACCCAACTGACATTTACCATATGTCCTTCTTACTTATTTATTAATCCTCCGAATGAGATCTTTGTATGGCTTGTGCATTTTTTCAACAATCTTTTCTCATTTGGGAAGTTTCCTTTTGATATGGGTCATATTTCACTTCCACCAAACCCAACTTTAAGTACTTTGATTTGTCTCTTACTTTGAGCTATAGGCCCATTGCTGGTATTCCTTTGCTTACCAAATTGATGGAGACCTTAGCAAACAGTTGTCTCACCATAGAATCATGCTGTTGCTTGCATCCATGTTAGTTTGGCTTTAGAGTCCAACATAGTACAAAATCTTTGTTACTAACATTGACAACAATAGTTTGTAATTATTTATGTACGGAAGTCAGATGGTTTTGCTGCAGTTTGATATTTCTGCAGCATTTGATTCTGTGGATCGTGGATTACTAATGTTGAAGTTGAGAGAAATTAGCTTGATGGGCTCTGTTTTAAATTGGTCTAGTGAATTCCTAGGAAATCACTTGTATTGTGTTTGGAAAGGAGGAGTTTCATCTAATAGTTTGCACTCAGACCCTGGGGTGCCTCAGGGCTCTTCACTGTCACTTATGCTATACAATCTTTTTATGAGTTCTTAGGTTCTCTTTCTTTTATCGATGGAGTTCATTTATTGTCTTATGCTGATGACATTTTGCTGTTGATACCAAAATGCTCTTCTTTAGAAGATACTTTTGCTTGGGTTTCAGATTGTATAGATAAAATTCAGCATTGGGCCTTGGAAAATATACTTAAACTGAACCTGACTAAATCCAGTGCTCTGTGGTTTGCTAATTCTCTACAGACCATTCCTGACATGATACCTTTGGCAAGAGGTGAATGTTTAAAGATGGAGAGAGTCTCTTATGAGTTTCAGATTAAGAATTTATGGAAAAGAACTTAGGTCTTTTTTCTTTGAATCTCATTTTCAAGTATTTGTTCAGATGTTGGTGATGTCCCAATTCTTTATACATTGGATTAAATACAAAACTTCTGTATAAATTGCAATTAATTCATAACATGGCAGTATGTTTAATTTTTCGATTGAAAAAATATGACAGTGTGTCTCATTATGTTAAGAAACTTCATTGACTTCCGCTCAAGGCACGTATTGCTTTTAAATCTGTTTGTATAATATTTCAAGTATTGCATGGTAATACTTCTGAAATGCTCATTCAAATATTTTCTGATTTTTATTTTTCCTCTTTTAGATTGCTTTTTTTTTTTAATTGAAACTTCCTGTGTTCAATGGCGTTCGATTAAAACGTCACTTTGAGGCTTTGTTTTCTTTTCGAGCACTCACTATTTGGAATGCTCTTCCTATATTTATTAGATCTGAGTTTAATTATATACAATTACGTAAAAAATTGAAAACATTTTTGTTTGATAAATTCTAGGCTATTTCCTTCATTATATGTATTTTTTTTTTATTCCTTCTATTGGTTGAGTCTTCTTTCTTTTGTAAACCGCCTTGAACCTCACGCAGGAACTAGTGCGTTCTTTGAATTTTAGATTAGATTATACATCTCAGCCATCGCTAGTTCCTGTTTCTTTTCACTGCGTCTGACCTGGTCCCTTCACTGTAACTTAGATGATGCTTCTTATGCCACCCTCATTTATGCCTTAGTTTCATCGAAATTGGACTATTGTAATATTATTTATGCTGGGTTGTCGACTCTTGCTCTGAAGATGCTTCAAACTATTAAGAACACTGTAGTCTATATCTTATCCCATTCTCATCGCTATGATCACATCACCTCACTCTTGAAGAATTATCATTGGCTTCCAATAGCATTCCGTATTCAACAAAAAATACTCATTCTGATGTTTTAAAGTTTTGCATTTCGGTGCGACACTCTATTTAGCCTCCATCATATTTCCCTACTATCTATCTTGTGTGCTTCGTCCTGCATTTGACCACAGTCTGGCCATTCCACCTAAGCTCCAATCTACCCATCATTCTGCCTTTTTCTATCTCGCTCCCTCTCTTTGGAACTCTCTACCACCTGAGCTGAGGGGTGACTTTTGCTTATTCCATTTTCAGATCCCTTCTCAGATCTTTCCTGTTGTCCCAGGCCTTTCCTGAGGGTGGGTAGGCGGGTGATAATTCTGGGCATCGGCACTCTTTGTTCTCCCTCCTCTCCCAGTTTCCTATTCCTCTTTATCTTGTACTCATTGAAGTTCCTTTCCTGATTTCACGTTTCTGTGATTGTAACCGTGCACCTCTTTGATTCCCATACTGAAAGGCGGTATATTAAGTGCATAGACATCACTCTCTCCAGAGTATTTTTTATTTGTTATGTAACGCATGTTGTGCCTTACTCTTGGAAAAGCCATGAATATAAACCGGCATTCATTCAGCATCCCTTGTGCTGTTAGTTTCAGTTTGTGATAGGTTGCATGCCTCTTGTATTTAACAGCCCCTGTCCCTCTGTCAGGTCTTGCCTGTCCTGTATTCATCTTTGTTTGCTTTTTAGGAAGTAAGTGTGGAAACGCTTCTGCTGTCTACAGGCCTCTCTCCAGTTCTCCTAGGCCATGCACTAAAACCTCTTACTGCAAAGGGGGGAATCCTGATCCAGAGTGATAATGACAGCATCTGTCCCAGAGGTGAGTCTTGTTCAACCCCTGAATAACAGACTAGTGCCTTGCCAAATAGAAGTATCTGTGGGTTTGCCAGGATCCTATGGTACCATTTTCTGTGTGACTGTATGCTGACCTGATTTGTATATGTATAAGTTAATCAAATACCTATCACCTAAGTTTCTTGGGGGGGGGGGGGGAGGTGCACGTGTTCATGCACAGATGTATGGGAGAGCTGTCTGTGAAACATGGAAAAGGATGGCAGACAAAGGCCCTATAGCTCATCGGCTGTGCACATCCACACTACATAAGTATTGCCATACTGGGAAAGACCAAAGATCCATGGAGCCCAGCATCCTGTTTCCAACAGTGGCCAATCCAGGTCACAAATACCCGGCAAGATCCCAAAAATGTACAAAACATTTTATACTGCTTATCCCAGAAATACTGGATTTTCCCCAAGTCCATTTAATAATGGTCTATGGACTTTTCCTTTAGGAAGCCATCCAAACCTTTTTTAAACTCCGCTAAGCTAACCGCCTTTACCACATTCTCTGGCACTAATTACTAAGCTCTACAATTCTTTCCTCTTCCTCAGAGAGAATCTGTCCTTGTCTCATGTTTTCTTGTCTGCATCACGTCTGCTAGGAGGCTGATCTAAGCATCCATCAGTACCCTAACAGTTAAGAAATAGGGGTTGATATTCAGTGGTTCCTACCCAGATAAGCCTAGTCACCGACCACTGCAACATGAATATTGCATGACCTCTTATTCCAAATCTGCTTTTGCATTGAAAGAGGCCTGCCTCCTGTGCTCTGATATGGAGGTATTTAACCATTTCTATCATATCTCCCATCGCCTAGCTTTCTTCCATAACGTTACATATTTATACATGTTTAGATCTTTAACTCTGTCCTTGTATGCTTTATAATAAACACTACTGACGATTTTAGTAGCCACAATCTGGACCAGCCCCTTCCTCTTGATACTCCAAATGAGTACTGTCACCTACTCATCCTGGTGGCCATTCCTCTCCGTATGCATCCAAGCTTCTTCCTGAATTTTTCCATCACTTTTGCTACCTGTTTGGGCACTTCACACCTGTACTGCTTCTTTGGTTTTTCAGCCCAAATGCATGACCCTACATTTTAAGCACTAAATCTTAACTACAGAATTGTAGACCATTCTTCCTCTGCTATCTACACGTTCCAGGGTGTCTACTCTGTGTCAGATTTTGGTATCATCCACAGAGAGTCAAGTCTTTCCTGACGGCCTTTCTTCAATATCACATCTAAACGTGGAAAAGGACTGGACCAAGTACTGATTCCTGCACCCACACCTCTGATAACAGACCTGTCTTCAGAGTGAACTCCATTTACTACTACCCTCTGTTGCCTCCCACTCAACCATGTTTTTCTTTTTTCCCTTTTTTATTTGTTTACTATAGATTTTCAAACAATAACCAGCCAGAACATTCTCAGGTTATACCATGACTCTTAGATACAGTGCAGCACCTTATTCAGACCAATGCAAATCAGTTCCCCTCCCATTCATGTTTTTCAATCAAACTGGAGTACAGTACCATTGGTAGAGCATTATATACCATTCTCCACCATATTACTTGCTACAGACACTTTTAATAACTTTTGGAAAAAATTTTCCTATTTTTTTAAATTTAATTTTTCTATCCGAATTCCTCCCATTTCTCCATATGCAGGATAGATGGGATGCTCTGCAGAAGGAGGACTTTATACAATCTAGTTATTTCCCCCTGCCCTCCTGCATGGATCCTCTCAATAGCAGTTTCTTTAAGCTGTAACTCAGTGAAAGCATTCCTCCTAATGAAATCATGAACTTGTCTATAGTAAAAATGTTCGCTCTATACCAGACCGTACTCCTCAATAAGTTCTGTAAACGCCAGTATTTTACCCCCCTCATCAACCAATTATGTATGGAGATCTGTAATGGCCCATTGTTGATAAATTGTCTGTCATCCTTGAGGCAAAACCCTTACAATAGATTTTAGCAACTTTGCATGTACGTAAGTCCAAAGATTAAGACGCATATATATGGATTAGGTCTGTTGCAGTAACCTAAGCTCACCCTGCTGTAACCAGGGCACCACCTATAAAGGCATTCCTCCCAGAAGGCCCTGTTCTAACAACTGGTAACATCCATAATGGCCTACCTCCCAGAAGGCCCTGTTCTACCTGGTAACACCCATAATGGCACACCTCCCGGAAGGCCCTGTTCTTACTGGTAACAGTCATAATGGCATACTTCCCAGAAGGGAAGATTGTAAGCTCTTTGAGCAGGGACTGTCTTTCCTCTATGTTTGTGCAGCGCTGCGTACGCCTTGTAGCGCTATAGAAATGCTAAATAGTAGTAGTAGTAATAAGGCCCTGTTCTAACTGGTAACAGTCATAATGGCACACCTCCCAGAAGGCCCTGTTCTAACTGCTAACACCCATAATGGCACACCTACTACTACTACTACTACTACTATTTAGCATTTCTATAGCGCTACAAGGCATACGCAGCGCTGCACAAACATAGAAGAAAGACAGTCCCAACCTCCCAGAAGGCCCTGTTCTAACTGCTAACACCCATAATGGCACACCTCCCAGAAGGCCCTGTTCTAACTCCACAGAGTCGAGTCGGGCACGGTTGCAGACACAGGTCCGTGAACTTGTGTCTGACACCGAGGGTGAGGCCTCGTGGGAAGAGGAAGAAGACCCCAGATATTTCTCTGACGAGGAGTCTGAGGGTCTTCCTTCCGATCCCACTCCCTCTCCTGAGAGACAGCTTTCTCCTCCCGAGAGTCTGTCTTTTGCTTCCTTTGTCCGGGAGATGTCTACGGCCATCCCCTTCCCGGTGGTTGTGGAGGACGAGCCCAGGGCTGAAATGTTTGAGCTCCTGGACTATCCTTCTCCACCTAAGGAAGCGTCCACTGTACCCATGCACCATGTCCTAAAAAAGACATTGCTGGCGAACTGGACCAAGCCTTTAACTAATCCCCACATCCCCAAGAAGATCGAGTCCCAGTACCGGATCCATGGGGACCCAGATCTGATGCGCACTCAGTTGCCTCATGATTCTGGAGTTGTGGATCTGGCCCTAAAGAAGGCTTAAGAGTTCTAGGGAGCATGCTTCGGCGCCCCCGGGCAAGGACTCTAGAACCTTAGACTCCTTTGGAAGGAAGGCCTACCATTCCTCTATGCTCCTACCAGCTCTACACGAGCATACACATGCGGAACAATGTGCGGCAGTTGGCGGGCTTGGTTGATGCGCTCCCCCCTGAGCAAGCCAAGCCTTTTCAGGAGGTGGTCAGGCAGCTGAAGGCGTGCAGAAAATTCCTGGCCAGAGGGGTGTATGACACCTTTGATGTTGCGTCCAGGGCCGCTGCTCAAGGTGTGGTGATGCGCAGGCTCTCATGGCTGCGTGCCTCCGACCTGGAGAATAGAATCCAGCAGCGGATTGCGGACTCGCCTTGCCGTGCGGATAACATTTTTGGAGAGAAAGTCGAACAGGTGGTAGAGCAGCTCCACCAGCGGGACACCGCATTCGACAAGTTCTCCCGCCGGCAGCCTTCAGCCTCTACCTCTACAGGTAGAAGATTTTTTGGGGGAAGGAAGACTGTTCCCTACTCTTCTGGCAAGCGTAGGTACAATCCTCCTTCTCGACAGCCTGCGGCCCAGGCTAAGCCCCAGCGCGCTCGCTCTCGTCAGCAGCGTGCGACTCAGCAAGGCCCCTCGGCTCCCCAGCAAAAGCAAGGGACGAGCTTTTGACTGGCTCCAGCAGAGCATAGCCGACATCCAAGTGTCAGTGCCGGGCGACCTGCCAGTCGGAGGGAGGTTGAAAGCTTTTCACCAAAGGTGGCCTCTCATAACCTCCGATCAGTGGGTTCTCCAAATAGTCCGGCAAGGATACACCCTCAATTTGGCCTCAAAACCTCCAAATTGTCCACCGGGAGCTCAGTCTTACAGCTTCCAGCACAGGCAGATACTTGTAGAGGAACTCTCCGCCCTTCTCAGCGCCAATGCGGTCGAGCCCGTGCCATCCGGGCAAGAAGGTCTGGGATTCTATTCCAGGTACTTCCTTGTGGAAAAGAAAACAGAGGGGATGCGTCCCATCCTAGACCTAAGGGCCCTGAACAAATATCTGGTCAAAGAAAAGTTCAGGATGCTTTCCCTGGGCACCCTCCTTCCTATGATTCAGGACAACGATTGGCTATGCTCTCTGGACTTGAAGGATGCCTACACACACATCCCGATACTGCCAGCTCACAGACAGTATCTGCGATTTCAGCTGGGCACACATCACTTCCAGTACTGTGTGCTACCCTTTGGGCTCGCCTCTGCGCCCAGGGTGTTCACAAAGTGCTTGGCTGTAGTAGCAGCGGCACTTCGCAGGCTGGGGGTGCACGTGTTCCCATATCTCGACGATTGGCTGGTGAAGAACACATCCGAGGCAGGAGCCCTGCAGTCCATGCAGATGACTATTCGCCTCCTGGAGCTACTGGGGTTTGTGATAATTTATCCAAAGTCCCATCTTCTCCCAGTGCAGAGACTCGAATTCATAGGAGCTCTGCTGGATTCTCGGACGGCTCGCGCCTATCTCCCAGAGACGAGAGCCAACAACTTGTTGTCCCTCGTCTCGCGGGTGCAAGCGTCCCAGCAGATCACAGCTCGGCAGATGTTGAGATTGCTAGGCCACATGGCCTCCACAGTTCATGTGACTCCCATGGCCCGCCTTCACATGAGATCTGCTCAATGGACCCTAGCTTCCCAGTGGTTCCAGGCTGCTGGGGATCTAGAAGACGTAATCCACCTGTCCACGAGTTTTCTTGAATCCCTGTATTGGTGGACGATTTGGTCCAATCTGACTCTGGGACGTCCCTTCCAAATTCCTCAGCCTCAAAAAGTGCTGACCACGGATGCGTCTCTCCTGGGATGGGGAGCTCATGTCGATGGGCTTCACACCCAGGGAAGCTGGTCCCTCCAGGAACGCGATCTGCAGATCAATCTTCTGGAGTTGCGAGCGATCTGGAACGCTCTGAAGGCTTTCAGAGATCGGCTGTCCCACCAAATTATCCAAATTCAGACAGACAACCAGGTTGCCATGTACTACGTCAACAAGCAGGGGGGCACCGGATCTCGCCCCCTGTGTCAGGAAGCCGTCAGCATGTGGCTCTGGGCTCGCCGGCACGGCATGGTGCTCCAAGCCACATATCTGGCAGGCGTAAACAACAGTCTGGCCGACAGGTTGAGCAGGATTATGCAACCTCACGAGTGGTCGCTCAATTCCCGTGTAGTGCGACAGATCTTCCAGGTGTGGGGCACCCCCTTGGTAGACCTCTTCGCATCTCGAGCCAACCACAAAGTCCCTCAGTTCTGTTCCAGGCTTCAGGCCCACGGCAGACTGGCATCGGATGCCTTCCTCCTGGACTGGGGGGAGGGTCTGCTGTATGCTTATCCTCCTATACCTCTGGTGGGGAAGACTTTGTTGAAACTCAAGCAAGACCGAGGCACCATGATTCTGATTGCTCCTTTTTGGCCGCGTCAGATCTGGTTCCCTCTTCTTCTGGAATTGTCCTCCGAAGAACCGTGGAGATTGGAGTGTTTTCCGACCCTCATCACGCAGGACGAAGGGGCGCTTCTGCATCCCAACCTCCGGTCCCTGGCTCTCACGGCCTGGATGTTGAGAGCATAGACTTTGCCTCTTTGGGTCTGTCAGAGGGTGTCTCCCGTATCTTGCTTGCTTCCAGGAAAGATTCCACTAAGAGGAGTTACTTCTTTCTGTGGAGGAGGTTTGCCGTCTGGTGTGACAGCAAGGCCCTAGATCCTCGCTCTTGTCCTACACAGACCCTGCTTGAATACCTTCTGCACTTGTCTGAGTCTGGTCTCAAGACCAACTCTGTAAGGGTTCACCTTAGTGCAATCAGTGCATACCATTACCGTGTGGAAGGTAAGTCGATCTCAGGACAGCCTTTAGTTGTTCGCTTCATGAGAGGTTTGCTTTTGTCAAAGCCCCCTGTCAAGCCTCCTACAGTGTCATGGGATCTCAATGTCGTTCTCACCCAGCTGATGAAACCTCCTTTTGAGCCACTGAATTCCTGCCATCTGAAGTACTTGACCTGGAAGGTCATTTTCTTGGTGGCAGTTACTTCAGCTCGTAGAGTCAGTGAGCTTCAGGCCCTGGTAGCCCAGGCCCCTTACACCAAATTTCATCATAACAGAGTAGTCCTCCGCACTCACCCTAAGTTTCTGCCAAAGGTTGTGTCGGAGTTCCATCTGAACCAGTCAATTGTCTTGCCAACATTTTTTCCCCGTCCTCATTCCTGCCCTGCTGAACGTCAGCTGCACACATTGGACTGCAAGAGAGCATTGGCCTTCTATTTGGAGCGGACACAGCCCAACAGACAGTCCGCCCAATTGTTTGTTTCTTTTGATCCCAATAGGAGGGGAGTGGCTGTGGGGAAACGCACCATATCCAATTGGCTAGCAGATTGCATTTCCTTCACTTACGCCCAGGCGGGGCTGGCTCTTGAGGGTCATGTCACGGCTCATAATGTTAGAGCCATGGCTGCGTCGGTAGCCCACTTGAAGTCAGCCTCTATTGAAGAAATTTGCAAAGCTGCGACGTGGTCATCTGTCCACACATTCACATCTCATTACTGCCTGCAGCAGGATACCCGACGCGACAGTCGGTTCGGGCAGTCAGTTCTTCAGAACCTGTTTGGGCTTTAGGATCCAACTCCACCCCCTGAGGGCCCTGTTTGTTCTGTTCCAGGCTGCACTCTCAGTTAGTTGGTAAATTTTTTAGGTCAATCTCAGTTATGTCCTCGCCGTTGCGAGGCCCAATTGACCATGGTTGTTGTTTTGAGTGAGCCTGGGGGCTAGGAATACCCCATCAGTGAGAACAAGCAGCCTGCTTGTCCTCGGAGAAAGCGAATGCTACATACCTGTAGAAGGTATTCTCCGAGGACAGCAGGCTGATTGTTCTCACAAACCCGCCCACCTCCCCTTTGGAGTTGTGTCTTCCCTTGCTTTGTTTTTGCTACATATGGGACTGACGAACACGAGCCGGTTCGGGCGGGAAGACGGCCGCGCATGCGCGGTGTGCATGAGCGCGCGAGGACTAGCAAAGGCCTTTGCTAGTGAAGTTTCCGATTGGAGGGGCTGCCGTGGACGTCACCCATCAGTGAGAACAATCAGCCTGCTGTCCTCGGAGAATACCTTCTACAGGTATGTAGCATTCGCTTTATAACCATTCTCCACTAGGCCAGTGGAAATAGATACCTGAAGGAGAGACTTAAATACCCTTTCCCACCGTGTATATTCATAGGACGTTCCCAACGCCCTCTCCCATTTCAATAGATAATACATGGCAGGTTGGGTATGTGAGAGTAGAGCCTTGTATATCAGAGAAACATCCCCCTTCCCCCTCCACTGATCATTGCCTGCTCCAAAATGGTCTCCGTGAGGTTCAACTCCCCTTTAGCTCTCCGCAATATAAAATCATGGATTTGATAGTAATGAAAAAGCTTGGAAGCAGGGAGACCATATTCCTCACAAAGTTCATCAAACAATAGCACTTCTCCCTTCTCCCATATCTGACCAAGTGTGCACAAGCCCAAACCTTCCCAGGCGCGATAACAAAAATCTAAGGGACCTAGAGCAAAGTGTGGTGCAAAGCGAGTGTACATATGTAAAAAATATGAGCGGCCCAGGAAAAACTGGTCGCGAACCTTAGTCCATAGGGAGAGAGGCCACCTTAACAAGGGAGGAGCTCCTCTAGTAACTTCCCTCAAGAGACGACTAGGTAGCCACGGAATGGCCCGTAAGGGGTAGGATTCTAGCCAAGTCTGCTCCATAGATTTCCAAAGTTTATCGGAGCCTTGCAATCCGGCTAAAATCCGGAAATGTGCCGCCTGATAATATAGAAAAAAGAAAGGAACTCCCATCCCACCCTGTGCACGCATTTGGTACATAACCTCACGACATACCCGTGGTGGTCTCCTCCTCCAGATGAATGAAAAAACCTTGCGTTGTAAGTTCCAGAAAAAAATTTTCGATAGAGAAATGGGAAGTGCCATAAATAGATAAAGTAATTTCAGAAGCATAATCATTTTAACTGCGTTAATACGTCCCAGCCAAGATAAGATCAATCCCTCCCATCGTTCCAGTTCTATGAATAATTAATGTAGCTTAGCAGGGAAGTTAGCCTCATAAAGTTCCTCTACCCGACGAGTCAAATGGATCCCTAAATATCGAATAGAACGTGCGGCCAAGCAAAACGAAAAATGGGATTGCAATGTAGACACCTGAGACGCAGGAAGGCCAACACTAAGAGCCTCTGATTTATTCATACTAATTTTAAAACCTGAAACCTCTCCATATTCTTGTAAAATAGAAGAAACCACTGAGAAAGAGACTATTGGGTCCACTAATGTGAGAAGGATATCATCCGCAAAGAGTAGGATCCTAATCTCAGTCCCTCCATATCTAGGAACCACAACCTCTGGATGTGTTTGAAAAATAATAGCTAGTGGTTCAACAGTCAGTGCAAACAAAAGAGGAGATAAGGCGTACCCCTGCCGTGTGCCTCAAAACAAAGAGAATTGAGGGGAACACTGGCCATTAACCCGAACTGACGCACAGGGCGCGCCTTATAAGCCAATGTAGAAAACGGCCTGAAATGCCAAACTTATTCAAAACTGCAAATAAGAAAGGCCAATGAACCCTATCAAATGCCTTTTCGGCATCTAACAATAATAAACACAGTGGGGAACGCGTGGTTTGGGCCTGATATATAAGATAAAGAGCCCTACGAATGTTATCAAAAGTTTGACGCCCTTGTACAAAGAGGGAAGGTAGTGCTGTAACCAAGGAGCTAAGATCTTGGTAAAAATTTTATAGTCGACCCCTAAAAATGAGATGGGTCTATAAGAACTACATAATTGCGGGTCTTTCCCCGGTTTAGGCAAAACTGTTATATGCGCTAAGTTCCGAGTCTCCGGAAGTGGCTGGCCTACCCCGAAAGACTCAAATACGCGTAATAATAACAGAGCTAGCAATTTACCAAAAATCTTATAGAATTTATTAGTGAAACTATCTGGGCCAGGAGCCTTACTAGAGGCTAGGGATCGAATCGCACTCTGAATCTCATCTAAAGTTATAGGCAAAGATAACACTTGCTGAGCACTCTTGGTTAGTTTAGGAATCTCTATACAATTCAGATAGGATGTTATAGAGTCCTCAGAGGGGTAAATATCCAGTGTGTACAACTTCTCATAATATTGCCAAAAAAGAGATTGTTACTGATCAGGATCTGAGTGTATCCCACCACTATCATCTTTAAAGCTAACCACATGTGTGCGACTAGCATGCTGTCTCAGCCTATGGGCCAAAAGCCTGCTAGATTTATTATTAAACTGATAATATTGCTGGCGCACCCGTTGGAGTTGTTCAGAGACGTCCGCCAACTGCAAATCTTGAAGTTCCGAAACTTCAAAAAGAAATAAACAGGATGGAGTTTGTCCAGAGGGTGGATACTAAAATGGTCAGTGGTCTTCATTCTAAAGTGTATTGGGACAGACTTAAAGATCTCAATAGAGGGGAGATATGATGTGTGGGATAAACACAAAGAAATCCTTTAGAGAAGGCATGGAATCAAACAAGCTTAGTGGTGTTAGATGGCAACACCAGTAATTGGGAAGCAAAGCCAGTGCTGGGCAGACTTCTGTGGTCTGTGCCCTAATCGTGGCTGGATAGATTTAGCTTCTGTAACTGGAGAACAAGGCCAGTGATGTGGTCTATGCCCTGAAAATGGCAAGGACAAATCAAGACCAAGTATACGGTATCATACCTTATACTATGAGTTTATCTTGTTGGGCAGACTGGGAATGGACCATACAGGTCTTATGTGTCATCATCTACTATGTTACATTTAAAAACCTCCATGGCATAAATGTACAGGAGACAAGGCTCGTTCAATTGAAAGGAAGCTCTAGAATGAGGGGGCATAGGATGAAGGTGAAAGGGACAGACCCAGGAGTACTGTAAGGAAATAGTTCTTTACAGAAAGGGTGGTGGAAGTATGGAGTGGCCCTCCGGTACAGGTGGAGGAGAGGAAGACTGAATATCTGAATTGAAGGGGGGGGGGGGGGGTGGACAAGCACATGGGAAGGGATAGTAGATGGTGTGGATGGGCAATACAGTCCTTATTTGCTGTCATTTTCTGTTTCTAATTGTTCAAACAACTTTTCTAAACAGCAGGTCTATTTTTATCCCAGTCATGATTCTCTGTGATTGCCACTAAACCCAAGTCAGCCTTTCCCTTTACTGCTTCTAGATCCAGAAATGTGTTTGTCATGTTAGGGGCATTAGTGACCTTCTTTAACTTTTCCATACAAGTGTTTAATGTTCTGCTTACTTGAGTACTTTGAGCCTACTTTAAAGCTGTCCTCAGTATGTTCGCTAGTCTGTTGTGGAAGGTGCTTTCTCCCTTCGATAGCTGGACACCATCTTTGCTCAGCAGCCCTTATATCATCCCATGGTCTGGGAGGCCGAAATGCTCTTATTGACACCATTCATACAACCATGGTTACTGGTTTTGATTATGGCTACTTATATCACTTTTCTTAAACAAAACAAAGCGGTTTACAATTAAAAAACAAAAGAAAATCAGAAAAGCAATGTCATAAAATTAATAAGGAAGATAGAAACAAAAAGAATTAAACAATTATCCAGTTTCTTGGTCCTCTCTGGGGTCTACGTACGGCCAACGGCCTTGCTGAAAGGTGTGTTTTTAAGGTCTTTTTTTTTTTTAATTAAAGAAGGAGGGTATGGCAGGAGGAAGACGATTCCTTAGGGTTGGTGCCAAAAAGAATAAAAGACCAAATGCCTTGTGGTAGTTAAGCGAGCCAAAGAAGGTCGGGTGGGGATATACAGTTGCGAAGAATTTGATGAACCGAGAAGGAATAAGGTGGGATAAGTGAGACAAGTAAGGGGCCGTATTAGTATGAATAGCCTTTTGGGTAGGGGTCAGAATTTTAAACTGAAGGTCTAAAATACTACCGGTACATCGATGACATTTTTATGATTTGGACGGAGGGTGAAGAAACTCTGAAACAATTTTATTCTGCATTCAATACATACCATCCTACAATCAGATTCAAAATTGACTACTCCCCAGAAAAAGTCAATTTTTTGGACACCACGGTCTCAATCAGTGATGGCTGTATACAAACATCTATATACAAGAAACCCACAGACAGATGTAGCTACCTCCACAACTCCAGCTTCCATCCTTCACATACAAAAAGATCCATCATTTACAGCCAAGCCACAAGATACCACCGTATCTGCTCTGACCCAGGGGACAGAGACAGACACTTTAAAACCCTGACTGAATCCTTCAAACAGAAGGGCTACAACCCCAAAATAATCTCCAAGAATATTGCCTCCTCCCTCAAAACACCCAGGGAGAATCTGCTACAGTACAAAAAGAAAAAATCCACAGACAGAATCCCGCTTGTAGTGACATACAATCCAGAGCTGGAAAAACTGAGGAAAATCATAAGAGATCTACAACCTATACTCCAGGAGGATGAATTACTGAAAGAGATATTCCCATCCCCACCAGTACTGGCCTTCCGACAGCCACCCAATTTAAAACACAAGCTAATCAGAAGTAAACTTCCTTCACAGACTGAAAAGGAACAGAAGGACACACTTCCCTGTAATTTATCCAGTTGCAAACTATGCCAAAATATTTCACAGGACCCCAAAGTCATCCACAAAGGAAAGATATTCAACATAAAGGGATCTTTCACTTGCTCATCTTCCAATGTGGTATATATCATTCAGTGTAAAAAATGTAACGAAGGATGCTATATTGGAGAAACAGGCCAGATGCTTAAGACAAGATTCAATTTACATAGACATCATATGAACAATACTGGTGCCAGCAGGGTTCCCACGCCTGTTGGTCAACATTTTACAGGACCAGGACACTGTACCAGTGATTTCACAGTGAGAATCCTCAAAGGTAACTTTAAAACCATACAAGAACGTAAGACCTTTGAAGTCAGAATGATTGAATATTTTAACACCCAACAGAAAGGACTTAACAAGGATCTGGGGTTCCTAGCCCATTATAAACCATAAAGCTGTATGTCTCTGTTGATCACCCTCCCCTCACCTATCCACACCCACCCTGTTAGAATATTAATGATATGCTTTGATGTCCTCATGCATACCTCCTACCCACCCCCATCCTCCCACCCTGTCAGACTGTCATAGTAATGCTTGAATGTTTTCACTTATATACACTGTCAGCCAGCACATTTGCTTATTTCCGATCTGAGGAAGAAGGGCAACCTTCGAAAGCTAATCAAGAAATGTATTAAGTTATGTCCAATAAAAAAGGTATCATCTTATTTTCTTTTCCATGTTTTATTTTGTTTGATTTCTATTGATAAACTGAAGGTGGAAACATGCATGCATCTTATTTCTAAGGTTGCACTGGCTTTCTGTTCAGTTTAGCATGAAATTTACAGTACTAACTCTAGCCTTTAAAGTTCTTCATAATGGTACCCCAGATTATCTCTCAGCTCTTAACACTTCCTTATGTTCCATCTTGCTTACTATGTTCCATTAATCTATATAAATAAAATCCCCCCTCAAATGTTCTGAAGCTCAAATCCCCCCTCAAACGTTCTGAACCTCACTCCCTGACAGTGAAGCACTGAACTCCTGTACTGTTTGTAAGCTAGGCTATCACCCTCACTCATAGACCCGCCCTCAGCCACGCCCCATCTACACATAAAAAGCAACCTCAACGTTCTAAGGCTCACTTTGTGGCTTCAGGGTTCATAAGTTCGAAGCTCTGTAACCACTTTTAGTAACCATCTATCTGTGCCCTGCCCTCACGTCACAACGTTATGATGTTGAGGGCGGGTCATAATGAACACAAGCTCTTTCCACTCCCCAACGCAGCCGTCATTCCCATACAGTACCTACGCGTCGCCCCCCCCCCCCCGTCTTACTCTCACAGATGCCCCTGCACGTCACCCCCCCCTCCAAAAACGACAAACCACTTTCATCTGTCTCTCAGCCATCCCTCCACCCGCGCAACGGCACTCCCCTCCCCAACATAGGCCCCGCCCATCCCCCTACGTGCACGGTCGCCCTCCCTTCCTCTTACCGGGGTCCCGGTGCAAGAACTGAGGGGCAAGGTAGCTTGCAAATTCTGCTGCCTTCCGTTGTCTTCGTTATGAGCTCTATGCCCTGACTCTCTGGTCCCGGCCAACAGGAAATGAGGGCGGGACCAGACAGTCAGGGCACACAGCTCATAGTGAACACAACGGAAGGCAGCAGAATCTCCGAACTACCTTACCCTTCAGTTCTGCCGCTGCGCCTGGGATACCGGTAAGAGGAGGGGAGGGTAGTAGAGGGGGGGTTGCCGATTTTGGAGGGGCTGCCGTGCACGTCTGCGGGATGGGCGGGGCCTATGCTGGCCATCAGAGGACCTTGCTAGCGCCCGTTTCATTCCTGCCAGAAACGGGCCTTCATTACTAGTGACCACTAATTAGTCCTCCCTGGCTCTTCATGAGCTTGTTGGAAGTCAGCTAGACATAACACCTTTTTCTTTTTGGCTCCCAGCCTTTGGAATAATCTACCACTGGACCTACAGTTCAGAGTTATCTTGCAAACAATTTACGTCTAAATTGAAAACTCGCCTGTTTCATTTAGCATTTGGTGACTCAGGGGCACTTCTGGACGGATAATGAGAGCACCAGTAGAGCTACTATATACCACTATTTATATGCTTGTTTGAAGGTGTGAATATCTGTCCCTTGGGCTTTTTTGTGTGTGTATTTGCCTGTGAACTGGGCTTATGGAGGTAAGTATGTTCATTAGAAAGTTGCCTTGTGACCTGGTGTCTTTATGTGTACGGAAAGCTGCCCATGACCCAAGCTTTTTTGTGTATATGTCTTAGAGAGCTGCTGGGTGAGTTGTCTGTCTCCTTATTTTCTTCATTTTGGATGCAGGAGTCCTGCGATTGAATGAAGAGTGGCCCACAGGGGTAGCAGCACAGCAGAGTAGGTGCTGGCTGCTTCCAAATCAGACATATCTGAATGTGGAAGAGGATGAAGGCAACACGCTTGAGAGGAAGAGGAACATTCTTTGCTGCCTGCTCATTCAGATCATGAAGAAGGAGAAGGAGATGCATATTGATAACCTCGTCTTCCAGGTAAAAGAGGCAGGTGGGAAGCTAGGAGATCCCACACCGTGCACATAGAGTAACAGAGGGGATTGTATGAACAGATAGTAATAGAAGGTTGTATGTACAGATCCCTCCCTGTGCACCTTGAGTAAAAGTGGGTTATATGGGATTTGATATATCATCTTTCTGTGGTTATAATCAAGTGGTTTACATATTATATACAGTTACTCATTTTCTAACTGGGGCAATGGAAGGTTAAGTGACTTGCCTACAGTCACAGGGGGAAGCTGATTTTGCTGATGGTCTTGTGCCTCCAAGATCTAGGCCTTACTGGTACTGTACTGGGCTGGTTTAAATCTTACAAGATTGTTCATTTAGTATTTGTTTAAAGGGTATCTGTCAGTGGAGTCCCTTGAGAGGTCTCTGCTGGCACCTACTCTCTAACTTCTTGCTCTCTCCTTTGGCCTCGTTTATTCAATCACATGGAACAATCAGTTTACAGATTCTCTTTACTGTTGACCCTCTCTTGTAGACACTACTTTTCTGGTAGAGTATCGCTTTGTTTTCCCTCTACCTAATCGCTCTCTCACGATCCTGCTGACAGTTTTTCCTAATCTGACCTCCTAGAGGTTAAGCTTACTGCCCCTCTTGAGTTCACACTTCTCATTAACTACTCTTCACCAGCTCTTTCCAAATCAATGGGACTCTCTCTTACAATCTTTGGCTGACGCCATTACTAAATTCTCTAATATCATAGTTGGTGACTTTAATCTCCACATTGATGACCCACATGCCTCTAACTAAGGTTTCTTCATTCCTAACTTTTCTTTATGATATTGATTTGCAGTTTATAGTTTACAAAGTTAAATAAAATACACAGCAGTTAAAATAAATTTTCAGTAAATACAGATGTACAAATTCAAAGTTAAGAGGGGACATGAAAGAGGTCAAGCAAATAGCCTTGGGAAGGAAGAAGAGTCCCTTGTTCATTGTTCAGTCCAACCAAAAATCTAATTCAAGGCTCTAAGAAAGCAGCAGCAAATTAATATGGGAAAGTTAGGTGAAAATAATGGCTTTTAATGCTGCCTGAAATTGCTTATAGGAGGATGTGAGGCAAACTTTTAGTGGAAAGTTATTCCAGAGAACTAACACAATCATTCCAAACATCTCACTTTAATGTGAGGTGGGACTGCTAAGAAGTTCAGTTTGGCAGAGTGAAGAGAATGGGAAAGTGCATATGGGATCAAAGAGCTAAAAAGAGATGCAGGAAATGAACATAAAAGATTTGATGAGTCGGTCAACATTTTTAAATGGGTTTCTGTTGGTGGTTGGGAGCTGGTGTTCTTCCACCATTGAAAAGGTAACATGGTCAAACTATTTAGCTTTGTTAATCAACTTTTAAAGGGTGGAAAGAAGAGCAAATGAAAGCCAGCAGGAGTAAAAGGTGAATTGAAAGAAGCTATTAGAGCCCAAAGAACAATTTAAAAAAATGGAAAAAGAATCCAATTGAAAACAGGAAGCAGCAAAAGCACTGGCAAATTAGATGCAAAGCATTGATAAGGAAGTTTAAAAGAGAATTTGAAAATAAACTTGCTGTACAGACAAAAGCTCATAGTGAAAACCTTTTTTTAGGTATATTAGAAGCAGAAAGCCTGTCGGACTCAACGGGGTTCGTTAAATCATCAAGGAGTAAAAGGGGCACTCATGGAGGACAAGGCTTTAGTGGCGAGACAAAGTGAATTCTTTGCTTCAGTCTTTACAGGGGAGGATGTAAAATAGGTATCTGGGCCAGAAAGGGTTTTCAGGGGTGATGATACGGAGGAACTGAAGCATCTCGTTGACCATGGAAGACACACAAAGCCAAATTGACAAGTTAAAGAGTAGTAAATCACCTGAACCATGATAAATATATAGATAGATGTTATTATAGTTTACCCTTTGGCGAGGGATGCTTGGTAAATCGTAATTGGAGCACTTTTCATAAGGTAACTGATTTAGATTCTCTGTGTTTGAAATTTGCTGAATCTCATTGCCATCTAGACAGTTGTCCAACATATTTAATGCAGTCTATGCCCACAGTAAGGAATTCCTGGTTTATTGGATTGAAGAGCACCTTGTCGCTGGTTATTTTCAAAAAAATGTTTCTAAGATCATTCTTATGCCCATTGTAAAAAAAACCCAGCAGTTTCAAAGGGCGATACAGCCAACTATAGGCCGATGGCATCTATCCCTTATTATATTAAGATTATTGAGGCCTTGGTAACAAAACAGCTGGGGTTCTATCTGGATAAGTTCAACCTATTATTTACATCACAATCAGGATTTCGTGTCGATCCCATTATGGGAGACCCTTTTGATTACATTTTTAGATGATTCTGTATAAGGGCCAAGATTTTCTTGTTATGTGACTAGATTTGTCCTTCGCTTTCGATCTGGTGGATCATAGATTATTATTGGAAATTCTTGATAGGTACGGTGCAACTGGTAATGTTTTATCTTGATTTAAGGGATTCTTAACCTACCTGTCTTACTCTGTAAAGTTTCAGGGAGAAATATCTGAGTGCTGGTCCCCACCTTCGGGGTATCCCAGGGATCACCACTATCACCAGTATTATTTAATGTTCTTGTGTCTTCCTTGGGTCATATTTTGGAGAAAGAAGATTACATAAGTTTCATTTATGCTGATGATATTGCTGTAATTTTTCCTGTTGCTACTACATTTCTCTTTGCTTTCTTACTATTACCAGGTGGATGTCATCTCACTATTTGAAATTGAATGAAGAAGAAAACTAAATTTCTATTAATAGGGGCACAGCAGGATCAAGAAATGAGATCAAATCTGCTGATTGATGGGAAATGTTTTGCTTTTGATAAATCTATAAAAAAATTCTGGGTCTTATATTGGGTAATAAATAATCTATAGAGCATCAGATAAATTCTTTGGCTAAGGACTTCATTTTATACTATGAGAAAGTTAAGTTTTATTCACAAATATTTGTAGGTAGATCTATTTCAACTAGTGGTACAGTCTCTGATTCTTAGTAAGCTCGATTATTGTAACTTTACCTATTTGGGTTTACCAAAATTTCTGTTGAGAAAAATTCAAACAGTCCAAAATGTGGCTTTATGCCTAATATTCGCTCTTAAGAAAACAGATAGAATTACTGCCTACTTTAAGCTTCACTGGTTAACTGTTGAGGCCAGGATACTTTTTAAGCTGGGTTGCTTGTTACGGAAAGTTCCATTATATATGATTTTTCTTGTGCATTACTCTTGTAAGCAGGATTTGTTGAATAGCAGAGGTGTAGTTAGGTGTTTAATACAGCATTGGAGATTGGTTTCACAGCTAGCACAGTCCACAGATCTTTGGTTCTTTGCCAAGACTCATCAAACCTATTGACCACTATCCTATGCTGCTTATCCACGTTGGCGCAAATGATACTGCTAGGTATCCTGCTGAACATATCAAACATGACTTCATAGCTCTGGAACAGAGGGTGAAGCAGTTAGGTGCACAGACGGTGTTCTCATCAATCCATTCTATTAAGGGTAAAGACCAAATGAGGGAAGCTCGTATTCTGGAGCTGAATGTATAGCTGCGTGAATGGTGCTAGCACGAATGGTTCAGTTTCCTTGACATTTCCAAGACCTACTGAGCAGAGATGGCATGCATCTATCAAAGAAGGGTTGAAGCGTGTTCCGTAACAGACTGGCTAATGTACTAAAGAGGGCTTTAAACTAGATTCACTGAGGATGGGTGAGAAAAGCCTCAAAGTCATTAACAACTCTCAGGAATGTAAGATATCTAATACTTTTGTAGAAATGGGAAAAAAGATCAATATCTGGAGAGTTTTGAATACCAGTGCCCATAGTATGGGGAACAAATTTCTAGATCTAGAGGCGGTCATGGTAGAAACTGATTTGGATTTAGTGGCAGTCACAACTGGAATGAAAGCCAGCCCATCTTCACGGACTTCATATCAAACAATTGTGTAAACAACTCCCAATACACTAATACTAGGCGACATTAACCTTCACCTAGAAGACCCCAATTCCACTAACGTACATGAATGTAAAGACTTCCTACAGTCCTGGGATCTCAAATGGCCTCACATGCAAACTACCCATATCAAGGGACACACATTGGTCCTCCTTTCACATAAATTGTCCACAGATCATAACCTGTTAATAACAGGCATCAAATGGACAGCAACACCTTGGACCGACTATTACAAATTGAACCTAACTTTAAACTGGCGGAAGAAGGGTTCAAACCTCACACCGGAACATACAACTTACACTACAAGAGGGCAAATAGATCCATAAGTATTCTGGCAACAGATATATGACAACGAATGGACAACATGAACTGATTCCATACTTTATCTCAAACGCTGGGATGACAGAGGCAGCAGCGTACTAACTGAAATAGCACCCTTAAAAACAAGAATATCAAAAAGACAGAACACTATACCATGGTTCATTGACGAACTAAAAAAACTCAAAACACAATCTAGGAAACTTGAACGAGCATGGAAAAAAATAAAAGATGAACATACACTCAACGCATGGAAACAAACACACAGAAAATACAAATATGCAATAAAACAAACCAAAAGGTCCTACTACAAAACCAAACTAGGACCGGATTAGAAAGACATAAACTATTCCAACTTGTAAATAAGTTACTAGACACCACCCCTATCACCACAACCAACACAGACATCCCACCCGCAGACAAACTTGCTAACTACTTTAGCGAAAAAATAATAAAATTACGCAGCACACGTCCTCATCACAACACCGACATCGAAAACTTCTTCAACGATCTGGACCTAACCTCCGATGGATACCCAGCTGACCGTATTTGGACAACATTTAACCTCCTCAACACCAAATCAGTTACACAAGCGATTCACAGGTCCGCCAAGACCCACTGCAAACTGGATACACGTCCCAGTCATCTACTAAAATCTGCCCCGACCACTTCATAGCAGACATCACATCCGACCTAAACTTCACGTTACAACAAGGTCTCTTCCCTGAGGAATATGGCAGCATCTTACTCATCCCAATACCAAAGATGCCAAGAAAAGCACAAACGATCTCACCAACTACTGCCCAGTTGCGTCTATCCCACTAGTAGTAAAAATGATGGAGAGTTTGGTGAGTAAACAGCTTACTGAATACCTGGACAAGTTCTCAATATTACATAATTCACAATCAGGATTCCGCTCCCACCCTAGTACCAAAACTGTCCTAGTCACCCTCCTGGCCAAATTTAAGCAGGAGGTAGCCATAGGTAAAAGCATACTCCTCCAGTTCAACATGTCAAGCGCATTCGACATGGTAAACCATAACATACTACTAAGACTACTTGGCCACTTCAGGATTGAAGGAAATGTACTTAATTGGATCAAAGGTTTTCTAACCACCAGAACTTATCAAGTAAAATCAAAGTCAAACATATCACCACCGTGGAAAGCAGTCCGCAGAGTACCTCAAGAATCACCACTATCACCAATACTCTTCAACATGATGATGATTTCACTGGCTCAGTCCTTATCTAATCGAGGCCTCAACCCGTTAATTTACGCAGATGATGTTACAATCTACATCCCCTTCAAGAAATAATAAAATCAACGGTGGCCTGAACATCATGGACTCCTGGGCAAACTCATTCCAATTGAAACTGAACATTGAAAAAACACACTGCCTCATCCTCTCCTCTCAACATGACAAGTACAAACCCACAACCATAAATACCCCAGGACACACCCTCCCTACCTCAGACAGCATGAAAATACTCGGCATCACACTTGACCGCAACCTTACTCTCGAGAGCCAAGTAAACTCCGTAATAAAGAAAATGTTCTATTCAATGTGGAAGCTCAAACGATTAAAGCCTTTCTTCCCAAGGAAAACCTTTCCAAACCTAATACAATCAATGGTCCTAAGTCATGCAGGTTATTGCAACGGAATCTACGCAGGATGCAAAGAACTCACAAAAAAACTCCAGACTGCCCAAAATACAGCAGCCAGGTTGATATTCACCAAAACACACTTCGAAAGTGCCAAACCCCTTTGAGAAGAGCTGCATTGGCTCCCAATCAAAGAACGGATCATCTTCAAAATCTGCACTCTAGTCCACAAAATTATATATGGCATAGTTCCAGGATACATGACAGACCTTATAGATCTACCAATAAGAAACAGAGTTGGATCGTCAAGATCATACCTAAACCTATACTAGCCAAACTGCAAAGACTGAAATACAAAACAATTTATGCATCCAGCTTCTCCTACATAAACGCACAACTAATGGCCTCCCAAAAGCTGTGGCTTACATAGTACCGCAGGGCGTTTGCCGGCTCCGGTGAGAACAAATACAAAGTGATGTTGTGGTAGGATAACGTTCATGTGGCACAGTCACATTTAGGGAATCGTACAACGGAAGAGTTGAGTTATGTCCATTACGTACTTTAGTTTTGTTGTGTCGCAGAGATCAGGCATTTAGGTTGGATTGGCAGGGTATGCCTTTTTGAATAGATTAGTTTTTAGTGATTTCTGGAAGTTTAGGTGGTCATGCGTCGTTTTCAAGGCTTTTGGTAATGTGTTCCAGAGTTGTGTGCTAATGTAGGAAAAGCTGGATGCGTAAGTTGATTTGTATTTGAGGCATTGCAGCTTGGGTAGTGCAGATTTAGATATGTTTGTGTTGATTCTGATGTGTTTCTAGTTGGTAAGTCAATCAAGTCTGTCATGTATCCAGGGGCTTCACCGTAGATTACTTTCAGGCTTATTTTCAAAAGAGGGAAGACGCACACACAGCACAATTTAATAAACTTTCAATTACTAACCATGGGATAAAAACCAAACAGAAGAAAATGAAGCCTTTATCAGCAATGCAGCAGACTCCTCTCGCAGTGCTAAAGAAATCAAAACGTGTTGCTTATACTTTCCTGCAGCCAGCCGGCAGCGATTTACCAAGGCCGGCTCCATAGCCTTCCTCCTGCCAAGTGCCGCCCTTCCCACTGCAACTTCCTGTTTGACGTTAAACAGGAAGTTGCAGTAGGAGAGGGCGGGACGACAGGAGGAATGCCATGGAACTGGCCTGTGTGAATCTCTTCACACCATCTGGATGACTACAGGAAAGTGTAAGTGGTGACACCCGTGGGGAGGATAGTTTTTTTGTAACCATGGAAACAAGTCTTTTTACTGCTCTCATGGGGTGTTCCTGCATCCACAGGAATTTTTTTTTTTTAGAGTGTTGCCGTTACCAAGGATTTACTGCGATTTCTTCAGTATATCTGCGGTAATGGCAATTGTGTCAGTCTCTAATCTAGGTGTCGTTGTGGACAATATACTGAAATCTTCTGCCCAGTGTGTGGCAGCGGCCAAAAAAGCAAACAGAATGCTAGGAATTAGTAAGAAAGGGATAGAAGATAAGACAGAGGTGCTCATTTTCAAAGCGCATAGGCTTAGAAAGTTTGCTTTCAAGATGAGCCTCAGAATATTATAATGCCTCTATATCGCTCCTTGGTGTGACCACACCTTGAGTATTGTGTGCAATTCTGGTCACTGTATCTTAGAAACATGACAGCAGGTAAGGGCCAAATGGCCAATCCAGTCTGCCTATCCTCAGTAACTACTTAACTCCTCCTCTTCTTCCCAAGGGGATTCCACATGCTTGTCCCACACTTTTTTGAATTTTGACATAGTTTTTGTCTCCAAGAACTCCACCAGGAGGTCATTCCACACATCCACCACCCTTTCCGTGAAAGAGTATTTTCTTAGATTTCTCCTCCTATGCCCTCGCATTCCAGAGTTCTCCTTCAGTTGGAAAAGGCTCTCCTCCTGCACATTAATGCCACGGAGGTATTTAAATGTCTCTATCATATCCCCTCTCTTCCAGCATATACATGTTGAGGTTCATAAGCCTTTCCTTATACGTTTTATGACGGAGACTGCTTACCCTCTGGACCGACTCCATCCTGTTCATATCCTTCTGTAGGTGCGGTCTCCAGAATTGCACACAGTACTCTAAATAGGGCCTCACCAGGGACTTATAAAGGGGCACTATCAGCTCCTTTTTTCTTGCTGGTCATCCCTCTCCATAACCCTCTTAAAATAAATATATCAGAATTAGAAAAGATTCAACGAAGAGCAACCAAAATGATTAAGGGGATGGAACTCCTCTCATATGAGGAGAGGTTTAAGAGATTAGGACTCTTCAGCTAGGAAAAGAGACAGCTGAGGGGGGATGTGATAGAGGTCTTCAAAATACTGAGTGGTGTAGAACAGGTAAACATAAATCAGTTTTTGACTCTTTCAAAAAGTATAAAGACTAGGGGACACTCAAGGAAGTTATATGGTACCATATGACTAGAGCTCTTTTTCAGAGGATGTGGTATCGCTGGTTAGTGCATCTAGGCTTAAAAAAGGTTTGGATAAGTTCCTGGAGGAAAAGTCCATAGTCTGCTATTGAGATAGATATGGGGAAAGCCACTGCTTGTCCCTGAGATCAGTAGCATGAATCTTGCTACTATTTGGGATTCTGTCAGGTACTTGTGACCTGAATTGGCCACTGCTGGGCTAGATGGACCATTGGCCTGACTCAGTAGGGCTAATTTTATGTTATTATTTCCTGATCAAAAAAAAAAAGATAGGATGGGAAGGGGGAATTCCTTCCCATCCTATACTTGTGGGCGCTTGACATGATGAAATATTGTAAGCCACATTGAGTCTGCAAATAGGTGGAAAAATGTGGGATACAAATACAACAAACAAATAAATAAATAAATCTATTAAAAAAAAAAAAAAAAAAAAAGGTTTAGGATAGTTTTCCTAGGCACCCTCATTCCCTACCTCCAAAGAGGACAATGGTTATGGTCTGTGGACTTAAGAATGCTTCTACCCACAGAGATATGTTAATAGGGAAACACTGCTTATTTTACACAGCAAAATTCTTAATTGAATTTGTACTTGAAATTGATCGTATCTCTGTGTAAGTACAAAGGACAGTCCTTTTTTTAATTAAAGAAACTTCAGCAGCTGTAAATAATCCTATGCAGCACTAATCTGGGATTCATTATGGGCATTTTTATCATTAGTTTCAAGCACTATATGGAAAATAAATCATTTGCAAAGATTTTGTTCTATAAATTACTACAGATAGTGTTTAACTACTGTTTTTGATCTATCTCTCTCTAGACCCCCGTGGGATCCTTCCACACGGAGGTGTACAGAGGGTTTGTTCTTCTAATATCTTTTTAACCGCCTCCCTGAATTCCAGTGACACCCCTTGCCATGGGTATCGGCGCTGGGGAGGCATCAGAAGGCGCAGTTCAAATCTAATTCCCATGACCACAGCTTTCTGTCTACTTGGATCTAAGTGAATCTTTGGCCATTTATGTTCCCACATAAAATCTAGGAAAATTCCCAAAAACTGCTTCAGTGGGGGATCTTACTTGTGTGTGATATTTTATAAGACAGCTGACAGATAGAGTATAAATGAAAACAGAGACAGAAACAGTGTAGATACAGAAATAATATTTTAATTCTCACCCAAATCAGGTCTTCAATTAGGTACATTCATTTCATCGGACAAATTCTGGATTCAACTGACCAGAGCTCTGCTTCCTGAGAGGCGTTGGGGAAACTTCCAACGATCGGTCTGATGCCCATCTCTTATATAGTATCTGGTCCTAATACAAGTCTATGGCAAGGGACTTTTTTTTCCTAATCTTGCATAACCTCTGAATCATACTCAACTGCCGGTCAGGTGCCCACCTCTCCTTTCCGTTTTATTATTGCAACTTATTGTGTAATTTCCCTTTTTGTCAACAACTCCTTAGATACGGATATCCAAACATGGACAAATCTGTCTCATATCATCTTGTGATCTGGGTGCCATCTTATAAAGACAGACTCCATGTTATGAACCAAACTTCTTATCATTTCTGTCATTAATTTCTGCATCATATGTGTTACACTTAATTTGGAAGTTGCACCAGGTTTCATTAAGACTCACCAAGCAGTCCTGCTCTTGCAGGCTCTCTGCTATAAGGCCATCAGCTGGTTATCAGGCCTAGTCAGTGCTTTTCAGCTGTTTAAAGCTGTGTAGCTTGGCCCACCACTATTCCAGTGGATAGGTCTCAAGCTAGAACACATATTAACACTACTTAAGTGATGCTTCTAAATGAACTCAACTTTTATTTAAAAAAAAAAAAAGTTTTGAATGCACATTTTGGATGGTTTGTTTATGCACAGAGTGGTGGTGATCTGAAACAAATTTTTAGAAAAATGTCTAAAAATGATATTTAAAACGGTTGAAGAGTATTTTTGATACATTGGTACATTCAAAGCAATTACTTAGAATGGAGAGTTATTTTTAGAGTTCCATGTTTTGGTTAATTATGGTTTCATGTTACATCAGTTGAGTTTTATTACATTTATTAATATTGGATCATTTGGAGTTATCTCCATCCTAGGGCTTCACTTACACTGCTACAGGCCCTTTGTGAGCCAACATAATACAGACCAGTCCCGAGATCAGCTTTTTTGGCAATTATGGACAATTTCTTTGGTTTTCAGTATAGTCCAAATTCAGAGAAATCTGTGGGGGTGGGGCATTATGGACTGTGGTCCATAACCTGCTGACTTTGCTTTGTATGTGTGTGGTGACTTCATTCTTGCCTGCTTTCTTTGTCCAGGTGATGGATGCTTGTCAGAAATGGGGATCAGGAATCACTCAGAAGTTCTTGAGTTTCTGCTGCAGTCATACTGACGTTCTGTCCTGCATTATGCACCTCATCAACCAGGGCTATGTCCGGCGTCATGAGGACAGCCCGCACATCTTGCAGTATAATTCCAAAGAACCTATGACGCCCCACAAGGGACAGGCCCAAATCTTCTTTCAGACTTCCACAAGAAAGAGTGGAGCTGACAAAAACAAGGCATCTGTGTTCAGGTGAGACTGTGACTGAATGTTGTGCTTACCAATAGATGAACTAGAATTAAAAAATGAACTTGCAGAGCTATTGTTAGTAATATGTAGTTTATCTTTAAAATCAGGCATAGTTCTGGAAGATTGCAGGGTTGCCAATATAATGGCAATTTTTTAAAAAAGGGTTCCAGAGGTGACCTGGGAAGTTATAGACTGGTGAACCTGACATCAGAGCTGGGTAAAATGGTAGAGACTATTATAAAGAACAAAATTACAGAGCATATTCAAAAGCTTGGATTAATGAGACAAAACCAACAAGGATTTAGTGAAAGGAAATCTTACCTCACCAATCTACTACATTTTTTGAAAGGGTGAATAAACATGTGGATAAAGGTAAGCCGGTCGATATTGTGTGTCTGGATTTTCAAATGGGGTTTTAAAAACTTTGTGTCATCAGCTAATTTAATTACTTCACTAGTTACTCCCATTTCTAGATCATTTAAAAAGCAGCCAGATGGGAGTAACTAGTGACACAACGTTTTTAAAACGCCCTTTGAAAATCCAGCACAGACCCCTGGGGAACCCCACTATCTACTCTTCTCCATTTAGAATACTGAACATTTAACCCTACTCTCTGTTTTCTGTCTTTTAACCAGTGTATAATCCACAATAGGACACTACCTCCTATCCCATGACTTTCTAATTTCCTCAGGAGTCTTTCATGAGGTACTTTGTCAAAAGTCTTTTGAAAATCCAGATCACAATCCTGCTTATTTTCGAATGAGAAGGACGGCCATCTTCCAACACAAATCGGGAGATGGCCGGCCATCTCCTAAACCCGGCCAAATCGGTATAATCGAAAGCTGATTTTGGCCGGCTTCAACTGCTTTCCATCGGGGGGGCCAGCGAAAGTTCAAGGGGGCGTGTCGGCAGTGTACCGAAGGCGTGACGGGGGCGTGGTTGAGAGATGGCTGGCTTTGGCCGATAATGGAAAAAGGAAAGCCGGCCCTGACGAGCATTTGACCGACTTTACTTGGTCCCTTTTTGTTCACGACCAAGCCTCAAAAAGGTGCCCCAGCTGACAAGATGACCACCGGAGGGAATGGAGGATCACCTCCCCTTACTCCCCCAGTGGTCACCAACCCCCTCCCACCCCCCAAAAAAAATAAAAAACATTTTTTTGGCAGTTTCTATGCCAGCCTCAAATGTCATACCCAGCTCCATGACAGCAGTATGCAGGTCCCTGGAGCAGTTTTTAGTGGGTGCAGTGCACTTCAGGCAAGCGGACCCAGGCCCATCCCCCCAAAACCCACTGTACCCATATGTAGGTGCCCCCCTTCATCCCTAAGGGCTATGGTAGTGGTGTACAGTTGTGGGGTTTGGGGGGGCTCAGCACCAAAGGTAAGGGAGCTGTGCACCTGGGAGCAATTTGTGAACTCCACTGCAGTGCCTCCTAGGGTGCCTGGTTGGTGTTCTGGCATGTGAGGGGGACCAGCGCACTACAAATGCTGGCTCCTCCCACGACCAAGTGCCTTGGATTTGGCCGGGTTTGAGATGGCCACCATGAGTTTCCATTATTGGGGAAAACCAATGGCAGCCATCTGTAACGCTGGTGATCTCTAAGGCCGGCCCAAATGTTGAGATTTGGCCAGCCCCGACTGTATTATCGAAACGAAAGATGGCCAGCCATCTTTTTTGATAATATGGTTGGAGACGCCACTTTACGATGGCCGGCCCCGTAAAGTGGAGTCTCCAACCGTATTATCGATTATGGCCCTCAGTATGGACTGGCTTGCCTTTATCCACATTATTCACCCCTTCAAAGAAATGTGGTAGATTGGTGAGGCAAGATTTCCCTTGATGAAATCAGTGTTGGCTTTCTCATTAATCCATGCTTACGTATATACTCTGTAATTTTGTTCAGTGTGTCAGGAGGTTTTAGCTTTAGGCAATTTCTGCATTTTCAACAGTTCTATCTTATCTAGCATTCTCCCATTCTTTAACTGAATTTGCCACTGGCATCTCCTCCAAACCCATCAGTCTCTGATCCGTCCCATTCCAGAGAAGGCTCACTTCTACTCTAATTTTCATTTGCCGTCTCCTGTTTCCTCCCTCTTTAACCTTAAATGTAAATAAAATCCAATAAATAACGATCTGACAAAATCCCAGTTGAAGCAGTTCGAGCATAAGGGTACGTATAACGTCAGAATGATACAAACACATGCTGAGAGGTGACAATCTGCAAACAAACAAAGCTGCAAAAAATGGAGCAGACCAGCAGGTGTAGAAGTAGTCAACCTTATTAAAACAAGCACCCGACATGACCACGTTTCGCCTGTAAAGGCTGCATCAGGTGTAAAGCTGTTGATTCATACCAATAGTTAAAAACATACAAATCTAATATAATAATTCGCACCTCCAACGTTCTGAAGCTGACTCCGTCGCAGCTGGCAGTGAAGCCGTGTAGTGTTCATAGTATTCGTAATCGCCGCGCCCTCGAGGGAACTCTGTATAGTTGCTAGGGAAAGAAACACAACGTCAGAAGGAGAAGGGACCAACCACAGGCCTCGCACTCGCTCTCAGTGCCCCGCCCTCGGAGGGAAGGCTGCATATAATATTCACCCACCGGAAGTTCATTCCCTCCCTCCGAGTTCCAGGGTCGTCGTCCGTCCCCCCTCCCTCCCAATTCCAGGGTCCCCCCCTCTCTCCCAGTTCCAGGGTCGTAGTCCCTCCCTCCCTCCCTTCCAGTTCCAAGCCCCCTGCCTCCGAATTTTAAAAGTCATCCTGATTTACCTCACGCGGTAAAAAGCGTGCAGGCTTGGTATTTACTTCAGTTTTCCCTTCTCTGTCTCTCAGCTCTGGTCCCGCCCTTGTGGAAACAGGAAATGAGGGTGGGACCAGAGCTAAGAGACAGAGAAGGGAAAACTGAAGTAAATACCAAGCCTGCACGCTTTTTACCGCTGCTGCCGGCCGCCGTAACCCCGACGAGGTAAGTCAGGATCACTTTTAAAATTCAGAGGGAGGGGGCTTGGAACTGGAAGGGAGGGACGATGACCCTGGAATTGGGAGGGAGGGGGAACGCTGGAACTGGGAGGGAGGGGGAACGGACGACGGCCCTGGAACTCGGAGGGAGGGAATGAACTTCCGGTGGGTGAATGTTTGCAGTAGCTGCAGTGACACACGGATTATTCAACAAACGGTCTTTTTTAAGACCATTTTTAATATCCTGACCTGCACATTTCTTATCTGTGATTTGAAAATCCTTTATTACGTCACCTGATGATTATATTCTTACTGCTGTCATCAGTATCAAGACTCCTGATGTAGGCCATCTGGCCGAAACACAACGTTGTGTTGAGTCATTTTTAATGTGGAAATTGTTTCATTATTATTTGCTTGAAAATTAATAAATACTGTTTATTTTAAACTTCATTTTGGGTCCAGTTATTGGACTGCCTGGCTCATATTCCCACCTTTTTGTTTGCAGTCATAAAATATAACAGAAATAAAACAAATCTCAGCTACATTGCATGCAAAAGAACAAGCCACATTAGTAAGTGTGCAGATGGTGCATGAATTGAGGTGCAAAAAAAGCCAAGCTAGTGTGAAAGCAGAGATTAAAATTGAAGCAAATATATTGAATACAGAGTGTGTATATGACCAAGCACAAGTAGCACCAAAAAGGACACATACCTGAAAGGGAACTAGAGCAAACGTTCCCCTAATAGCACATTTCTATCCTAAAACATCCTACAAATTAAAAGGTGTAAGAAGAAAATTTAACTTTAGAAAACATAAATAACTTTTGGCAATGTTAAAAAAAAGACCATTAGCAGTTTGTTGGATTAAAAAGTGTTCACAAATACAGCAGTCTCTCTTCAGAGCAGCAGCATTTCTACTCCACAGGCAGAAACAAAGAATCTTCCGTCTTGTGGAACAGTATTAGCTTATTTATCTCTGCTGATGTGAAAGGTCACAATGCAAAAAGTCGTAACAGCTTCCAAACCAATTATTATCTATCACAATGACATGGATTCTCAGAAAAAATGAGATAAATTCTACTTGAAAAGCACTTGTATGAACCTAAAATGTCAACTAAGAAATCTAAAATATCGAATTACATCAATCTATTAGAACTTCAGATGCAGCTAGGTCTATTTGCTATTTTCTTTCCCCCGATGCAGCCTTTGTAGGTGAAACGTGGCCACTTGTTTAATTAAGTGTCTGCTTCTACTCCTGATGATCTGCTCCTTGTTTTGCTGCTTAACGCTGATGGAGGCTTGTGTGTGTTGGGTCTGCTCCTTCGTGTCTCTTCCCTTCCTGTGCTGCTGTCTTACAGTGCGGATTCCTTTGGGAGTGGTACCGACCTGGGGATTCTGGAAGCAATTCTGCTTCCCATGGGCTGTACCATGAGCCAGGACGAGGTGGCAGTGCTGATGGCACAGACAGTGAAACAGGTGGAGGAGCTGCTGAGTGTGAGCTTGGATACAGCACAGCACCTGCTTGTTCACTGCAAGTGGAACATGGACCTCCTCATCCAGCGCTTCACAGAAGAATCTGAGCAGCTGCTCATCGAATCAGGACTCAAAGTGCTCAACCCGCAGCCACCACCAAGTCCACTCACCAACTGCCCTGTGTGCGTAAACCAGATCTCCCAAGAGGACAATCCTCCAGCACTTTGTTGCATGCATTATTGCTGCAAGGTGAGCTCTTCCATTGTAAAGAGGTTCTGCGTGGTCAGTCCCACAGCTGTGTGTTACATGCAGGGTTGGACTGACAGTGGTCTGGGCCGCAGGGCAATAAGGGTCATGGGCCCCTAACCACCTAAACTAGGGGAGAGAGGGCCCTCGGGCACTGCCCTGTTGTCCCAGTGGTTACGTGTTTCAGTCTGTGCTGTCTCAGCATGGTTCCAGTTCTATGTTCTGATCTAATTTTCTGTATTAACTAGTCTTGCTGGAATGAATACTTGACAACTCGCATCGAGCAGAATCTGGTTCTGAACTGCACATGTCCCATCGCTGACTGCCCTGCACAGCCCACTACTGACTTCATCCGCATGATCATCTCAGCCAAAGAGGTGATCGAAAAGGTATTAACGGGGCCAAGGAGAGAGAGATGGAGATAGCACAGCACAGATCAACCCTTGTATATTAAGAGAGAGATTTCTTGTGAACTGTGGTGGTATATTTATTTATTTATGACATTAACATCCCACATTATGCCAAGAATTCTCGTTCAATGTGGCTTACAACAGAGATTATTTGCAGCATCAAGAAAGTAGGATGTGTATGATATAACATCATAAGGATGCTTAATTGTGATACAGTTGTAATAGATTTTCTTTCTTTATTTTGATTTTGTTCACACGTTTTTCAGTAGTAGCTCAAGGTGAGTTACATTCAGGTAAACTGGGTATTTCTGTGTCCCTGGAGGGCTCACAATCTAAGTTTGTACCTGACGCAATGAAGGGTTGTGACTTGTCCAAGATCACAAGGAGCAGAAGTGGAAATTGAACCGGCCATCTTTGGCTGTCGAGACAGGCCACTCCTCCACTGAATATTGAGTAAAATATACAGAGAATTAAAGACTGGAGATAGGAGGAACATTATAAACCAAAATTAGCACCAGAACTAGTTAATTCGGGAGTTCATTTTCTGTTAATACTTATGTTAATACTACTACTACTACTTATCATTTCTATAGCGCTACTAGACGTACGCAGCGCTGTACACTTGAACATGAAGAGACAGTCCCTGCTTGACAGAACTTACAATCTAATTAGGACAAACAGGACAAATAAGAGATAAGGGAATTACTAAGGTGGGAATGATAACATACGGGTACTGAACAAGTGAGTAAGGGTTAGGAGTTAAAAGCAGCATCAAAAAGGTGGGCTTTTAGCCTAGATTTGAAGACGGCCAGAGCTGGAGCTTGACGTACCGGCTCAGGAAGTCTATTCCAGGCATATGGTGCAGCAAGATAAAAGGAATGGGGCCTGGAGTTAGCAGTGGAGGAGAAGGGTGCAGATAAGAGAGATTTACCCAGTGAATAAAGTAATAAACTATATAAATTTTAAGGAAGCTACAGGCTCGAACTCTGAATAGAGAGTGCAAGGGGTTGGGGAAATGCAGGTTGTCAGCCTCTGTATAATAAAGGGAAACTGGGTCTGGAAGAGAAACAACTATGAGAGCACAGATCAAGGGAGCAGCAATCTTAGGTCCTTCTTGTGAGTGAAAAAGAGACTTTGGAAACCTGTGGGCTCTTAACTCATATATAGCGATGGGATGGGACCAGGTGGAGATGCAGGAAGGAGCACTCTGAACCCCTGTACAGTGAAGGTGAAATGCAGGGAGGACAGGGCAGATCACAAGAATAGAGCTCTTAGTCTTTGTATAGCAAAGAGAAATGCAGACAGAAGACTCAGATCGGTGTCCGACTCTTATTTTGTATGCTGCTAGGATTCTGCTCTAGCAATTAGCGCTTTGACTTTCGACATAGGTGTTGCATAAGAGGGACTAGAAAGGCCTCACACAGACCTGACTGGTTGTATTTGCCTCCAGATCAGTCGGCTTCAGGTGGAACAGAAAGGCAGAGCCCAGGATCAAAGGAGGGATCTGACACAGCCCATACTTTGGCATGATGCCTGGGTCGGGGTCTAAACACACAAAAATACAAATAAAAATGAATAAAACATAAGAAAATGTACATATACAAGGGTGAAAATATAACATTAATTATCTGACTGTATTATATTTTTAATGTTTTTTCTTGAATGTAAGCCACATTGAACCTGAACTTGTTTGGGATAATGTGGATTACAAATGTCATAATAATAATAATAACAGCATAAACTAGAAAGTAAGTAATACACAGATACTGGATGTTGGTCTCAAAGGCACAGTGTTTTCTGTAGCAATTGTTATGAGGTATTTATAACTCACCAGTTCTCCCATAACGAGATTCAAGGCGAGGTAACAAATTTAACAAGACAACTGAACATTCATCAGAAATTTCAAATAGGCAAATATCATAAGGAAGATAAAGACTGCAAAAGTGGTACTAGCAATGATGATGAGAAAACAAATGCGTCTTTAACATCTTCTGAAAAGTAATCCTTCAAATGACGAATCTGGACAGGAAGACTAGAATGCAGAAGAACTGGTTTGAATTTAGCATACTTAACAGATGGAAATGCAAAAGTTAAATATTGACATGACCAAGAAATAAAACAATTATTTAAGGTCTTAAGTTTTTGCAAAAAATATTCAGGACAGGCACCAAATAAAAAATTTAAAAACAAGCAGAACACTTTAAAACAAATCCTTGCCTGAACAAGCAGCCAGTGTAATCTATTAAGCAAAAGGGAAACATGGTCATACTTAGATTTTTGTGAAAGATCAGTCTCACTGTGGAGTCCTGAGCCCAATCGGTGCTACACCCAAGTATAAAGGGTTACTGCAATCAAGTGTCGATAAAATAGCCAATTGAATAATAACCCTGAAATGTTCTTGCAGATAATAAGAGCGCAACAGACAGTTGTTTGAGTTTAAAGTAAGCCTTCCATACCACATTATTTATCTAGCTTTCCACAGACAGAGAAGAATCGAGGGTCACTCAGAGGACCCTGGACTATTTTTCCACTTTTGATGTGCTTCCGTCTTCCATAGGAATAGAATGAGGAATATTAGGATTCATACTGAACCATAAAAGCTTTGGTTTTTCTGCATTCAATTTGAGCTGCATAGAGGTTGACCAATCTACGATTTTCTTTATGAATGTGTAAACAGTAGAAGACATAGAATCAATATTCCGCCTGACTGGAATTAAAAGAAAAATATCAGCATACGACATTAATTGTTCCGCAGGTTCAAAAGAAATCCAACTGAGTGCTCATATAAATATTGTACAGTAAAGGGGAGACAAGGGAACCCTGGGGCACACCACATGATAGAGTCATAAAAACATAAGAATAGCCATACTGGGTCAGACCAATGGTCCATCTAGCCCAGTATCATCTTTCCAACAGTCGCCAATCTAGGTCTCTCAAGTATTTAGCAGAAACCCAAATAGTAGCAATATCCATTCTACCAATCCCAGGGCAAGCAGTGGCTTCCGCATGTCTGTCTCAATAGCAGACTATGGACTTTTCCTCCAGGAACTTGCCAAACCTTTTTAAACTCAGATAGCTAACCGCTGTTACTACATCCTCCGGCAAAGAGTTTCAGAGCTTAACTATTCGTTGAGTGAGAAAATATTTCCTCCTATTTGTTTTAAAAGTGTTTCCATGTAATTTCATTGAGTGTCCCCTAGTCTTTGTTCCTATTGAATGAGTAAAAAATCGATTCACTTCTACTAGTTCTACACCACTCAGGATTTTCTAGACATAAATCATATCTCCTCTCAGCCATCTCTTTTCCAAGCTGAAGGAGCTCTAACCTCTTTAACCTTTACTCATATGAGATGAGTTCTATACTTTATCATTTTGGTCGCTCTTCTTTGAAACTTTTCTAATTCCTTTATATCTCTTTTGAGATACAGCAACCAGAACTGAACGCAATACTCAAGGCAATACAGCGTCTTATTTACTATCCCTTTCCTAATAGTTCCTAGCATCCTGTTTGCTTTTTTAGCCACCGCCGCCACACACTGGATAGATGATTTCAGCATATTGTCTGCAACAACACCTAGATCTTTTTCTTCGGTGCTGACCTCTACTAGTATCAGGTAACTGTGATTCAGATGATTCTTCCCAATGTGCATCGCTTTGTCCATATTAAATTTCCTGTGCCTTTTGGATGCCCAGTCTTCCAATTTCCCAAAATCTTCCTGCAATTTTTCACTGTCTGTATGTGTTTTAACAACCTTGAATAGTTTTGTGTCATCTACAGGTTTAATGACCTCATTCGTCCCGATTCCAGATCATTTATAAATATGTTAAATAGCACCAGTCCTAGTACAGATCCCCCTGTGGCACTCCACTATTCACCCTCCTTAATTGTGAGAAGTGACCATTTAACCCTACCCTCCGTTGTCTGTCCAATAGCCAATTCCTAATCCATAACAGAACATTGCCTCCTATCCCGTGACTTTTTCATTTTCTTAGGAGTCTTTTATGAGGAACTTTGTGAAAAGCTTTCTGAAAATCTAGATGCACTACATCAACCAACGTCCAAGGATTTGAAAAATTGCCATCCTTCAAAAAAACATACTGTCGTTTGTTTAGAAATGATTTAAATCAGATAAATACCGAGTCCACCAATCCACAGCTTGACAGTAAAGTTAATAGTATTTTGTGATTAACAGTGTCAAAGAAATGTCAAACTGTAACAGCACCATTTCACCACCGTGACACAGAACCTGCTTAATTTTAGAGGTCAAAGATAACAGCAAAGTTTCGGTGCTGTGGAACAGTCGGAATCCATAGAGTAGATTAGATCTTTCAATATATTCAGATAACTAGCAACCCACAACAAATTCCACAAGTTTAGTTAGGAATGGAATATTTGCGATAGGCCTATAATTGGAAGCTTGAGATGTCGCCTTCTACTTGTTTAGGAATTGGCGTTAGTACAATATTCCTCATGTCACAAGTAAATCATCTTGAAGCCAATAAAACTAACCAGTTCAGTAATTCAGGAGAAGGGTCTTTTAACAAAAATGATAGCATTTTATCTAAAGGTCAGCTAGAACAAGATAATCTGCTCACCAAAGAAAGCATAATAAATGTAGAGACTTTATCAAAAGTAACCAAATTTTATCAGCTGAAACAGAATCTGAATCTACTATAGAGTCAAAAAGTTAGAATTTAAACTGGAGACCCCCAGCAAAAGAATGATTAATATTGTTCACTGTAAATGCAAAATAGGAAGCTAATACCTCAACAGAAGGTTATATAGAATTTGATGAAAGAGGATGTGTAAGATTATAGTGCAGTAAACTAAACAGTTTTCTAAAGTTAGGCCTTTCCAGCCCTACCAATGTCGAATAGTAAGTTCTTCTGCCTTTATTTATCTCATGCTCCAGCTTGTTCCAGCTGGAGCATGACACCCAGCTCTACCTCTCCACTCCCGACATCACAGTCGAAACCCAGGCCAAAGTTTCGGCCTGCCTCTCAGATATCGCCGCCTGGATGTCCAACCGGCATCTGAAACTGAACATGGCAAAGACTGAGCTCCTTGTCTTTCCACCCAAACCCTCCTCTCCTCTTCCCCCGCTCTCCGTCTCTGTTGACAATGCCCTCATCCTCCCCGTCTCTTCAGCCCGCAATCTCGGAGTCATTTTCGACTCCTCCCTCTCCTTCTCTGCCCATATCCAGCAGATAGCTAAGACCTGTCACTTCTTCCTCTATAATATTAGCAAAATTCGCCCATTCCTCTCTGAACAGACCACCCGAACCCTCGTCCACTCACTCGTTACCTCTCTTCTTGACTATTGCAACATTCTCCTCGCTGGTCTCCCGCTTAGCCACCTATCCCCCCTTCAATCTGTCCAAAATTCCGCCGCACGTCTTATCTACCGCGTGAACCGATACTCTCATATCACCCCTCTCTTCAAGTCGCTTCACTGGCTCCCGATCCGCTACCGTATACAGTTCAAGCTTCTCTTATTGACCTTCGAATTTACTCAATCTGCAGCCCCCCATTACCTCTCTACCCTCCTATTCCCCTATGTTCCCACCCGTAACCTCCGCTCTCAGGGCAAATCATTCCTATCTGTACCCTTCTCCGCTACCGCTAACTCCAGACTCCGCCCGTTCTGCCTCGCATCACCTTATGCCTGGAACAGACTTCCCGAGCCCATACGCCATGCGCCCTCCCTGCCTATTTTCAAGTCCTTACTCAAAGCCCATCTCTTCTCCCTTGCTTTTGGCGCCTAACCACCTTCCCCATTCATGATACCTACACTGACTACATAGTTTGTGGCCATTAAATTGTAAGCTCTCTTGAGCAGGGACTGTCCTTCCCCTTGTTAAACTTGTACAGCGCTGCGTAACCCTAGTAGCGCTATAGAAATGCTAAGTAGTAGTAGTAGTAGTCATGCTTATATTGTTTCAACTGTTGATTCCAATTTATTTATTTGTTACATTTGTAGCCCACATTTTCCCACCTATTTGCAGGCTCAATGTGGCTTACATAGTACCGTAAAGGCATGCACCAAGTCCGGTAAAGAAACAAATACAAGGTGATATTGTGATTCGGTAAGGTACCTGTGTTTCCAATACAGAGGGGTTCGAGGAGCGGGAAGGTTATAATAGTGTCCATTATGAGCTTTGATTTTGCTGTGTTGCAGAGTGTGGGCATTTATGTTGATCTCAGTGGGTTCATCCTTAGATTTTCTCTAACTACGTTCTAACTTACAACAATGTCTTTTTAGCTCCAAAGGTTCAAGAGTAAACCATGGAAACTTGGCCTTTGTCTTGACCCATACAAAATGTTCAGGGGCCACAATATCTTGGATTTTCAGAGTGGAAAACTTCCAATTTGTAAATAAAATTTCTGGTCGGTTCCAGTTGTGTCTAAAAGAGAACTAACCAAAGACCAGTAAGATACTTTATCAATTTTCCCTCTCCCAACCCGAGTATTTTGAAAATAATTAGAGTTTGGTTGAGAGGTTGAAAAATTCAGAGTAAAAGTACAACAGTAATAGTCAGACTATAACACTGGCTCCCATTCAATGAAGATCAACAAAGAATCATCATTAGCAGACACTAAATCTAACATATGACCTTTCTCATGGGTGGAAGTTATGATGCGATTATCAAATTGCAGATCATTTAGATAAGTTAAGAAATCTCTTACAAGAACTATCACTAACATTGTCAAAGTGCAAATTAAAATCCCCAACTTTGAAAGTCTAGTATTCGCATCAACAATCTGCTCATATAACATATGAAATATTGAGGACCGATCCCCAGGTGCTCTTTAAGCTAATAGAAAACATAGTGAGTTAGCAGCATTAGAGGCAGACATTTGACAGAGCATTGTCTCTAAACCTAACGACATATAAGTATAAACTACAGATGCAGACAAAAATCCTTATAATCCTGGGGTATCCTCATTTGACCTGATGACTCTGCTTCAGTCGCAGCCCTGTGCCATGGCGGTTATATATTTTCACATACTCCTCGCCCTGCTGGCCGTGGGGGCGGTGTTGGGCTACTTCTCTCTCCCTCCTCCAGATTTCAACCCCTTCTTCCACCTCAATCTCACTGTTTTTCCTCCTTTGAAGTCCACTCTATCCGCCGTTTCCTCTGCCTCTTCGAATAGCGGTCATTTATCGTCCCCCTGATAAGTCCCTTTCATCCTTTCTCAGTGACTTTGACGCCTGGCTTGCCTTCTTCCATGATCCTTCCTCCCCCTCTCTCATCCTTGGAGGATGTAATGGGTCAGTTCAGCAAGCTGAAGAGTAGTAAATCACCGGGACCTGATGGTATTCATCCCAGAGTATTAATAGAACTAAAAAATGAACTTGCGGAGCTACTGTTAGAAATATGCAATCTGTCCCTAAAATCGAGTGTAGTACCGGAAGACTGGAGGGTAGCCAATGTTACTCCGATTTTTAAGAAGGGTTCCAGAGGAGATCCGGGAAATTATAGACCGATGAGTCTGACGTCGGTGCCGGGCAAGATGGTGGAGGCTATTATCAAGAATAAAATTGCAGAGCATATACAAAAACATGGACTGATGAGACAAAGTCAGCACGGATTTAGTGAAGGGAAGTCTTGCCTCACCAATCTAATGCATTTTTTTGAGGGGGTAAGCAAACATGTGGACAATGGGGAGCCGGTTGATATTGTATATCTGGATTTTCAGAAGGCGTTTGACAAAGTGCCGCACGAAAGACTCCTGAAGAAATTGCAGAGTCATGGAATCGGAGGTAGGGTATTATTATGGATTAAGAACTGGTTGAAAGATAGGAAGCAGAGAGTAGGATTGCGTGGCCAGTATTCTCAGTGGAGGAGGGTAGTTAGTGGGGTCCCGCAGGGGTCTGTGCTGGGTCCGTTGCTTTTTAATGTATTTATAAATGACCTAGAGATGGGAATAACTAGTGAGGTAATTAAATTCGCCGATGACACAAAATTATTCAGGGTCGTCAAGTCGCAGGAGGAATGTGAACGATTACAGGAGGACCTTGCGAGACTGGGAGAATGGGCGTGCAAGTGGCAGATGAAGTTCAATGTTGACAAGTGCAAAGTGATGCATGTGGGTAAGAGGAACCCGAATTATAGCTACGTCTTGCAAGGTTCCGCGTTAGGAGTTACGGATCAAGAAAGGGATCTGGGTGTCGTCGTCGATGATACGCTGAAACCTTCTGCTCAGTGTGCTGCTGCGGCTAGGAAAGCGAATAGAATGTTGGGTGTTATTAGGAAGGGTATGGAGTCCAGGTGTGCGGATGTTATAATTGTTGGATTATTTGTAGTAAATAATTAGCAGATTTTAGTACACACAGCTTCAGCTTTAGAAATGTTAATTTCTTTCTTCATCTCTCTCTCATTCACCCCTGAATAATTCACTGCTGAGTCACTTTAAAGTTGAAGTAACAAAACATCTGTTTACTCACAGTTTGTAGTTAGATTATAATCAGACAGGCTTATATATACATATTACTATACATTTGTATTATCAGCTCTTTCCATGTGCTTAGATGGTAATGGATGCTCACACCACCATAGATCCTCTCAGGTTAGGAGAGATCATGAGCTCCATGTGCTCCATGTGCTGCATCTGCTGCATCTAACCCCCACAGGAAGTTGCATAGCTGTGTGACCTCTCTAAGTAATTCACATCAGAGGTCACAGAGTAATCACAGAGAAATAATAGGTGACAGGCAATGCATGTAAAATACAATTACATTCCAACAAACCCCTTCTCATGCATAACTGTCATGCAATTATTTATTCATACAAAGTCCAAGCTTTATACGCAGATTCACAAAATGTTCTCTGGGTAATGGTTTGGTCATGATGTCAGCTGTCATCTCACTGGTGTGACAATAGTGTAGACTGATGACCCCTTCTTTCGCCAACTCTCGCACGTTGTGGTATTTCGTTGCGATGTGCTTGGTGCGTGACTGAACCTTGTCATTCTGTGACAGTCGGATGCAGCTCTGATTATCTTCCATTATCTGGATTGGTCTCTTTTCAGCTATTCCAAAATCCAGCAAAAGTTTTTCAATCCACATCAGTTCTCTGCACGCTTCCGATACTGCCACATATTCAGCTTCTGTAGAAGACAGACTCACAATACTTTGTTTATGACTGGCCCATGAAATTTGTACATTTCCATACATAAACACATATCCACTTGTGGATTTATAATCAGAATGATCCCCTGCCCAATCTGAATCACAGTAACATATTAGTTTTGGATTACTATTGGCTGAAATCTTTAATTTACAATCAATGGTACCCTTTAAATACCTTACCATCCTTTTAACTGCAGTCCAATCTGATTTGGTAGGTGAGCTGACCCTTCTGCTCAAAATTCCTACTGCATTTGCTATATCAGCCCTGTATGTGGTAGCTAGATATAAAAGCTTACCTATGGCTGATCTATATTGGATGTTATCTGGTAAAGGTTCTCTTACTGTTTCATCCTTCAGAAAATCAGTGATCATGGGAGTGCTTACAACTTGGGCATCTTGCATACCTAAACTTTCAATAAGCTCATTTATTTTCTGCTTCTGGCTTAGAAGATAAGAACCATCATTTTGTTTCTCAATTTCTATACCAAGATAGTATGACACATTACCAAGTTCTTTTATCTCAACATTGTGGTTTAAACACTTTACAATGTCCTTGTACTCTTGCTCACTTTTGCTTGCAATGAGCAGATCATCAACAAAAGCTAAAATGTATGCATATTGTCCATTTGTGCACCTAGTGTACAAGCATTTATCTGCTTCACCTTGCTTAAATCCTAAATTTGTCAATATTTCATGCAATTTGTCATTCCAACATTTTGCACTTTGCTTTAATCCATAAAGACCTTTGTTTAATTTACACACTAGCTGTCTTTGTTTTGTATTTATGAAACCTGTTGGCTGTTCCATGTACAAGTCTTCAGTTATTTCTCCGTGAAGAAATGCTGTTTTCACATCAATGTGGTTGACTTGCATGCCTTTTGAGACTGCAATGCTCAGAAGTGTTCTGATTGTCGTGTGTTTCACTACAGGTGCAAACACTTCATCAAAATCTTCTCCATATTTTTGAAGATATCCCTTTGCGACTAATCTGGCTTTATACCTTTCCACTTTTCCTTGTGCATTCCTTTTTAACTTGAATACCCATTTGCATCCTATAGCTTTCTTGCCAGGAGGTAATTTTGTAAGAATCCAAGTATTATTTTTATCCAATGCATCAATTTCTTCTTGTGCAGCTTTACGCCATTCAGCAGCTTCTTCTGCTGGCATTTTCTCAATCTCATCCCATGTTAAGGGCTCTTGAGCTTCTGCTGACTTTGTTAGGTAAGACAGTCTTGGGGGTGGAACACCTTTGTTTTCCCTGGATGAGCGTCTGACAACAGGTTGGTCTGACCTTTCTGCATCCTCTAAATCTGAGAGTTCTTCTCCAATTGATTCCCCTTCTCCAACTGTACTGTCTTCTTCAATGATCCTTTCTGTGTCTGCTTCCTCTGCCTGTTCCTCGTTAGATACAGGTGAGTTGCTTTCAGACATCTGCCTTGGTATGGCATTTATATACACTGGCATGTCTATTATGGTTCTAGTTTCATATTCTGGATGATAAGGCTCATCTGGGATAATCCAGCCTTTATCAACCCTTTTGTTTTCATCAAAATATGTAACATGTCTTATGCCAACAATGCCAGTTTTCAGATTCAAAATTCTATATCCTTTGTGTCCTGGAGCATAGCCAACTAAAATGCCCCTTTCTGTTGTGGAATCCAGCTTATGCCTTCTTTGCTTTGGTACATGAGCATATGCTGTACTTCCAAATGTTCTTATGTGTGACAGGTTTGGCTTCCTACCATGCCATGTCTCATGTGGTGTGCGCTCAGCGCCTTTAGTTGGCATTCTGTTTTGTAGGTACACTGCTGTGAGAATGGCTTCCCCCCATAGTCTTTTAGGGAGATTGCTATCTGACAGCATACATCTGGTCATTTCCACAAGTGACCTAAATTTTCTCTCTGCAACAGAATTTTGCTCTGGTGTATAAGCTACTGTTGTGATATGTTGAATGCCTTCTTGTTCTAGAAATGTGCGCATGCTTTGCGAAGTGAACTCACCACCATTGTCGGTCTGAAGAACCTTTGGTTTTCTTTCAAATTTATTGCTCACCATGGCTACGTATTTCTTCAGCATGTCTGTGACTTGACTTTTCTCTTTCAGCAAATAGGCCACACAATATCTAGAGAAATCATCCAAGAATATTAGCACAAATCTGTTATTTCCCAATGATGGGATATTAAACGGTCCACATAAGTCACTGTGTATTAAGTCCAGTACTTTATTACTCCTATTTCCTGTGTATGCAGGAAATGAGGGTCTCACACCTTTTTGAGTAACACAGTCTATGCATTTCTCAATTTTACCAGCATCTGCACTTATCTGAATGCCGGTGGCCAGTTGCTTACTGTAAAGATCCTGGATCACCTTAGAATCACGATGTCCCAGGCGGCGATGCCAGATTTCCAGACTACATTTACCATCATTCTTCCTTACTTGCGCCATATGTGAGGCTTCACCTGAAATGCTCAGTTTATAAACATCATTATGCATAAAAGCTTCAGCATACACTTCATCATTTTTAGAGATTGTGCACTTACTGTTTTCAAAATGAATCGCAAATCCCTTCTTATCTAATGTAGATACACTAAGCATATTGCAAACTGCTTGGGGAATATACAAGACATCACTTACAGGAATTTCTTTAACTTCATTAGACACTTTGCATTTTAAGAATCCAATACCTTTTGCTTGGATCTTAGCAGTCCCTGCGTTTGCAGTTTTAAGAATACCTTCCTCTGGACACATTTCCTGAAAGAAATCCTTACAATTGGTTAAATGGCATGTGCTCCCCGAATCCAAAATCCAAGTACTTTCATTTGAATTATTATTTACCATAGTCAAAGATTTTTCTGTCATTAGAAAGCCCTTGTGTTTATCTTTGTCCTTCATACATTTCCTGGTTTGAAAATTCTTTAGTTCCATTGGCTTAGGTGAGCTAGAGGGAGTGTTTTGTGTTTCCTTACACCATTTAGATACATGTCCCTCCTTTCCACATGAGTAGCAAATCAGCTTGCCCTTGGGTGGAGTTTTCCCATAGCTCCGCCTTCCTCTGTTCTTTGCCAAGAAATTTGTTTCATTTCTCTCTGACTTGCTTTGAGAACACATCTCCTCAGAATCATTTATTATGCATTCCTGCCTTAGTTTTGATGTTGCCTGTTCAAAAGATTGCCCTTCAATGGCCTCATTTACAGACCTAAAAACATCAAACTTCTTTGATAGTGAGGTAAAAAGAAATGCTCTTTTCAATGCATCACACATGGGAATTCCAGAAAGTTCTAGCTTTTGAAATGAAGACATAAGATGCATAATGTGATCATTACATTTACTTTTATCCCTTAATTTGGTTTCATTCAACTCTGCTAACCAAATTGGTTGCTGCTTTGCATATGTAGTTGCATACATAGTTCTCAGTTTATATAAAATGTCCTTTGGTGTATCTTTTCCCTCCACTAATATGGCTTGTTTCTCTGAGAGAGCTTCCAAAAGCATGCACTTCACATAATAGTTTGCATTGTCCCATTCAGCCATATTTTCAGCTGTTCTGTCTTGGTCTAAGCATATATTCAATCTTTTTGCTCGAAGGAGACATATGAATCTTAGTTCCCACTGCCGATAATTAAACTCAGTTAATTTAGGCACCTTGAGAGAATAGAACAATGGTGAATTTCTTCCCTCAGCCATTTTCTTAGCCTTCTGTCTGCTGTGTGGGGGGAGAGAGAGACAGACTGAATCTTTCCTTTAAAACTTAAGAGAAAAATGTGGCCTTTTTTTCTGCCTGGTAATATTTCTCTTCTTTTTCAATTCCTGGACCCTGGGCCCATAACCCTTTTGTTGGATTATTTGTAGTAAATAATTAGCAGATTTTAGTACACACAGCTTCAGCTTTAGAAATGTTAATTTCTTTCTTCATCTCTCTCTCATTCACCCCTGAATAATTCACTGCTGAGTCACTTTAAAGTTGAAGTAACAAAACATCTGTTTACTCACAGTTTGTAGTTAGATTATAATCAGACAGGCTTATATATACATATTACTATACATTTGTATTATCAGCTCTTTCCATGTGCTTAGATGGTAATGGATGCTCACACCACCATAGATCCTCTCAGGTTAGGAGAGATCATGAGCTCCATGTGCTCCATGTGCTGCATCTGCTGCATCTAACCCCCACAGGAAGTTGCATAGCTGTGTGACCTCTCTAAGTAATTCACATCAGAGGTCACAGAGTAATCACAGAGAAATAATAGGTGACAGGCAATGCATGTAAAATACAATTACATTCCAACAATAATGCCGTTGTATCGCTCCATGGTGCGACCACACCTGGAGTATTGTGTTCAGTACTGGTCTCCGTATCTCAAAAAAGATATAGTAGAATTGGAAAAGGTACAGCGAAGGGCGACGAAAATGATAGTGGGGATGGGACGACTTTCCTATGAAGAGAGGCTGAGAAGGCTAGGGCTTTTCAGCTTGGAGAAGAGACGGCTGAGGGGAGATATGATAGAAGTGTATAAAATAATGAGTGGAATGGATCGGGTGGATGTGAAGCGACTGTTCACGCTATCCATAAATACTAGGACTAGAGGGCATGAGTTGAAGCTACAGTGTGGTAAATTTAAAACGAATCGGAGAAAATTTTTCTTCACCCAACGTGTAATTAGACTCTGGAATTCGTTGCCGGAGAACGTGGTACGGGCGGTTAGCTTGACGGAGTTTAAAAAGGGGTTAGATAGATTCCTAAAGGACAAGTCCATAGACCGCTATTAAATGGACTTGGAAAAATTCCGCATTTTTAGGTATAACTTGTCTGGAATGTTTTTACGTTTGGGGAGCGTGCCAGGTGCCCTTGACCTAGATTGGCCACTGTCGGTGACAGGATGCTGGGCTAGATGGACCTTTGGTCTTTCCCAGTATGGCACTACTTATGTACTTATGTAATATTCCTGCTAATGATCCTTCCAACTCTTATATTTCCAAGTTACTCGCTTTAACGTCCTCCTTTAATCTCAAACTATGCTCCACCTCCCCCACTCATCAAAATGGTCACTGTCTTGATCTCATCTTCTCCTCCAACTGTTCACCTTCTAGTTTCCTTGCCTCTGATCATCCCTCCTCTGATCACCATCTTATAACTTTCACACTTAAATCTCCTCCCTCCCAGTCCCGTCCTATCCTATCTAATTTATCTAGGAATCTTCACGATATTGACCCTTCATCTCTATCCTCCCATGTTTCAAACCTCCTCTCTACTGTGGCACCATCCACGTCTGTCAACGAGGCTGTTTCTTCTTACAACAATACTCTATCCTCTGCCTTAGACACTCTTGCACCTTTGATGACCCGCCCTGTAAGGCGTACAAAACCCCAACCTTGGCTGACTTCTAATATCCGCTACCTACGTTCCTGTACCCGCTCCGCCGAACGCCTCTGGCGGAAATCTCGGGCCCTTGCTGATTTCTTACACTTTAAGTTCATGCTGACCTCCTTCCAATCTGCTCTTTTACGTGCCAAACAGGATTATTATATCCAACTGACCAACTCTCTTGGCTCTAATCCTCGACTTCTCTTCACCACATTGAACTCTCTCCTCAAGGTGCCCCCTCCCCCAACTCCCCCTTCATTATCTCCTCAGACCCTTGCTGAATTCTTTCACAACAAGGTTCAAAAGATAAACCTTGCTTTCTCTACCTCACCAGCTCTCCCTCCACTAGTCCGTTCCCCTCTCTCTCCTTCCCCTCATTCCCTTTCCTCCTTTCCTGAAGTTACTATTGAGGAAACTACACTTCTCCTTTCTTCCTCAAAATGTACCACCTGTTCCTCTGATCCCATTCCCACCCATCTTCTTAATGCCATCTCTCCTACTCTTATTCCTTTTATCTGTCACATTCTCAACCTCTCACTTTCCACTGCGACTGTCCCTGCTGACTTTAAACATGCTGTGGTAACACCTCTCCTTAAGAAGCCTTCACTTGACCCTACTTGTCCCTCTAATTACCGACCCATCTCCCTCCTTCCTTTTCTCTCCAAATTACTTGAGCGTGCTGTTCACCGCCGCTGCCTTGATTTTCTCTCCTTACATGCTATTCTTGACCCATTACAATCTGGTTTTCGCCCTCTCCACTCAACCGAAACTGCGCTTACTAAAGTCTCCAATGACCTATTACTGGCTAAATCCAGAGGTCAATATTCCATCCTCATTCTTCTTGATCTTTCCGCTGCTTTTGACACTGTCGATCACAACATACTTCTCGATACCCTGTCCTCACTTGGATTCCAGGGCTCTGTCCTTTCCTGGTTCTCTTCCTACCTCTCCCTCCGCACCTTTAGTGTTCACTCTGGTGGATCCTCTTCTACTTCTATCCCTCTGCCTGTCGGCGTACCTCAGGGTTCTGTTCTTGGTCCCCTCCTCTTTTCTATCTACACTTCTTCCCTTGGTTCATTAATCTCATCCCATGGCTTTTCCTACCATCTCTATGCTGATGATTCCCAAATCTACCTTTCTACCCCTGATATCTCACCTTGCATCCAAACCAAAGTTTCAGCGTGCTTGTCTGACATTGCTGCCTGGATGTCTCAACGCCACCTGAAATTAAATATGACCAAAACCGAGCTTCTCATTTTCCCCCCCAAACCCACCTCCCCGCTCCCCCCGTTTTCTATTTCTGTTGATGGCTCTCTCATTCTCCCTGTCTCCTCAGCTCGAAACCTTGGGGTCATCTTTGACTCTTCTCTTTCCTTCTCTGCTCATATCCAGCAGACCGCCAAGACCTGTCGTTTCTTTCTTTACAACATCCGTAAAATCCGCCCCTTTCTTTCCGAGCACTCTACCAAAACCCTCATCCACACCCTTGTCACCTCTCGTCTAGACTACTGCAATCTGCTTCTTGCTGGCCTCCCACTTAGTCACCTCTCCCCTCTCCAGTCGGTTCAAAACTCTGCTGCCCGTCTCATCTTCCACCAGGGTCGCTTTACTCATACTACCCCTCTCCTCAAGACCCTTCACTGGCTCCCTATCCGTTTTCGCATCCTGTTCAAACTTCTTCTACTAACCTATAAATGTACTCACTCTGCTGCTCCCCAGTATCTCTCCACACTTGTCCTTCCCTACACCCCTTCCCGTGCACTCCGCTCCATGGATAAATCCTTCTTATCTGTTCCCTTCTCCACTACTGCCAACTCCAGACTTCGCGCCTTCTGTCTCGCTGCACCCTACGCCTGGAATAAACTTCCTGAGCCCCTACGTCTTGCCCCATCCTTGGCCACCTTTAAATCTAGACTGAAAGCCCACCTCTTTAACATTGCTTTTGACTCGTAACCACTTGTAACCACTCGCCTCCACCTACCCTCCTCTCTTCCTTCCCGTTCACATTAATTGATTTGATTTGCTTACTTTATTTATTTTTTGTCTATTAGATTGTAAGCTCTTTGAGCAGGGACTGTCTTTCTTCTATGTTTGTGCAGCGCTGCGTATGCCTTGTAGCGCTATAGAAATGCTAAATAGTAGTAGTAGTATTTGCTATCAACCGACTGGCGAACGCCTTTACAGTATTATGTAAGCCACATTGAGCCTGCAAATAGGTGGGGAAATGTGGGGTACAAATGTAACAAATAAATAACAGCCAACCCCCCACTCCCCCTGCCAACTTTAACTTCTGAGATGAATAAGCTATAGAATACCCCGGGGGATACAAGTGTTTAATTATAGGAGCAGAAAAGTCAGCTAACCCATTTTCAACAATAAAAGCTAAACCTAGATCAGAGTCCCCTATAAAATCTTTCAATGACTCAGGTTTGTTATTTACTTACCTAGAACTGAAATAGCAGGATGGAATAGATAGTACAGAATCAAAATCAGGCAAAGAATTTTGACATCATGATGGAATCGGTTTTAAGTTATAGTTTTGACAACCTAACAGTTTTTTCCGAGATGAAGGTCTGTTTCCACAAATCACTTCTATATGATGTGACATCACCAAGGAAGAGTCAATTAAAGTTCTGGTAGTCCTAACTGATTTCATTCGTCTACTATAATTCAATGCATACATATCCTTTGGAACTGGAAAATGAGTAGCGTCTCGGTGTCTGTGATATTTAAGCTAGACATGACCAAAAGTCAAGCCATTGTATCCACTAGACAATTAAAACAACAGCAACCAGTTACGTTAAAAAAAAATTAAAAACTGTTAAAAAAATCAATAAAGAAAAAAGCTAGTATATAACACCCTACCGTCACCGCTCATGTTGCCGTGCAAAGGATCACACTAATGTGCTCTCCTTCGTCTTGTGCCTTAGTTGGTGAGCCACTGGTGGCATGCTGCTAGACGCCGCCTCAAAAGGAGAACGGCGTCTGATGTCTCAAAGTGGGCGGAGTGTGGTCCCAAGCCCAGAAAACACAGTGCAGATGACAGCAGCACTGTAAGAACTACAGCTAAGCAGCAGGTCTGAGAAAGCAGCTCTCAGGGATATGATAAATAACAACAGCTGCAATTTATAATAGTGTCAAATCGCTAAGAAATGTGTATTGATTGGGGACACATATAGATGCAATCATTCACATAAAAAAAACAAAATGATGAACACAATAATTGCATACCATAAGCATATAGTACATGTTGCTAATAAAAATGCAGTTAATCTAAACATGGATGAACAAGAATGCTGCTTCCTAACAGATAAAAAACACAACATATCTATGTACAAAAATATATTTGGAAAGAAAACTTTAAAGTCCATAATTATGTAAAATACAAAACACTGCATTTTATCTGTTACTACAGGAAGCATTGTGCTGTGTATCTGTGTATGTCTTTTTTTTGTTGTTGTTACATTTGTACCCTGCGCTTTCCCACTCATGGCAGACTCAATGCGGCTTACATGGGGCAATGGAGGGTTAAGTGACTTGCCCAGAGTCACAAGGAGCTGCCTATGCCTGAAGTGGGAATCCAACTCAGTTCCTCAGTTCCCCAGGACCAAAGTCCACCACCCTAACCACTCGGCCACTCCTCCACTGTTGCTACTATTGGAGATTCTACATGGAATGTTGCTATTCGACTAGCAACATTCCATGTAGAAGTCGGCCCTCGCAGATCACCAATGTGGCCACGCAGGCTTCTGCTTCTGTGAGTCTGACGTCCTGCACGTACATGTGCATGTACATGCAGGACGTCAGACTCTCCAATAGTATCTATTTTATTTTTGTTACATTTGTACCCTGCGCTTTCCCACTCATGGCAGGCTCAATGCGGCTTACATGGGGCAATAGAGGGTTAAGTGACTTGCCCAGAGTCACAAGGAGCTGCCTGTGCCTGAAGTGGAAATTGAACTCAGTTCCTCAGTACCCCAGGACCAAAGTCCACCACCCTAACCACTAGGCCACTCCTCCACCAACCCTTTCTAGGTCATTATATTTTTATTCTTATATGTGTATGTTTTCTTATGAAATTTGCTTCCTCTGATCCTGGCCTCCGCCTTTCTGTTCCATCTGAGGCCCACCTCACTGTTGCTTTTGGTTTGGGAATCACCTTCTGTTGGATATTTTTCTTTGCTGGGTTTGTACCCTCTGATGCCTGCTTTCAGTAAATAGATTCTGTGTATTCAACAGACAATGGATTCTGGGTGAGAATGTAGTAGAAAATATAGTTTGTCATATGCTGATAAAACTGAAGCAGCTTTGCTGTATTTTGTTTTCTTCTTCTTTTGTGTCCTCAGTATGAGAAGGCCGTGCTGCGAGGTTATGTGGAGTGTTGCTCTAATCTCACTTGGTGCACCAACCCTCAGGGCTGTGATCAGATCCTATATAAGGAGGGCCTGGGCAGTGCTGAGGCCTGCTCTAAGTGCTGCTGGCTATCCTGCTTCAGCTGCAGTTTCCCTGAGGTCAGTCTCTGCTCCTGGACTGGTTTATTTATTTTAAAGCTGCATTCCCTGATTTAGTCTCTCAGCGGCAAACAACATGTACAATTTTACAAGATAACACACACACACACATTAAACAAGATAACTGCTGTGTTTTTTATATCTGAATGTTTTATAAGATATTGTGAGATACTTAGAAATGTACAAACAAGCAGATTATAAATATTAAATGAAATGGCAAAGATATGAGGAGCAGTGTGAAGGGGTGATGGGTCTTTTGCAAGAGCCTCTGAATATCTTATGTCAGGTGAAACCTTCCAAACGTCAGTCTAAACTGTGGTACAGGACGGAGTTAGGGTGAAAGTGGGGGTATAGCAATTCAATTATGTAAAAGAGCAGGGTCAGTCATTGACCCAACATCTAAGTGCAGTCCCACCACATACCCTCCTCTCCTGCAGAGAGCTAAATCCACATACCCTCCTCTCCTGCAGAGAGCTAAATCCACATAACCTCCTCTCCTGCTAGTGCTAAATCCACATACCCTCCTCTCCTGCGGAGAGCTAAATCCACATACCCTCCTCTCCTGCGGAGAGCTATCCTCATACCCTCCTCTCCTGCGGAGAGCTAAATCCACATACCCTTCTCTCCTGCGGAGAGCTAAATCCACTGCCATAGTGTCATCAGCAAATGAATCCAGAAACCAGTGGGTTGTGTCCGTCTACCAGCAGGTGGAGATGGAAGCTATACCAGCCAGCCAGCCAGCCACTAAGCTATTTAGTATAGCTCTATCTCCAGCAGGTGGTAGACGGTCCTGTCCCAGTTTCTGGATTCTCAGGGCCTTTGCAGTCTCCTGGGCTTGGTAGCCAGTTGAGACCAGGGGAGTGTGTGTGGTCTCTGACCCCCTTGGAAGCATACTGGCTTTCCTGCCTATCCCTGCTTCACCCTACAGATAGTTCCTTTCTCCCTGAGCCTTACAATTTCTCTCTGCTAACTTCCTCACACACACCCCAAAAAAAGGAACAGAGACTGAGTGGTTCAAGCAGTGCGATAAACCTACCTTTTTTTGAACGTGAGTTTCCCTCTACCGAGGTGGAGGCAGTTTTGATCAGGAGAGGCAGGAATCTGACTTTGGAGGGACTTTCTGTGGACTCAGCGATTTTTGAGTGCAGCTACTATTCAGTTTCCTCCATCCTCGCTGCGGCCGTGCCTGTTTCTATGATGGCTGAAAATGTTAAGCGCTGTTCCCGATGTGGGAAGCGCAGGTCGACGGCGGGCGTTTGTAGCACGGGCTGCTCCAACTCAGGCGGAGGAGATTCAGGGATGTTTTCTTCAGGAATGGCGGTTTCCAGCACCAGGATCGCCCATGCAGTTGCCATTTTGGAAATTCCCTCAGTTTCTTCCCCCGGTTCTCTGGCGTGCTTTAATGCTTCCACGACCCCAAAACTGCGAGATTCGGCCTGTTTGGGTGGCAAAGATTCTGCTAGGGGGGGTCGGTTGTTCCTTCTAGCGCTGCTGGGGGGGCTCACTCTGTGGTGAAGGTGAGTTTGGCTGATGCAGGAGCAGGGTTTTTGCCTGAGTTCATCCTGTTACTTCATCAGGCTTATTTGCTGTAACTCACCCTTCCGCCTCCGACTGGGGGTCTAGGGCAACTGGCTTTTTTCCTGGAGGGTACAGGTAGAAATCTCATGCCTTTTGTGCTGGATCAGACTAGCAAGCGCAGATGGCTGGATTCTGGGTCAGATGCGGGTTCAGTTGGGCTGCTTTCACTAGCCCCCTCTCTTCCTGGGTGTTCAGGAGCTTCCCTGAGGGCCGCAGGAACGGAGGATTTGGAAGAGGGGAGATCATCATGGAGGAGCCAGATGATACTTCGGCGTACGGATTTTTCACAGGGAGGAACTTTCCTCCCTCATTTCTTCTATCCTGGAAGTTTTACACATTGAGGACTCTGCAGCACAAGTAGCCTGCTACTGTGAACGTGTGCATGGCTAGCACAAGGAGACCATCCAAGGCCTTCCCGGTGCATGAGAATGTTAGGTATTATTAAGAAATGAATGGAAAACAAAAATGAGGACGTTATAATGCCATTGTATTACTCCATGGTGCGACCGCACCTCAAATATTGTGTTCAATTCTGGTCGCCGCACCTCAAAAAAGATGTAGTGGAATTAGAAAAGGTGCAGAGAAGGGTGATGAAAATGATAAATGGGATGGGACGACTTCACTATGAGGAAAGGCTAAAGTGACTGGGGCTCTTTAGCTTGGAGAAAAGACGGCTGAGGGGAGATATGATAGAGGTCTATAAAATAAACAGTGGAGTGGAATGGGTGGACATGAAGCTTCTGTTTACGCTTTACAAAAATACTAGGACTAGGGGGCGTGCGATGAAGCTACAAAGTAGTAAATTTAAAACAAATCAGAGAAAATCTTTCTTTACTTGGTGTGTAATTCAAGTCTGGAATTCGTTGCTAGAAAATGTGGTAAAGGCGGTTATCTTAGCAGAGTTTTAAAAAGGTTTGGACGGCTTTCTAAAGGAAAAGTCCATAGACCGTTATTAAATTGGACTTGTGGAAAATATTTCTGGGATAAGCAGCATTAAATGTTTTGTACTTTTTGGGGGGATCTTGCCAGGTATTTGTGACCTGGATTGGCCACTGTTGGAAACAGGATGCTGGACTTGATGGACCTTTGGTCTGCCCCAGTATGGCAATACTTATATACTTATGTACTTTTGAGGCCTTCCAGGAGATCATCATGGCGCAGTGGTTGGAGCCGAATGCAACTTTATGGGTGGCTAAGGCTATGTCTCATTTATATCCTGTGCAGAACAGTCAGGCGGAAGGATTTGAGCTTCCCTGCGTTGATTCCTTGGTAACGGCCGTCACCAAGAAAACTACCTGTGAAAGGGAGGGTTGCGTTAAAAGACTTGCAAGACAGACGGCTGGAAGCGACACTGAAGCGAGCCTTTGAGGTTTCGGCCTTGGTCCTTAAAGCTTCTGTGTGCAGTTCTTACGCAGCCCGGGCTTCCCTTGATTGGTTACAGCAGTCTGCAGATCAGGAACTGGAGACTTCCTGCCAGGTGGCGGTCGTTCCTAAGATGGAGGCAGCTCTAGTGCACCTGGTGGACGCATTATATGATTTGGTGAGAGCCTCAGCAAAACTGATGGTTTTGGCAGTCACCTCTCGTAGATTGCTATGGCTGCGACATTGGCCTGCAGACATGGCATCTAAGCAGCGTCTTACTAAGTTACTTTTTTGGGGTAAACTTCTTTTTGGAGAGGATTTGGAAAAGATTGTTAAGGATTTGGGGGACTCCAAATCATAGCGGCTTCCGGAGGACAAGCCCAAATCCTCGTCTCGCTCAGGAGCTTCGAGATCTCTGTTTCGAGAATCCAGACGTTATCGACTAGGTAGACATTCTTCAACTTTTCAGCGGCCTCGGTTTCAATAGCGGAATTCCTTTCATACTGACAAAAGAGGATCAGGGTCTGGAACAAGGCAGGGAACTGCCGCTCGTCCTTCCCAATGACGGGGCGCCAGCCCACTCTTTGGATTTAAAAATGGGGAGGGGGGGGGGTCAGTTGACTCTCTTTTACCAAGAGTGGACCAAGATTACATCGGATCAGTGGGTTCTCGAAGTCATCAAAGAAGGCTACAAAATAGAATTTGCCGCACAGGTTGGATATTCTTTCTTGGAGTCCCAGTGCACTACTTCTGCCAAGCGGGCTACAGTGCTAACCTCTTTACGAGACCTAATGGCCATTGGAGCCGTAGTGCCTATGCCGAAGCTCGAAGAACGCACATGTCGATATTCCATATTTTTCATGGTTCCGAAGAAAGGAGGATCATTCAGACCCGTTCTCAACCTCCAGAAGGTGAATCACTTCCTCAGGGTTTGCCATTTTTGCATGGAAACTCTCCAGGCGGTAATTGCGGCAGTGCAGCCTCAGGAGTTTCTGACTGCATTGGACCTCAGAGGCCTATCTTTATATTCCGATTTGGTCTCCACATCAGAGATTCTTGCGGTTTGCGGTGTTGTGGCGCAGTTCCGGGCGTTGCCTTTCGGACTGACCACAGATCCACGCACCTTTTCCAAGGTTATGGTAGTGGTAGCGGCCTCTCAAAGAGAGGAGGGAATTCGGGTTCATCCCTCTCTGGACGACTGGCTCATTCGAGCATCGTCGGAGTCGGAGAGCCGCCTGGCTATTCAGCAAGTGGTGGAAGTCCTTCAGTCCCTCGGTTGGATAATCAACTTCTCCAAGGGTCATCTTCTCCCTTCCCAGTCACTGGAATACCTGGGAGTGCAGTTCAATACAGGCAAGGTCTGGTTTTACTGCCGGAGGGCAGGAGGCTCAAATTGATGTCTCAGGTGAGATGTCTCTTGTGGATGCCATGTCCTCAGGTGTGGGACTATGTGCAAGTGCTGGGGTCGATGGCAGCCATGATCGAGGTTGTACTTTGGGCCAGAGCGCACATGCATCCATTACAGCTAGCCCTTTTGAGCCGTTGGTCTCCGGTGTCACAGGATTACTCTCGGCATCTCCCGTGGTTGCCAAGGGCTCAAACCAGTATGATTTGGTGGCTCCTGCCCGCCCACTTGAAACGGGGGATGCTTAGTGGGCGGTAGTTGTGACAGATGCTAGCCTCTTTGGATGGGAGGCTCACTGTCTCTCGCGGTATGCGCAGGGATGTTGGTCGACGGAGGTAGCAGCCTGGCCCATCAATCGGTTGGAGTTGACAGAGATTATGAACACCCTTCAAGGGTCTGTAGTCCGAGTATTTTCGGACAACACGATGGCGGTGGCATACGTCAGTTGGCAGGGCAGGACTCGGAGTCAGGCTTTACAGTCTGAAGTGAGCAAGATTCTCACTTGGGGGGAGAAACATCTTCAGCTTCTGTCGGCGGTTTACATCACAGGTCAGGACAATATTCAAGCGGACTTTCTCAGTCGGCATCTTCTAGATGCGGCGGAGTGGGAGTTGTCAGACAGCGCGTTTCAACGGATTTGCTACTGTTGAGGCTTGCCAGAGATGGACATCATGGCGTCGCGTCAGAATGCCAAGGTGGCACAGTTCTTCAACAGGGCAGAGAGGTCGTCTTAGCAGGGCTCTTCTTCAGCCCTGGCCACAGGTGACTGTTATACGTATTTCCTCCATGGCCACTAATTGGCCAGGTTCTACACAGGAATTATCAGACACCAGGGGTTGGTGATCCTGGTGGCCCTGAATTGGCCTCAACTGCCTGGGTATGTAGATCTGACCCGATTGTTAGTGGGATCGCCACTTTGCCTTCCTTTGGCGCCAGACCTCCTCATTCAGGGTCCAGTTCACATGGAAGATCCCTCCCAGTTTGGTCTTACGGCTTGGCCTTTGAGAGTTTGAGATTGAGGAAATAGGGCTATTCAGATAATGTTATAGCTAACCTTGCTGCGGGCTCATAAACGATCCATGACTACAGCTTATGCTTGAGTGTGGTGCACCTGTATTGCATGGTGTGCCCTTCGGGGATGGGATCCCACTCAGGCTTCGGTTTCACAAATGCTGGATTTTTTGCAGGAGGGCCTCCAGACGGGTTTGGCTTATAAGTCCCGCAGAGTGCATCTTGCGGCTCTTTCCTGCTACTGAGGTCGCCTTTCAGGGTCTTCCTTTGCGGCCCACCTGGATGTTTCACGTTTTCATCTTAAGCCCCCCTGTTGACGTCCTTGTCCGAACTGGAATTTAAATTTGGTGCTCAGAGCACTGGAGCAGGAATCCTGTTCAGAAGGAAAGGATCCTCAGGAGCTTAACTGAGATTGGATAGCAGAGCCGGTAGTGGGAGGCGGGGCTGGAGGTTGGGAGGCGGGGATAGTGCGGGGCAGACTTATACGGTCTGTGCCAGAGCCAGTGGTGGGAGGCAGGACTGGAGGTTGGGAGGCAGGGATAGCGCTGGGCAGACTTATACGGTCTGTGCCAGAGCCAGAGCCAGTGGTGGGAGGCAGGACTGGAGGTTGGGAGGCAGGGATAGCGCTGGGCAGACTTATACGGTCTGTGCCAGAGCCGGTGGTGAGAGGCGGGGATAGTGCTGGGCAGACTTATACTGTCTGTGCCCTGAAGAGCACAGGTACAAATCAAAGTAGGGTATACACAAAAGTAGCACACATGAGTTGTCTTGTTGGGCAGACTGGATGGACCGTGCAGGTCTTTTTCTGCCGTCATCTACTATGTTACTATGTATGTAAGGCATCAGAGAAGGATTTGACGCTTGACTGTGTTTTTGGTTGCCCTGGCGTCAGCTCGCAGAGTGTCGGAGCTTCAGGCGTTGTTGTGCCAGGACCCTTTTCTTCGGTTTTCAGAGGCCAGTGTTACGCTGCGGACTGTTCCTTCATTTCCTTCCTAAAGTGTTGTCAGCGTTTCATCTCACTCGGGATATCTTTCTTCCAGCCTTTAGGCAGGAGGATTATCCAGCCCACTTTGATTCTCTCAGGGTTCTCGATGTTCGAAGGGTCCTGATAACATTATTTACAGGTGACCAACAACTTTAGACGCGTCGACTTTCTTTTTGTTTTGCTGGCGGGTCCTCGTCGTGGAGAGACTGCATCAAAACCATCTATTGCACAGTGGCTCAGGGAAGCTATTGCTTCGGCTTATATTCTGGCGGGTCGGTCTTCTCCGGCTGGACTCCATGCTCACTCAACTTGAGCTCAGGCTACTTGGTGGACAGAAATGGGGATTCTGTCATTGGAAGAGATTTGTAGGGCAGCTACTTGGGCGTTTACATTCCTTTTCTAAACACTAGAATAGACGTTTCTGCTCATGCGGACGTGCAGTTTGGAGCAATGGTTTTGGCACGGGTGACGTCAGATTCTCACCCTACGTGGGGAGTGCTTTGGTACAACCCACTGGTTTCTGTATTCATCTGCTGATGACGCTATGGAATGTAAAATTATGCCTTACCTGATAATTTTCTTTCCTTTAGTCACAGCAGATGAATCCAGGATCCCACCCTGGTTTTTTGTTTCCACTGTGCTTGTCACAAAAACAAAGAAGAACTAGAGCAAAGGAGTTGCAAAGAGATTTATGAGCGCGCCAGACACTTGGTGTCTCTTGCAACTGACAGATATGGTTTTAGTTACCATGTTGAACGGTGGTTTCCGCTGCGAACCGCACTGTTGTGGTTCATTAGTTGTGAGAAAGTTGGCAATCTTTCTAGTTATAATGTTATATTTTCTGCAGCTTTGTGATGGGACATATACTAAAGCTTAGGGGCTAGCTGGCTGGTATAGCTCCTTTCAATTTAGTTTTCTATCTCCACCTGCTGGTAGACGGCCACAACCCACTGGTTTCTGGATTCATCTGCTGTGACTAATGGAAAGAAAATGATCAGGTGAGGCATAATTTTACCATAGCCCTCTCTCCTGCAGAGTCCTAAATTTCTTCAGAGATCTAAATCCACATACCCCCCCCCCCCCTCTCCTGTACAGAACTGACTCATATTAGCCTTCTCTCCTGTAATTAGCTGGCACGTGGTCCCTTTTTAACTTTCACTTGATTGCGATACATGTTACTTGTTAGTCTCACTCACACACACACAAGGATTGACTTAGACTGCACGTACTGCAGCGGGACATGTTTATCCACTCCTACCCTAGCTGAGATAATATTTAACCATCTCTCTGACCTCACGTGCAACTTTCTTCAAATCAATCACCTTACTTTCTAATTCTTCCTACTTTCTTACTCATCTATATGTTACAACTTTGCCTTACCCTTCACTACCAATTATAGTGTTCTAGTACATATTGTGTTGTCATTGCAAGTAGTATACCATATCAACCTATCAAAAGGAGTTTACTTGTAAAATCATATACAGAGATGGTATGCAGGTGTCCCTCTGGATTGATAAATACTGTTAACAAAATGAACCTCAAACCTCCTAGCAGGGAATCATACAAAGTTATTGCTAAACCCCTGCTTAAAATAGGAGTAGAGTACTATCATGGGTTCTATTTCAGAGAGTCAAGAGAGAAAAAAACCCCAACGTAAAAACTCATAGAACATGAGAAAACCGATGGGATAAAAAACTCAATCCCTCTCTCAAAAATTCTATATCAGTCTTACAAATGGACACCTATCATCTAACCATCCTGAAAAACTGACAAAAGCCAGTAAAGGACTGTCTGAAGAGAACCCTCAAAACAAGGATACACTCTGAGATATGCTAAGGTACTATTTGTTGTATAATAGAGCAAAACAGTGGTAAATATAAAACTTTTTTTTAACATTTTAACGTTTTAAACCATCTTGAAACTTTGCTTATACATACTGCAACAAGTAGAAACCCACTCAGGCTTAACCCCAGATATCACAAGTGTGGAATACTTAGCTTTAACCAGGTGTAACACCCACAGGCGAAAGACTATAACCAAAAATCCCACTCTAAGGGACTCCGGAGTCCTATATGGTTGCTGCAGCGGCGAAAAAACGCCAGCCCCTCGACAAAAGCGCCTTGTTTCGCCAACCTCGTGGCTGCCTCAGGAAGAGCGCTACAAAACCATCAAGATAAACCAAATTAACACTGAAAACTAAATCGTCAGCTGTATGGAACCTTAAAGATGGTGCATACAGCTGACGATTTAGTTTTCAACATACAGCTGACGATTTAGTTTTCAGTGTTAATTTGGTTTATCTTGATGGTTTTGTAGCGCTCTTCCTGAGGCAGCCACGAGGTTGGCGAAACAAGGCGCTTTTGTCGAGGGGCTGGCGTTTTTTCGCCGCTGCAGCAACCATATAGGACTCCGGAGTCCCTTAGAGTGGGATTTTTGGTTATAGTCTTTCGCCTGTGGGTGTTACACCTGGTTAAAGCTAAGTATTCCACACTTGTGATATCTGGGGTTAAGCCTGAGTGGGTTTCTACTTGTTGCAGTATGTATAAGCAAAGTTTCAAGATGGTTTAAAACGTTAAAATGTTAAAAAAAGTTTTATATTTACCACTGTTTTGCTCTATTATACAACAAATAGTACCTTAGCATATCTCAGAGTGTATCCTTGTTTTGAGGGTTCTCTTCAGACAGTCCTTTACTGGCTTTTGTCAGTTTTTCAGGATGGTTAGATGATAGGTGTCCATTTGTAAGATTGATATAGAATTTTTGAGAGAGGGATTGAGTTTTTTATCCCATCGGTTTTCTCATGTTCTATGAGTTTTTACGTTGGGGTTTTTTTCTCTCTTGACTCTCTGAAATAGAACCCATGATAGTACTCTACTCCTATTTTAAGCAGGGGTTTAGCAATAACTTTGTATGATTCCCTGCTAGGAGGTTTGAGGTTCATTTTGTTAACAGTATTTATCAATCCAGAGGGACACCTGCATACCATCTCTGTATATGATTTTACAAGTAAACTCCTTTTGATAGGTTGATATTTCATTTTCGAGTTTATTTTCTCCTATATAATTTAGAAGTAGTATACCATGCCATACTTTGTATTGTTGTTTGAATATTTTTACTGCTCTAATTGCCTATTGCTCATGTTTGATCTATTCTTACTGTACACTGCCTTGAATGAATTCCTTCAAAAAGGCGGTAAATAAATCCTAATAAATAATAAATTTGTCCTCACTTTTTCTCACAGGCTCATTATCCAGCTAGCTGCAGCCATATGTCCCAGTGGATGGATGATGGAGGATTTTATGAGGGAATGACAGTGGAAGCTCAAAGTAAACATTTGGCAAAACTAATCTCTAAACGCTGCCCAAGCTGTCAGGCTCAGATCGAGAAAAATGAGGGCTGTCTGCAGTGAGTATCTGTGTGTGTCTGCGCATCCTGAGAATAAAGTCTTCAGTGAGTATCTGTGTGTGCCTGCGCATCCTGAGAGGAACGTCTTCAGTGAGTATCTGTGTGTGCCTGCGCATCCTGAGAGGAACGTCTGCAATGAGTATCTTATGTGTGCCTGCGCATCCTGAGAGGAACGTCTGCAGTGAGTATCTGTTTGTGCCTGCGCGTCCTGAGAGGAACGTCTGCAGTAAGTATCTGTGTGTGCCTGCATGTCCTGAGAGGAACGTCTACAGTAAAGTACCTGTGTGTGATTGCGCATCCTGAGAGAGACATCTGCAGGGAGTATCTGTGTTTGTAAGTGTGTGTGATTAACTGCTAGCCCTATGATGGGCATTTGTAGTGAGTGTGATGTGACTGTGAAGCTGTTGAAGGATTGTGTTATGAATATGTGTGACAAAACAGTGGGTTTGTAAGCCTGTATAACTGTATTCATTATTTTTTGAAGTGTATTTCTCTAGTTTGGCCAGCAGGTAGTGCATGTTTGTTTAAAGCCATTACAGAGAACTGACTGTTCCTTCTTTAGTTCAGAGGTAACTTGCAGTGATATGGCCAGCAATTTTTAAAACTAGTTGTTCTGGGCTTTGATTGGCCCAGGAGCTCAAAATTCAGCTAGGATGTACTGACTTTTTTCTTCAGTCTTAGCCAGGGAGAAAAGAGAGAAAGATCTCTTTGCTGAGGCCCTGTGAACAGTTATATTTGATAATCTCTGAGCAGCTATATGTCCTGATCTCCCTGGGTACTATTTAGATAGTAAACAAATGTTTAATTAGTTTTATAATTGATCCATATTTCAGTTACCTGTTATTGTTTTGCTGATTGCACGTTTTCTGTTCATTGTTCTAATTTTTTCATGACAATAAACATTTTTAGTTTCTTGCCTCTGTGTCTGGACTGACTAAAAATCTTGGTGGTTTGTGTGGTGGGTCTGTGAGTGCTTCCTAGGAACTGTGGGACCACTGGGAGTGTGGCTTCAGTAACCTAGAAATCACTGGGGATAATTTGAGAGCGGGAGACTCTCGCAGAGCATTTGGGACCCAGTCGGTGGGAGGTGGGGTGCTATTGTAGAGCACAAGTGGCAGGTGCATGCAGACCTGAGCTGTGCTGGGGATAGACCCTCTGTGGCTGTGGGTTAGCCCCAGGCGGGTGGCTAGACGTTTTGTGACGGTATGTATTACTGTGGAGAAAAAGGGACCTCTGCCATGTGTGATTGTAAGAGTGGAACATGTGAGGGGCTTTTGCAGGGAAAATAAGATTGTGAGTATCGGATCCTATGAGGAGGGACTGCAGTGTATGGGGGTGGAGGGGGTTAGGGAACCTGTGAGGGGTGACTCCAGTGTGTAGTGTGTATGACTATGGAACCTGTAAGGAGTATAAAAGCAATGGCTGTATGCAGGGGTGTAGCCAAACCTCGGCCCGGGGGCACATTTTAACCTGCCTCCCCCAGCCAGCGCCCCCGCCGCAGCAAGGTACCTTTGCTGGTGGGGGTCCCCAACCCCTGCCAGCCAAAGCCTTCTTTAGCGCTGGTCTCCGGCACTTCTCGTTTACTGATCTGTGCTTTCTTGAGTCCTGACGTCCTGACCTGCACGTTCCTTTAAGTGAAACTGAGCATGCTCAGTTTCACTTAAAGGAATGTGCAGGTCAAGACGTCAGGACTCAAGAAAGCACAGATCAGCGAATGAGGTGCGCTGAAGAAGGCTTCGACTGGTAGAGGTTCGCCAGCAAAACCAGGGGCCCAGGCCTCCATGGCCCCATCTAGCTATGCCCCTGGCTGTATGTGACTGCTGAGCCTGTAAAGTGTGACTGCAGTAGGTGTATGTGATGGTAGTGCCTGTGAGGGGCAACTGCAGTGTCTGCAAAGTGTTACTGCAGTGGGTGTGTGTAACTGCAGAGCCTGTGAGGGTCGACTGCGGGGGGGGGGGGGGGGCTGTGTAATTGTGTAGCCTGTGAGGGGAGGGTTGCTGTGGGTGGGTGTGACTGCAGAGCCTGTGAGATGCAACTGCAGGGGTGGGGGGTGTTTTCTGCAGAGCCTGTGAAGGGTGACTTCAATGGGTGTATGTGACCCCATGGGCCTCTAAAGCATGACTGAAGCGGGTGTGTTGACGACAAAACTTGTGAGCGGCAACTGCAAGGAGAGGGCGTAATTGTGGAGCCTGTGAGGATAGATTGCTGTAGGTGGGTGTGATTGCAGAGCCTGTAAGGAGGGACTGCAATGAGGGATGTGACTGTGGAGACAGTGGGGGGGGGGGGGGGGGGGGGGGGGGAAGGGGTGTGATTGCAAAGCCTGTGAGGAGTGACCATTGTAGTGGGGGTTTGTGACTACGGAGCCTATGAGGGGCAATTGCAGTGGGGGTATGTGACTGCAGAACCTGTGAGGGGTGACTGCTGTGAATGTGGAGTCTGTGAGTGGCATTAGATATGTGTAGAGCCAGTGATGAGCATCTGTAGTGAAGCTGAATGTTTTCTCAGATTTCCTATTCTTAGTAATGTTTGTGGTGTCTCCAGCAATAATGGATTTCCTTCTCTTTTCCAGTCTCATTTATTTTTCAGTGTTCTGCCTTCGGTTGTAATGTGTTCTTGCCATCATGCCTTTGAAATCTGTATTTGTGAACTCTGTCACATGCCTTCTCTCTACAGTATGACCTGCACCAAGTGTAACCATGGGTTCTGCTGGCGTTGCCTTAAGCCTTGGAAGCCAACACACAAAGATTATTACAATTGTGCAGCCATGGTAAGTGTGGTTTTCATAGGATTTGTGACAGAGAGAGGGAACCAAGTACAGAAAAAGACCAAGCAAAAAAAAAAAAACAGCACAAAGGGCCTTTAAAAACAAAAGGGAACACAGTTCTTTCATTAAAAAATCCTTTAATAGTGAACTTTGATTGAAGAAAGACCCGACACGGGCCGTGTTTCGGTGTTACCGCACCTGTGTCAGGGGTCACACCAATGACAAAGGAGGCTTCAACAGACTAATTTCAAAAGGCTGATGCTTTCCAAACTTTTGTGTGATATGTACCTCCGAATGAAATACAGTGCAAAGCTCACACACAGCTGTATTTCATTCGGAGGTACATATCACACAAAACTTTGGAAAGCATCAGCCTTTTGAAATTAGTCTGTTGAAGCCTCCTTTGTCATTGGTGTGACCCCTGGCGCAGGTGCGGTAGCACCGAAACACGGCCCGTGTCGGGTCTTTCTTCAATCAAAGTTCACTATTAAAGGATTTTTTAATGAAAGAACTGTGTTCCCTTTTGTTGTCATAGGATTTGACCATGTCTGTGAAGAAGAACCATGGAGCATGCCTCTGTGAGAGTAAATCAACAGAGCTAGAGTTCAGTGCAGGTACAAAAACTATTTGTGATGGTGGGAGGGGATCATTGCTGTCACTACCTGAGTCACTTGGTATATCTTCTGTTGGCATCTGGATAAGGCTGTAAATGCATGGTATATCAGAGTGGTGTCCAGTAGTTCAAGATACAGGTAATATTCAACAAGCAAGCGGAATTGGATGCAGACTACAATTTTGCTTTCTCAGGGTGGTGTCTGGGTCAGGTGATCTGTAGGAATATATTAGAAAATGTCTGCGTTTGGTACCTCAGTGAGATTGTATGGGGGGATTAATATTAAGAAACTGCCTGAATGAAGTAGATAAGGAGCCTAGAATGGTGGTGGTGGGAGGGGGGTCTGATTTCACTGTCCATGAGAAGTTATAGATGGGAAAGTATGGGGGAGGTAATATGTGGGGAATGTTTCCTCTTGGTGCCCTGCTCAGGGCTGGTAGGTGGCAATAGCTTAATGCTCAGAAGTTAAAAGATAAGCCTGAACTCTGATATTTGATGATAAAACTATAAAATCTCAATTTTATAGAGTTGTATGTTCAAGGTGGTGCTATTTGAGAGGAAAGCTTTAAAGCAGCCATTCCCAACCCAGACCTCAGGTCACACCTAGTCCCATCAGGTTTTCATGATATCCACAATGAATATTCATGAGTTAGATTTCATGCAGTTGAAGCAGTGTATGCAGATCTATCTCGTGCCTATTTATTATGGATATCCTGAAAGCCTAATGAGACTTGGTGTGCCCTGGGTTGGGAATGGTTGCGTTAAGGAATATCTAGACACGACAGACTTGCAGGAGGTCCCACTAGAGAGCCAACAGCAGTTGAATACTCCAGTCTCCTCCCTGGAAGTAGAGTGGGTCATTCAAAACATACCATCAGATAAGACTGAATGTTTTTACACCCGGTTTGTGTGGGTACTGTGACTGCTTTTCAGTAGCATTTTCCAACAATACTTCTTTACTTCCCTCAGTGCACAGGGGGCAGGTATAATGGTAATACCTAGGTTGGGGAAGTATGCATCTTATAAGCCCATCTCAGTTTAAAATACATAGATATAAAAATCTTGGCCAAGATATTGGCATTTAGGCTATTACAGTACTCACCCATGCCGACTACTGCAACAGTATCTTCATCGGCTGCAAAGCGCAAATCATGAAAAAACTCCAAACTGCCCAAAACACAGCAGCCAGATTCATCTTTGGCAAACCACGATTTGAAAGTGCAACACCACTTCATGCAAAACTTCACTGGCTCCCTATCAAGGAACGCATAAACTTCAAAGCCCACACAATGATCCACAAGATCCTCCATGGCGAATCTCCAAGCTACATGAACAACTTGATCGATCTTCCAGTCAGGAGTGGGTCCAAATCTTCTCGTACTTACCTTAATCTCCATCTTCCCAATTGCAAAAACCTCAAATACAAAACCTACTATGCATCCAACTTTTCCATTATAGGCAGCCAACTCTGGAACGCAATAACTCGACACATCCGAACAACCAATGAACACCTACCCTTCCGAAAGCTGCTGAAAACTTACCTCTTCAGACAAGCTTACCCAAATAACCCAACTTAATTCTCGAACTTAACCACACTACCCATACTCCAATCCTCTCCCCCACATCTCTCCCAACTGTCCTACTCCTTACAACTCGACCATCTCTGTTATACTTCGTACCATACTCTGTGTACCTTGTACCTTACTTGTACTTTACTTTGTGTTATCTCTATGATACTCTGTACTATATCCTGTAAGCCACACTGAGCCTGCTACCGAGCGGGAAAGAGCGGGGTATAAATGCCATAAATTTTTATTTATTTATTATTTTTATTTATTACATTTGTACCCCGCGCTTTCCCACTCATGGCAGGCTCAGTGCGGCTTACATGGGACAATGGAGGGTTAAGTGACTTGCCCAGAGTCACAAGGAGCTGCCTGTGCCTGAAGTGGGAATCCAACTCAGTTCCTCAGTTCCCCAGAACCAAAGTCCACCACCCTAACCACTAGGCCACTCCTCCACTCCAATAAATAAATATAAATAAATAAAAGTGCCCTATGACATGTCTAACTCTCCAAAAAAAAAAAAAAACCAGTTCTCTGAAAACGAAGAACTTTTATTCAGGCATCAATTAGAAAGAAGTAAAAATCATAATTTCTTTAGCTGAGCCTACAGAACATGTTAATCATTAGCAGAGTTGATTCTAGCACAACTACAAAGAACATCAGTTTCTCCATCTGTATACTTAGCTAACCCATACACTCACCAAGCCTATTACTCTGAGCTGATAACGAAATTCAGGCCAGTAGTACGAGACAATGGCTTCTCTGGATGCCTGGACATAGGGAAATTAGTCAGTGAGGCTTTCTTCCCTCATCTACTTACCATCATATAAAAACAAACTCTCAGCAACCAAACAAAAGAAAAAGCTCTTCCAGTTCTCATCTTTTATAATAAATTTAGATGATGGACCTCAATGGGAAGCTCCACCCCTGGTGTATGTGTCCTAGGGCATTCAGTGATGTGGCAGTAAACAATCCAAGGAAAATTTATTCTGACATCTTGTCAGTTTACCATTGGTCACTTCCAAAGGGTTCACCTTGCATCCCCCTTTTCAGAACATTCCATTGGTCCATTTCATTACTCTCGTTAGCTTATCTGAAGTGATAAGCTAATCACTGTCGAGCAGGGACTGTCTCTTCATGTTCAAGTGTACAGTGCTGTGTACATCTAGTAGCGCTATAGAAATGATAAGTAGTAGTAGTCATAATATGATCTCCCTCAGGAAGAATGTCAGCTTGACCAGAACATCTCTAAACATGTTTGCCCAATGCAAAGATTGCTTACATGAATTCAAACTTGGTCCTGGTTTTTCCTAAACAGGTGAGCCTTTCTGGGTCCAGCTCAAATACATGACTTAAAAATAACATTCACAGCTAAGCCCTGTATCCTGTGGCCTATCACTGTGTATTCATCTCAGAGTAACACGTCTTCTATTTTAAAATCCTATCTTAGCCTAAGTTATCCCATGAAAGCCCATTCCTAACAAGGCTGTCAGGCAGGGCTGTGAAGTCAGAGTTGGACTGCACGCTCTTAAGTATTCTACCATCTTATCAGTGGTGTCATTAAATCTGCTGAGGTTACCGGTATTTTAAGAAGTAGTCTTTGTTTAAACTTTGTCTAAATTGTTTTTGTTAATACTGTGAACTTTTATATTTTTGTTTAACTTTTTATAAAAATGCATTTTTAATACACTATGATCACTCTCACCTCAAAGTGTTGATGCTAATCATACTCCTTCATTAGCGGTACTACTGAGTCTGTGTATTGACAGAGATACAGATCAGTTTAACATATCTGTTATATAACAGGGAATAGGCGATTTTATAACAAACACCATACCCAATGTAGATTTCCAAGTAATTTGAAACCTTTGTCTTGTTCAGACCATTATATGACTGTGGTAATGTGACTCCATGGACAGGCCTGAGCCCTCAGTAAACAGTCACACAGGGGTTAAAGGTGAAAAGAAGATATTTATATTTATTTATTTGTTGCATTTGTATCCCATATTTTCCCACCTATTTGCAGGCTCAATGTGGCTTACATAGTACCGTGATGGCGATTGCCAATTCCGGTATGAGAAATACAGTGTGGCATTACGTTAGAGTTCATGAGTGACAGAGTAGATTGGTGATCAAAGAGGAAGAGTTAAGTTTTGTCTAGTTATGGTCTAAGTTTCTTTGTGTTGCAATGTTCAGGTGTTTAAGTTGGATCGTTATGGTATGCCTTTTTGAACAAGTTGGTTTTTAGTGATTTCCGGAAGTTTGTTAGGTCATGCATTGTTTTCATGACGTTTGGTAGTGCATTCCATAGTTGTAGGAGAGAAATGTGTAATCTGTTCTTTCCACAGGTCAGGGGTAAACAAACATACAAAGACACTTGTAGTCACAAACTCTTTCTCTCTCTCTCTCTCTCTCTCTCTCTCCCGTGGCCTGCTCCTGTAGGTCCACAGCACACGCTTGGTCACCGCTCCACCATGCAACCCAACTACTTTGTCTCTTCCTGGAATCTCCACCGTTCCACTTTCACTTATTTCCCAAGTCACACTGTTAGTTCACTTCTGTTCAGGAAATGTGACTCGTAGGCAAAGTTGCAATAATAAACTGATGTTTCCTTCTTTTATATCTATTTGTTTAAAAAAAAACTGCTAGAGTATTCCTTTTCTTACAGAGCAGTTTTGTCTTGGAATACTCTTCCTAAGGCTTTTCAAAATAGTGACTGTTTCCTAGAAATTTAATGACCACCTTATTTCAGAAATTTTATTATGCTTGAGATTCATTTTGCTTGAGACTCAACAGTTCATGGTGAAATTAGACTTCCCTGCTAATTTCCTTTCCTTGAATATCTCCAGGCCATTCCCTATGAGTGGTTATACGCCCTCCTACCAGCAGATGGGGAGGCTGAGAACAACTGATGCCACCTAATAAGGTGAAACGCAGTCCTAAGCCCACCAGTATTTCTATTGACAAAGCCAGCAAAGATAAAAACAACAGACATCGCCCCCCACAAATGAACCCACAGGACATGGAAATATAATGTTAACCAACATAACAATGAAGTGCACAAATGTGTCCTGCTCCCTCACAACCGTTTATTACCTGTTACCTTACATCAGGCATGGATGCTGTTCAAAAATACTATCCTGGATGCCCAGACCAGACATATTCCTTGTATTAAAAAAACAACAGCCAGCATGGTTAAAAAGTAAGGTGAAGGAAGCTATTAGAGCTAAAAGAAAATCCTTCAGAAAACGGAACAAGAATCCAACTGAAACTAATAGGAAACAGCATAAGGAATGGCAAGTCAAATGCAAAGCGGTGATAAGGAAGGCAAAGAGAGACTTTGAAAGGACGATTGCGTTGGATTCAAAAACATAGAATAACAACTTTTTTAGATATATTAGAAGCAAGAAGCCGGCAAAAGAATCAGTTGGACCGCTAGAAGACCAAGGATAAAAGGGACAATCAGGGAAGACAAGGCCATAGCTGAGAGATTAAATCAGTTCTTTGCTTCAGTCTTCACCGAGAACGATGTGGGAGAAATACCGGTGCCAGAAACGGCATTCAGTGCTGATGAGTCAGAGAAACTGAAACAAATCTCTGTTAATATGGAAGATGTAACAGAGCAATTTGACAAATTGAAGAATGGTATACATCCCAGAGTACTGAGAGAATTGAAAAATGAACTTGCAGAACTATTGTTAGTAATATGTACCACTTTAATTTATCTTTAAAATCAAGCATGGTACCAGAAGATTGAAGGGTGGCCAATGTAATGCCGATTTTTAAAAAGGATTCCACAGGTGATCCAGGAAATTACACCGGTGAGCCTGATGTCGGTGCTGGGCAAAATGATAGAGACTATTATAAAGAGTAAAATTACAGAACATATACATAAGCATGGATTAATGAGACAATGCCAACATGGATAAAGAGGATGAACTCCTCTCATATGAGGAAGGGCTAAAGAGGTTAGGGCTCTTCAGCTTGGAAAGATATGATTGAGGTCTATGAAATCCTTAGTGGTGTAGAATGAGTAGAAGTTAATTGATTTTTTACTTGTTCCAAAAGTACAAAGACTAGGAAGTTACATGGAAATACTTACTAGGAGGAAATATTTTTTCACTCAATGAGTAGTTAAGCTCTGCAAGTCTTTACTGGAGGATGTGGTAACAGCGGTTAGCGTATCTGGGTTTAGAAATGGTTTGGATGAGTTCCTGGAGGAAAAGTCCATAGTCTGCTATTGAGATAGACATAGGGAAGCAACTGTTTGCCCTGGGATTTGTAGTATGGAGTGTTGCCACGATTTGGGTTTCTGCCAGGTATTTGTGACCTGGCTTGGCCACCATTGGAAACCAGATACTGGGCTAGATGGACCATTGGTCTGACGCAGTATAGCTACTCTTATGGATTTAGTCAAGGGAAATCTTTATGCTGCATTTCTTTAAAGGAGTGAATAATCATGTGGATAAAAGTGAGCCGGTTGATATTGTGTATCTGGATTTTCAAAAGGCATTTGACAGAGTCTCCTCTGGAACGTAGAAAGTTATAGGAAAGGAGGCAAGGTACTATTGTGGATTAAAAACTGGTTAAAAGATAGAAAACAGAGAGTAGGGTTAAATGGTCAGTATTCTCAATGGAGAAGGATAGTTAGCGGGGTTCCCCAGGGGTCTTTGCTGGAACTGCTGCTTTTTATAACATTTATAAATGATCTAGAGATGGGAATAACTAGTGAAGTAATTAAATTTTCTGATGACACAAAGTTATTAAAAGTTGTTAAATCTGTTAAAAAGGATTCTGAAAAATTACAAGAGTACCTTACGAGACTGATACATTGAAACCCTCTGCTCAGTGTCCTGCAGCAGCAAAGAAGGCAAATAGAATGTTAGGAATTATTAGGAATGGAAAACAAAACTGAAAATGTTATAATGCCTTTGTATTGCTCTATGGTGTGACCGCACCTCAAGTGCTGTGTGCAGTTCTGGTCATCGCATCTCAAAAGAGATACAGTGGAATTAGAAAAGGTACAGAGAAGGGCAACGAAAATGATAAAAGGGGACAGGATGACATCCCTATGAGGAAAGGCTAAAGTGGCTAGGGCTCTTCAGCTTGGAGAAAAGACGGCTGAGAGGAGATATGAAAATACTGAGTGGAGTGGAATAGGTAGATGTGAATTACTTGTTTACTCTTTCCAGAAATACTAGGACTAGGGGGCATGCAAAGAAGGTACTAAGTAGTAAATTTAAAACAAATCGGAAAAAATACTTCTTCACTTCATTCATTGCCAGAGAATGTAGTAAAAGCAGTTAGCTTAGCTGGGTTTAAAAAGTTTTGGATAATTTCCTAAAAGAAAAATCCATAAGCCATTATTAGGATGGACTTTGGTAAATCCACTTCATATTCTAGCATAAGCAGCATAAAATCTGTTTTGCTGTGACCTGGATTTACCACTTCTGGAAACAGGATACTGGGCTTGATGGACCTTCGGTCTGTCCCAGTTTGGCAGTGCTTATGTTCTTATCTTTTTTTTTTTTTTTTCACTGAATGTCAAGCACATGGAGCTCCACCGTAATCCTCTTGAGTATCCCACGAATCACCCCAACTGCAAGAGACAGTGTAAGGAAACACCTCTTGAAATGTCCCCCTAGGGCGTGACCGAGAATGGTCTAGAGATATTCTAGAAAAGAAAATTAATAAGTAAGTCCTTCTCAATCATCTCTAGATAATTCCCTATGAGCTGGAAGTATCCAAGCACTACTTAACGAGGGCGGGAAACAGAGACCCTCTCAAGACTGAATTTCTAGAGGCTGCCTCCTGCCAAGCCTACATATCAAGATGGTAATGATTCAGAAAAGAAGAGACAGCCAAGTACCTGCCCAGCATATGTCCGTCGCTGGAATCAACGAAAGTTCTGCCCAAAACAAGGCCTGCACTTGAGTCAAATAAGCCTTGAGGTCCGCAAGGTAATCACCTGCCCTCAAGCAAGTAAGCTGACACAATGGCCTCCTTGATCCACCTAGCTATAGTAGCCTTGGAAGCCACCTTACCTTTCTTCGGACCTCCAAAAAGGATGAACAACCTATCAGTCTTCCTCCTTCTTTGTGCACACCCTTTTTAGTCCTGAATTATGGTGTTTCCTTTCTTGATCTGTCACAGTTTTATTAACCTTTTTGTCATTTTTTTCGCCATGTGTCTAGCGTATTCTATTCCAGTCATTTGGGTTCAAGTAAGGAGCTTCTCCTTTCTTTGCCCTGTGACTACCCCTTCTTGGCCCAGTTTTTCTCTGTTGCACAGCGTCGCCATTGGGGTCTAGAATCCAATTCCTCCCCTCTCCCCCAGACCCTTTATTTCTTTCTGTTCCAGGCTTTCCATTCCCCTTGCAGTCCATGTTATTTTCCCCCTTTTTATTTCGAAGAGGCTCTTAGCTGGGGATTCTTACATGTGAGTATAAGCTGTCCTGCTTCTCCTCAGAGAAAATGAAGTTACTTACCTTTAGCAGGTGTCCTTCGAGGACAGCAGGACACACATTCAGACATTATGCTCACCTCCCCTAGGTTATAACATAGAGGGGAATAATCGAATGGCGCCGGCAAAATAGATTGCCGGCGATCTATTTTGGCGGCGCCGCAAACAGCTGGCCGGAACCGTATTATCGAAAAAGATGGCCGACCATCTTTTTTTTCGATAATACGGTTTAGCCCGGCCAAATGCCGTGGAGTTCGCCGGGTTTGAAATGGCCGGGTTTGTTTTTCAGCGATAATGGAAAGTTATGTCGGCCATCTCAAACCTCGGCCAAATTCAAAGCATTTGGCCATGGGAGGAGCCAGCATTTTTAGTGCACTGGCCCCCCTGACATGCCAGGACACCAACCAGCCACCCTAGGGGTCACTGCGGTGGACTTCAGAAAAGCTCCCACGTGCATAGCTCTCTTACTTTGGGAGCTGAGTCCCCCAACCCACTACCCACAAATGTACTGCACCCACTAAAATTGCTCCAGGGACCTGCATACAGCCTCTAGGACTTATTGCTGCTGTATAACTTTGGCACACCAGTTCACACCTGAAGACTAATCTCTCTGAAAAAGTCCTTTCTTGAAATAGGCACGTTTACTCACAGTTAACTGCAGATCAGAGGTTGTGCCCCACTGGCAAAGAGTCCCCTGGTACTAAGATTAGCAGTAGGTCAGAGCTGGCACAATGGTGTACAATGCCCTCTTTCAACACCATGCAAGGTAAGAACTACGTTCTCTAACGTGGGTAACACAGGAAAGGGAACTAAAACTGGCTTACAAAAATGGCCACTACCGCATGGACTACAACAGGAAAAAACAGGGCACACTCTGACCCAGTTAGCAGGGGGGGAAAAGCACCAGGGGAGTAGAGCCCAGTACCCTACACCCACCACAATGCATTGCTAATGTGACTCTGCAGGGCACCTAACAGAAAAGGTGTCACACTCACCCAAGAGCCACATCGCAACCAGGGAAAGGCTGTCGGAGGATACAGCACATTCTGCTGTCATGGAGGTGGGTACGGCATTTGAGGCTGGCATATAGGCTGGCAAAAAAGGTTTTTAGTTTTATTTTTTTAGTTTGGAAGGGGATTGGTGACCACTGGGGAGGTCATCCCCCATTCCCTCCAGTGGTCATCTGGTCAGTTGGGGCACCTTTTTGAGGCTTGGTCGTGAAAATAAAAGGACCAAGTAAAGCCGGCGAAATACTGCTTAACGCCGCTTTTTTTTTTTCCCATTATCGGCGAAAGCCGGCCATCTGGTAGCCACGCCCATGTCCTGCCTTCGCTTATCTACCGATATGCCTCCTTGAACTTTCGCCGGCGAAGCGACGGGAAAGCGGCGATGCAGTCAAAAATGCCACTTTAGATTATACTGATTTCGCCGCTTTTAAAAAATCGCCTGCCATCTCCCGATTTGTGTCAGAAGATAGCCGGCGATCACTTTCGATTATAAGCCTGATAGTAACATAGTAGATGACGGCAGAAAAAGACCTGCACGGTCCACCCAGTCTGCCCAACAAGATAAACTCACGTGTCATTTTTTTGTGTATACTTTACCTTGATTTGTACCGGTCTTTCCCCGAGGACAAGCAGGCTGCTTGTTCTCACTGATGGGTGACGTCCACGGCAGCCCCTCCAATCGGAAACTTCACTAGCAAAGGCCTTTGCTAGCTGTCGCGCGCCCATGCGCACCGCGCATGCGCGGCCGTCTTCCTCGGCTCATGTTCGTCAGTCTTCTTTTGTCCGCGCTTGGGACGGTCGTGTTTTGCCACCGTTTCGTGCCCCTCAAGTTGACCCTCGCGCGTCTTCGCTATTTCGCTTAAAAAAAAAAAAAAGAGACCTTTTGGTCTTGTCCCTTCCCGTGTGTCCAGTTTTTCCCCCAGCGTAAGTTTCCTTTCGCTTTCGGGATCGGCCTTTTTTTGGCCTCGGTACGGGTTTTCTCTCCCTTATTTTTGGTGCCTTTCGTCATCATCGCGAATTTTGATTTCGCCGGCGTGATTTTTCCGCCCATGTCATCGAAGTCTCCCAGCGGCTTCAAAAAGTGCACCTAGTGCGCCCGGGTAATCTCGCTCACTGATAGGCACGCTTCGTGTCTTCAGTGTCTGGGGGCTGGGCACCACCCACAGGCCTGCAGTCTTTGTGCTCTTTTACAAAAGAGGACTCAGGTAGCGAGATTGGCCCAGTGGAATGTGTTGTTCTCGGGCTCTTCGTCGACAACAGCACGGGATGTATCGAGTGCATCGACGTCGACAGCATCAAAGTCTTCGACCTCGGCATCGACGGCATCGAGGCTTCGACCCTCTGCATTGTCGGTACCGAGACATCGGAAGGCTGCGTCGACGTCGGTGGTACCGGGACCTCCGCTGTTGCTGATGTCGTCGGACGGTGCTGCTTCGACTGGAGTGCAGGTGAGGGCTGTCCATTCCCCTGCTGGTGGCGGTGAGCCTTCGGGTGGGTCTCCTCCTGCCCTGAGGGCTCCTGCGGTACAGCCCCACCGAGACCGACCTTCTTCGGCCTCAGCCCCGAGGAAGAGACGGTTGGATTCTACGTCCTCCTCGTCGGTACCGGGAAGCTCCGGTGACATGCTTCGTTTGAAAAAATGGAAGAAGCATCGACACCGGTCTCCTTCCCGCCTCGGTACCGAGAGCTCTGGGTCGCCGAGGGAGTCGGCACCCAGTAGGCATCGGCACCGGGAGGACCGCTGACCCTCTGTTCAGGAGGTGTCGATGTGCTCCCCCTTGGACAGCCCGGAACCGCCTCCACGCCCGGAACAGACTCTAACCTCGACGCCTGCATCGGCTTCCCAGTCTTTCTCCACAGCCGCTCTGCACGAGAGTCTCCGGGCCGTTCTTCCAGAGATTCTGGGAGAGCTGTTGCGCCCTGCTCCTCCGGTACCGGGGGTGCTTGCGCCACCGGTACCGTCGAGCGAGACGCCGGCTGGCCCTTTGCCCGGGGTGAGGTCTCCGATATTGGTACCGACTGCGGCCGCCTCCAAGGAAGACTCCCCGACGAAGTCGATGGAGGGAGCTTCGCCGGTGCTGGCGAGGGAGTCTACCTCTCGGCGCTCTCACCGTGGCCGTGTTTCCACGGAGTCGAGTCGAGCACGGCTTCAGACACAGGTTCATGAACTTGTGTCTGACACCGATGGTGAGGCCTCGTGGGAGGAGGAGGAGGACATCAGATATTTCTCTGACGAAGAGTCTGACGGCCTTCCTTCTGATCCCACTTCTTCCCCTGAAAGGCAGCTTTCTCCTTTGTCCGGGAGATGTCTACGGCCATCCCCTTCCCGGTGGTTGTGGAGGATGAGCCCAGGGCTGAAATGTTTTTTTTGTTACATTTGTACCCCGCGCTTTCCCACTCATGGCAGGCTCAATGCGGTAGGCAATGGAGGGTTAAGTGACTTGCCCAGAGTCACAAGGAGCTGCCTGTGCCAGGAATTGAACTCACTTCCTCAGTTCCCCAGGACCAAAGTCCACCACCCTAACCACTAGGCCACTCCTCCACTCCTTGAGCTCTTGGACTATCCTCCACCTAAGGAAGTGTCCACAGTACCCATGCATCATGTCCTAAAAAAGAAATTGCTGGCGAACTGGACCAAGCCTCTAACTAATCCCCACATTCCGAAGAAGATCGAATCCCAGTACTGGATCCATGGGGACCCAGAGCTGATGCGCACTCAGTTGCCTCACGACTCTGGTGTGGTGGATCTGGCCCTAAAGAAGGCTAAGAGTTCTAGGGAGCATGCTTCGGCGCCCCCGGGCAAGGACTCTAGAACCTTAGACTCCTTTGGGAGGAAGGCCTACCATTCTTCTATGCTCGTGGCCAAGATCCAGTCCTACCAGCTCTACACGAGCATACACATGCGGAACAATGTGCGGCAGTTGGCGGGCTTGGTGAACAAGCTCCCTCCTGAGCAAGCCAAGCCGTTTCAGGAGGTGGTCAGGCAGCTGAAGGCATGCAGAAAATTCCTGGCCAGAGGGGTATATGATACCTTTGATGTTGTGTCCAGGGCCGCTGCTCAAGGTGTGGTGATGTGCAGACTCTCATGGCTGCGTGCCTCATACCTGGAGAATAGGATCCAGCAGCGGATTGCGGACTCCCCTTGCCGAGCGGACAACATTTTTGGAGAAAAAGTCGAACAGGTGGTAGAACAGCTCCACCAGCGGGATAACGCTTTCGACAAATTCTCCCACCGGCAGCCTTCAGCATCTACCTCTTCAGGTAGACGTTTTTATGGGGGAAGGAGGACTGTTCCCTACTCTTCTGGTAAGCGTAGGTACAATCCTCCCTCTCGACAGCCTGCGGACCAGGCTAAGCCCCAGCGCACTCGCTCTCGTCAGCAGCGTGCGCCTCAGCAAGGCCCCACAGCTCCCCAGCAAAAGTAGGGGGCGAGCTTTTGACTGGCTCCAGCAGAGCATAGCCGAGGTCAAAGTGTCCGTGCTGGACGATCTGCCGGTCGGGGGGAGGTTGAAAGTTTTTCACCAAAGGTGGCCTCTCATAACCTCCGACCAGTGGGTTCTCCAAATAGTCCAGCAAGGATACACCCTCAATTTGGCCGCCATGCCTCCAAATTGTCCACCGGGAGCTCAGTCCTTCAGCTTCCAGCACAAGCAGGTACTTGCAGAGGAACTCTCCGCCCTTCTCAGCGCCAATGCGGTCGAGCCCGTGCCACCAGGGCAAGAAGGGCTGGGATTCTATTCCAGGTACTTCCTTGTGGAAAAGAAAACAGGGGGGATGCCTCCCATCCTAGACCTAAGGGCCCTGAACAAATATCTGGTCAAGGAAAAGTTCAGGATGCTTTCCCTGGGCACCCTTCTTCCCATGATTCAGCAAAACGATTGGCTATGCTCTCTGGACTTAAAGGATGCTTATACACACATCCCGATACTGCCAGCTCACAGAATCTTCGATTTCGTCTGGGATCACGTCACTTCCAGTACTGTGTGCTACCCTTTGGGCTCGCCTCTGCGCTCATAGTGTTCACGAAGTGCCTAGCTGTGATAGCAGCAGCGCTTCGCAGGCTCGGAGTGCACGTGCTCCCTTATCTCGACGATTGGCTGGTGAAGAACACTTCCGAGGCAAGAGCTCTACAGTCCATGCAGATGACTATTCGACTCCTGGAGCTACTAGGGTTTGTGATAAATTACCCAAACTCCCACCTTCTCCCAGTACAGAGACACGAATTCATAGGAGCTCTGCTGGATTCTTGGACGGCTCGTGCCTACCTCCCGGAGACGAGGGCCAGCAATCTGCTGTCCCTCGTTTCCCGGGTACGAGCGTCCCAGCAGATCAGAGCTCGGCAGATGTTGAGATTGCTTGGCCACATGGCCTCCACAGTCCATGTGACTCCCATGGCTCGTCTTCACATGCGATCTGCTCAATGGACCCTAGCTTCCCAGTGGTTTCAGGCTGCTGGGGATCTAGAAGACGTGATCCACCTGTCCACGAGTTTTCTCAAATCCCTGTACTGGTGGACTATTTGGGCCAATTTGACTCTGGGACGCCCCTTCCAAATTCCTCAGCCACAAAAGGTGCTGACTACGAATGCGTCTCTCCTGGGGTGGGGAGCTCATGTCGATGGACTTCACACCCAAGGAAGCTGGTCCCTCCAGGAACGCGATCTGCAGATCAATCTCCTGGAGTTACGAGCGGTCTGGAGCGCTCTGAAGGCTTTCAGAGATCGGCTGTCCCACCAAATTATCCAACCAACCAGGTTGCCATGTATTACATCAACAAGCAGGGGGGCACTGGATCTCGCCCCCTGTGTCAGGAAGCCGTCAGCATGTGGCTCTGGGCTCGCCGTTACGGCATGTGGCTCCAAGCCACATATCTGGCAGGCGTAAACAACAGTCTGGCCGACAGGTTGAGCAGGATTATGCAACCTCACGAGTGGTCGCTCAATTCCGGAGTAGTGCGCCAGATCTTCCAAGTGTGGGGCACCCCCTTGGTAGATCTCTTCGCATCTCGAGCCAATCACAAGGTCCCTCAGTTCTGTTCCAGACTTCAGGCCCACGGTCGACTGGCATCGGATGCCTTCCTCCTGGATTGGGGGGAAGGTCTGCTGTATGCTTATCCTCCCATACCTCTGGTGGGGAAGACTTTGTTGAAACTCAAACAAGACCGGGGCACCATGATTCTGATTGCCCCCTTTTGGCCGCATCAGATCTGGTTCCCTCTTCTTCTGGAGTTGTCCTCCGAAGAACCGTGGAGATTGGAGTGTTTTCCGACCCTCATCACACAGGACGAAGGGGCGCTTCTGCATCCCAACCTCCAGTCTCTGGCTTTCACGGCCTGGATGTTGAGAGCGTAGACTTTGCCTCTTTGGGTCTGTCAGAGGGTGTCTCCCGTGTCTTGCTTGCTTCCAGAAAAGATTCCACTAAGAGGAGTTACTTCTTTTTATGGAGGAGGTTTGCCGTCTGGTGTGACAGCAAGGCCTTAGATCCTTGCTGTTGTCCTACACAGACCCTGCTTGACTACCTTCTGCACTTCTCTGAGTCTGGTCTCAAGACCAACTCTGTAAGGGTTCACCTTAGTGCAATCAGTGCATACCATTACTGTGTGGAAGGTAAGCCGATCTCAGGACAGCCTTTAGTTGTTCGCTTCATGAGAGGTTTGCTTTTGTCAAAGCCCCCCGTCAAACCTCCTACAGTGTCATGGGATCTCAATGTCGTTCTCACCCAGCTGATGAAACCTCCTTTTGAGCCACTGAACTCCTTCCATCTGAAGTACTTGACCTGGAAGGTCATTTTCTTGGTGGCAGTTACTTCAGCTCGTAGAGTCAGTGAGCTTCAGGCCCTGGTAGCCCAGGCCCCTTACACCAAATTTCATCATAATAGAGTAGTCCTCCGCACTCACCCTAAGTTCTTGCCGAAGGTAGTGTCGGAGTTCCATCTGAACCAGTCAGTTGTCTTGCCAACATTTTTTCCCCGTCCTCATTCCTGCCCTGCTGAACGTCAGCTGCACACATTGGACTGCAAAAGAGCATTTGCCTTCTATCTGGAGCGGACACAGCCCAACAGACAGTCCGCCCAATTGTTTGTTTCTTTTGATCCCAACAGGAGGGGAGTGGCTGTGGGGAAACGCACCATATCCAATTGGCTAGCAGATTGCATTTCCTTCACTTACGCCCAGGCTGGGCTGGCTCTTGAGGGTCATGTCACGGCTCACAATGTCACAGCCATGGCTGCGTCAGTGGCCCACTTGAAGTCAGCCACTATTGAAGAGATCTGCAAAGCTGCGACGTGGTCATCTGTCCACACATTCACATCTCATTACTGCCTGCAGCAGGATACCCGACGCGACAGTCGGTTCGGGCAGTCAGTGCTTCAGAATCTGTTCGGGGTTTAGAATCCAACTCCACCCCCCTAGGCCCGTGTTTGTTCTGTTCCAGGCTGCACTCTCAGTTAGTTGGAGAAGTTTTTAGGTCAATCTCAGTTATGTCCTCGCCGTTGCGAGGCCCAATTGACCATGTTTGTTGTTTTGAGTGAGCCTGGGGGCTAGGGATACCCCATCAGTGAGAACAAGCAGCCTGCTTGTCCTCGGAGAAAGCGAATGCTACATACCTGTAGAAGGTATTCTCCGAGGACAGCAGGCTGATTGTTCTCACAAACCCGCCCGCCTCCCCTTTGGAGTTGTGTCTTCCCTTGTCTTTGTCTTGCTACATACGGGACTGACGAACACGAGCCGGTTCGGGCGGGAAGACGGCCGCGCATGCGCATGGGCGCGCGAGTACTAGCAAAGGCCTTTGCTAGTGAAGTTTCCGATTGGAGGGGCTGCCGTGGACGTCACCCATCAGTGAGAACAATCAGCCTGCTGTCCTCGGAGAATACCTTCTACAGGTATGTAGCATTTGCTTTTTCAGACTTATACACCCACGTACAAGTCTGCCCAGCACTATCCCCACCTCCCAACCACCCGCCCCCCACCCCACCACCGGCTCTGGCACAGACCGTATAAGTCTGCCCAGCACTATCCCCACCTCCCAACCACCAGCCCTGCCTCCCACCGCTGGCTAAGCTTCTGGGGATCCCTTCCTTCTGAGGAGGATTCCTTTATGTTTATCGCACGCATGTTTGAATTCCGTTACCGTTTTCCTCTCCACCACCTCCTGCGGGAGGGCATTCCAAGCATCCACCACTCTCTCTGTGAAAAAATACTTCCTGACATTTTTCTTGAGTCTGCCCCCCTTCAATCTCATTTCATGTCCTCTCGTTCTACCGCCTTCCCCTCTCTGGAAAAGGTTCGTTTGCAGATTAATACCTTTCAAATATTTGAACGTCTGTATCATATCACCCCTGTTTCTCCTTTCCTCCAGGGTATACATGTTCAGGTCCGCAAGTCTCTCCTCATACGTCTTGTAACGCAAATACCATACCATTCTCGTAGCTTTTCTTTGCACCCCTTCCATTTTTTTCACATCCTTCAGAAGACACGGCTTCCAAAACTGAACACAATACTCCAGGTGGGGCCTCACCAATGTCTTATACAGGGGTATTAAAACCTCTTTTCTTCTTCCCCTTGTCCCAAACAGCTGTGTAGAATAGTCCTAGAGATAGGTAGACAGATATAGTCCATAGACAGTCCTAGAGATAGGTTTTACAGCAAACACATTCCACAGGTAAAGTTTAAGCCCGCCCACCCCAAGACTGACACTTCCTAAGTAGCTTTTCTGAATAACTACTTATCACAAATTAACTCCACCCTAATTACAACTATCTCAGATTGCTGAGGAGCAAAATTAATCTTGCACACAGTTAAACCCCATCATACCTGTTCATACCCATTCCAACAAATCAGGATGACTTTTATTCTCTGTAATAATTGTGGTGCTTTAGTTTCAAGGCCAATCGTCTGGAGCCTTAAGGCTTGTCCTATCTGTTATCAGCTCACTAGTTTAAAACAGGAGCTCAGTAAAGTAAAGCAGGAATTAGATGCACTTAAAGCAACTTCTAAGACTGCATAACATCATAATGCACAGAATCAACCCAAATTCACACCACTACCTCAAAGGATTCTATTAGACTTCTTCTACTAACCTATAAATGTATTCACTCTGCTGCTCCCCAGTATCTCTCCACACTCGTCCTTCCCTACACCCCTTCCCGTGCACTCCGCTCCTTGGATAAATCCTTCTTATCTGTTCCCTTCTCCACTACTGCCAACTCCAGACTTCGCGCCTTCTGTCTCGCTGCACCCTACGCCTGGAATAAACTTCCTGAGCCCCTGCGTCTTGCCCCATCCTTTGCCACCTTTAAATCTAGACTGAAAGCCCACCTCTTTAACATTGCTTTTGACTCGTAACCACTTGTAACCACTCGCCTCCACCTACCCTCCTCTCTTCCTTCCCGTTCACATTAATTGATTCGATTTGCTTACTTTATTTATTTTTTGTCTATTAGATTGTAAGCTCTTTGAGCAGGGACTGTCTTTCTTCTATGTCTGTGCAGCGCTGCGTACGCCTTGTAGCGCTATAGAAATGCTAAATAGTAGTAGTAGCCTTGAGGAGCATCCTTGCACTGGGGCTCTGTCAGATGATGTCAGCCACGTGCGAGAATGTGTGTCCTGTTGTCTTCGAAGAACACCTGCTACAGATGAGTAACTTCACTTTCTCTCTCCATAATATGGACTTAATAAGGGATTGATGTATTTTGTTGGGGGGGGGGGGGATCCCTTTAATTTCCTCCTTTTTTTTAGTGTTCTGCCTCAATGTTTTCTTTTATAATGTGCATTTTCAAAATCAATTTAAAAAATTGTATTATCAACGCTGCCTTTACTATTAAGAATGATTTAAAAGTTATGGAGTACATAAAAATTAAAAAAATAAATCACATGCATTGTCTGCATACTTTAGGCCTGATCACAAGGGTGCACAGTTTAAGAATAGAGCTATTTATTTATTGGCCCATATTTACAGCCCAGGTTTAATACCGGTTCTTATAAGCAGCATTGTTAAAGCTCCTTAGTTCAGGAATTTCAGAACTACATTAATTCAATTAATCAAAACAATTTAGCAGGGAAGGGATAATGAATGTTATTTGGCACTACCAGCTTCTCTCAAGTTCACCATCCAAGCTCTTCTCAGCTAAGAGCTGCCTATTTCTTCTCTCTGGCACCATATCCTGGTCTGAAGCCCTTGATGTTGACTTGGCTACTACTTAAATCACTTCCCACCTCATTATTTTCTTTGGATTCCTCTTTTCTTGTGCAGACTTTCTGGATGGCATTTCGTAGCATTTGGCAACATATTGATAACAAGTGGAAAAGAAATACAATAATTGATAAAGGAGAGTTAAAGAAAACAAATGAAAGGGTTGGAGAGTAGGATGTCGTAGTTCCTCTTTTGTCAGAGTCTACGGGTTATTTCTAGAGTCAGCCAGTGTCTGCTGGAGTGCTGTATTAAAGAAAGAATCATTTCTGCACTTGAAACTGCCAGATCAGGGTCACGGCCTTGTGGTTTTCCTGATTAAAGCATTGATTATAGCATTTAGGACAAGATTATATATATGGCACCTGAAAAATCGGCACAAAAATATTTCCACTGAGGCATTTTCTGTAAACTGCGCCTAGATTTAGGCAGGGTTTATAGAATACACCTAACTCTAGGCGTGTCCATTTATGCCAAGTAAAACCTGGTGTAAATACCGGCGCAGAACAGGTGTATTCTGTAACCCTGTGTGTAGATTTTCGGAATGTCCAAGGCCTCCCATTCCTCTCCCAAGGCCACACCCCCTTTTATGTTTAAACTGTTTTATTAACAATTCTCACAATACAAAGTGATGTAGAATATGCATATAGCATTGTTTGATATATAAAACAGCATTTTTACAACATATTCAACTTCGCCAAACACTTTTCATCCCCAATTTTTTCCCCCCCTTCCCCCTCCCCTCTTGATAATTCCTTGTCCCATGCTAACATTAGGTTTTGAGTGGCTCTTGTTCCTAATATCATACTCTTGAATATTTCATTAGGTAAAATAGTGCTTATCACAAAATATCAGTAACTAAACATCAAAGCTCTAGATCACTGCCAAGCTTAGCCATTTACGTCTCACTCAACCCCTCCAAACCCCCCCCCCCCCCAATACCTCCCCCCCTTGCAAGCAGAATTCCACTTTAGATTAAATTATCTACTCCAGGCTATCCATATTCTCCATTATTCTACTATTTATCAGGCATTAACAAGCAGACTACGTCCCCTTGGACTAAGCATTTGCAGGTATGGTGTCCAAATCTGCAGAAATCGCACTCTTCGTTTAGGCGATCGTTTTGAATCCCTAGCCTCCCAAGAGGCCAGGAGATGCACCTGATTGCGCCAATGCCAGTAAGCTGGCCCTTCCGATGAGACCCAGTATTGCATAATGCATTTTCGCGCTACCAAGCTCAGCTTTCTGCATAGCATTATAGCGGGGGCTCCTAATGGGGCAAACGCTCTTGGTTGATCCAACAGAAACTGCCGCTCCGTTCCTTGAACTCTGTTCCCCAATCGAATCAAAAACCCTCTTACCCTCTGCCAAAACATGCGCACCTTGGGGCATTGCCACAATGCATGATATAACGAGCTGGGACCCCCTCCGCATTTAGAACACCCCGAGTTGTCCGGCCCCAACATATGAGCCAGTTGTGTTCTAGACATATACCCCCGTAAGACCACTCTATAACCACACTCCCTCAGCCTCTCATCTGTTACCAACGCCCGTATGCCCTTCAAGGTAGCTGACACATCCCATGTTGCCAGGGAGATCCCCAAATCTTGTTCCCATTTTCGCTTAAGATCAACGTATTGCCTCTGAGGCCTACGCCTAGCCAGTGCCCCATACAGTGCTGATACAGATTGTTTCTCCATCTGCAACTCCTCAAAGAAAACCCTTAGCAGCTCTCCCATCTGCCCTCTCAGGGATATTTGGCTCAGGGACTTCACATAGTGTCGGACCTGTGCATAGGCAAATCTATTACCCCAAGCTGATCCCACTTTATCTTGAAGAGCGTCAAATGTTATCATTTCCCCATTGTCCAACAATAGGTGTTCCAATCTTGTGATGCCCAGCCCTTGCCACCTGCCAAATGTCGGGTTATCTATCCCTGCCTCAAAAACAGGATTGCCTACGATTGGGATTTGATCTGTAACGTGTGGTTGGCCCCCCATTTGCCGCATCCACCACTGCCACGCCTCCCGAAGGGGTTGTAGTATGATACTTTTTTTAAATTTAGAGGGGAGCTGACTTCGAGGTAAGTGGAGCAATGCTAATATATCATAGGGAGCAAAAAAAGCTTCCTCCAAGCCCGTAGGTGTATAATACTGCGTGGCATTCACCACATCTACTAAGTGGCGCAGCAAACACGCCTGATTATATAGGAACACATCCGGGATACCCATTCCCCCCTGTCTCCAGCTCCCTATTAACTGATTTTGGCTAACTTTAGGCTTTTTGCCTGCCCAACAAAATCTACTGAAAAGGCGCATCATCCGCTTCAAATCAACTCGCGATAGACGTATGGGTAAAGTTTGAAGAACGTACAACCAACGCGGAAACAACACCATTTGTACTACATGTATCCGTCCCATTAATGACAGTGGCAGACTCATCCAAGAGTCCAATTTAGTTTTTGTATATTCCAGTAAGATTTTAACATTCAACTGATATAAATCTAATGTATTCATTGTGAGTCGGATTCCTAAATATTTAAAGGACTCTCTGGCCCATCTCAACGGAAATTCGGGAGCCCAGTCCCTCTGGTTCACCTCTGGCGAAGCCAGCGCTTCTGACTTGTCTAGATTAATACGGAAACCTGAGTAGTCGCCATATTCACGAAAGGTTTCCAATAACGTATCTAAGGATTCCCTTGGGTTTGTGAGATGTACCAAAATGTCGTCCGCAAATGCTGCAATCTTAAACATGTGTGTCCCTAAGCCAACTCCCCGGATCAAAGGGTTTGCCATGATGTCTCTAATAAGGGGATCTAAAACCAAAACAAAGAGAAGAGGGGACAATGGGCACCCCTGCCTCGTGCCCCTCCTAATACAGAAACTTTCCGATTCTATCCCGTTTACTCTCAGAGTGGCACATGGGTTGGCATATAAAGCATGTATTGCTTCAACAAATCTCCCTGAAAATCCATATTGTTCCAACGTGTCAAAAAGAAACTTCCAGTGAACCTTATCAAAGGCCTTTTCCGCATCAAAGCTGATCAGCAATGATGCTACCTTCGCCTGCGAGCTGTGTTCTAGTGATGTCAATATTGCTCTCAAGTTTTTACTCACAGCTCTACCTCCCACAAATCCTACTTGACTTTCATGAATCAACCTTGGGAGCAGCCTCGCCAGTCTATTAGCCAAGATTTTTGCCAATAACTTGGTATCATAATTTAACAGGGAGATAGGCCGGTACGATGTCGGCTCTAGAGGGTCCCTCCCCGGTTTCAACAAAACTATTATTTGAGCCCTATTCAAGTCTGGGGGTAACCTTTGTCTCTCTATCACTTGGTTCAAAAATCTAGTAATTGCAGGTATAACCCCTCCTTCCATTAATTTATAGAATTCTCCCCTTAAACCATCTGGTCCCGGGGCTTTTAGTCGTGGGCTGTGAGCAATAACCAAACTGACTTCATCTTCAGTAATTAATTGATTGAGACTATCCAGCTCTTGTATTGTAAGCTTTGGTAAAGCCAGATTTTCTAAATACATCTGGTTTAGCAGACCGTCTTCCTCTGGGGAAGCGTACAGCTCTTGATAAAAGGCCCGAAAAGTTTCACATATTGCTTTGTCTGATGTGTGGAGCCCTCCCCCCCTTTGTCTCAGTGCCAAAATATTCTTAGTCCCTCCCCGGGGGTTAATTATTTTTGACATCAACTTGCCTGTTTTATTACCATGTTTATAGAGCATATATCTATAGTATAACTGTGACTTGTGTGCCCTTTCTTGCAAAAGTACATTTAAGGCGGTCTGAAGTTCCAGCACTTGTTGTTTATCACCTATCGCGTGTGTCTCCCCATATCTCTTCCGTGACTTACAAAGTTGGGTACTCAAACGCAAGATGTTTCTATCTCGTGTCTTCCTCACAAAGTGTGCATGACTTATCACTTCACCTCTAAGAACCGCCTTAGCCGCTTCCCAAAACAAAACTGGGTCTTCTATGTGTTCTTGATTATGAGTACTGTATTCCGCCCAGCAAGCTTGTAACCTGCCTTTAAGCATTGGATCTGAACTGAACTCCAGGGGAAATTGCCATTTGTATTCCTGTGGAGTTGTACCGCTTGGTATCCATTCTATCTTAACCCAGGCATGGTCCGACACCATGTACGGTCCTATCTCCGCTGTTGTCACTTCCCCAAACATCTGACGTGATGTCAGAATATAGTCAATTCTCGACTGAGTGGAGTGGGCCCGCGACAGGTGTGTATAGTCTTTCTCACCTGGGTGCAGCACCCGCCACACATCAACCAGGCCCAACATCTGGCTCAACTGTAAGAGGCCTCTATTATTATAACATGAAGAGGCCGTCTCCGGGGCTGATCTGTCCAGGGAGGGGTCCCAAGTTGCATTTAAATCACCCCCCAGCACTATAGCTGCGTGCGGTTGCCTAAGCAAAAAATTTATCAAAGTTTGATAAAACTTCCGATCATATCTATTTGGAGCATAAACATTACAGATTAGCAGTTTCTGTCTCCCAACTACCACTTCCAATATAACATAGCGGCCTTCAGTATCAATCAGAAGTGGATTAATTACAGAGGCTATGCCTTTTCTAATTAGTATCGCTACTCCTCCCTTTTTACCTTGTGCATTTGCTGCTATACAATCCCCGACCCACCAGGTGCTGAGCTTGGCATGTTCAATCTGGTTCAGATGCGTCTCCTGCAAGAGTGCTATGTCCGCCCTTTGCCTATTTAATTGCTGTAAAATCTTAGAACGTTTGATTGGCGAATTAACTCCGCCTACATTCCACGTTAGTATTCTTACTATTCTTGGATTTGAAAGTGTGTGCCTTTCTCCATAAATGTCCACTGTTGTACTCGAGGGGGACATCCCAGCCTCTGCCCCCCCCCCACTTGCACCTCCACTGTGTCAACTTCATTGTTATGTTCTACATCCTTACTAATTAAGACTTGTGCCCTGCTTGCATCCTTCTTCCCTCCCCCCACCCCCTCCCCCCCCCAAACCCTATATCCCTTATTCTCAGGTCCACCAATTAGGACCTTGACTTCCTTACGTCTCTCCCTCCCCCCTCCGCATTATACAATGTTACAGTAAACATAAAACATAACTTTCTTGTCAAGCTGAGCAGACACTTACAGGGTCTCCCCCCTCTTACCAGGGGTTCAAATCGGTTCACCCACAGGCCGTGTCTGCCATATAGTGTCTTAATTAACAGCAAAAAAAAAAAAAATAAAATAAAAATCAACGTTCAAGTCTAACTCACAAACCATAGGACCTTAACTTTCCAACTGCAGCCTTCTTGCCAATCTTTCTGCTACTATAAGTGGTCCATCTTTGTTCTTGGCTGGGAGATTACTGTAGTGTCATATCTTGACCAATCAGGTCTCCGCTGACCTCTCCGTATGACATTACTCAGTGTTCTCAGAGTGTTCTCTTTCTATGCTGTTCAACTTGCATCTGAAGATAATGTTCCCAGCTGTTGTAGAAATTCTTTAGCCGCCCCTGCCGTCTCATATGTCTTAGTAATGCCATTATGCGTGACCCGCAATTTGGCAGGGTATTGTAGTGCAAATCTTATTTTCTTTTGGAATAGCGTTGAGCAAACCTCCGAAAACTGTCTCCTCCGTGTTGCTACCCCTGCTGAATAATCTTGGAAACATCTTACTGGGATTCCTTCATACTCTAATGCTTTCCCAGCTCTCAGCAACTTCATCACTTCTTGTTTTTGCGCATAGTTCAAAAATTTTAGAATTACCACTCTTGGCTTATTGGTGCCCGTCATTTTCATCCCGATGCGGTGAGCCCGTTCTATTTGTATCGGCCCCGAGGCTTCTGGGTATTGTAGTTCACTGGCAAACCAGCGTGCCAAAAAAACCTCCAAGCCCCGTTCGGGTAACGTTTCTGGCAGGCCCACCACTCGGATATTATTTCTCCTGGACCTGTTTTCTAAGTCCTCAATCTTTTCCTCCATCGCCTGCAGCTTTTTTTGAGTTATTTCTTGTATTGTCTCCACCTCCGTTACTCTATCCTCAATTTCACTCACACGTGTTTGAAAGCCTGCACAATCCCGAGAAAGATCTGTGAGCTGTTCTTTTACCTTTTCCAGGTTAGCATTTATGGGGGAAAGCCGGCGATCCAACATAGCTTCTAACACTGAGGACATTTCTGAGGTTATTTCGGCGATCCAGGCCGATGACACTGTCGGGCCCGGCGGACTTGCGGGCGGCGCCATCTTGTCTTCTGCTCCTCTACCACGGAGCTTATCTTTATGTACATTTTTCGCTGCCATTACGCCGCCAATTAAGTTAAAGTGTACGTTGCCGGCCTCTCTACCTTTTCAGGCTGCGGCGAATTTCGTTTTTAGATCGCGGTTTGTGAGCTGATCATGCGAAGGGGGGATTGAAGCCGGAGAGATCTTTTTCCTTCAACCCCTCGCGGTCATGACGTCACCGGAAGTCTCCTGGGCCACACCCCCTTTTTGGCAGCACTGATTAAAATTTACGCGCACCACTTTACAGAATATACCTGGCAATTTGTACTTATAAATCCTAATTAGTGCTAATTAGTGTTGGTAATTGCTTGTTAAATGACAGTTATCAGTGCTGATTGGCTTTTTAAGTAATTAAGTTGCAAGCACAAATGCAGAATCTGGGGGTTAATGTTACTTCTTGGCATTTTGTCTGGATTTAGGGCAATATGCTGGCCAATATATAATTTGTGAATAATTGTTTTACACGCTTGGGGGGAGGCTAATTTTAGAAAAAAAAAATCATTCACATGTGCTAGTGTATGCATGTAAAATGCTGCTTATGAAATCATCCTGTCTCCCTGTCCCCCCCCCTACAAGTATATGTGGAGATGAGGAGGAGAGTTGCAATGTGCATGTGAAATGTACATTTGTAGCAGCTCTAAAACTGGTATAAAATGTACATGCCTTTATTATAGCTACACATTCTGTACCTCATATGGGGCAGTTTTACAGCCCCCTAGGCACCTATGTGTCTTTATAAAATGCTGTTAAAATAGGCTTCTACTTGACCACCTGAACTAGGTTAACTTGTTATTAAATTACTGCCCCCACCAATGCTTAAACTATTTTATTTGCAGCCGTTTCACCCGATGTGTTAAAGAAAATGATTTTTTCCTGTCTTCCCTTGTGTACTGTTTACCTCAGTCTTGGGGTGTCACTTTATTTAAATACATAAGTGCATAAGTGTTGCCATACTGGGACAGACCGAAGGTCCATCAAGCCCAGCATCCTGTTTCCAACAGTGGCCAATCCAGGTCACAAGTCTTCTCAGGTCTTCTGCCTGTATTTCTGCACATCTTTCATTCCATCTGTGGGGACATGACAGGAAGGTGCCTGGGTCAGGTTGTACTAAGTGAGATGGTCGGTGTTTGGGAGGAATCTCAGTAACTCCTGTTTCTTTTCTTTGCAGGTGAGCAAAGCAGCACGCCAAGAGAAGCGATTTTATGATTATAATGAAAGATGTACCTTCCACCACCTGGCCAGGGTAGGTTTTGAGGCATGTTTTCATGTTTCTGTGAGGCGGGTGCTTGAGTTTGCTGCTGAGAGCTGGGCCATGGTTCTCTAGAGTTGACAGAATTGCAAGGGCAAGAAAAAGGTTTTTCTCAAAGGAAATGGACAAGCATGGGAGCTTCTCAGAGAAATGAGGACAACACTTCAGGAGATTTAGTCCCTAGGTCAAGTAGAAGGATTGGTAGGAGGTGAAGCAGGAAGGTGATGCCCAAATGATAGGTCTGTTTCCTTTATTTGGCAAGACAGATCAGGATAGGCAGGAGTGGTGCTTCCAGTAGATGGGAAATAAGGCCAGTTCCAGGCAGCTTCTAGCTATGGTCTGTGTCTGAAAAATGGCAGAGACAGATCAGAATCAAGTCTGCATATTTTATAACACATTCTTTTTTTTAATTTTTTTATTTTATTGATCACATAATCATAATACAGGATAGTAATAAAACAGAGGTAGCAAATACAAAATATGACCTCCCCCCACCCCCATCCCAGCAAAAGCAACTCAAGGCTGTCGAGTGTCGCTAACAAGTAAACCTTCCAATGAGGCTATAGGGTGAGACAAACAATTTGCAAAACCAGATGAAATATATGACACAAAGTACAGCGTGGTCTATTGCTCAGGCACGTCAATTGTTTTATAACAAATTAATTAATTTACGTTATAAGTGCTGGTGCTGTGTATCTCAGTGGGGGGAAGGGAAGATACCTTGACATTGAATTTTGCAAGTAAAAACTTGTTAGTAATATTGTTGGATTAATTGTGACTTGATAATGAATATCACTTTTGTGGTAGACTGAATGGATCATGCAAGTCTTTATCTGCCGTCATTTACTGTGTTACTATGTACCATAAGCAGATAATGTGATTAACGTGGGTAAGAGGATGCCCTTGGGGTAATGGGTCCGTGTCCTTGGGATTGGCTGCAGAGGAGGAGACATCCTTGGATAGCTAAGAGAGGAGGAGATGTCTCAGGGTAAATGGGAGAGGACATTGTTTAGATTAGAAGGCTGTCCAGTGCCTCTACGATAAGCAGGAAGACATGGGAATCAGTGGAAGTATTGCAGCCAACATTTGAAATTGATCAGGGTCCGCTGGCAAACATAACATGATCACATTTGACTTTGAATAGTTTGTTTCATCTGCCAATTTAATCAACTTACTCGTCATTCCTGTTTCTAGATCATTTATAAATATGTTAAATAGCACCAGTCCTAGTACAGATTCCTGGGATACTTCACTATTCTCCATTGAGAGAAATGGCCATTTAACCAAGCCCTCTGTTTTCTATCCATTAACCAGTTCCTAATCCATAACAAAACATACCTCCTATCCCATGCTTTTTAATTTTCACTGGAGTCTCTCATGAGGGACTTTGTCAAAAGCTTTCTAAAAATCTAGATACACTACATCAACCGGCTCACCTTCATCCACATGTTTGTTCACTCTTTCAAAGAAATGAAGCAAATTGGTGAGGCAAGACTTCCCTCGGCTGAACCCAAGCTGACGCTGTTCCATTGAACCATGTTTGTCTTTATGTTCAGTAATTTTATTCTCTATAATAGTTTCCACTATTTTGTCCAGCAAAAAAAGTCAGGCATACCGGTCTGTAATTTCCCAGATCACCCTGGAACCCTTTTTAAAAATCAGCGTGACATTGGCCACCCTCTAACCTTTATCTGCTATGGACGATTTTAACGATAAGTTACAGATTACTAACAGCAAATCAGCAATTTAATGTTTGAGTTCTTTCAGTACCCTGGGTACTATCTGATTTACTAGTCTTAATTGGTTGATTTGGCTCAGTACCTTTTCCAGGTTCACTGAGATATTTTTTAGTTCCTCTGCACAGTCACCCTCGAAATAATGGTACGGATAGATCTCTGACGTCTTCTTCTGTAAAGACTGAAGCAAAGAATTAATTCAGTCTCTCCACTATGGCCTTGTCCTTGAGTGCCCCTTTTGCTCTTTGGTGTTCTAACGGTCCCACGGATTCTCTCCCAGGCTTTTTGCTTCTGATGTACCTGAAAAAAGTTAATACTATGAGTTTTTGTCAAGTTTTTCTTCATATCTGTTTAAGCCTTCTTTATCAGTTCTTTGCATCTAACTTGCCAGTGCTTATGTTGCTTTTCATTTTCTTCATTTGGCTCCTTTTTCCATTTTTTAAAAGATGTTTTTGGCTCTAATAGCCTCTCTTACTTCACCTTTTAACCATGCTGGCTGCTGTTTGCTCTTCTTTCCACCTTTATTAATATGTGGAATACACCTGGTCTGGGCTTCCAAGATGGTATTTTTAAACAATGTCCATGCCTGATTTAAAGTCCTAAGTTTAGCGGCTGATCCTTTTAGCTTCTTTTTAACCATTTTCCTTACAACAGGTTAAGCAACTGTTAAACAAGGGCATGCAGACTGTTTTATTACAATTTGACATCTCTGCAGCCTTTGACATCATAGATCATTCATTGTTATTAAAGCTAAGTGAACTTGGACTAGTAGGTTCTGGTTTGAACTGTTTTAAACAATTCCTTAAATTTAGAACCTATCAAGTAAAATGGAAGGATAGTATTATTATTATTATTAATTACATTTGTACCCCGCACTTTCCCACACATCGCAGGTTCAATGCGGCTTACATAGTAAATAGAATTACAAAGTCTTGAAGGAGAATGTTACAAGTTGTAGTAAACATAGTAGTAGTGGGGTTTTGAGGATATGTAAATTGAGCATGGAGAGGTAAACAAAGATAGGATGAGCAAAAGGAGAAGAGATTGGGAGGGGTAAGGAGTAGGGAGGAAGAGATTGAGGAATGAGCATAGTATGTCATCATCTTGGATTTCAGGTTGTGGGGTGCTACAGGGGTACTATCTAAGTTCAATTAGTGCTTTATTTGATGATTCTGAGACTCTTGCTTTATCGTGTGTTGATGACGTCTTTCTGCTATGCCCTGTTTTGGAAAATCTGACTGATACACTAGTTTCTTTACAGCACCATATCTCAACTGTGGATAGATGGGCATTTGAGCATCATTTAAAATTTAATAAAAATAAAAGGAGGCGATCACGTGCTGCCATGCTGGGGAGCGGTCGCTGAAAAGTGGAGCTCAGGCACTTCCCCCTAATCAAATTATTTAATTCAGTAGTAAAGCACTTTTGCAGACATTGCAGACTTGGTGCAGTTACCTCTGAGAAGCAGGCAAGTGTTGACGGTAATATCGCTGGCGCTAGTTCATGGAATGGCAGCCAAAATACAAAGAAAGGAGAGGAGAAAAACAACTGAAAGCAAAATGGTGGACGTGCAGGTTCATAAGTACATAAGTATTGCCATACTGGGAAAGACCAAAGGTCCATCGAGCCCAGCATCCTGTTTCCAACAATGGCCAATCCAGGTCACAAATATCTGGCAAGATCCCAAAAATGTACAGGAAACAGTGGAGGAGTGGCCTAGTGGTTAGGGTGGTGGACTTTGGTCCTGGGGAACTGAGGAACTGAGTTCGATTCCCCCTTCAGGCACAGGCAGCTCCTTGTGACTCTGGGCAAGTCACTTAACCCTCCATTGCCCCAGATACAAATAAATACCTGTATACAATTTGTAAGCCACATTGAGCCTGCCATGAGTGGGAAAGCACGGGGTACAAATGTAACAAAAATATAAAAAATCCCAGAAATAGTGGATTTTCCCCAAGTCCATTTAATAACGGTCTATGGACTTTTCCTTTAGGAAGCCGTCCAAACCTTTTTTAAACTCCGCTAAGCTAACCGCCTTTACCACATTCTCTGGCAACAAATTCCAGAGTTTAATTACACGTTGAGTGAGGAAACATTTTCTCTGATTCATTTTAAATTACTACATTGTAGCTTCATCGCATGCCCCCTAGTCCTAGTATTTTTGGAAAGCGTAAACAGACGCTTCACATCTACCCATTCAACTCCACTCATTATTTTATAGACCTCTATCATATCTCCCCTCAGCCGCCTTTTCTCCAAGCTGAAGAGCCCTAGCCGCTTTAGCCTTTCCTCATAGGGAAGTCGTCCCATCCCCTTTATCACTTTTGTCGCCTTTCTCTGCACCTTTTCTAATTCCACTATATCTTTTTTGAGATGCAGTGACCAGAATTGAACACAATATTCGAGGTGCGGTCGCACCATGGAGCGATACAAAGGCATTATAACATCCTCATTTTTGTTTTCCATTCCTTTCCATTGAGAATACTGACCATTTAACCCTACTCTCTGTTTTCTATCTTTTAACCAGTTTTTAATCCACAATAGAACACTACCTCGTATCCCATGACTCTCCAATTTCCTCTGGAGTCTTTCATGAGGTACTTTGTCAAACACCTTCTGAAAATCCAGATACATAATATCAACTGGCTCCCCTTTATCCATGTTTGTTCACCCCTTCAAAGAAATGTAGTAGATTGGTGAGGCAAGATTTCCCTTCGCTGGATGGTACGGTTTGCTCTGCATGGATGGTGGAGATTACGGCGGAGGTTACTGCAGCAGTGGAAGCAGCTTTGGATAAGAAGTTACAGGCATTGTATGATTGGGCAGAGGCGGCTCATGAAAGATTGGATGGGTTTCATCTAGATCTGGACCAGATGCAGCAAAGAATCAGTGATTTGGCAGATCAGCTGACGGAGCCTGCAGGAGCAACGCAGAAAAAGCTGCTAGAGCTAGAAACGAAGTTGGACGACTTGGATAATAGGTCCAGACGCAATAATCTGAGATTGATTGGCCTCTCTGAACAATTAAGGGATTCAGACCTGGTGAGTTTTCTTGAAAATTGGTTGCTGAAAACTTTAAATCTTAATAATCTGTTGGGGCTCCTGAGAGTTGAGAGAGCACATAGGGTAGGCCCACGCAGGCAACTCCCAGCCAAGCCATGAGCAGTGATCATGAGAATATTACATTATGGACATAAACAAGCAATACTGCAGGCACTACGAGCTGAGTCTTGTCTTTCCTATGAAGGCCAAAAAATACTGTGCTTACAAGATTACTTGGCAAGGCTGAAATTTTCCTTAGTATACCATGCTAAACTGAGAGTGTTCCATAAGGGAGCAGACAAGGTATTCGAGTCCGCAGAAGCAGCGAAAGAGTTCCTAGAGACCCTGAATGGTGGCCCCTCGAGGTGATTACAAATGCGACTAATCTGCTGAATGGAGGAGCGGAAATTTCAGACTTTGAAATTTGGCTAGTGCCACATATACTTGGATAGTCAGGTTTCCGCCCCCTAAACAGCACAGAAACAGTACCACTCACTCTCCTAACCAAATTCAAGCAGGAAATAGCAATAGGCAAAAACATCCTCCTCCTCCAATTCGACATGTCTAGTGCATTCGACATGGTAAACCATAATATATTAATAAGATTATTAGATAAATTCGGGATTGGGGGAAACATACTTAGCTGGATCAAGGGTTTCCTAACCACAAGAACATATCAAGTAAAATCAAAGTCAAACACATCATCACCGTGGAAAGCAGACTGCGGAGTACCACAAGGATCACCTCTATCACCGATCCTCTTCAACCTAATGATGACCCCACTAGCCAAGACCTTATGAAACCAAGGCCTTAACCCTTTCATCTATGCAGACGATGTCACTATATACATTCCTTTCAAATCTACACTGACAGAAATCACTAACAAAATCAAGATCAGCTTGAACATCATGGACTCTTGGGCAAATACATTTCAACTAAAACTCAACAAAGAAAAAAACACACTGTCTCATCCTCTCATACCAACACAGCACGGACAACTCCACAATTATCAACACCCCAGATTACACCCTCCCTATCTCAGACAGCCTGAAAATCTTCGGTGTTACATGGATCGCAACTTAACACTAGAGAGCCAAGTGACATTTACAACAAAGAAAATGTTCCACTCAGTGTGGAAACTCAAACGCGTGAAACAATTCTTCCCGAGAGAAACATTTCGCAACCTAATACAATCAATGGTACTAAGCCACGTAGACTACAGCAATGGAATTTATGCGGGATGCAAAGAACAACCCTTAAAGAAACTTCAGACAGCTCAAAACACGGCAGCAAGGCTCATCTTCGGAAAAACGCGATTTGAAAGCACAAAACCCCTCCGTGAAAAACTACACTGACTCCCAATCAAAGAACGCATCGCTTTCAAAATCTGCACTGTGGTTCGCAAAATTATCTATGGTGAAGCACCAGGATACATGACAGCCTTGATCAACCTACCAACCAGAAACACATCCGAATCATAAGTACATAAGTAGTGCCATACTGGGAAAGACCAAAGGTCCATCTAGCCCAGCATCCTGTCACCGACAGTGGCCAATCCAGGTCAAGGGCACCTGGCACGCTCCCCAAACGTAAAAACATTCCAGACAAGTTATACCTAAAAATGCGGAATTTTTCCAAGTCCATTTAATAGCGGTCTATGGACTTGTCCTTTAGGAATCTATCTAACCCCTTTTTAAACTCCGTCAAGCTAACCGCCCGTACCACGTTCTCCGGCAACGAATTCCAGAGTCTAATTACACGTTGGGTGAAGAAAAATTTTCTCCGATTCGTTTTAAATTTACCACACTGTAGCTTCAACTCATGCCCTCTAGTCCTAGTATTTTTGGATAGCGTGAACAGTCGCTTCACATCCACCCGATCCATTCCACTCATTATTTTATACACTTCTATCATATCTCCCCTCAGCCGTCTCTTCTCCAAGCTGAAAAGCCCTAGCCTTCTCAGCCTCTCTTCATAGGAAAGTCGTCCCATCCCCACTATCATTTTCGTCGCCCTTCGCTGTACCTTTTCCAATTCTACTATATCTTTTTTGAGATACGGAGACCAGTACTGAACACAATACTCCAGGTGCGGTCGCACCATGGAGCGATACAACGGCATTATAACATCCGCACACCTGGACTCCATACCCTTCCTAATAACACCCAACATTCTATTCGCTTTCCTAGCCGCAGCAGCACACTGAGCAGAAGGTTTCAGCGTATCATCGACGACGACACCCAGATCCCTTTCTTGATCCGTAACTCCTAACGCGGAACCTTGCAAGACGTAGCTATAATTCGGGTTCCTCTTACCCACATGCATCACTTTGCACTTGTCAACATTGAACTTCATCTGCCACTTGCACGCCCATTCTCCCAGTCTCGCAAGGTCCTCCTGTAATCGTTCACATTCCTCCTGCGACTTCACAACCCTGAATAATTTTGTGTCATCAGCGAATTTAATTACCTCACTAGTTATTCCCATCTCTAGGTCATTTATAAATACATTAAAAAGCAACGGACCCAGCACACACCCCTGCGGGACCCCACTAACTACCCTCCTCCACTGAGAATACTGGCCACGCAATCCTACTCTCTGCTTCCTATCTTTCAACCAGTTCTTAATCCATAATAATACCCTACCTCCGATTCCATGACTCTGCAATTTCTTCAGAAGTCTTTCGTGCGGCACTTTGTCAAACGCCTTCTGAAAATCCAGATATACAATATCAACCGGCTCCCCATTGTCCACATGTTTGCTTACCCCCTCAAAAAAATGCATTAGATTGGTGAGGCAAGACTTCCCTTCACTAAATCCGTGCTGACTTTGTCTCATCAGTCCATGTTTTTGTATATGCTCTGCAATTTTATTCTTAATAATAGCCTCCACCATCTTGCCCGGCACCGACGTCAGACTCACCGGTCTATAATTTCCCGGATCTCCTCTGGAACCCTTCTTAAAAATCGGAGTAACATTGGCTACCCTCCAGTCTTCCAGTCTTCAACACGAACATACCTAAATCTGCACTACCCAAGCTGCAAAGGACTCAAATACAAATCAACTTACGCATCCAGTTTTTCCTACATCAGCACACAACTGTGGAACGCATCACCAAAAGCCTTGAAAACTATGTACGACCACCTACACTTCAGGAAAACTCTAAAAACTCACCTGTTTAAAAAGGCATACCCTATCAATCCAACATAAATGCCTGATCTCTGCAACACAACAACACTAAAGTACGTAATGGACATTACACAACTCTTCCGTTGTACGATTCCCTAATGTGGCTGTGCCACATGAACTTGATCTTACCACAACATCACCCTGTATTTGTTCACACCGGAGCCTGCAAAGGCCTCTCCGGTACTATGTAAGCCACATTGAGCCTACAAATAGGTGGGAAAATATGGGATACAAATGTAACAAATAAATAAATACTCTCTATTTCTTTTCGTGGGTGACGACATTTCAGGATGGTATGCCTTGGTCTGGATGTGCTGGCTACTGGAGGGGATATCCTTTTATGACTGATCTGAAGGGGCCTTGGAAAAATCTCCTGATATCACAACTGAAAACCTTTTGTTTTGTTTTCTTCCTTTGTGGAGGGGGAGGATGGGGGTGGTATGTGCATTCACCATTTGATTGTTGCATGCAAGAGGGGTGTTGACTTGCAGTCAAAGCTACAAAGCTGTTCTAAGATTGAAACTGTTTGATCTGAACTGAATTGAGATGATGTAACTGAGTTTATCTACTGTTTCTGTTATTTCCCATCCTCCCCTTTTTTTTTTGGGGGGGGGGGGGTGATGGGGATGTTCTGTACATTCACCATTTGATTGTTGCATGCAAGAGGGGTATTGACTTGCAGTCAAAGATACAAAGCTGTTCATGGATTGAAACTGTTTCAACTGAATTTATCCCCCCCCCCTTTTTTTTTTTTTTTAAGTTTTCCTTCGCTTGCATGCTAATTAGGGCAGGTGTTGAGCCCATCCATCCCAGTAGGGTTTTTGGGACTATTTGGGTTTGGTGGAATATGTTTTGAATTTGGAGCAGAGAAACATGAGGTGAATGTGATTGTCTGAGGGGGTCTTATTGAATTTGTCTGGAGGGAGGGTTTGGGGGGGGGGGCAGGATACTGCACCACCATTATTGCAATACTCAGCGCAAAAAGACCTATTGTAGGAGGGGGGGGGATGAGGGCACTAATACGTGAAGAGTTTTAACTAGACTCTGAATTAGGGGGGTTTGAGGGTCATTAGGAGTTTTGTTTGGGGTTTGGGTGGGGAAGGGGTGGGGGGAGTTACGGGAGGGGAATGGGACAGCTCCAGAATTTACAAAGGGGGGTCATGGAGGATCAGTCTGTACCTCATGCAAGAATGTGTTTGTGGAAGGGAGGGTGTTTTTCTTGAAATTGTGGATTTTTCCCAAGTCCATTTAGTAGCGGTCAATGGACTATGAAATATGTCTAGGCTTGCTTCCTTCCCTCACAACCTGTGTTTGTTCTTCTCCCTAACCCACAGTCTCATTATCAACCCCTTTCTCCATTCCTTTCCCCTCACTGCTATATTACAGCTCCCAGACAGTATCTACTTTTGCACCTAGCCTTCCTTCTCTCCCAGCCTCTCTTATAACTCCTTTATCAGCAGCTCTCTCAACCCTTTTCCCAAGCACCTCAGTCCTGTCTTCATTTTTCCTGTCCGTCAGCTCCTCATTCCTTTTTTCTGTGCCACTATCAGTACTTCTCCCTTATAGACCAAAGACAAGAAGTTTGCTTTGCACTGCTGTTGCCCTTCTCTCTCTCTCCAGCTCATTGATAAAACATTCCTTAGGCAACCAATAGGATGCAGTAGTATAGGAGATTAAAGCCATTCTCTCTGTTCACTCCTGTGGCCCTGCAGCATGGGGCTTTCACCTCCTCGACCAAAGAAATGCATGGCACAATATTGGGTGTGCTCAAGTACTTGCAGAGCTTGTTCCTACTATGTAAGGATATTTTGGTGTAGACGGTGGATTTGGGGATGGAGTTTTGGGAAGGAGATGCACCTGGTAATATAATGATGGGGATGTCCTTGATGTCCCCTACGTCTTGCCCCATCCTTGGCCACCTTTAAATCTAGACTGAAAGCCCACCTCTTTAACATTGCTTTTGACTCGTAACCACTTGTAACCACTCGCCTCCACCTACCCTCCTCTCTTCCTTCCCGTTCACATTAATTGATTTGATTTGCTTACTTTATTTTTTTGTTTATTAGATTGTAAGCTCTTTGAGCAGGGACTGTCTTTCTTATATGTTTGTGCAGCGCTGCGTACGCCTTGTAGCGCTATAGAAATGCTAAATAGTAGGTTAGTAGTCTCTTGTAACCAGAGCTAATGTTGTGATGTCATAATGCCTCAGTCCACCAATAAGAGCCAACCTCATCAGTGATGTCACAATGGCTTGATTGTCCTATACTTGGCTCACTTTTATTACATAGCTCTTTGAGCAGGGACTGTCTTTCTTCTATGTTTGTGCAGCGCTGCGTACGCCTTGTAGCGCTATAGAAATGCTAAATAATAGTAGTAATCTGTTCCCTTCTCCACTACTGCCAACTCCAGACTTTGCGCCTTCTGTCTCGCTGCACCCTATGCCTGGAATAAACTTCCTGAGCCCCTACGTCTTGCCCCATCCTTGGCCACCTTTAAATCTAGACTGAAAGCCCACCTCTTTAACATTGCTTTTGACTCGTAACCACTTGTAACCACTCGCCTCCACCTACCCTCCTCTCTTCCTTCCCGTTCACATTAATTGATTTGATTTGCTTACTTTATTTTTTTGTCTATTAGATTGTAAGCTCTTTGAGCAGGGACTGTCTTTCTTCTATGTTTGTGCAGCGCTGCGTATGCCTTGTAGCGCTATAGAAATGCTAAATAATAGTAGTAATCTGTTCCCTTCTCCACTACTGCCAACTCCAGACTTCGCGCCTTCTGTCTCGCTGCACCCTACGCCTGGAATAAACTTCCTGAGCCCCTACGTCTTGCCCCATCCTTGGCCACCTTTAAATCTAGACTGAAAGCCCACCTCTTTAACATTGCTTTTGACTCGTAACCACTTGTAACCACTCGCCTCCACCTACCCTCCTCTCTTCCTTCCCGTTCACATTAATTGATTTGATTTGCTTACTTTATTTATTTTTTGTCTATTAGATTGTAAGCTCTTTGAGCAAGGACTGTCTTTCTTCTATGTTTGTGCAGCGCTGCGTACGCCTTGTAGCGCTATAGAAGTGATAAATAGTAGGTTAGTAGTCTCTTGTAACCAGAGCTAATGTTGTGATGTCATAATGCCTCAGTCCACCAATAAGAGCCAACCTCATCAGTGATGTCACAATGGCTTGATTGTCCTATACTTGGCTCACTTTTATTACATAGCTCTTTGAGCAGGGACTGTCTTTCTTCTATGTTTGTGCAGCGCTGCGTACGCCTTGTAGCGCTATAGAAATGCTAAATAGTAGTAGTAGTAGTCTCTTGTAACCAGAGCTAATATTGTGATGTCATAATGCCTCAGTCCACCAATAAGAGCCAACCTCATCAGTGATGTCACAATGGCTTGATTGTCCTATACTTGGCTCACTTTTATTACATAGCTCTTTGAGCAGGGACTGTCTTTCTTCTATGTTTGTGCAGCGCTGCGTACGCCTTGTAGCGCTATAGAAATGCTAAATAATAGTAGTAATCTGTTCCCTTCTCCACTACTGCCAACTCCAGACTTTGTGCCTTCTGTCTCGCTGCACCCTATGCCTGGAATAAACTTCCTGAGCCCCTACGTCTTGCCCCATCCTTGGCCACCTTTAAATCTAGACTGAAAGCCCACCTCTTTAACATTGCTTTTGACTCGTAACCACTTGTAACCACTCGCCTCCACCTACCCTCCTCTCTTCCTTCCCGTTCACATTAATTGATTTGATTTGCTTACTTTATTTTTTTGTTTATTAGATTGTAAGCTCTTTGAGCAGGGACTGTCTTTCTTATATGTTTGTGCAGCGCTGCGTACGCCTTGTAGCGCTATAGAAATGCTAAATAGTAGGTTAGTAGTCTCTTGTAACCAGAGCTAATGTTGTGATGTCATAATGCCTCAGTCCACCAATAAGAGCCAACCTCATCAGTGATGTCACAATGGCTTGATTGTCCTATACTTGGCTCACTTTTATTACATAGCTCTTTGAGCAGGGACTGTCTTTCTTCTATGTTTGTGCAGCGCTGCGTACGCCTTGTAGCGCTATAGAAATGCTAAATAATAGTAGTAATCTGTTCCCTTCTCCACTACTGCCAACTCCAGACTTTGTGCCTTCTGTCTCGCTGCACCCTATGCCTGGAATAAACTTCCTGAGCCCCTACGTCTTGCCCCATCCTTGGCCACCTTTAAATCTAGACTGAAAGCCCACCTCTTTAACATTGCTTTTGACTCGTAACCACTCGCCTCCACCTACCCTCCTCTCCTCCTTCCTGTACACATTAATTGATTTGCTTACTTTTTTTTTTTGTCTATTAGATTGTAAGCTCTTTGAGCAGGGACTGTCTTTCTTCTATGTTTGTGCAGCGCTGCGTACGCCTTGTAGCGCTATAGAAATGCTAAGTAGTAGTAGTAATATTTATTTATTTATTTATAGCATTTGTATCCCACATTTTCCCACCATTTTGCAGGGATGTGGAGGGGCTGTCTCTGGGATGAATGGAGGAGGGTGCTGATGTGGAACTGGTGATGATCCTGGGATAGCTGAGTCAGAATAAGAAGTACATCGCACCACCCTTTAGATTGAATTAACATTGAATCTCTCTCCTTCTGCAGGAGTTTGCTGTGGACCTTAAAAAGAGAGTATCCAGCATCAGTGCAGTGCCTGACATGAGATACTTAACCTTTGTGGTTGATGCCTGTGTAGTCTTGGAGCAAGCTCGCAAGGTAGGACCGTGTTCAGGATCTGGATTTTAGCACTTCTCACTCATCTGTTGCTAGGAAACCATATGTCAATAGGAAGAAATGGACCACGTCTTCTGTTTGCTGGACCAGTAAGGGGAGAGGGATGTACTAGAGAAAAGGGAGCTGCTAGATACAAGGAGGGGAGAGAGAGGGAAATATAGAAAGAGAGAGATACTGGACATAGTAAAGGGATAGACACGGAGAGGATAGGGAGTGAGAGGGAGAGTTTCTGAATATGGTGAGGTGAAAGAGAGAGAGAAGAGAGTGATGCTGGGCATAGGGGTGATAGAGAGAGAGGAACACTAAACAGAGAGGAAGAGAGAAGACTCTGAATGGAGGCGCAAGGGGGAGAGGCTGGATATGGGAAAGGGGGATGTTGCTAGAAGGTTGAGGTACAAAGGAAGATTGGGAAAGGGGAACTAGGGAAAGATCAAAAGTTGTAGATGCAGTAAAAAGAGGGAGATTGAGGAGTGGATGGTAAGGAGGATGGGTGGAATCTTAGTGGATATTTAAAAAGAGAATTAAAGGGAAGCAAACTGAGAGGTCAGTGTTTGAGATAGATGTAGGAGAGAAAGTGAGGAAGATGGGGGAGAGACAAAAAGTGTCAGATGGACTGGAGAACACGGAAAGGGAGTTAAGAGAAGACTGAGACAAGCAGAAATCAGAGACTGAGACCAACATGATTAGAAAAATAAAATGGCCAGACAATACAGAAAAAATGTGTTTTCAATTTAGTGATTTGAAATGTTGAATTTTTGAATTTACATCTGTTATCTCTATATTTTGCACAGTACGAGGTTGCTGGGTTTAGTAAAATTCGTCTAATCACAGTTCATCTAATAGACAATTGGTCTAATGTCAGTTAGTCCAGTGCTACATTTTGGCTAATAGACATTCTGTCCAGTAGGAAAATTTGTCTAATGGACAATTGGTCTAATGATACTTTTTGCCTAATGTTAGTGATAAAGGTGAAATGAATTCTCAAAAATTGATACGCCTGCAAAATTGACTGAATCTAGAAAGAGCTTCCTCTCTGTCTTCCACAGAGGAGAGGAACTTCCTTTCTCGTACCTTGCTTAGAGGGAAAGGAAATTTCTCTCTCTCCTCTTCACTAGAGGTAGCAATTTGGTTTCTTGACACAGTTAAGCTATATTAAGGTAAACCTCATTCACAGAAACAGAATCTTTCCTTGTCTCAGTATCACAAGAACAGCAGGTTACTAGAAAATGAAAGAAATGTTTTTGACCTAGAGAGAAAATGTGTTTCCCCTTTGTGTAGAAGTCAGGGACTGTGATATTTCATACTACAAACAAGCACATCATCCCCTGCTAAACTCCAAAAATCACAATACCATCATCTGTTAATTGTGTATTAAGAACTGAGCAAGCTCGGGGAGTGTCTGCATCGGCGACTGGAGTCATCCCACTGACTTCCTCGCTCCTGAGCAGCACAAGGAGGAAAGGGGCCACTTTGACAGTGGATTTCTTTGATTGGTGGGGCTCTGGCATCTCCACCAGCAAATATATAATATCTAATGTAGGGAGGTGGGGAGGAAGAGGAAATGCGTCCCTCTCCCCCAATGGACTTCTGGCTATGTCCCGCCTTTAATCCATGCGATTAAAATTTTTAATTGTGTGGCTGATCAGGATTAAAAATTTTAATTGAAATGCAGGCTAGTTTTAACCCCATCCTGGTTAAGTGTGTAGGATATGAAATGTTTATATTAGAGTCCTGGGCTACTTTTGTCTTTTTATAGCGCACTTCTTTTCTTATCTTTCTTGGTATTGTAGTTCCTTCGATTTCTTCCGGTTTTAGCTGTTGCATTGCTTACCACTTTGCCCATGAAGATCGGTATATTAAAACATGGGAGGGAGGGAATGCTGAACCACATCAATGATCTGCCATTTAATGTCTTGCCACTGATGCTGATGGTCGGACCGGTGTTGAACCAAGAGAACTGTCAAGATCTTATTAACAACCTTAGATTTATGTTCCCTGAGGCACTTCTTAATTGGAAGATAAGAGCACCCAATATAGGTCAAATTACATGGGCACATAATCATATAGACCATATTTTTGGAATTACAAGTAGTGGAGGAGTGGCCTAGCGGTTAGGGTGGTGGACTTTGGTCCTGGGAACTGAGGAACTGAGTTCGATTCCCACTTCAGGCACAGGCAGCTCCTTGTGACTCTGGCCAAGTCACTTAACCCTCCATTGCCCCATGTAAGCCACATTGAGCCTGCCATGAGTGGGAAAGCGCAGGATACAAATGTAACAAAAAAAAAAAATAGATACTATTGGAGATTCTACATGGAATGTTGCTACTATTGGAGATTCTACATGGAATGTTGCTATTCCACTAGCAACATTCCATGTAGAAGCCTGCGTGGCCACATTGGTGATCTACAAGGGCCGACTTCTACATGGAATGTTGCTAGTGGAATAGTAGCAACAGTGGAGGAGTGGCCTAGTGGTTAGGGTGGACTTTGGTCCTGGGAACTGAGGAACTGAGTTCGATTCCCACTTCAGGCACAGTCAGCTCCTTGTGACTCTGGGCAAGTCACTTAATCCTCCATTGCCCCATGTAAGCCGCATTGAGCCTGCCATGAGTGGGAAAGCGTGGGGTACAAATGTAACAAAAAAAAAAATGATGGAGCTGGTAAAGTAATAGAGCATACCCAATCTGTTCTTTCAAGAGTGAGAGACCACCACTGGCATTCAGTGCATGTAAAATGCCCCAAGCATATAATCTAACCGTTTATAAGATAAACTACTGAATTATAAGGAACAATGGTGGATTTTTCAATTACAGACATTACAAGCCCAAAGGACTGAATGCAGAATTGCAATGGTGGTCTTTTGTCTATTGGGCAGTTTCTGTGAGTGACTTTCTGTTCCACCTGTCAAGATGAGGTGCTGTGTATCAGCTGATTGCTATAAAGCGAATGCTACATACCTGTAGAAGGTATTCTCCGAGGACAGCAGGCTGATTGTTCTCACTGATGGGTTGACGTCCTCGGCAGCCCCCTCCATCGGAAAGTTTACTAGCAAAGGCCTTTGCTAGTCCTCGCGCGCCCATGCGCACCGCGCATGCGCGGCCGTCTTCCCGCCCAAAACCGGCTCGAGCCGGCCAGTCCAGTATGTAGCAAGACAATACACTTCAAGGGAAGACTCAACTCCAAAGGGGAGGCGGGCGGGCGGGTTTGTGAGAACAATCAGCCTGCTGTCCTCGGAGAATACCTTCTACAGGTATGTAGCATTCGCTTTCTCCGAGGACAAGCAGGCTGCTTGTTCTCACTGATGGGGTATCCCTAGCCCCCAGGCTCACTCAAAACAACAACCATGGTCAATTGGACCTCGCAACGGCGAGGACATAACTGAGATTGACCTAAAAAATTTACCAACTAACTGAGAGTGCAGCCTGGAACAGAACAAACAGGGCCCTCGGGGGGTGGAGTTGGATCCTAAAGCCCAAACAGGTTCTGAAGAACTGACTGCCCAAACCGACTGTCGCGTCGGGTATCCTGCTGCAGGCAGTAATGAGATGTGAATGTGTGGACAGATGACCACGTCGCAGCTTTGCAAATTTCTTCAATAGAGGCTGACTTCAAGTGGGCTACCGACGCAGCCATGGCTCTAACATTATGAGCCGTGACATGACCCTCAAGAGCCAGCCCCGCCTGGGCGTAAGTGAAGGAAATGCAATCTGCTAGCCAATTGGATATGGTGCGTTTCCCTACAGCCACTCCCCTCCTATTGGGATCAAAAGAAACAAACAATTGGGCGGACTGTCTGTGGGGCTGTGTCCGCTCCAGGTAGAAGGCCAATGCTCTCTTGCAGTCCAATGTGTGCAGCTGACGTTCAGCAGGGCAGGAATGAGGACGGGGAAAGAATGTTGGCAAGACTGGTTCAGATGGAACTCCGACACAACCTTTGGCAGGAACTTAGGGTGAGTGCGGAGGACTACTCTGTTGTGATGAAATTTGGTGTAAGGGGCCTGAAGCTCACTGACTCTACGAGCTGAAGTAACTGCCACCAAGAAAATGACCTTCCAGGTCAAGTACTTCAGATGGCAGGAATTCAGTGGCTCAAAAGGAGGTTTCATCAGCTGGTTGAGAACGACATTGAGATCCCATGACACTGTAGGAGGCTTGACAGGGGGCTTTGACAAAAGCAAACCTCTCATGAAGCGAACAACTAAAGGCTGTCCTGAGATCGGCTTACCTTCCACACGGTAATGGTATGCACTGATTGCACTAAGGTGAACCCTTACAGAGTTGGTCTTGAGACCAGACTCAGACAAGTGCAGAAGGTATTCAAGCAGGGTCTGTGTAGGACAAGAGCGAGGATCTAGGGCCTTGCTGTCACACCAGACGGCAAACCTCCTCCAATGGAAGAAGTAACTTCTCTTAGTGGAGTCTTTCCTGGAAGCAAGCAAGATGCGGGAGACACCCTCTGACAGACCCAAAGAGGCAAAGTCTACGCCTTCAACATCCAGGCCGTGAGAGCCAGAGACTGGAGGTTGGGATGCAGAAGCGCCTCCTCGTCCTGTGTGATGAGGGTCGGAAAACACTCCAATCTCCACGGTTCTTCGGAGGATAACTCCAGAAGAACGGGGAACCAGATCTGACGCGGCCAAAAAGGAGCAATCAGAATCATGGTACCTCGGTCTTGCTTGAGTTTCAACAAAGTCTTCCCCACCAGAGGGATGGGAGGATAAGCATACAGCAGGCCCTCCCCCCAATCCAGGAGGAAGGCATCCGATGCTAGTCTGCCGGAGGTCTGAAGCCTGGAACAGAACTGAGGGACTTTGTGGTTGGCTCGAGATGCGAAGAGATCTACCAAGGGGGTGCCCCACACCTGGAAGATCTGCCGCACTACACGGGAATTGAGCGACCACTCGTGAGGTTGCATAATCCTGCTCAGCCTGTCGGCCAGACTGTTGTTTACGCCTGCCAGATATGTGGCTTGGAGCACCATGCCTTGACGGCGAGCCCAGAGCCACATGCTGACGGCTTCCTGACACAGGGGGCGAGATCCGGTGCCCCCCTGCTTGTTGACATAGTACATGGCAACCTGGTTGTCTGTCTGAATTTGGATAATTTGGTGGGACAGCCGATCTCTGAAAGCCCTTAGAGCGTTCCAGATCGCTCGCAACTCCAGAAGATTGATCTGTAGATCGCGTTCTTGGAGGGACCAACTTCCTTGGGTGTGAAGCCCATCGACATGAGCTCCCCATCCCAGGAGAGACGCATCCGTGGTCAGCACTTTTTGTGGCTGAGGAATTTGGAAGGGACGTCCCAGAGTCAAATTGGAGCAAATCGTCCACCAATACAGGGATTTGAGAAAACTCGTGGACAGGTGGATCACGTCCTCTAGACCCCCAGCGGCCTGATACCACTGGGAGGCTAGGGTCCATTGAGCAGATCTCATGTGAAGGCGGGCCATGGGAGTCACATGAACTGTGGAGGCCATGTGGCCCAGCAATCTCAACATCTGCCGAGCTGTGATCTGCTGGGACGCACGCACCCGCGAGACGAGGGACAACAAGTTGTTGGCTCTCGCCTCTGGAAGATAGGCGCGAGCCGTCCGAGAATCCAGCAGGGCTCCTATGAATTCGAGTTTCTGCACTGGGAGAAGATGGGACTTTGGGTAATTTATCACAAACCCCAGTAGCTCCAGGAGGCGAATAGTCATCTGCATGGACTGCAGGGCTCCTGCCTCGGATGTGTTCTTCACCAGCCAATCGTCGAGATATGGGAACACGTGCACCCCCAGCCTGCGAAGTGCCGCTGCTACCACAGCTAGGCACTTTGTGAACACCCTGGGCGCAGAGGCGAGCCCAAAGGGTAGCACACAGTACTGGAAGTGGCGTGTGCCCAACTGAAATCGCAGATACTGTCTGTGAGCTGGCAGTATCGGGATGTGTGTGTAGGCATCCTTCAAGTCCAGAGAGCATAGCCAATCGTTTTGCTGAATCATGGGGAGAAGGGTGCCCAGGGAAAGCATCCTGAACTTTTCTTTTACGAGAAACTTGTTCAGGGCCCTTAGGTCTAGGATGGGACGCATCCCCCCTGTTTTCTTTTCCACAAGGAAGTACCTGGAATAGAATCCCAGCCCTTCTTGCCCGGATGGCACGGGCTCGACCGCATTGGCGCTGAGAAGGGCGGAGAGTTCCTCTACAAGTACCTGCTTGTGTTGGAAGCTGTAAGACTGAGCCCCCGGTGGACAATTTGGAGGTTTTGATGCCAAATTGAGGGTGTATCCCTGCCGGACTATTTGGAGAACCCACTGATCGGAGGTTATGAGAGGCCACCTTCGGTGAAAAGCTTTCAACCTCCCCCCGACCGGCAGGTCGCCCGGCACTGACACTTGGATGTCGGCTATGCTCTGCTGGAGCCAGTCAAAAGCTCGCCCCTTGCTTTTGCTGGGGAGCCGCGGGGCCTTGCTGAGGCGCACGCTGCTGACGAGAGCGAGCGCGCTGGGGCTTAGCCTGGGCCGCAGGCTGTCGGGAAGGAGGATTGTACCTACGCTTACCAGAAGCATAGGGGCCAGTCTTCCTTCCCCCGAAAAATCTTCTACCTGTAGAGGTAGAGGCTGAAGGCTGCCGGCGGGAGAACTTGTCGAATGCGGTGTCCCGCTGGTGGAGAGACTCTACCACCTGCTCGACTTTTTCTCCAAAAATGTTGTCCGCACGGCAAGGCGAGTCCGCAATCCGCTGCTGGAGTCTATTCTCCAGGTCGGCGGCACGCAGCCATGAGAGCCTGCGCATCAGCACACCTTGAGCAGCGGCCCTGGACGCAACATCAAAAGTGTCATAAACTCCTCTGGCCAGGAATTTTCTGCACGCCTTCAGCTGCCTGACCACCTCCTGAAAAGGCTTGGCTTGCTCAGGGGGAAGAGCATCAACCAAGCCCGCCAACTGCCGCACATTGTTCCGCATGTGTATGCTCGTGTAGAGCTGGTAAGACTGAATTTTGGCCACGAGCATAGAGGAATGGTAGGCCTTCCTCCCAAAGGAGTCTAAGGTTCTAGAGTCTTTGCCCGGGGGCGCCGAAGCATGCTCCCTAGAACTCTTAGCCTTCTTTAGGGCCAGATCCACAACTCCAGAGTCATGAGGCAACTGAGTGCGCATCAGCTCTGGGTCCCCATGGATCCGGTACTGGGACTCAATCTTCTTGGGAATGTGGGGATTACTTAGTGGCTTGGTCCAGTTCGCAAGCAATGTCTTTTTCAGGACATGGTGCAAGGGAACAGTGGACGCTTCCTTAGGTGGAGAAGGATAGTCCAGGAGCTCAAACATTTCAGCCCTGGGCTCGTCCTCCACAACCACTGGGAAGGGGATGGCCGTAGACATCTCCCGGACAAAGGAAGCAAAAGACAGACTCTCGGGAGGAGAAAGCTGTCTCTCAGGAGAGGGAGTGGGATCAGAAGGAAGACCCTCAGACTCCTCGTCAGAGAAATATCTGGGGTCCTCCTCTTCCTCCCACGAGGCCTCACCCTCGGTGTCAGACACAAGTACCCGAACCTGTGTCTGCAACCTCGCCCTGCTCGACTCGGTGGAACCCCGTCCACGGTGGGGGCGTCGAGAGGTAGACTCCCTCGCCCGCATCGGCGAAGCTCCCTCCGCCGACGTAGTCGGGGAGCCTTCCTGGGAGGTGGCCGCGGTCGGCACCGCACGCGGTACCGTCGGGGACCTCAACCTGGGCGATGGGCCAGCCGGCGCCACGCTCGACGGTACCGGAGGCGCAAGCACCGCCGGTACCGGAGGGGTAGGGCGCAACAGCTCTCCCAGAATCTCTGGGAGAACGGCCCGGAGGCTCTCGTTTAGAGCGGCTGCAGAGAAAGGCTGAGAGGCCGATGCAGGCGTCGACGTCAGAACCTGTTCCGGGCGAGGAGGCTGTTCCGGGCTGTCCAGAGTGGAGCGCATCGACACCTCCTGAACAGAGGGTGAGCGGTCCTCTCGGTGCCGATGCCTGCTGGGTGCCGAATCCCTCGGCGACCCAGAGCTCTCGGTGCCGACGTGGGGAGGAGACAGGTGTCGATGCTTCTTCGACTTCTTCCGAAGCATGTCACCGGAGCTCCCCGGCACCGACGAGGAGGACGTAGAATCCATCCGTCGCTTCCTCAGGACCGAGACCGAAGAGGGTCGATCCCGGGGGGGCTGTACCGCAGGAGCCCTCAGGGTAGGAGGAGACCCACCCGAAGGCTCACCGCCACCAGCAGGGGAATGGACAGCCCTCACCTGCACTCCTGACGATGCACCTCCGTCCGACGACATCAGCAGACGAAGTCTCGGTACCACCGACGTCGATACAGTCGCCCGATGCCTCGGCGCCGATGCAGAGGTCCGATGCCTCGATGCAGTCGATGGAGCGGCAGCCAAGGAAGATGGTCCGGACGCTGACGACGTCGATGCACTCGATGCCTCCGGTGCCGATGCCGACGAAGAGCCCGAGAACAAAACGTTCCACTGGGCTAATCTCACTACCTGAGTCCGCCTTTGTAACAGGGAACACAGACTGCAGTTCTGAGGGCGGTGCTGGGCCCCTAGACACTGAAGACACGCAGAGTGCCTATCAGTGAGCGAGATTACCCGGGCGCACTGGGTGCACTTCTTGAAGCCGCTGGAAGGCTTCGATGTCATGGGCGGAAAAATCACGCCGGCGAAATCAAAAGCTGAAATGGCGAAAATTGAAGCACCAAAATTTAGAGGGAGAAAAATCTCGACCGAGGCCAAAAGAGGCCTACCCCGACAACGAAAGAAAACTTACGGGGCAAAAACTAAGAAATACGGGAAGGGCAGAAAACCCGAAAGGGTCTTCCGGAACACTACCGGAGCGCTTCCCGAACTTTTTCCAAGGAGAAAAGGACAAAAACACGTCGAAAAGGACGCGCGAGGTCGACTCTCTGGGGCACGAACGGCGTAACACGACCGTACCGAGTGCGGACGAAAGAAGACTGGCCGGCTCGAGCCGGTTTCGGGCGGGAAGACGGCCGCGCATGCGCGGTGCGCATGGGCGCGCGAGGACTAGCAAAGGCCTTTGCTAGTAAACTTTCCGATGGAGGGGGCTGCCGAGGACGTCAACCCATCAGTGAGAACAAGCAGCCTGCTTGTCCTCGGAGAATGATTGTTAACATGGGAGCCTTTTTACTAAATAAAAGACTACTTATTTTTATCAAATGACGAAAAGGCAGCGTTTGCAATTGAACGAGTTATTCAACTAGCCAAGCTTCTGTGGATCCACGGTTTTTATTGAAAACACAGCAAAAAAAATAGTAGTCACCTCATCATGTTGACTATAGTACAATATTGCAACGCTTAGGAGAACAACATATCCGATATACAACATGATGTTCAGACATCAAACTTTAGCATTTTCACCCCTCCTCCTCCCACTATACATAGTCTTATAAACTTGTTATGGCAATTCCACTTTACTGGTGCATTTAAACAATGCAGATACTCTAGCATTGAGTTCAACAGGTCATACCACAGTAATAACCCTCACTTAGTGGATTACACAAACTTCCAGCGTGAGGATCTCATGCCTTGCTAAACAACCCCCAAAACTTATAACATGTTATCCCCTGATCCCCAAACTTGTCTTTACTTCCAGTATTTAGTTCAAGTACTAGAAACATTCAGATAATAACCAACTTTACTGTATATTGCGAAGTACAGAACAGTTGCCCATTAAACCGCTGAACGTCCTGATCCTTTTTAACATTACCTTCCCCCCCCCCCCCCCCCCCACTCCTATCCCCTCCAACCCTTCCCTCCCGCCCCCTTGATTCACATATCCAAAAGCTGAAACTTCATCCTACGGATCCCGTGCGGGACTTCACTCCAAATACCATTCACTCCACTCATTCTCATAACCTAACCCAGCACATTCTGAACTTGACTCCGTGTCCGTGGTGATATTCTGTTTAAATAGGCCCCCCATACCCATATGAAGCGGTGCCTTCTTTTCGGTGTGTACCTAGCATCCCGCAGCTCCCATAGCATAAGCTCGTGAAGTTTATTTCTCCAGTACCAGTACGATGGCGCCCTGTCTGAGACCCAATGGTTGAGAATGCATTTTTTCCCCAAAATACAGGCCTTACTCAGAAAAAACTTCTTCTCCCACGACCCCTGGTCCCATACTGCGTTTGAGCAGAGCATCATTCGCTCAAAGGAGATGCGTACCCAATGTCGCAGAACCCAAGACACAAACCGAGAGAGAGCTGTCCAGAAGACCCGAGTGTCCCTACATTGCCACATGCCATGATAAAGGGTGGCTCCCCTCATTGCACACTTCGGATATGCATCCACCTCTACAATACCCGCATGCCATGCCTGTCTGGTGGAAAAGTATGCTCTATGAATAGTTCTAAAATGACATTCCTGCAATTCGGCGCTATGCACCACCCCCCCATTCCCCTTCAATGCTGCCAAGATTCTCCCTTCTGTTACTCTCCCTCCCGATTCCTGACTCCACCGCTCCGACACCTCCTTAACGTCCCTCTTGGGCCTGTATTCTCTCAGAGCTTTGTGGAACCCTGACACCGATACCTGCCCAGCCGCATCCCCAAACAGAAATTCTCTCAACTGCGTCCCAAAAGCCAGTGACAGGCTCTCACTAGGAAGCCCTTGCATATAATGTGTCAGCTGGCGGTAGGCAAACATCGTCATCGGCCCCCCCAGCGCATCTCCCTGCAAATTCTGAGTATGGAAGGATACTTCCGTCCTCCCTTAAAAAATTCTCCACGAGGATGAGGATGACTCCAGTATGCTCTAAGTCTCTGAAGACTTTGCTGTCCCTTCCTGGCTGAAAGTCCGCATTACCAGTCACTGGTAGCAGCACACTACTTTCTGGGTTCTGCCCCCAGAGTCTCAATATATCCCGCCATATGAGTCGCAATGGGGTTAACAAGACACTATCCTTCATCAAGGCGGGGAGAGCTTTTCGCTTTGCGTGCAGCAAGAAATTAATGTACCAGGGAGCAAAATAGGCTTTTTCCAGGGCCACATCTGTGTAAGTTGTACCCAATCCCTGAGGTGCCGCAGCAAACACGCCTGATTATACTCCCGCATGTCAGGCATACCGAGCCCCCCATCTATCGCAGCCCCACACACATACCGCCATTGCATTTTCGCTTTCTTGCCAGCCCAACAAAAACTAGCCACTACCCCCTGAAGTCTCTCTTCAGCAAGCGGATGGGAATGGCCTGTAGTACATAAAGCCATTTCGGGAATACCATCATACGGTACACATGCAACCTCCCCATGAAAGACAATGGTAAAGATATCCAGGAAGACAGTTGTACCTTAGTCTCTTTCAACAGCCTCGAAACATTCCTCTCATACAACTGAGCTGGGTCCTGTTTATTTACACCTTATATTTGTGTAAACAAAGAAACTGACACCTGTTATAAAAAGAATAATCAAAATTTTTTTATTTTTTTCAACTGTTCTCCGTCGAACAGAAGCAGTGTGGGAACTCCACCCTGGAAGCAAAGTCTGTTTACATAATATATTTTTAGCAATAATACAGAGATATATATTTGCTTAGCAGTAATACAGAGATATATGCTTGCTCAGCTTTGCTCTTGCTTTGCTTAAGATACTTATCTTCTCCTCAGTTTAAATACACTTACATTCACACTGCACCCAATGTGTGCACGTCAGCAACCCTTTCCTTTGAAGCTTGTTCTCACATTTCTTATCTACAAATGTCTGCAAGCAACATTCCTTCTGCTAACCCCCCTTACACAGCCTCCTGTCTCTGCTTTGCACCAGGCTGCTCAGCTCAAGGTTAATTCTATGACTCCCTCATTGTTCTCACAGGTTTGTGACTCATAGGTCCTTTGCCTTTAACACTTGCACTTCACTGACCATAGGAACTTTATACTGTTCAACAGTTTCTCATTATATTTCTGTAGAATGTTCATTATTATTAACAGTCCATTGGCATCTGGATACCTAAATATCTGAAGGCTCCAGTCACCCAGCGCAGGGGGAATTGATCCCATTCCGCTCTATCAACCCCTGGGCTCGCCATGGCTTCCGACTTTGCGAGATTCAGTTTAAACCCAGCAAAATCACCATACTCCCTTATACTTTCCATAAGATACTCTAAGGAGCTCTTCGGATCCTGGATTAACACCAGCAGGTCATCCGCAAAAGCTGCCGTTTTAAATACCCGAGTTGGGATTTGTACCCCATGTATGTCCGCGTTATGGCCTATCTCCCGCAACAAAGGGTCCAGAGACAACACAAATAGGAGCGGGGACAGAAGACACCCCTGCCTGGTACCTCTGCCGATAGAAAACCACTCCGAGAATCCACCATTGTCACCCTGGAGCACTTAAAACGCCACCTACATAAGTGTGCTGGTACACAAGAATTTTGGCAACATGTTTGGAAAATAATTTCATCAATATTGCATATACAGCAATCATCAATGCACCTTATTATTTTTGGCTCAATGTCAATAACACAAAAACTGGACAAATATGATGCAAAATCTGTCCTACAAATACATACATGTGAAATCTCCTTGGCAGAGAAATGCAGTTCATTTCTGTTTGTATCTAAAGTATGGGACAAATATGATAAATGCTCTCTTCTCAACACTCATAACTTATACTAGTTTACTGTTTTTCATTTTTCCCCTTTATAATGAATCACAATTCATTGTTAGGCCATGTTTTCACTGACTTTGTTAAATTTTTTGTATTTTATATATAATAAAGGTACTTGGACTTGCTGGATGGTGCTGTATATTATTATCATCCCATATATCTTTGTTATATAGGAACATACAGTGCTGTATATAGTGTTTGTTTTGCTCCTACAATGTGACCAAAATCAGTGTGAAACATAGGCTCACACCAGATACTGTGGACTGTTCACTTCTAACCATGGTAGTTCTGAAAAGAGAATACAAACACACCAAAGGTACACAGTCAGGTAAAACGTAGGGCCAGAGAGCCATCAGAATCTGCCAGATTAATCCATTAGCTCTTCTTGGAGAAATCTAAAGTAAGTTATTCATCAGGGATATCCTGAAAACCTGGCCTGTGTGTAGCACTCTGGCATCCCTGCTCTGAGTACTTTCTACCAGAAATCAAGAGGGTACTACGCCTTCAAGCATATCTTAACCTCACACGTATAGAAAAGCTTAAGAGAAGGTTCAACCTTATTTTTATCTCTGTGAACAGCAATTGCCATCTTCATTATATTACATTACATTAAAGGCTTATATTCTGCATGTAACACTACAGTTCAATGTGAATTTCAAAACTGACGACTAGGAAAATTCTCACTAAAACAATAAAATTCAGAAATATACATGGAACCGTCAGACAACTCAGCGGCTAGAATTTAGATAAAACAAACTTGCAAAAAAGGAAGGAAATTAGGGGATAGGGAAAGGGGATGGGATTTGATATACCACCTTCTGCGGCTACGATCAAATCATTTACTTATTATATACAGGTACTTATTTTGATCTGGGGCAATGGAGGGTTAAGTGACTTGCCCAGAGTCATAAGGATCTGCAACGGGAATCAAACACGGTTCCCTGGTTCTCAGGCCACTGCACTAACATTAGACAACAACTACACTCAACCATATCAAAGACCAAGAGTAAGAAAGCAACAAACAGCTACCACAGCATCTACTGTGAAACCTGCCCCTTCTTTATGAGATTACTCCTATAGCAATAAACACCAGTACATAGACACACAGCTTATATACCAGCCTCTGCCCACCCCTTTCCTCCTCTCTCACCCCAAACAGCTGTACCCCGGCACGTGTTAACATTCTTCCTCCCAGCCTACGCACCTCTCCCTACATCAGCAAAAGCACCTCTCCATCTTTCTTGCCCCTTCCCCATAGCTACACGTCAGTATATGCACCCTCCTCTCCCCTTGCAACTATACACTGGCATACACATCTCCCCCCAACATAACTATTACACAACAGGTGAACTCAAGAATACAGATTGTGCATTCAAATAGCTATGCAGCATCAGCAACCCCCCACCACCCCATATACTTGGACACAAACACACACAGGTGTACGTCGATACAGATATCCATGCCTCCCATCCTCACAGCTATGTACTGGCATTAAGGCCCCTCCCACAGAAATAACACCAGCAGTCATTCCCCTCTCCATATATATGAATGTTTGCATTGCACCCGTCACATACACAAATCAGTATGTTCACCCTCACATTCACTATCCCTCCCAAATTTCTACTATGAATTACCTCCCATCTCCCTCTTCCATATGTATACAATATTATGTAAATAACTGAGTTCACAGCCAACCCATGAGCCAGCCACACAGCGTCCATGCCACAAAGACATCTTATCAAATGTTGTGTCTCTGCAGGTCTTGGCTTACTCCTGTGTGTACAGTTACTACAATCAAGATACAGAGAAGATGGATGTCATAGAGCAACAGACAGAAAGCCTAGAACTTCATACCAGTGCCCTGGAAATTCTTCTGGGTGAGTTCAGATATCCAGTTTCCTCCCTTATTGGCTGTATCTCAAAGATTCCTGCTGCCCTGAATAATTCCCCTAATGCATATCCACCCACCTTCAGTCATGGCCCACTGATATTTCCTGTGCCCCTCACTCTCCCTCTTCTTCCCTTTCCTCATGAGTAAACTCTGCTGTTTTCCATTGACAAACGGGATTGAGTTAGATCACAAGTAGATGACCTCATTTGATGGCACCAGGGTAGAAGTGCTGTCGCAGTCATCAGACCTTCTTGAAAAGTTCTAAACATATGCAGCCCTCCCTCACACAGTGGTCTCCTCAGTTTTGTTTCTTCCACTCAGGTCTTCATACTCTGTGTGTTTAATGTATTTCCACTGAGTTTCTTTATTGTTTTTCTGTCACTCGAAATGTGGCATGAAAATCCAGAGCTTCAATATGCATAGCAGATGCCTCTTGTGCCTCAGTCCTAAACACAACCAGAAAGACTGTTAAGCATTGCGTTCAAATGTCACCAAGAGTATGAATAGATTGAGCATTTGGACGCTGAAAAAAAGTTGCTGCTTGAAACATCTCATTAAGAAAGTGGCTTCTGCATAGAACTCGCTTACTCTTATGCAGACCAGTCAAGAATCCTCCAAGGAGAACCCTTCACCCTTTTGGCACAGTGGCTATATTAAAAAGAAAAGATTAATTGAACACATTTGATCTACCGCTCAAGCGACATAGGCATAGAGCGGTTCACATATCTGTACAGGTACTTTCTGTCCCAAATGGGCTCACAATCTAAGTATTTTTTATGCCTGGGGCAATGGAAGGTTAAGAGTTCAGTCACCCAAAGGGCAGAAGACCCAAAGCACAGCCACTTGAGGACCTGTACATTCCTGAGCTGAAATTGTTTCCAGAGCTAGTTGGTGCAAGCAGACTAGTGCAGATTCTTCTGATAAAAGGAGATGCTAGGACTCATTCTCTGTGCAGAAACATCAGTGCAATGATGGCGTCTCTCTGATAGAGCAATCTGACACTGAAGGGCTTTTTCAACACACTGTCCTACCACTGCATAAATATCCTACTCCCAAGACACTGGGTGCTGACTCCTAAGGTGAATCCTAGCATCAGGTAACTATGATTCGGATTATTCTTCCCAATGTACATCACTTTGCATTTGCCCACATTAAATTTCATCTGCCATTTGGATGCCCAGTCGTCCAACTTTGTAAGGTCTTCCTGCAATTTTACACAGTTTGCATTTTTCTAATTCCCTCAAGTAGATCCAAGATTAATGGACCATAATGGGGGAGAAAGATATTTCAAGGAGCTGTTTTCTTCAAGAATAGCTGCTTACCAGCTCTGTATAATGCAGTATATGCACGCCATCTTTCAAAAATTGTAAGTCTTCCCACAGACTCTATGCAAGATCAAGAATCTAACAGTTACTGAACTGGTTGAGACCAAAGGACCCTTTAGCCTAGTATCCTGTTTCTAACAGCAGCCAATCCAGGTCATACGTACCTGGCAGAATCCCTAAAATTTAGCAAGATTCCATGCTATTTATCCCCAGGAATAATGTACCACTTTGTAGCTTCATGGAGTTGTCCCCTAGTCTTTGTAATTTTTGAAAAAGTACATAAGTACATAAGTAATGCCACACTGGGAAAAGACCAAGGGTCCATCGAGCCCAGCATCCTGTCCACAACAGCGGCCAATCCAGGCCAAGGGCACCTGGCAAGCTTCCCAAACGTACAAACATTCTATACATGTTATACCCGAAATTGTGGATTTTTCCCAAGTCCATTTAGTAGCGGTTTATGGACGTACTTTAGGAAACCGTCTAACCCTCCTATCAGTTTGCGGATACCCATTGTACTCCATCCAGGATTTTATAGACCTCTATCGTATATCCAATCAGCTGTCTCTTCTCTAAGTTGAACATCCCTAATTTCTTTAGCCTTTTCTTATACAAAAGGAGTTCCATCCCCTTAATCCCCTTTAGATTGTAAGCTCCTTGAACAGGGACTTTCCTTCTCTGTTAAACTGTACAGCACTGCGTAACCCTAGTAGCGCTTTAGAAATGTTAAGTAGTAGTGTTAAGTAGTAGGTAATCATCTTGGTTGTCCTTCTCTATATCTTTTCTAAGCTATGGCTGATGACGTTTAATGTGAGCAAGTGCAAAGTGATACATGTGGGAAAGAGGAACCCGAATTATAGCTACGTCTTGCAAGGTTCCACGTTAGGAGTCACGGACCAAGAAAGGGATCTAGGTGTCGTCGTTGATGATACGTTGAAACCTTCTGCTCAGTGTGCTGCTGCGGCTAAGAAAGCAAATAGAATGTTAAGTATTATTAGGAAAGGAATGGAAAACAAAAATGAGGACGTTATAATGCCTTTGTATTGCTCCATGGTGTGACCACACCTCTAATATTGTGTTCAATTCTGGTTGCCGCATCTCAAAAAAGATATAGTGGAATTAGAAAAGGTGCAGAGAAGGGCGACGAAAATGATAAAGGGGATGGGACAACTTCCCTATGAGGAAAGGCTAAAGCGGCTAGGGCTCTTCAGTTTGGAGAAAAGGCAGCTGAGGGGAGATATGATAGAGGTCTATAAAATAATGAGTGCAGTTGAACGGGTAGATGTCAAGCGTCCATCTTGCTGCTTGTTATTATTGGTAACTAGTAAAAAAGCCCCGTTTCTGATGCAAATGAAACGGGGGCTAGCAAGGTTTTCTTCAGAGTGTGCATGTGGGAGTGTCCCTGCCCTCTGCCCTCTCTCCCTCCCCCTCCGAGTCCAGTCCTTCAGTGTTAAGTTTCCTGCTGTTCTGTGTTTGTGTTACAGAGAGAGTGAAGGCATCTCTCTCCCCTCCCCCCTCTGAGTCCTTCACTGTTACAGAGAGAGGGATTTCGTGCTGTTTTCCTTCAGTCATGGGGAAACCGGATATCTCTGGCGCTTCACACTTCCGGCTGGAGGCTTCATAGAACGTTGGGGTTGCCTTTTATATACAGTGGGGGAAATAAGTATTTGATCCCTTGCTGATTTTGTAAGTTTGCCCACTGACAAAGACATGAGCAGCCCATAATTGAAGGGTAGGTTATTGGTAACAGTGAGAGATAGCACATCACAAATTAAATCCGGAAAATCACATTGTGGAAAGTATATGAATTTATTTGCATTCTGCAGAGGGAAATAAGTATTTAATCCCTCTGGCAAACAAGACCTAATACTTGGTGGCAAAACCCTTGTTGGCAAGCACAGCGGTCAGACGTCTTCTGTAGTTGATGATGAGGTTTGCACACATGTCAGGAGGAATTTTGGTCCACTCCTCTTTGCAGATCATCTCTAAATCATTAAGAGTTCTGGGCTGTCGCTTGGCAACTCGCATCTTCAGCTCCCTCCATAAGTTTTCAATGGGATTAAGGTCTGGTGACTGGCTAGGCCACTCCATGACCCTAATGTGCTTCTTCCTGAGCCACTCCTTTGTTGCCTTGGCTGTATGTTTTGGGTCATTGTCGTGCTGGAAGACCCAGCCACGACCCATTTTTAAGGCCCTGGCGGAGGGAAGGAGGTTGTCACTCAGAATTGTACGGTACATGGCCCCATCCATTCTCCCATTGATGCGGTGAAGTAGTCCTGTGCCCTTAGCAGAGAAACACCCCCAAAACATAACATTTCCACCTCCATGCTTGACAGTGGGGACGGTGTTCTTTGGGTCATAGGCAGCATTTCTCTTCCTCCAAACACGGCGAGTTGAGTTCATGCCAAAGAGCTCAATTTTTGTCTCATCTGACCACAGCACCTTCTCCCAATCACTCTCGGCATCATCCAGGTGTTCACTGGCAAACTTCAGACGGGCCGTCACATGTGCCTTCCGGAGCAGGGGGACCTTGCGGGCACTGCAGGATTGCAATCCGTTATGTCGTAATGTGTTACCAATGGTTTTCGTGGTGACAGTGGTCCCAGCTGCCTTGAGATCATTGACAAGTTCCCCCCTTGTAGTTGTAGGCTGATTTCTAACCTTCCTCATGATCAAGGATACCCTACGAGGTGAGATTTTGCGTGAAGCCCCAGATCTTTGTCGATTGACAGTCATTTTGTACTTCTTCCATTTTCTTACTATGGCACCAACAGTTGTCTCCTTCTCGCCCAGCGTCTTACTGATGGTTTTGTAGCCCATTCCAGCCTTGTGCAGGTGTATGATCTTGTCCCTGACATCCTTAGACAGCTCCTTGCTCTTGGCCATTTTGTAGAGGTTAGAGTCTGACTGATTCACTGAGTCTGTGGACAGGTGTCTTTCATACAGGTGACCATTGCCGACAGCTGTCTGTCATGCAGGTAATGAGTTGATTTGGAGCATCTACCTGGTCTGTAGGGGCCAGATCTCTTACTGGTTGGTGGGGGATCAAATACTTATTTCCCTCTGCAGTATGCAAATAAATTCATATACTTTCCACAATGTGATTTTCCGGATTTAATTTGTGATGTGCTATCTCTCACTGTTACCAATAACCTACCCTTCAATTATGGGCTGCTCATGTCTTTGTCAGTGGGCAAACTTACAAAATCAGCAAGGGATCAAATACTTATTTCCCCCACTGTATATAGATTTCTTAAGTTGCTAATGATGTGGGAATATGTAAAGTCCCCTAAGATTGCTTGTTATATTCTAGGCTATGTTAATATTTCATTTTTATTATTAAAGAGCTAATTATTAGCTCATAGAAATACCCCTAATTGGTTCAAGGGTCTATAAAGCAGAGATCAGACCTGGGGTGGGAGCCAGGGAATTGAAGTCTAAACTGAGGCTTCCTGTGCCTATTAGCTATTTTATATTGACACTATGGTAACTTTAAATTAGCCCCTTTAAATGCTAGCCTATGGAATTGTAACAGAGACTTGATATGGTAAGAAAAACTATTCCTTAAACTCCTTTGCTATGTGAGCAGAATAACTTAAAATAAAGTCCCTGAAGTTACCTATTTAATCTGTCTACCTTTCCCCACGTTTAAAAGCAATTTCCCAGCAAATTCTTACCAGTGTAGTTCTATCCTCCTCTGGAAGTTCTCTCACATCACCTCTTCAGGACATGATAGTGTCTCTATCTCTCCAGTCTAACGGGAGAACAATAGTTGAAGCTGGTATTCTCCCCTATGATCTTCCTAAACAAGGATCCATTCTTCACCTGAATATCTGCTGTCTCGCACTCATAGTGTGAACATCTACCAGAATGTTGCATGGCCTCAGATGGAAGACATTTTCATTGTGGTGTACTAGTGACGTTCTGGATCCTTTCAGCAGCCAACCTGGTAATCGAATTGTGCATTCTGTATCATCTGTCAATATCAAGATTGAGCACTTCCTCGGTAAAAGTGCACTTGAGTAACATGGTAGATGACATAAGACTATGAGAATAGTCATACTGGGTCAGACCAATAACCATCTAGCCCAGTATCCTGCTTCCAGCAGTGGCCATTCCAGATAAGTACCTGGCAGAAACCCAAATAGTATATATACAATATATATACAATATAAAGAGGAAAAAGGAAAACGACTCCACAGGAAATAATATCAAGAGAACAGGCGTAGTAGTCTTGTAGCAACAACATCAACCAGCACTCACCAAAGAAAATGTTTATATCTTTTAAGTTTATAAGTGTGTAAGTTTCATCAATCAGTTTTCCTCAGTTGTCTTGTTTTTATATAAAAAAGGGCACATTCCAAGTGTCACATCTGTGGTCGTGACCCCCCCTCAGGCTTACCTTATTTCTGGCGGTCAGCTTCTAAGCTGGTTTCTGTCTGGTCTTTCTAAGTTAGCTGTGTCTCTGTGTGTTGGCTGCTTCCAGCATGGCTCTGATTTCTCCACTATACTGCACCTGTGTGTGTTAAGCCTCTCTGTGCTTCAGTATGCTTTCTGCCTGTGTTTTGGTTTGTGTTTCTCTTGCCCTCTGGTGACTAGATCTGGTGGCTGCTTTGGATTGTCTATGTGCTGTTTCCCGTTCCAGACTTCAGCTCAGTCCAGTCCGGATATTCCGGTCTGCCAGACTTGCTTGTCTTGTTTGAGTCTGCACAGCACTCGTAGCTGCCTGGTGATTGCTGCAGCTTGAATCTCAGCTGCTGCTGGGCATATTAGCTATTTGGAAACTCTCTGCTTTGCCTTTGCATCGCCTAAGGCCCTGGTTTGTTGGTGCTTGTTGCACTTCTGCCTAGTCCAGTTTATAGTCTGTAATTCTTGCCTGATCCTAGTTTAGTCTTTGTGTAGCTTCTTGTACTGTATTGCTTGTTTCTCAGTCTTGTTTGTTGTTTGTCAGTATTTGTACCCTGTTTCAGTGGCTGCTTGCAGCTATCAGTTCTGTCTCTGGCCTGTCTGAGAGTCCTAGTCTAGTATTCTACCTAGCCTCCCTGTGTATTCTAGTCCCTGTGTCTATCCTGCTGGTATCCAGTTTCCGGCCCTGTCCGGCAAGTCCTGCCGGTCACCTGCACCCAGGTGCTCAACTCCTGGGGAACGGTGGTCAAGCGCAGGTGAAGTCTCTGCCTGTCCCCAGCTTGTTTGCCTCTGCTGCAACTCCAGTCCGGGGTTCCAGTCCTGTTCTGACTAGTCTCCGGTGTGGGGTGGTTTTGCCTGCCACTTGCGCTCCTTGGCAGTGGTCCAAGGGCTCATGATCCTAGTTCCTGCTTTTGGAAAACCTGACAGAATGCAAAGGCCATGAGCTCAGCAATATCATCCTACCAGCTGGGTTTCCAGCCTAACACTTTTTCCTTTGTGGGCAATCCGGGTCTCAGCCCAGGTCCAGCCCCTAGTTTCAGTTTGGATTTCAGTCTCCACCCAGTTTCTGCTCTTGATGAGTTGATAATGATCCGAAATTACCATGATAAACTTTTTCTTGATCCAGCCTTGAGGAATACTCCTGAAGCTGCAGCTGAGAGAAAGCGTGCCTGGGGGTTTAGGTTTTCTACAAACCCAGTTTCAGCGATTGATTCTTCTATCATGTTGGCATACTACCGCTACAAACTTCTCTCGCATCCAGCCCTGCGGGATACTCCGGAAGCTGACACCAAAAGAAGGCGCTGTGGAAGCCCCGAGTACAGGGCTTATACGCAGTTTTGGGGGAGCCTTCTGAGGGCCAGTCCCGGTTCAGTTCCTGATTCACAGATCCGGCCAAGATGATGCTGAGTCCACTCCGAGTTTGAGTTCCAGCCAAATGATGCTGAGTCCACTCTGAGTTTGAGTTCCAGCCAAGATGATGCCGAGTCCACTCCGAGTTTGAGTTCCAGTCAAGATGATGCTGAGTCCACGCCGAGGATGAGTTCCAGCCAAGACGATGCTGAGTCCACTCCGAGTTTGAGTTCCAGCCAAGACGATGCTGAGTCCACTCCGAGTTTGAGTTCCAGCCAAGACGATGCTGAGTCCACTCCAAGTTTGAGTTCCATCCAAAACAATGCTGAGTCCACTCCGAGTTTGAGTTCCAGCCAAGATGATGCTGAGTCCACTCCGAGTTTGAGTTCCAGCCAAGATGATGCTGAGTCCACTCCGCGTTCCCATTCCAGCCAAGATGATGCTGAGTCTACTCCGAGTTCCCATTCTAGCCAAGATGCTGAGTCTACTCCGAGTTTCAGTTCCAGCCTAGATGCTGAGTCTACTCTGATTCCCAGTTCCGGCCAAGCCGCTGAGTCCATGATAAGTTCCAGTTCCAGCCAAGCTGCTGAGCCTAAGCCGAGTTCCAGTTCCAGCCAAGATGCTGAGTCCAAGTCAAGTTTCAGTTCCAGCCAAGTTGCTCAGTCCCAGCCGAGTTCAAGCTCCAGCCCATCTACCCTTGGTCATGTTTTTAAGCTCCTCCGCAGGTTTCACCATTGTTACCCATGGAAACCTGAGCACTACCGTGGGGACACAGGAGCCTTGAGAGGGGAGGTACTGTCACATCTGTGGTCGTGACCCCCCTCAGGCTTACCTTATTTCTGGCGGTCAGCTTCTAAGCTGGTTTCTGTCTGGTCTTTCTAAGTTAGCTGTGTCTCTGTGTGCTTCCAGCATGGCTCTGATTTCTCCACTATACTGCACCTGTGTGTTAAGCCTCTCTGTGCTTCAGTATGCTTTCTGCTGGTGTTTTGGTTTGTGTTCCTCTTGCCCTCTGGTGGCCAGACCTGGTGGCTGCTTTGGATTGTCTATGTGCTGTTTCCCGTTCCAGACTTCAGCCCAGTCCAATCCGGATCTTCCGGCCTGCCAGACTTGTCTTGTTTGAGCCTGCACAGCACTCGTAGCTGCCTGGTGATTGCTGCAGCTGTGAATCTCAGCTGCTGCTGGGCTTATTAGCCATTTGGAAACTCTCTGCTTTGCCTTTGCATCACCTAAGGCCCTGGTTTGTTGGTGCTTGTTGCACTTCTGCCTAGTCCAGTTTAGTCTGTAATTCTTGCCTGATTCTACTTTAGTCTTTGTGTAGCTTCTTGTACTGTATTGCTTGTTTCCCGGTCTTGTTTGTTGTTTGTATGTCTAGTTCTAGGTTGTCTGTTTCTTGTTCAGTGGCTGCCTGGCAGCTTTCAGTTCTGTCTCTTGTCTACCAGTGTTTGTTCCCTGTTTCAGTGGCTGCTTGCAGCTTTCAGTTCTGTCTCTGGTCTGTCTGAGAGTCCTAGTCTAGTATTCTGCCTAGCCTCCCTGTGTATTCTAGTCCCTGAGTGTATCCTGCTGGTATCCAGTTTCCGGCCCTGTCCGGCAAGTCCTGCCGGCCACCTGCACCCAGGGCCTCAACTCCTGGGGAACGGTGGTCAAGTGCAGGTGAAGTCTCTGCCTGTCCCAGCTTGTTTGCCTCTGCTGCAACTCCAGTCCAGGGTTCCAATCCTGTTCTGCCTAGTCTCCGGTGTGGGGTAGTTTTGCCTGCCACTACCGCTCCTTGGCAGTGGTCCAAGGGCTCACGATCCTAGTTCCTGCTTTTGGAAAACCTGACACCAAGCCATAAACATTACAATATGAATGCAAATCTTCAAAATTTTATGGAGAAACAAAAGTGACTTTATTTTGTCTACGCACACAAAGCACAGTGCTGTCAAGACTATTACCAACACCTGAGCTCACACACAACAAATGGTGTTTCAGTCTATACAACCTGCTTCCGTGGTAGTCATAGACAGTCACTAAAAGAGCAAGTTGCACTGATGAAACAACACCATTTCCAAAGGACAATGATTGATTAAACTTCTACAGGGGTTGGATATGGAATAGCTGTGCGCTATAGGAGATCCTGTAGCCTTTTCATATTTAAGATCTGATACTTTGTGTTATGTCTGTGATACTTTGTACCATAGCTTGTAAGCCGCAGTGAGCCTGTTATCAAGCGGGAAAGAGCGGGGTATAAATGCTATAAATAAATAAATGTCTCTTTATCTAACACACACATATATTAAAGACAAATAGAAATACTTTTACATAACATTTACAAGATATAAACATTTTCTTTGGCGAGTGTTGGTGTTGTTGCCACGAGACTACTACTCCTGTTCTTCTCTGAAATTATTTATTGTGGAGTGGGTGGTTTTCCTTTTTCCCCTTTATATTGTATATATACTATGTGAGTTTCTGCCAGGAATGACCACTGTTGAAAGCAGGACACTGAGCTAGATGGACCATTGGTCTAATCCAGTATGGCTACTCTTACGTTTTTATAAACTCAAATAGTAGCAACATTCCATGACGGCAGGCAAAGACCTTTATGGTTCATCCAGTCTGCCCAACAAGATAAATTCATGGTATAAGAATGGGCTGTGTCAGCGCGCAACTTTGTAAACAGGGGGGGGACAGTCAACAAATTCTTCATATACAGTAAATGTTCAGAAATCTAAACTAAGCAAAATAACATGTGGACATTGCAAATTTATCATATGTAGAGCTATAGTGCCTTTGAAATATTGTCAAGTTACAATGAAGAGAAATAACTTTAAAAAGGACAGGATATAGCTGTCCCTATAATGAGAGATTATAACAGGTGGGGATTCTCTGGTTCTTTCAGAAGGAACATCTTTGTCTTTGAATCAAGCTTATCTGCAGCCACAAAAAGCTTATTTTCAAAGAATATTATTTTTCTAACTTTTAAAATATATGATTTTTAACTCATCTCCACAGATTCCTCTTTCATTTTCTCAAACCTTATTTCACTTCCACAGCTCCATACTTCCAGTTCTTTGGTAAGAGTAATCTTAAGAACCCAAGTTGGTTGGGAGGTAGTGAGGAAAGTATATGTAATTTATGTTTGTATATGATTTGCAATATAGCACACACTCCCTTATGAGTATATGAATTGCACTTTGAACTGCATGCTCAAGAGGTGTATATGTTCTTGCTGAACACAGTCTTGGGTGAACTTCTTCAAAACGGTGTCAGTCCATGGTCTTTACCGCCACCTTCTCTAAGCCACTTACTCAGAGGAGGAAAGAAACCTTACATAATAGAATGTAGACTAGTTTTGGCATAGTACCTTAAGAGAACCTATATGCAGGACGACCCAGACTAGGGCATATTGTTATGACCTTGTCAAACTGAGTGGACTGTGTTGCTCATTGCTACACATTAGCAGACCTTGCTTTGCAAAATGCAACCAAAGCCCATCGAGTAAGGGCTATAGCTTCGATTGCTCAACTTTATTTAGTCCACATGGAGGAAATTTGTAAAGCCACTACACATTCTTCTATCTATACCTCTATCTCACAGTGTGGTATGGATGCCCAATCAGGAAGAAACAGCACATTTGGCCATTACCTAAACTGTTCAATTGAAGATCAGATCCCGCTCTCGTTTTACCTGGGTTGCTCCAGAAGATGGCAATGTAAGAGTAAACCAACCTTCAGCTTTGGGGGTTCTTTATTAAAGTGGCTGATTTCATTCTCCTGTCTACAGAGCTAAAGATCCTTTGTGCTTATCCTAGGTTTTCTTGAATCTTTCTTAGTTTATAATCTGTTTCTATTCCTGTAGATGAAGCACTGTTGCACTGCCAGGATTTGGCCTCTTCCATTTGCTTGCTAAAAGCAGAGCACTTCAACACTGGCGTGGAACTACTGCGCAGGATTCAGGAGAGGCTTGTGGCTATTCTGCACCATTCCACCCAGGTGACAGTTTGCTTGTAACTTTTGGAGGGTATGGGAGAGGGTCCCTGATAGCTTCTTCTAGCTCTTTTGGGTTTCTGTTGAAATGAAAAGCAGCTCAGCTTAGTCTAAGATGCTGTGCCTTCTTTTTGCAGAGAAAACACTGTGGGAATGATGAAACGGGTGAACTAGGAGTTATCAAAGGATGTCCTAGACACTACTACTCTGGAAGGAGGTGTCTCTGTGCAAAGACAATCCAACTAGGACTCCTGATGAAAGCTTTAATGCAGAAGCATGGCCTGTGTTGAGTCCTGTTGCTTGTCTGCAATTGATTTTCTTGAACATATATGAATTGTGCACCACTGCTCAGTAAAGGACATCCTTTGGTAAGCTCCTGGTTCACCCATTTGGCCATTCCCACTGTATTTTGTCTGTGTTCGTAGCATATGGATCTACCTTGGCTTTCTCCTTTTGCTCCATTTATTCTCCTCTCCCTTTGACTGTGATACTGGGCTGCCTTTTTGCTCCATTTTATTCCCTCCCTCCCCAGCTATGGCAGTGACAGTCCAGTTGAGGGAAGTGACCATGATCTCCTCTGGAACCTGGTACAATATGCCCTTCAGCCAAGTAGGGGATGCTATGGGGATTATGTTTCTAGTATTATGTAAATGCAAATGAAAAAGTGAAGTAATAATGCTGCTTACCAAACAAAATCCCATGAAAACTGTGTAAAAAAATATTTTCATATGTCCAAAATGTCAATTTTTCATTACTTCAAAATTCACAATAACTTAATAACAAATTTCAATCTTTTAATTAACTTTTAAATGGAGGAAAAAGCTAAAGGTGGACAAAGCCATGGGACCGGACGGGATCCACCCCAGGATATTGAGGGAGCTCACAGAGGTTTTGGCGTGTCCTCTTAAAGATTTAAGAGGGAGAGATTCCGAGGGATTGGAGAACGGCGGATGTGGTCCCTCTTCACAAAAGTGGTGATAGGGAAGAAGCTGGAAACTACAGGCCGGTAAGCCTCACTTCGGTTATTGGAAAAGTAATGGAAGCCATGCTGAAGGAAAGGATAGTAAATTTCCTGGAAGCCAATAAGTTGCAAGATCCGAGACAACATGGTTTTACCAAAGGGAAATCGTGCCAAACGAATCTCATTGAGTTCTTTGATTGGGTGACAGGAGAATTGAATCAGGGACGAGCTATGGACGTAATCTACTTAAATTTCAGCAAAGCTTTTGACACGGTTCCCCACAGGAGGCTCTTAAATAAACTGGATGGGCTGAAGATAGGACCCGAAGTGGTGAACTGGATTAGGAACTGGTTGACGGACAGACGCCAGAGGATGGTGGTGAATGGAATTCGCTCGGAGGCGGGAAAGGTGAGTAGTGGAGTGCCTCAGGGATCGGTGCTGGGGCCGATTCTGTTCAATATATTTGTGAGTGACATTGCCAAAGAGTTAGAAGATAAAGTTTGCCTATTTGCGGATGATACTAAGATCTGTAACAGAGTGGACACCCGGGAGGGAGTAGAAAACATGAAGAAGGATCAGAGGAAGCTAGAAGAATGGTCTAAGGTTTGGCAATTAAAATTCAATGCGAAGAAATGCAAAGTGATGCACTTAGGGAATAGAAATCCACGGGAGACGTATGTGTTAGGTGGGGAGAGTCTGATAGGTACGGACGGGGAGAGGGATCTTGGGTTGATAGTATCTGAAGATTTGAAGGCGACGAAACAGTGTGACAAGGCGGTGACCGTAGCTAGAAGGTTGTTAGGCTGTATAGGGAGAGGTGTGACCAGCAGAAGAAAGGGGGTGTTGATGCCCCTGTATAAGTCGTTGGTGAGGCCCCGCCTAGAGTATTGTGTTCAGTTTTGGAGTCCATACCTTGCTAAGGATGTAAAAAGAATTGAAGCAGTGCAAAGAAAAGCTACGAGAATGGTATGGGATTTGCGTTACAAGACATATGAGGAGAGACTTGCTGAACTAAACATGTATACTCTGGAGGAAAGGAGAAATAGGGGTGATATGATATAGACTTTCAAATATTTGAAAGGTATTAATCCGCAAACGAACCTTTTCCAGAGATGCGAAGGCGGTAGAACGAGAGGACATGAAATGAGATTGAAGGTGGGTAGACTCAAGAAAAATGTCAGGAAGTTTTTTTCACAGAGAGAGTAGTGGATGCTTGGAATGCCCTCCCGCGGGAGGTGGTGGAAATAAAAACGGTAACGGAATTCAAACATGCGTGGGATAAGCATAAAGGAATCCTGTGCAGAAGGAATGAATCCTCATGAGCTTAGTCGAGATCGGGTGGCAGAGCCGGTGGTGGGAGGCAGGGCTGGTGGTTGGGAGGTGGGGATAGTGCTGGGCATACTTATACGGTCTGTGCCAGAGCCGGTGGCGGGAGGCGGGGATAGTGCTGGGCAGACTTATATGGTCTGTGCCCTGAAGGGCACAGGTACAAATCAAAGTAGGGTATACACAAAAAGTAGCACATATGAGTTATCTTGTTGGGCAGACTGGATGGACCTTGCAGGTCTTTTTCTGCTACTATGTTACCTCAGTCAGAGTCCCAGTCATCACGATCTTAGCTAGATCACTGATTTAGAAAGGACAATCACTTCATAGGTCAACAAAACCTCCTAAAGTTCAAAATTTAAATCAAACGTGAACATCAGTTATCTTGTGCCATGTCAAAATGGTCCCACTGACGGTGGCCAACGTTTCAGAAGCTGCATCAGGGTACAAGGACCATTTTTATTGATGACAAAATGAACAACAAAGCACATTGAACAGTCAGTGAGGCAGATGCACTAAAGCTAAATGAGCCTTTAATGACCCTCCAGCGAGGAAAATTTGATCCGTTGCATGCATCAAAGGGCTTTTCCCGAGGAAGCCAGCAGCTAATGAAAACGGAATGGAGATGAGCAATTAGTGTGAAAACCCCATTGAAACGACATGCACTAACCTTTTCCGATTGCCTTTACGCAGGAAAAAGGCAGGAAATCTAACGAGAGGTCTGGACCTCTCGTTAGGACAGCTCTGTGCCAGGAAAAATCATTAAGTGAAAAAATAAACTAACTTTGAGCCAATCCCAGCGCAGTAGCAGAGCTAAAAGCGCTGTGATTGGTCCAAAGGACGTCAGAAAACACATCAAATAAAAAAAGGATCGGGAGGGGGCAAGGGCGCTCATCAGGAGCGTCCTGTATGGACGGCCTTGCCCCCCCCCCCCCCCCCCCGCTGCTCCCTACTTTCCGCCGCTCCCCCCCCCCCCGAAAAAGCAAAATGCTAGCTGCCCCGGTCCCCCTCCCTTCCTGTTCCTGTGTTCTGCAGAGCTAACTCCGCCTCCCGTCATTCTTCTACGTCAGAAGGAGGCGGGGCCTGGGCCAGGGAAGAAGAGACGTCATGGAGACTCTACAACCAACACAATAGATCTTCCTGCCCGTGCAGCGCTTCTGAAAGAGGTGAGAGGCGCTGCTCGGGTCGTTAATAGGGAGGGGGGTCTCGGTGGAGGGGGGGAGCGGCGTAGTCGACCTCAGGGGGGGCAGCGGGGGCGGGGCACGGGGCGAAAGAATGACGGGAGGCGGAGTTAGCTCTACAGGAACAGGAAGGGAGGGGGACTGGGGCAGCTAGCATTTTGCTTTTTCGGGGGGGGGGAGCGGCGGAAAGTGGGGATCAGCGGGGGGGGGGGGGCAAGGCCGTCCATACAGGACGCTCCTGATGAGCGCCCTTGCCCCCTCCCGATCCTTTGTTTTTGGATTTTGCTGACCGGGTAGCCACATGTATGTGTTGTGGCTTTTTTTTTTGTTTGTTTTTACATTTGCAGCATGCGCAGAGCAGCCAGCAAAACGCTTGGCTGCTCTGCGCATGATTTAGGGGCCGATTACCGATGTGTATTGTGATTCTTTGATACATTGTACGTTTCAATACCGATCTGAGCATGTGTGACTTTTTTTTTTGGTGCATTCTTCGTTTTTTAAAAATCGTTAGGGACTTTAACATAAGTACATAAGTAGTGCCATACTGGGAAAGACCAAAGGTCCATCTAGCCCAGCATCCTGTCACCGACAGTGGCCAATCCAGGTCAAGGGCACCTGGCACGCTCCCCAAACGTAAAAACATTCCAGACAAGTTATACCTAAAAATGCGGAATTTTTCCAAGTCCATTTAATAGCGGTCTATGGACTTGTCCTTTAGGAATCTATCTAACCCCTTTTTAAACTCCGTCAAGCTAACCGCCCGTACCACGTTCTCCGGCAACGAATTCCAGAGTCTTATTACACGTTGGGTGAAGAAAAATTTTCTCCGATTCGTTTTAAATTTACCACACTGTAGCTTCAACTCATGCCCTCTAGTCCTAGTATTTTTGGATAGCGTGAACAGTCGCTTCACATCCACCCGATCCATTCCACTCATTATTTTATACACTTCTATCATATCTCCCCTCAGCCGTCTCTTCTCCAAGCTAAAAAGCCCTAGCCTTCTCAGCCTCTCTTCATAGGAAAGTCGTCCCATCCCCACTATCATTTTCGTCGCCCTTCGCTGTACCTTTTCCAATTCTACTATATCTTTTTTGAGATACGGAGACCAGTACTGAACACAATACTCCAGGTGCGGTCGCACCATGGAGCGATACAACGGCATTATAACATCCGCACACCTGGACTCCATACCCTTCCTAATAACACCCAACATTCTATTCGCTTTCCTAGCCGCAGCAGCACACTGAGCAGAAGGTTTCAGCGTATCATCGACGACGACACCCAGATCCCTTTCTTGATCCGTAACTCCTAACGCGGAACCTTGCAAGACGTAGCTATAATTCGGGTTCCTCTTACCCACATGCATCACTTTGCACTTGTCAACATTGAACTTCATCTGCCACTTGCACGCCCAATCTCCCAGTCTCGCAAGGTCCTCCTGTAATCGTTCACATTCCTCCTGCGACTTGACGACCCTGAATAATTTTGTGTCATCGGCGAATTTAATTACCTCACTAGTTATTCCCATCTCTAGGTCATTTATAAATACATTAAAAAGCAACGGACCCAGCACAGACCCCTGCGGGACCCCACTAACTACCCTCCTCCACTGAGAATACTGGCCACGCAATCCTACTCTCTGCTTCCTATCTTTCAACCAGTTCTTAATCCATAATAATACCCTACCTCCGATTCCATGACTCTGCAATTTCTTCAGGAGTCTTTCGTGCGGCACTTTGTCAAACGCCTTCTGAAAATCCAGATATACAATATCAACCGGCTCCCCATTGTCCACATGTTTGCTTACCCCCTCAAAAAAATGCATTAGATTGGTGAGGCAAGACTTCCCTTCACTAAATCCGTGCTGACTTTGTCTCATCAGTCCATGTTTTTGTATATGCTCTGCAATTTTATTCTTAATAATAGCCTCCACCATCTTGCCCGGCACCGACGTCAGACTCACCGGTCTATAATTAACGATTTTGATTTTTTTACGTTTGGTTGCTGCATCTGCCTCAGTGTGTTTTAACACATTCCAAACCCCAACAACTGAAACAGCAGCAAGAAATACAGAGGACCTGGCTTCTTATGAACCTCTATACAGCTGTGATGATAAGCAAAAATGTAGTAAAAAGTAAAAGAGAAAGCAAGAAAAATAAACCCACATCAAAGATCTCACTGTTACAGGGTGTTAAGCACTGTACTAGGGGCCCTAGCAGAGAGTGACTGGATATATGTTTCTCATATTAAGAGAAAAGCCTTTCTACGCTTTAAAGAGCGTTTGGCTGCAGTTCTCTCCATTAGCATCAATGCATGAAATTTGTTTTCCCCAGCTCAGTAAGAAGGTGATTTAGCCACAGTCCACACACCTAAAATCTTTTTACCGACAATCCCCACTTTACGGAGCAATTGACGGCTCCCCTGCCATGCAAAGTAATCCAATAAAATGCCCATCGGCGAGAGCAGTACAGAAGAATGAAGGATCCGTGCCAAATAAGATATCAAGTATTTCCAAAAATATTGCATTTTGGGACAGGATCAGAAAGCGTGGTAATAGGAATTAACCTCTAAAGTGCATTTCGGACAAATGGGGGAGTCAACCTTGCCCACTTTAGAGAGTTCTGCTCTAGTAATGAAAGCCCTGTGCAAACTACGATACTGACACTCCCTATAGTCTGCATTAACAGTGATACTTGCGATCCACTTAGTTAAGGGAAACAAGGACCATTTTTAAAGAGCACACAAACCTTTCACTGCTTGTATCCTGATGCAGCTTCTGTTAATGAAACGACCACCATCAGTGGGACCATTTTGACATGGCACAAGATAAGTGATGTTGACGTTTGTTGATTTAAATTTTGGACTTTAGGCAGTTTTTGACCTATGAAGTGATTGTCCTTTCCAAGTCAGTGATCTAGCTAAGATCATGGTGACTTACTCTGGGATCTCTTTCCTCCATTTAGAAGGTAATTAAAACATTGAGGTTTGCTACAGAATTAAGTCATAGGAGCCAGCTCTGTAATATTGAACAAAACTCTTGACTGTCCAGAAAGGAGTCATTTCTGTTGAGTTTAGCATCCACAATAATTTTGAAAAGTTGGCTCTTATGAATTAAGTTGTGAATTATTTTTAAGTAATTCAAAATTGAAGATTGGGGACTTAAATATTTTGACAGTTTTCAGTGGGATTTTTGTTTTGTAAACAGATCATTTCTAGTCCCAGGCTTCATTAGATCAAGCACTAGAAGACTTATACCTACAGTGGTGGAAATAAGTATTTGATCCCTTGCTGATTTTGTAAGTTTGCCCACTGACAAAGACATGAGCAGCCCATAATTGAAGGGTAGGTTATTGGTAACAGTGAGAGATAGCACATCACAAATTAAATCCGGAAAATCACATTGTGGAAAGTATATGAATTTATTTGCATTCTGCAGAGGGAAATAAGTATTTGATCCCCCACCAACCAGTAAGAGATCTGGCCCCTACAGACCAGGTAGATGCTCCAAATCAACTCGTTACCTGCATGACAGACAGCTGTCGGCAATGGTCACCTGTATGAAAGACACCTGTCCACAGACTCAGTGAATCAGTCAGACTCTAACCTCTACAAAATGGCCAAGAGCAAGGAGCTGTCTAAGGATGTCAGGGACAAGATCATACACCTGCACAAGGCTGGAATGGGCTACAAAACCATCAGTAAGACGCTGGGCGAGAAGGAGACAACTGTTGGTGCCATAGTAAGAAAATGGAAGAAGTACAAAATGACTGTCAATCGACAAAGATCTGGGGCTCCACGCAAAATCTCACCTCGTGGGGTATCCTTGATCATGAGGAAGGTTAGAAATCAGCCTACAACTACAAGGGGGGAACTTGTCAACGATCTCAAGGCAGCTGGGACCACTGTCACCACGAAAACCATTGGTAACACATTACGACATAACGGATTGCAATCCTGCAGTGCCCGCAAGGTCCCCCTGCTCCGGAAGGCACATGTGACGGCCCGTCTGAAGTTTGCCAGTGAACACCTGGATGATGCCGAGAGTGATTGGGAGAAGGTGCTGTGGTCAGATGAGACAAAAATTGAGCTCTTTGGCATGAACTCAACTCGCCGTGTTTGGAGGAAGAGAAATGCTGCCTATGACCCAAAGAACACCGTCCCCACTGTCAAGCATGGAGGTGGAAATGTTATGTTTTGGGGGTGTTTCTCTGCTAAGGGCACAGGACTACTTCACCGCATCAATGGGAGAATGGATGGGGCCATGTACCGTACAATTCTGAGTGACAACCTCCTTCCCTCCGCCAGGGCCTTAAAAATGGGTCGTGGCTGGGTCTTCCAGCACGACAATGACCCAAAACATACAGCCAAGGCAACAAAGGAGTGGCTCAGGAAGAAGCACATTAGGGTCATGGAGTGGCCTAGCCAGTCACCAGACCTTAATCCCATTGAAAATTTATGGAGGGAGCTGAAGCTGCGAGTTGCCAAGCGACAGCCCAGAACTCTTAATGATTTAGAGATGATCTGCAAAGAGGAGTGGACCAAAATTCCTCCTGACATGTGTGCAAACCTCATCATCAACTACAGAAGACGTCTGACCGCTGTGCTTGCCAACAAGGGTTTTGCCACCAAGTATTAGGTCTTGTTTGCCAGAGGGATCAAATACTTATTTCCCTCTGCAGAATGCAAATAAATTCATATACTTTCCACAATGTGATTTTCCGGATTTAATTTGTGATGTGCTATCTCTCACTGTTACCAATAACCTACCCTTCAATTATGGGCTGCTCATGTCTTTGTCAGTGGGCAAACTTACAAAATCAGCAAGGGATCAAATACTTATTTCCACCACTGTATCTGTATTTGCACAGAATGGGAAGAAATGCATTTCTTTCTCCTGTGGGGTTGCATTGCATGCAGAGTCTGACTTGCTGTAGTTTTCACTTCAAATTTGCTTTGCAGATTTCTGTTTTTCACTTGTGGTTAATATTCTGTGTTTGAGGTTCTGAGGTGGGAATCCTGTTGGCAGCCTCTCAGCTCTTTTGGCTGGGGGGTGGGGGGGGGGAATTATTCATAGGACTTAGATTGTCAGTAATTTCCATTTTCCTCTTTGCTGACAGGATTTTCGTATTGGATTCCAGTTCCGACCAGACCTTGATCACAGAGGGTTGAAGCTATCGAATATACCAGCCACAGCCCCTGTATTTGCCTATAAAGAGTGAGTCCCCTTAATTTGTGTTTACATCAGAAACAAGGAAGCTATACTTACAAAAAAGCAACTGTTTTTCCAGGGCATGTCTCTAGCATTGGGACAGAAGGAGTGGAGCAGAGGGGGAGCAGGACCCCACCATCAGAAGGAGAAATACAGGGAAGAACATAGGTCGCTGCTGCTGGGAAAGTTCCTGTGCAGGAGAAGCAGGGTGCCAGTAGACAGAAGGGGGAAGTCAGTGTAGGAAGGAGGTTCTTTAATCCAGTAGGAAGCTTCGGTGGCCTTTACACATTATTGGTATTAATAGGGCAATTGTGCATGAACTTTACTTTTTTTTTTTTTTTCATAGGCTGAAATGCGATGGTGGCTCAGACTCCCCAGACACAGATGAGGGGGATGAAGACAAAGATGGAGAGGAGGAGGATGAAGACTACGTCCCTGAGTGGCATGAGGAGTATGATGATGAGGACATTGATGACGATAACTTCTCATATGATGATGAATCTGAGAACCTAGATCAAGATGATTTTTTCTTTGATGATGATGATGGAGAGGCCTACGAATAGCTGACCTTCCCACTATGTTCAGTGCCATTTCTCTTTTGCTACCCAACCATCATGCCCACAAATTTCCATGCAGCGATGCCCATCTGGGCTTTGAGTGACTGTAATAGCATAACCATCCATTACCACCCTTCATCGCAGGTTCCAGGTGGGGGTGTTAGCTACCATCCCTAGTCGAGACACATTTCCTCTACAGTACATATCTGCTCCCCAGAGGCAATGTGTGTGAGGGCAGGTCTGACACTGCAATGCACCTGGACTTACCTGCAACAAACTGAACTTGCTGACTGTTCTCTGGTGCAGAGAAACTGACCAAGCATCAGTAGCCAGAAGGATCTTCTCTGATGACAGAAAATGTGTTAAAGTGAAGACTTGGAGCTATCAGCTGCCTCGTCTGAGGGAGCTAGGGTGTGTATGTCTCAGCAGAGTCCCAGTGTTAGGGATGAGGTGATGTGAGGGATCTTGAGGGCAGCAGGTCTTAGCACTGTCTCTAAACATGAAGAAACAGAGTGAGGGTTGTAGATGTCAGTTGTATAGGGGTGGGGGGAGGGTGGTATGAGGGATCTCAAAACCTTTAAGTCTGAGCATTGCCCCAGTGTGGGGGAGGAAGGATATAAAGGTGCTCAGAGCTGCAGGTCTCAGCTGTGCCTCAGGAGGCTCTGAAAAAGCTCACAGGCAGCATTTCTTAGGGTAAGAAGGGACAAGTATGACAATGCTGCTGTTTGTGATGATTGAGTGAAAAGGGATATGTAAGGAATAGGACCCCTCAGCATAAGGAGCTCTAGTGTGAGAAGGAAGATTGGGGGCTTGGAGGGAGTGCTGAAGCTGTGTCGGTCTGAAGAGGGGGCTATATAGATCTTGATGTGAATTGAAGGTTTGCAAGGGAGGATGGGGAGGAAGTGGGAATTGTGTCTCTCAGCATGAGCTGGGGGTCTGAGGGGAACACAAGAGCTTGGATATATTTGAGCTACTCCATGTATCAGACTTCCCAACAAATCTGGGGACTTTTAAGAAAGAGGGAAATAGAACGGGAGTAAAACAAAACAAAAAAAGCCAAAGTGGGGGTCCCCATTCTTCTGTCTTGGTTAGGGGTGCTGGATTTACCTCTACCAAATTCTGTGCACTTCGAGGTTCGTTTTCAGTCTCTCATTTTTTGCTGTATGTTGAGAATTTTGTGAGGTTTGTTAGCATGAAGCAAGGCCTACCATTTTGCACTGACGTGAGACTGTGTCCACGAAGGAAGCTATAGCTTTTGAAGAAAGACACAATAACAATGTACCTTAAGTTTAACAAATAAATCACTTTTCTTTGAAGAATAGAAATACTTTTGCTGTTGTGCTTCATTCCCCACCCCTTTGCTTGCTGATAAGACTGTCCAGAAAATGCATGGAAAGTAATAGCAAGAGAGCAGATGCCAGACGTCTCATCTGCCACTGCCAAGGAGTTCCGGAAGAATCAGCAACTGCTGTCATCTGTTTCTAGAGGGCAGTACTTACAGCAGAGGTTTTCAACCCAGTCCTCAGGGCACACCTAGCCTGTTGGGGTTTTCAGGATACCCTCATTGAATTCAATGGGCATATCCTGGAAATCTCGACTGGGTTGAAAACCTCTTACTTTACAGGGAAGTCTAATAATATGTGAGCAAGTATATTAACGGTAATAACGTCTTCTGTGACCCCCATTCTCTTCACAGCTCTTCTTTCTGTTGCTAGACAGACGCTGAAACCTGCGGGTAGTGCAGCAGTGAAGGGAAGCGGCTTGTAAAGTACTCTTGCAGGACTTTTTCAATCTCTTCTTCCTCCTGGTAATCTCTGACAAAAAAATGTTCCCCATTTTCTGCGCCTCGGACCATTGCTGACAAAACTGCAAGAAAAGGAGCATCAATGTACACATTTATAAAGTCCCAAAGCATTTGTTACGTGTATCAAATAAGTTCCAATAAATCTTATAGAAAATGAAGACAGTGGAAAAGAGGGAAAAAAGCATGATGCTTAAAGGATATAGACATTGACCAGGAGCAATGTCAAGGCCTGAGGACCAGGGAAGCCTGCACAAGGATTGAGAAATGAGGGAATGGACAAGGAGGTAAAAGGTTAGAGAAAGCTGAGGCCTGAGAACCTATGTACAAAATGATGACGCTGAATCCTCATTACTCAATGAGTTTCCTTACACCTGCATTCGGTTTTTCAAACCAAGCTTTGTTCAGGTTTATTTTCAGTGCAATATACAAACTTCACATGCCTGCCATCTGTAGCACAAGGCCCTTGATATGCAGCACTTTGCTGGTAGAGCTCCACTTCCATGAGTCTGCGATCATTTACCTACAATAGTGCAAACACCACTGCTCTTTTTTACCCTGTGCCAGGCAGAAGTACAAAGATTTGTACCTGCTTCAGCTGTGGGTGATATTGCCTCCAAGCTAAGCGATATTGCCGAAGGGCTGTCTGGTAAGCTTTGTCTCTCTGTGGAGGATACCAACACCCCTAATGGTGTGGATAAGATGAGGAGGAACCTAGTGAAGCTTGGAGAATGGTCCAGAATTTGGCAGCTAGGATTTAAGGCTCAAAAAATGCAGGTTCATGCATTTGGGCTATAAAAACTTGAGGGACCAGTAGAGTTTAGGGGGTGAAGTACTTCTGTGTATGAAACAGGAGCAGGACTTGGATGTGATCATATGTGATGATCGTAAGATGGCCATAGAGGTTGAAAAGGTAATGGCAAAACTTAGAAGGATGCTTGGGTGCATAGGGAGAGGAATGGACAGCAGGATAAATGAGGTGAGACCTCATTTGGAATATTGTGTACAATTCTGGAGACCACATCTTCAAAAAGATATAAACAGGATGGATTCGGTCCAGAGGGGATGGCTACTAAAATGGTCAACAGTTTTCATCATAAAGTGTATGGGGACATTGGAAGAAAGTGGGAGAGGGGGAGTGTAGCAGCATGAGCAATGGTGGGACCTGGTGCCTTGAAAAACAAAAGAACCCACAGCAAAAGTTAATCAAACATTTTTTTAAACAGTTTCAGAAAAGTTTTTGTGTGCTCAGAATGTGCCAAGGAGCTCACGGATTCACTGATCCGGTATGGGTTCAAAGACCCAATGATGGAAAACACTCGGCTGACTCAATCATTGCACTTTAAATAATATCAACATGTGACAGGGTAAACGTAATCTTCAAAAACATATTAGCTCCAATTATATTGCAATTGTAATTCCACATTCTTCGTTCATTTTGGAAAGTAACAAGCTTTGTTTGCTGTTCAAGTACTTGCCTGTCAGCGCAGTATAAATTGAGTAGCCCCCAGCATTTATATTTTTGGGTATCTGGTGCCTTAAAAACACAGCCACCAGAGGTTTTATTTTGAAATCTTTTTTATTTAGTTATACAAGCAAACTAGCATTATGCGTTCTAAATGCCTATGTAACTACAAATCTTACACACAGATTTATCCCTGCTCTAAAGAGGGAATAGATGTTGTGTGTATTTAACATAGAAAAATGTAGGCAGATAAAGACCATATGGCCTATCCAGTCTGCCCATCCCTATCACTCCCTTACAGATTCTATGTACTTGTCCCAAGCTCTCTCGAATTCAGATCCTGTTTTTGTCTCCACCACTTCCACTGGGAGGCTGTTCCATAAATTCATCACCCTTTCCGTGAAGAAGTATTTCTTGGGATACATCTGAATCTGTCCCGGAGGGGGTGCTGGGAGCCAGGTTTTTTTTTGTTTTGTTCCTCCTCCTCCTCCTCTCTCTCTTTCTTTCTTTGATGGTGAGAACCTGCGTTCGGGGAGCACTGAAGTTCTGGGGGGGGGGGGGGGGGGGGGGGGGGGGGGGGGGCTGCCTGGGACCCTTCTGCGGGACCCAGCTCAATTTTTGTCTAAATATTTTTATTTCTAATTTCTGATCCCTTGTTCTGTATTTGGTGAGGGTCTCTCAGTATGTTGATCAAGTCTGTACAGTGCTGTAATTTGCAGTCTCAGATACGTGTGAACTGGTCGCTGTTTTGTTGTCTTTTTTTTTTTCTTTTAAAGTTTGTTGCAGACGTGCATTTTTATGTAAAAGATAAAATAAGACACTGGATGCAAATGATTAAGACAAATTGGAGAGCTTCAGATCTAGAATAGCTATAGGAGATCCAGTAGTTTATTTTAGAGCCAGCTAGAGAATGACATAGGGACGGGAACAGAGCCGACGGGACGGAGACGGGGTGTGGACGGGGACAGATCCCACCAGGACAGGGCGGGATGGGGACGGAGCCCGTGTGTCCCCGTGTCATTTTCTACTTTGAAGTCTGTTAATGAACTGGCCTGTTGTTTATATTTGACACAGACAATATATATATTTTTTTTTTTTGGAAAAACAAGCAAACATGCTGGCCACAGCTAGCAAATTTTGCATGGGAGGGATCCTGTCCATCCTGCTACCAGCACATCTTCTAAGAAGACATCTTTTATTGCAGAAGGTACTGTGGAAGACAGGAGAGCCAGATTGAATCCTGAGATTGTCGATGACTTCTTATTCATCCATAGATTTTTATGTATTTATTTGTAGCATTTGTATCCCACATTTTCCCACCAATTTGCAGGCTCAATGTGGCTTACATTTGCTGTAATGGCGATTGCTATTTTCAGGTAGCAGAGTTACAAATGATATTGCGTTAAGGTGCTTACATACATGGTAGCAAACATGGAGCATAACATATATGGAATAGATCATGGTATATATATATAACAAGTGCATACATACATGGTAAGAGAAAATTTGTGGTAGTGCATGAAGGCTCCTGAGTAGTAGATTGGTTAGTAACATGCATTAAAAAACAGAACAGCTTGTATTTTGTACCCTGGACAATTTAACAGAGTGGATTAGGATTACTTGGGGTAGAGGGTGGTGGGAGGGTTATTATAGCTGCTAGTTATTATTATTGTTTTCTATTTGTAATTTATACACAACAGTTGCACAGCTTATTTTTCCTTTTTCTACTTTAATAAAAAGATTTAAATATAAAATCATAAGTGTTCAAGGCTTCTGCAGATGAGAGAGGAGGCAGAAAGGACAAGGGTTCGGGGGCTCCTCTATTTTCTGACCTGGGCTCTAGCACAGCTAACATCGATCCTGACCCTCGCTGTATAGCTGGTGGGGATCCCCAAGCATCCCCAGTTGTAGAATTCATCCAGAGACAGCCAGAACTCCCTTCTCCCAAGCTCTGCAGTCGACGACAGCATCCTTGAGCCACCGACAACTATACGTGCTTGGGGTGCCGGCATCAGTGGCTTAGGGACGATGCTGCTGCCTGCCAAGCTTGGTAAAAGGGAATTCTGGCCACCTTCAGAGAAAGTGTCATTTATATTTTGAGGTGGGGGTAGGGTGGGGCAGAGAAAATGTTGTACCCACCCACTCTGGGCTCAGACCCATCCAAAATTGGCTGTCTAGCTACGCCACTTGTTCAAGAGCGCAGAAAAGAGATGTGGACTGGGGGGGGGGATGCTGGAAATAGGGGATGGAAAAAAAACAAAGAACAGATGGTGACCATGGAAGGGAGAGAAGGGAAGAAATGGTGCCTCTGGAGAGGAGGAGATGGAGAAGGGAGGAGAATAGTGCCCATGGAAGGGAGGGGAAGGGAAGAGATGAAAATTAGATTTTAGAAGGAGAAAGAAAAATGGAAGAAAGTTCAATGTGAAAGATGGATCAAGGGCAAAAAGTGAAGAAGAAGAGAAAAAAAATAGTGAATAGATAGGAGGCGCTAGAAACCGAGTTCAGAGCACAAAACTGTGCTCGACAGGGAACGAGATAAGTAGAAAGGTAAAATCACCAGACAAAGATGAAATAAATGATTTTAAGTTCAGTAATTGAAATATGTCAACTTTGAGAATTTACATCTGTTATCTATATATTGCACTGTACAGAAGGAAATGTGAGGAGATGCTTTATGTGATTAATCGTTCAATTAAAAATGTTAATCGATGGACTGCCCTACTTTTAGCTTTACTTTAAAATTAATGTGAGCTGGCTGCACTTGGTTAGTAACATTGTAAATGATGCCAGATAAGGATCAACATACAGAACTGTTCTGTCCAAGGTCTCACAATCCTACTCACCTCGCCCAGATGTTGAACAGAAAAGGCACAAAACCATCTTTTTCATAGCCACAGCGTGTCCCAGCTCGTAGCCAACTCCCAATGAAGGCTGAGTTACTTCTGCCACCACCACTGCCAAAAAAGAAGCAGCACTGTGACATGGGGCCATGTATGGTTTAAAACAGTCTATTCAGCTTAACCACACCCTCTTCACACTTACATCATAGTAACATAGTAGATGACGGCAGAAAAAGACCTGCACGGTCCATCCAGTCTGCCCAACAAGATAAACTCATATTTGCTGCTTTTTGTGTATACCCTACTTTGATTTATACCTGTCCTCTTCAGGGCACAGATTGTATAAGTCTGCCCAGCACTATCCTCACCTCCCAACCACCAGCCCCTCCTCCCAACCACCGGCTCTGGCACAGACCGTATAAGTCTGCCCAGCACTATCCCCACCTCCCAACCACCGGCTCTGGCACAGACCGTATAAGTCTGCCCAGCACTATCCCCGCCTCCCAACCACCAGCCCTGCCTCCCAACCACCGGCTCTGGCACAGACCGTACAAGTCTGTCCAGCACTATCCTCGCCTCCCAACCATCAGCCCCTCCTCCCAACCACCGGGCTCTGGCACAGACCGTACAAGTCTGCCCAGCACTATCCCCACCTCCCAACCACCGGCTCTGGCACAGACCGTATAAGTCTGCCCAGCACTATCCCCGCCTCCCAACCACCGGCTCTGGCACAGACCGTACAAGTCTGTCCAGCACTATCCTCGCCTCCCAACCATCAGCCCCTCCTCCCAACCACCGGCTCTGGCACAGACCGTACAAGTCTGCCCAGCACTATCCCCACCTCCCAACCACCGGCTCTGGCACAGACCGTATAAGTCTGCCCAGCACTATCCCCGCCTCCCAACCACCAGCCCTGCCTCCCAACCACCGGCTCTGGCACAGACCGTACAAGTCTGTCCAGCACTATCCTCGCCTCCCAACCATCAGCCCCTCCTCCCAACCACCGGCTCTGGCACAGACCGTACAAGTCTGCCCAGCACTATCCCCACCTCCCAACCACCGGCTCTGGCACAGACCGTATAAGTCTGCCCAGCACTATCCCCGCCTCCCAACCACCAGCCCTGCCTCCCAACCACCGGCTCTGGCACAGACCGTACAAGTCTGTCCAGCACTATCCTCGCCTCCCAACCACCAGCCCCTCCTCCCAACCACCGGCTCTGGCACAGACCGTACAAGTCTGCCCAGCACTATCCCCGCCTCCCAACCACCAGCCCCGCCTCCCAACCACCGGCTCTGGCACAGACCGTATAAGTCTGCCCAGCACTATCCTAACCTCCCAACCACCAGCCCTGCCTCCCAACCACCGGCTCTGGCACAGACCGTACAAGTCTGTCCAGCACTATCCTCGCCTCCCAACCATCAGCCCCTCCTCCCAACCACCGGCTCTGGCACAGACCGTACAAGTCTGCCCAGCACTATCCCCGCCTCCCAACCACCAGCCCCGCCTCCCAACCACCGGCTCTGGCACAGACCGTATAAGTCTGCCCAGCACTAACCCCACCTCCCAACCACCAGCCCCTCCTCCCAACCACCGGCTCTGGCACAGACCGTATAAGTCTGCCCAGCACTATCCCCACCTCCCAACCACCGGCTCTGGCACAGACCGTATAAGTCTGCCCAGCACTATCCCCGCCTCCCAACCACCAGCCCTGCCTCCCAACCACCGGCTCTGGCACAGACCGTACAAGTCTGTCCAGCACTATCCTCGCCTCCCAACCATCAGCCCCTCCTCCCAACCACCGGCTCTGGCACAGACCGTACAAGTCTGCCCAGCACTATCCCCACCTCCCAACCACCGGCTCTGGCACAGACCGTATAAGTCTGCCCAGCACTATCCCCGCCTCCCAACCACCAGCCCTGCCTCCCAACCACCGGCTCTGGCACAGACCGTACAAGTCTGTCCAGCACTATCCTCGCCTCCCAACCATCAGCCCCTCCTCCCAACCACCGGCTCTGGCACAGACCGTATAAGTCTGCCCAGCACTATCCCCGCCTCCCAACCACCAGCCCCCCCTCCCAACCACCGGCTCTGGCACAGACCGTATAAGTCTGCCCAGCACTATCCTAACCTCCCAACCACCAGCCCTGCCTCCCAACCACCGGCTCTGGCACAGACCGTACAAGTCTGTCCAGCACTAACCCCACCTCCCAACCACCAGCCCCGCCTCCTACCACCGGCTCTGGCACAGACCGTATGTCTGCCCAGCACTATCCCTGCCTCCCACCACCGGCTCTGGCACAGACCGTATAAGTCTGCCCAGCACTATCCTAACCTCCCAACCACCAGCCCTGCCTCCCAACCACCGGCTCTGGCACAGACCGTACAAGTCTGTCCAGCACTAACCCCACCTCCCAACCACCAGCCCCGCCTCCTACCACCGGCTCTGGCACAGACCGTATGTCTGCCCAGCACTATCCCTGCCTCCCACCACCGGCTCTGGCACAGACCGTATAAGTCTGCCCAGCACTATCCCTGCCTCCCAACCACCAGTCCCGCTTCCCACCACCGGCTCTGGCACAGACCGTATAAGTCTGCCCAGCACTATCCCCGCCTCCCAACCACCTGCCCCTCCTCCCAACTACCGGCTCTGGCACAGACCGTATAAGTCTGCCCAGCACTATCCTCACCTCTCAACCACCAGCCCTGCCTCCCAACCACCGGCTCTGGTACAGACCGTACAAGTCTGTCCAGCACTATCCCCGCCTCCCAAACACCAGTCCCACTGCCCACCAGCGGTCTGGCACAGACCGTACAAGTCTGTCCAGCACTATCCCTGCCTTCCAACCACCAGCCCCGCCTCCCGATCCTGACTTAAGCTCCTGAGGATCCATTCCTTCGGCACAGGATTCCTTTATGCTTATCCCACGCATGTTTGAATTCCGTTACCGTTTTCATTTCCACCACCTCCCGCGGGAGGGCATTCCAAGCATCCACCACTCTCTCCGTGAAAAAATATTTCCTGACATTTTTCTTGAGTCTGCCCCCCTTCAATCTCATTTCATGTCCTCTCGTTCTACCACCTTCCCATCTCCGGAAAAGGTTCGTTTGCGGATTAATACCTTTCAAATATTTGAACGTCTGTATCATATCACCCCTGTTTCTCCTTTCCTCCAGAGTATACATGTTTAGTTCAGCATGTATCATGCTTCCACATTCACCCCCTTCCACACATGTCCCCTCCAGATGTTCCCCATACTTGCATCCTTTCCTACCATTAAACTCTTCTATAGTTCTAGTTGGCATAGCCACCAATCATATTTAATTCTTCTAATGGTGAAATGTCTTCTTACCAGCTACTTTCCTTTCCTTCAGTCATGCTAGACCAGTCCATACAAGTGGGTTGTGCTCCCCACCCAGCAGACAGAGAATACTGGCTTTGAATTGTCCTCAGCAAGATAAGACATGGTGCAGTCCTGGAACTTACTACTATATTATTCACAAATCAGAACTGGAAGACAGAATGCCTGTGAGGGAAGTTGTGGGACCGTTAGATCATGAAGGAGCAAAAGGGACGGTCAGGGAGGACAAGGCCATAGCGGAGAGATTGAATTAATTCTTTGCCTCAGTCTTTACAGAACATGATGTAAGAGATCTACCTGTACTGGAAAAGGTTTTCAAGAGTGACAATGCGGAGGAACTGAAAGAAATCTCGGTGAACCTGGAAGATGTTGTATAATTATAGTACAGCAAGAGGCCCTCACTGGATGCCCACCGGAAGGGGGGAAGGCCAGATTTTAGGACTCAGGCTGTAAAAATACCAGCTAGGTTTAAAAATCTATGACTGGCTGAGCAAGGACTTGTTTTTCCTGCAAGTTAATATGCGTTCTAGTTTAAGATCTATCCACTGGAATAGTGGTGGGCCAAGCTACATAGCATTGTACAGCTGAAAAGCACTGACTGGGCCTGATAAACTACTAATGGCTTTATAGATGAGTCTTAACAAAATCAGGTACAAATTGAATGTAGCACTTATTAAAATGGAGTTTGTCTTTCTATAAGATGAAACTGAGATCATAAGATGATAAAAAAAGAGGAAGTGAAACTGATATGCTAAAAATAAGATGTTCTGGCAGAAGAGAAAACATGTTGACAAAAGAGGAAATTGCGAAATAACTTGCAATAGCTAGAACGGAAGGAGTTGGGTACAGATGTACATCTGGCCGGATACGAAAGTATGATCTCAGAAATTGAGAAATATTAGAAAAAATGTACCTCACAATAGACTTGTATTGGGACTTGGGGCTATAAAAGGGATAAGATTTTGAGAGAAAGTTGGAGTCCTCCCCAACGCTTCTTCTCGGACGGCAGGGCCCTGTGCTGTTGAACCCAGAATCTGTTTGATGTCTGTACTTTGAAAACTTGGTAAGAATAAAGTCTTCTTTCTGAAATCTATCTCTGTCTTTATTTCCAATAATTCTTTACCTGTCATTCTAACTACAAACTAAGCCACACACATAACTAACACTCTATGTCTATATAAATTACTGTGGCATTTTAATAGAATACATGCAACTACATAGATGACCAAGGATTCACTTAGATCCTGATAGACAGAAGGCCATGGTCATGGACATTATCCTAGACTTACGCCTTCTGGTATCTACACAACACAGATATCACTGGGATGGAATATCAAAAGGATTTAGGCAGGCGGCCCAACACATAGTGGAAGTGCAGACCCTTTGTCCCTGGAGAAGGGTATTCCTGGGGCGCAATGAGGGCCTTTAAAATTTACAATGTACTGAGCCAAATTGAAAATCACCTGGACCAGATGGCATACACCTCAGGGTACTGAAAGAACTCACATGAAATTGCTGATCTGTTGTTAGTGATTTGTAACCTGTCATCAAAATCGTCCGTAGTACCTGAAGATTTGGAGGGTGGCCAACGTAACGCCAATTTTTAAAAAGGGTTCCGGGATGATCCGGGAAATTACAGACCAGTAAGCCTGACTTCAGTGCCAGGGAAAATAGTGAAAGATATTATAAAGAATAAAATTACAGAGTACATAGACAAACATGGTTTAATGGGACAGAGTCAGCATGGGTTCAGCCAAGGGAAGTCTTGCCTTAAAGGTGTGAATAAACATGTGGATAAAGGTAAGCTGGTTGATACAGTGTATCTAGTGTATATAGGGCACTCCCTTCTTGCCTCTAAAAGGGAGCTGAACAGAAGAGACTAGAAAAAAAAGCAAGGCCTTCTGGCAAAGGAAAAATACTTTAGAGTTCAGTTTTTCTCTTTTATAATAATGCTAAAATGTATTAGCGTAAATGGTTACTATAAAAATTCTTTTATCCCAGTATTACAGAAAATGAATTCTTATTTATATCAGTCCAAATTTAAGTATAAGGAAATTATAATCTCTCTCTCTCTGTTTTCCCTTTGGAAGCTGTCAGATTCTGACCTAGTACAAGATGTGCTTAAGCAGAATACTGAAGCTTAATTTTGTCCAATCACTTAATGCCTTATATTTTCTCTCTTACTTATCTGGTTTCTTCAACTCTGACCTCTAAGGTCACCTTTCATAATTCGGTTTCTTTGGTATTTTTCTCAAATATTCATCATTTGCCCTTTGTAACGAATACCTATCACTCATTGTGGTCCTTCACAATGGAGTAGAGGAGTGGCCTAGTGGTTAGGGTGGTGGACTTTGGTCCTGAGGAACTGAGTTCGATTCCCAGCACAGGCAGCTCCTTGTGACTCTGGGCAAGTCACTTAACCCTCCATTGCCTGCCGCATTGAGCCTGCCATGAGTGGGAAAATGCGCGGGGTACAAATGTAACAAAAAAAAATGTTCCTGTGTCATTATGTACAAAGCCTGTTTGAAATAAACAGACACTTGTTAAAGTTTATAGCCCATTACTAGGGCTAAGCAAGCCTGTCTATGGTCTGTTAGAAAACCAAGACACAAGCTAGCTAAATGCCCTACTAAATCAGAAAAAGGAATGTTATACAAAGCTGACTGATCTGAAAAAACAAACAGCTCTATACACTAGATTTTCAGAAAGCTTTTGACAAAGTTCCTCACGAGAGACTCCTGAGAAAATTTGAGTTATGGGATAGGAGGCAATGTCCTTCTGTGGGTTAGGAATTGGTTATTGGACAGAAAACAGAGGGTAGGATTAAATGGCCATTTCTCTCAATGGAGGAGGATGAATAGTGGAGTGCCGCAGGGATCTGTACTGAGACCAGTGCTATTTAACATATTTATAAATGATCTGGAAATTGGAATGATGGGTGAGGTGCTTAAATTTGCAGATGACACACAACAATTTTAGGTTGTCAAACACATGCGGATTGTGAAAAATTGCAGGAAGACCTTAGGAAACTGGATGATTGGGCATCCAAATGGTAGATGAAATTTAATGTGGACAAATGCAAAGTGATGCATGTTGGAAGGAATGATCTAAATCATAGTTACCTGATGCTAAGGTCCACCTTAGGAGTCAGCATTTAAGAAAAAGATATAGGTGTTATTGTAGAGAATACGCTGAAATCTTCTGCCCAGTGTGCGGTGGCAGACAAAAAAAGCAAACAGGATGCTAGGAATTATTAGAAAAGGGATGCAAAATAAGACCAAGAAAATTATAATGCCTCTGTATCGCTCCATGGTGTGACCTCACCTTGAGTATTGCGTTCAATTCTGGTCGCCATATCTCAAAAAAGACATAGCGGAATTAGAAAAAGTTCATAGAAGAGCAACCAAAATGATAAAGGTGATGGAACTCCTCCCCATATAAGGAAAGACTACAGAAGTTATGGTTCTTCAACTTGGAAAAGAGATGGTTGATGGGGGGATATGACTGAGGTCTATAAAATCCTGAGTGTACTTTCAAAAAGTCCGACGGACTTTGTGATTCAGTTGAGTGGCAAAAAGATCTACCAAGTAGGTGTCCCACACTCAGAAGATCTTGCAGGCAGTTCCCATGTTGTGACCACTCATGTGGTTGCATAACCCTGCTCTGCCTGTCAGCCAGACTGTTGTTTTTTGCCCACTAGATAAGTGGCCTGAAGGAACATGCCATGCTGGCGAGCCTAGCGCGTGATCTGGTGCCCCCCTGTTTGTTTGTGTAATACATTGCAACCTGGTTGTCTGTCTGAATGAGCACAATTTCGTTGGACAGCTGATCTCTGAAAGCCTTTAAACCTCAAGAAGATGGAGGTCACGTGGTACTATGGAAGAGAGCGGTCGCTGAAAAGCGGGGCTCCCACACTTCCAGATTTACTTATCTGCAAATTACGGCACCTGCTAAACGCTTTGCAAATATACCCACCTCGGGGCAAACCGGAAAGGAGAGCGAGGAAAACACGATTTCTTAATCGATTGTCTGTAGCGGAATGGCCTCCAGACTTCAGAAAAAAGAAAAAGACAAAAACAAGGCCACAGATTCTAAGATGGCGGACAGCCCACCAATGCAAGGCTCCCCAATTTGTGCTGCTTGGACCGCTGAGATTACAGCCGAAGTGACGGCAGCGGTGGAAGCTGCGCTAGATAAAAAATTGCAGGCTCTGTATGACAGAGCCGAAGCGGCACACGAAAGACTAGATGGCTTCCACCTAGATTTAGATAATCTTCAACAGCGAGTCAGTGATGTCGAGGATCGTATGCAGGAGATGGAGGAGCCTAGAGCACCAACGCAGAAGAAACTGAAAGAACTAGAGCAAAAGTTAGACGACTTAGAAAATCGAGCGAGGAGAAATAACCTGAGACTTGTCGGACTGCCTGAGAGCTTGAAAGATGCGGAACTAGTAAGCTTCTTGGAGCGTTGGTTCACGGAGACATTACAATTGAACAACTTACCAGACCCTCTGCGTATTGAGCGTGCCCATAGAATTGGGCCTCGTCGCCAGCCAAATGAGAAACCTAGAGTGGTCATTTTGAAACTCCTACAATATGGTCAGAAGCAAGCGATTCTGAGGGCAATTCGGGCAGGACAGACATTGCATTATGAGAGCCGGAAAATCTTGTGCTTTCAGGATTATTCAAATAGCGTGGCAATGGCGAGGCGTGCCTTTGCACAAGTATGTGCTAAACTATATGAACGTAAAATAAAGTTCTTTTTGCTTTACCCTGCTAAACTGAGGATTTATCATGATGGCGGAGAAAAAAGTTATGAGACAGCGGAGGCCGCGAAAGACTTCTTGAAAACGTTTCCAGCTAGAGCAATGGAGTGAGGCAGCACATGGCCACTGATAAAATGGCGGGAGGATATATTTGCTGCAAAAATGGACACTTTTCTATGGCGATCCAAAGAAGGAAGCTGAATGTCTGTAGAGATTTTGAGCGGCATACTGGATAAATACCAATAACTAATCTTACAAACGCAGAGCTTGTTGTTTTTGCCAGAGATAAAATAGTTGAAGCACTTCTATATGAGGAGAAAGATTTGAGACAAGCTGCATAAAAATGATGGAGCACAACAGCTGCGATGAGCAGATGGTCTCAAATAGTATACATGGAGATGGCAGATGATAGACTTTGTTTATGAACGCTGGAGATAAGACATACTGTAAGATAGTTGACATCCTTGAAAACTTGTCTAGGGTATATATTGTTTGTATGGGGAATATGGGAAATACATGAGAAAGGTGTAAAAATGGGCATTTAGAACATAAGGGGGTCTGTAATAGAATAAAAAAAGGGGAAGTGGGGTACCCAAGCGTGACTGGTTCTCTTTAGAACCACATGGGGGAATTGGAGATGGGGGGTTTAAGGGGCAGGGAGATAAGGGGGAGGGGGGAGGAGGGAGGGGCTTTGCAAGGGTACAGCAGAGAAGGGGGGGAGGGTGGCTGGAACTGACAGAAGAAGTAATTTTGGTTGACACATACATGACTAAAGGAGATGACAGATCACAGAGCACTAACCAAGGGAGGGGTAAGCTGGGATACCCCTTCTTTGACAAAGATTCATATATCTATGGAATTAAATCTAATGGGATTACCTAGATATAGATAAACTTAAGATAATATCGTGGAATGTGGGGGGAATTACATCCCCTATTAAGAGATCTAAGATTTTACAAGCACTGAACAGACATAAGGCACACATAGCTATGCTTCAGGAGACGCATTTGAATGCAACAGGAAACTGAGTAGGTGGTGGGTTGGTGACCTGGTAGATAGCCCAACCTCAAACAAAAAAGCGGTGGTGAGCATTTTATTTCGTAAAGGACTACAATATGTGCTGCACCAGAAAATAATAGACCCACAAGGGAGGTATGTTATTCAACATATCACCCTATATAATAGACCAATGTTACTGATCAATGTTTATGCCCCAAATCAATACGATAAAAAATTCTTCCAGACTCTTGTCAGGCACGTACAAGGCTTTGAGCAAATGCCGGTGATAATGGGAGGGGATTTTAATCAGGTTTTTGATCCAATGATGGACAGCACTGGCTCCTCCCAGGTTGGACCGGTGGACTATTCGAAAGGGGTGCCCTGGGTGTGTTCATAATTAGAGCTGTTGGACTCCTGGCGTTTATTACATCCCGGGAACGAGACTACACTCACATTTCTAGAGCCCATGGGTCGCAGTCGCGCATAGATTATCTGCTAATATCACAATATATTACCACTCACTTAGTAACAGCGGAGATAGGCCCTACACAAATATCCGATCATGCAATGATCTGGGTAAGTATACAATGGGGGGGTGAATCTAAGAGATCTTTCCAGTGGAGATTCCCAAGAGCCTTATATTATGATCCCCAATTTCATAGCTTTATGAAAGATAGGTGGAAAGAATATGGGGAATTTAATAGAGAAGGCTTTCATTCAGACCCAATACTTTTTTGGGAAGCTGCTAAAGCTGTATTGCGCGGACATATAATATCCTACTCAGCCCATAAAAAGAAAAAAAGGGAAGCTGAGCTGTTACGATTAGAGGCGAGAGTACGAATGCTCCGCCAGTTGTATGGGAGAACACACTCTATTGCTCATAAGAAGTTACTGATGACAACGCAGGTAGAACTCAATCAGTTAATTCATTCCCGCACGCAAAAATCTTTAACATATTATAAGTATCAAATGTTTAAATATGCAAATAAACATGGAAAGTTGCTAGCGCGGCTAGTTAATCAGGTGGGGGGAAGGAGATGGGTGACACATGTAAGAGACGAACAAGGTATTAGACATCACACAAATGAAGATATTAATAAAGTGTTTGAAAATTTCTATGCCCGCTTATACTCACCGCCAGAGGAGGAAGGTCTAGAGGCAAAACTATATTTGGAGGGACTAACTCTCCCCCGGCTTAAGGGACACCAACAGGAAATCTTGAATGCAAATATCACTGAAGAAGAAGTTAAGTGGTGTATACGAGACAGTCCGCTATATAAATCTCCAGGGATAGATGGGTTCACTTCAGAGGTATATAAAATCCTGGTGGAGGATATAGGAACCTGTATTACTAGCGTCTTTAATAGTCATATTACCAAGGGAGAACTCCCAAACTCACTGCGGGCAGCACAGATAATTGTATTACTGAAACCAGGAAGGGACCCGGATTTAGCGGAATCTTACCGTCCAATTTCTCTGATATCATATGAAGCCAAATTACTTGCTAAAATTCTGTCAAATAGATTGGCTAGGTTCTTACCTCACTTGGTGCTAGACCCACGTGGGATTTGTGAGAGACAGATCGGTTGCAAAAAACTTGAGGAGGATTTTATTGGCATTAGAACAGATAAAAAATGGTAACATCCCATCAGTATTGATAAGCTTTGATGTTCATAAAGCATTTGATAGAGTGCGATGGGACTTTATGTTCGCGGTATTAGAAGCTTATGGGATTACGGGATTTTTTGCGGAGGCCATTAAGACACTGTATCATGGTCCAGTGGCAGAGGTGGCGGTGAATGGCCTGACATCTAGACGGTTTGAGATAGCAAGAGGCACCCGACAGGGCTGCCCCCTGTCCCCTCTTTTATTCGTGATGGTGATAGACCCCCTAATTCGAGACATCGTGGGCTCACCAGATATACAGGGGGTAAAAGTGGGGGAGGAGCATTTTAAGATCTCTGCTTTCGCGGACGACTTATTGGTCGTCCTTAGACAGCCAAGCGTATCCCTACCAGCGATTCTGGAACTTTTTAAAGAATTTGGGGATTTCTCCGGATTTGGCCTTAATCTGGACAAATCTGAGATTCAACCTCTATACATGTCAGATGAGGAATGGTCTCGATTAGCTTGCGCACTTAGACGCAAAGATCATTCCTTTATTTATTTAGGAATACAGCTGCCAGGGGATCCATCCCAATTATATCAGAAAAATATAACTACCTTGTTTGAGTATACAAGGCGTCTCCTGGACAGATGGTCTAATCTGCCACTGTCTCTGTCGGGGCGTATAGCCTTATTTAATATGGTGTTATTCCCAAAATGGCTTTACTGCTTCCAGATATTACCTATATACTTTTTGAAAAGGGATAGGAAGAAATTGATGGGTTTATTGTCTCACTTCTTCTGGGCCAAGAAAAGGCCGCAAATAAGTTGGAAAAATATGTTGGATACATGGGATAGAGGAGGAATGGGGGTCCTAGATTTGTTACGTTACAATAGAGCCTGCTTAATGAGGCATGTGGGAGATTGGCTATTAGGAACCTCTTACCATTCACCGCGGGAAGCAGAAGAAAAGTGGGCTCATCCCTTACGCTTGCCATATGTGTTGCAGGCTAAGCAATCTTCCCTTCCAAAACATATTAGGTCTAGCCTGTTGGTTCGACCGCTTCGGATGGTGTGGAGAGAATTAGGACGAGCATGGGCATTTAACGCACACCAGAGTGGGCTACTACCTATAATGGGGAATAAAGACTTCATGCCAGGAATGGATAACTCGAGATTCCGAGTTTGGAGACATAAAGGGATTACGGTTTTACAAGACATGGTAGATTCCACTGGTAAGATTAAGGGAGTGGAATCTTTAGGGTTAGGAAAGGTAACATGGATGGACACCTTTGCATATCAACAAATCTCCCATTACATTGCAGGTATCCCTAGGCAATATCTTGCTATGGATATTCCAAACAAAATTGCTCAGCTGTATGAAGTACCAACGGAAGACGCCATATCAATATCACTCTTACACAAAAGGCTTATGCACACTGATAGACCGAAACAAATGAATTACCTTACACTGAAATGGTCAGCAGACACCAAAAGAGGGATAACAAGGCAAATGTTGTTAAGCACTTTGAAGCAGATCCCCAGAAAAATAGGTAGTGCAGAACTACGAGAATGCCAAGGACGGGTGATTTTTCGTGCCTATACGTCTAAAATGAGACTACATAAAATGGGGGGAGTGGATTCACCTATATGCGAGCGGTGTACAAAAGATCCATGCACTTTTTATCATGCTCTATGGGAATGCCGGGAGATACGACGATTCTGGGCTAAAATATTTAGATTTATGGGCTATGTGTTGAATAAACATATTCTATTGCGCCCGGAATATGCTCTACTGGGTCTGGACGCTGTGATGGGGGCCAGTGCTGTTCACCATAATTTATTGCTATATAAAGCATGTTTAATCGGTAAGAAATGCATAATGGTTAATTGGGTTAAACGAGAACCTCCTACATATTGGCAATGGCGCAATAGATTCCACACCTTGTTGTTGATGGAATTACGAGACACCTACTTGAAATTTAAAAGACAAAGAGAACTATATTTGACTTGGAAAAGTTACATACATGTGCTTGCGCCTCGGGCTCGTAGTGCTGTACTTAACCGGTTGGGAGACCCCCACATTCCAATATGAGGAAGGCACCATTGCGAGGTCTTGGCCTACATCTCCTATATTTATGGACAGTTCCGGGGGGAGGATGGGAGGGTAGAGAACAGAGTAGAGAAGAAATGGAATTGGATGACTTAACCTAGAAACGTTTTGTAACCAATAGCTTCCATAAAGGGGGGGAAGAAGAAGAACAGAGGGAAGGGGAGGGATGGGAGGAGAGGGAAGGGGAAGGAGGGGAGGGGGAGGAAAAATGTGAAAATTGTACTGCCCTGACATAAGAGATTGGATAGAGTTGCACTGATGACATGTTAAATTTATGGTTATTAGTTACAAGCTGTATCTGTATTAAATGAGGCTGTTTTGAATAAAAAGATTTAAACATAAACCTCAAGAAGATTAACATTTGATGAAGAAACCTGCTTCCTGAAGGGACCAGGCTCCCTGAGTGTGAAGCCCATCTACATGAGCCCTCCCAACCGAGGAGTGTTGCATCCATCGTCAGTACCTTCTGAGGCTGAGGAATTTGGAATGGTAGTCCCACAGTCAAACTGGATCGAATGGTCCACCAAAGCAGAGAGTGAACAAACTCTGGAGACACTTGGGATGACATCTGCTAGATCTTCCGTAGCTTGACACCACTGGGAGGCTAAGGTCCATTGGGCAGATCTCATGTGAAGGCATGTCATGGGTGTCACATAAACTGTGGAAGCCATGTGGCCCAACAACCTCAACATCTGCCGAGCTGTGACCTGCTGCAAGGTTTGAACCTGCGAAGCCAGAGCGACTAGAGTGTCTGCTCTCGGTCCTGAGAGAAAAGCTCTAACCTGTTGTGTATCGAGCAGGGTTCCAATGAATTCCAATTGTTAAGCAGGATGAAGATGGGACTTGGGGTAGTTTATAACAAAGCCTAGTATCTCCAGCACCCAAATAGTCCTCCGTGTGGACTCCCAAGCACTGTCCTCTGATGTGCTCTTCACTAGACAATCATTAAGGTAAGGGAACACATGGACTCCCAGTCTGTGTAGCAATGCTGCAAACTATCGCTAGACATTTGATGAAGACCCTGGGAGCTGACGCAAGGCAAACATGCAGCAGTGAAAGTGATGTGTTCCCAGAAAAATCAGAGATACTTTTGTTGGGTTGGAAGTATCGGGATATGAGTGTATGCATCCTTCAAGTCCCGAGAGCATAGCCAATTGTTTTCCTCAATCATGGGTAGAAGGGTGCCCAGGTAATCCATCCTGAACTTTTTTTTTTCCAATAATTTGTTCAGGACCCTTAGGTCTAGGATGAGAAGCATTCCCCCTGACTTCTTTTGATAAGGAAGTGTCTGGAATAGAATCCCTGCCCTTCCTCCCCTAGTGGAACGGGCTTGACTGCACTGGCCTTCAGAAGTACTTGTTTGTGCTGAGATCTGAAGTAATGAGCTTTTGGTGAGCAATTTGGAGGTTTTTGAAGCCAACTGAAGGCGTATCAGAGTTGGACTATTTGAAGAACCCACTGGTTGGAGATTACAAGGGGCCACCTTTCATAGTAAAACTTCAGCCTCCCCTTGACCAGCAAGTTGTCCAGGATGGACACTTTTACAGCGGTTATGATCTGCTGGAGCCAGTCAAAAGCTCATCCCTTGCTTTGACTGGGGAGCAGCAGGGGCCTTAAGCGCACGCTGTTGATGAGAACGAGTGTGCTGGGGCTGAGTCTGAACAGGCTGTGACAAGAAGGGGTGGCGTACCTACATCTCTGCAGATAGTAGGCACCCCTCCTGGACTTGCCAAACCTCCTAGATGAGGAGGTGCCCAGCAGGAGAGAGAAGAGATGGTATCAGTGTGTTTTTTTATTTGGTCAGCGACTTCCTCAACCTTTTCTCCAAAAAGGTTATCCCTCCCGGCATGGGGCATCTGCCAACCTCTGCTGAACCTAACTGTTCCAAGTCAGAAACATGCAGCTCTGAGAGTCTACACATTGCTATACTTTGAGCAGAGATCCTGGATGCCACGTCAAAAGTGCCACAAGTGCCCCTGGCCAAAAACCTATGACATGCCTTCTGCTGCTTGGTCAACTGGCGTACTGACTCTGCCTGCTGCGGCAGGAGAGAGTCTGCCAAGTCCAACAACTTGCGCACCAAGTTCTGCAAGTACACACTCGTAAAGAGCTGGTAAGATTTTATACGGGACACGCGCACTTAGGCCTTGAACAGCTTCCTCCTAAAAAAGTGTAAGGTCCTAGCTTCTCTGCCTGGGAGCACCGAGTCATAGTCTCTAGAACTCCTGGCTCTACCACCATGGGGCAACTTGGGCCTATCAAAACCAGGTGTGCTGTGGATCCAACACATCGTGTCGATCTTCTTGGGTAGGACAGGGACTGACAGAAGGGATTCCCAGTTCTTATCGAGGACTTTCTTCAGCACCTCGTGGAGACAGTCGCAGCTTCCCTAAGAGGGGGGACTCATAGTCCAGGACCTTCAGCATCTTAGCCCTGGGCTAGGCCTTTACTTCCAAATGAAATGGAATAACCGCAGCCATTTCCTTCACAAAAGAGGGGAATGAAAGGATTTCAGGAGGAGACTTTCTCCTTTCAAGTGGAGGGGAGGGTTCAGAGAGAATTCAATAGGACCCATCAGAGGAAAAGTACCTTGGATCTTCCTCTGACTCTCAGATAGAAACTCCTCATGGGAAGGCTGAGACACAGCCTGCTTTAATTTTGAGGAACCATGTCTCCAAGAGGGGCATCGAGGAACTGGCTCCCTCCTCAACTCAGGCAAAACTTCCTCCACCGATGTCCAGGGGGTACCAGCCTGGGTGGCAGTCGACACCAGGGTTGCAAGCGACAGCAGCGTCGGAGGCTGCACCCACAGGCTGAGGGCAAAGTGGGACCGCAACAGGTGGTAGGGCAGGCGTAAGCACCCCCGATACTGACACACACCATTACAAAAGGCCATCCAGCAGCTCAGGGAGCAAGGCCTGGAGACGGTCATCGAGGGCCAACCTGGGAAAGATGGGGGTGTCTGCTCCGAGACAGGCTGCAGAACTGACGCATCAGTACCTCCTGAATAGAGGGGGAGAAATCCTCCAAGTGCCACTTATCGGGTGCCGAGTCCCTCGATGCCCCAGAACTCCCGGCACCATGTGTCAAGGACAACTGATGCCGATGTTTCTTGGCCTTCACCCAAAGCTCGGCCTCAAGACTCTTCGGTGCCGAGGACGACATCAAATCCTAATGTTTCCTCTGGGTCGGGTCCAACTGGCCAGTCCAAGGGGCCCTCTCCAGCAGCCAGCGATGAGATAGGTGTAGACCCACCCAATGCACTACTGCTGTCAGTGTCCATGGGTTTCGAAGCAGCCATATGGACTGATGACGTCAATGCTGTCACTACCGACCTCGATGACGACGTTGAGGATTCAGACCTGGCTCCAAAAATCACCTCACGTTGAGCCTCTCTGGACACCTGAGTCCTCTTCTTCATTTGAAGACAAAGGACACAGTTGGCAGGGCTATGGTCAGGCCCTAAGCAGTGAAGATACCTAGAATAGGTGTCTTCGCCAGAGATTGTCCAATTACACAGGGAACAGTGCTAAAAGACGCAATGGTGCCTTAAAAAAAAAAGGGACAAGGCACCATAAAAAAAAATCATGGGAAAGACCTGACCAGAGACTAGGCCTAAACGCTGGATCTGGTGCTCACAAATGGGGATAGCGTGTCAAATATCCGAGTGGGTGCTGTTGGTAGTGAAGGTAAACAGTGCAGTAAAAAACAACACCAAACCTATACAAAATATGATAAAACACACAAGTCCAACTGCAAACAACCGAACAGATGGGAAGCAGAAGAAGAGGGTGTACTGATGTACCACCGCGACTTCTGCGGAGACAGCACTTGCAGCGGTGCTGCCGTCGTCAGTGTCTTCAATATCGTTGGACCACTGAGTGATGGTATCGGAAAACTGCTCAGAGTTACACTTATCAACAGAGTAAAGTTCAGTTTTACGTGGGTCTGGTTCCTTGATGTCGTCGAGGGCAGTTAGGTCCTCTGCAGTTGGTTCCTTGTGGAGGACAACACCAACAAGAGAAGCTGGAGGAGGTGGTACCACAACTGGGATGCACAAAAGAGGTGGTGATGGAATTGAAACCACTGGGAGTATTCTGCAAGGGAATAGCCTCTGGAGTGGACTGTGGCTTAGGTTGCTGTGGCATTTATCTGGCTTGATTCGGGAAATACAAATGCAAAATGTTGAGCAGGTCGGTGATGTTGCGGTATAGATTCTGCAGGGTAGAATACTCGGCAGACTCTGGTGCACCCAAATCCAAATCTGCTGCTAAATTGCGGATTCGGATGAGACGGATACGGAGATCTACGTAGGGAAGTGGAAATTCTGGAACACTGGAAGGTGGAGGTGTGGATGGCCACTCACGAGGAGCAGGTACAGGTTGAGGTGGAAGGAGCGGTGGTGACTCAGGTGTATCTGCGATCTTTTGGACGGTGATGTCGGAGAGATCAATCAACTGCTGGACGGTGATGTCAGAGAGATCAAGCAACTGCGACTCATGTTGGTCAGGCTGGTCAAAGTGATTGAGAAGAGTTGGGTGCGGTGTCGGAGGTCTTGAGCTCAGTGGCGGTGGAGATGGGGACCGTGATGGGGCTGGTTACTCCAGGGGCTGCTGGGCTGGCAACATCAAGAAGGCCTGACTCGATATTCGGATAGGCTCGTATATCTCTCAGATGGACCCAGGATGAGTGGTCCTCGAGCTTGGCAGCTGTAGCTGACAGAGCTTCAATCTTGAAGGGTCCAATATAGATGGGATCTCTCCAGGTCTTGTGCGTATAATAACGCCGGTGCACCAGATCACCCACTTTAAAAGGGGGGGATCTATTAGCATCACAATCCCCTCTTCTGTCCGAGATAGCCTGCGGAATTGAGGACAGAGAGCTTACTATCGTTTGCAAGACATCCCAATATACTGAGTACTGATCGGGCAATAGAGCATCTGGATTGCCAGGTAGAAGTCGCATAGGGCGACCGGTACTTAATTGAAAGGGAGTCAGCTTTAGGGAGGCAGATGGAGCGGCACGAAGGGATAAGAGTGCCAATGGAAGGGCATCAAGCCAATTTTTAATACCATTTGCCATAAGCTGACGCAATTTGGTTTTTAGCAATCCATTGTATCGCTCAACCAACCCATTACTGGTGGGTTTGTAGACACAAACAGTTCTGTGTGTTATACCAAGTGCAGGAAGGAGAGATTGCAGGAGGTCATTAACAAAGTGTGTACCATTATCTGTGGTGATTTTGGCAGGGATGCCAAATCGTGGGATAATTTCATTACAGAGTAACTGTGCCATAATTTGTGCAGTTTCTCTAGAGCAGGGGAAAGCTTCCACCCACTTAGAGAAAGCGTCCACGCAGACAAGCAGATACCGTTTACCACGAACAGGTGTCTGCATATCTGTAAAATCAATGTACCAATGTTGGCCGGGTCCTTGGACCACGGGCAAATGACCCGAAGGGATAACGGGTCCCCGTTTGGGTGTATACAAAAAAGATTTATAACAATTGTGAACAACAGTGTGACACATGGGCATCAGTTGGGGAGCCCATAATTTGGAAGAAAGTTGATCATACAGTGTATTGGCATTTAAATGTAAAGGGTAATGGAGAGCATGCAGAAGAAGGGACAAAACATGCTGTGAAACACATAATTGACCGTTGGGATGGGTCCAAATACCATTTGGGTTAAGGAAACATCCAGCTTGCTTCCACAAGGTGAGTTCTGCTTGTGTGAGGGAGGAAGTAAGGGTAGTAGAGAAGTCGGAAATAAGGGATTCAGAGGAGGAAGGAGACGTAGCCGGAGAAGAAAGCTGTTTCGGAGTAGGCGCTGGTACAGGAGATAAGAGGGAGGTAATGACAGGAGGAGCGTGAAAAAGGGGAGGGGTACTTGGAGAAGAAGTATCAGATTCTGTAGAATCTGATGGAGTAGAGGGAGGGTGTCAAAGAGAGGCGCTGAGGACGCAATTACAGGAAATGTAGCGTCAGCAGCGGATCTGGAAGAAAGGATGGAACTGGAGGTGACCTCACGGGCCAGCTCATCAGCAGCATGGTTGCCATTGATGGCGAAAGAAAAAACCGTCTCCTGATGCGCTTTTATCCAGGAGATACTGGTGCGGAGACCTTTCTGATGGCACTGCTCCAGTGCATCAAAAAGTGCTGTCCACAAAGGTAAATGACTTAAAGGTTGCCCAGTAGAGGAAATCATACCCCTCTGGTGACGACTTCCGGTGATGCGGTGAGCGGAGCAGCAGCAGCTGAACTCGGCTCCGAGGTTTCCCGCCCCTGAATGCGAAAATTAATCGCAATTATAAAGTCTTAAACCGACTAAAACACGAATGTGCGACGAATAATTTATGGAAAAGTTCTTACAAAAAACTCCACCTGGGATGGCACAGAAATCAACGCGGAAAGAGAAGAACAAGGCAGGAGGTGGCGAATCCAAAATGGCGGATAACACCACGATGCCGACTCCGATTTTCACTGACGCTCAGTTGGAGCAGTTAACCGCGGCAGTGATAAAAGCGCTGGACCCGCGCTGGAGTGCGCTTTCACAGCAAGTGGAGGAAATTAAAACCGGCCTCGATGGGCTGGGAATTCGGACAGGGGACCTGGAGACAAGAGTAACAGCACTCGAGGATGATGTCCGCTCGCAGGCCCCTGATATAGTGAGCCTTAAAAAACAAGTGGCAGCACAAGCTATGAAATTGGAGGACCTGGAGAATCGCTCCCGAAAGAGTAACATTCGAATAGTGGGTATCCCAGAGAGAATTCCGGAACAAAACTTGGAAACATGGCTGGAGGCATGGCTGGCAAAAGAACTAGCGCTGACAGACTCCGGGAACCCGCTGGTAATCGAAAGAGCGCACCGCGTAGGTCGGAAAGAGGAAGCCAAAAATCGCCCCAGAGTAATAGTAGCAAAAATCCTCAATTTTAGACATAAAGTGGAAATTATGAGGGGCTTTCGGGTAAAAAGAGAAGAGCTCAGATATGATGGACACAAAATCTTAATCTTCCAGGATTACTCACAATCTGTCCAAGAACAGCGAAGAAGCTTTCACCCAGTGTGTACCTGGCTAATCAAAAAGAACATAAAATTTGCCCTAATGTTTCCAGCCCGCTTGAAAATTCTGCACCAGGAGAAATGGCACCATTTCACAGCAGTGGCTGAGGCGAAATCCTTTTTAAAAGATAAGGGGTATGAAGTTGAAAGCTGAAGGTTATTTGTTTGTGGATTGTTTCACTGCCATGTTAAAGGTTTACCTGCTTAAAAGTATTGTCGGTTTAGACAAAAATGTTATTGGAGGGACACGGGGGCGGGAGCCTCTTGCCTCTAAAGGGAGCGATCATTTTGCGAGTAGCACCGCGAAATGAGAGGGGTGATAGAAGAGGGAATGAGAAAGGGATAAGGGTTGTATGGGGGGCGGTCTGGATTAGAAAAGGGAATGAAAGGAAAGTTTAAGGATACAGATGGGGGAGGGCGGGGGCGGAGGGCAGTTAGGGGGGGAGGGATGGGGAGGGAAGAGGCAGGGAGGATTGTCAGAAAAGGAAAAACAAAAAAGGGGAGGATAGAGGGACAGAAGCAACCTTGCACCACTCAGAGCAATATGATGGAAGTTTAGAAACCATGGAGGCACCTGTGGATGGTGATACTTGGGGGGGAGGCGGGACCCATGAGGGAAGGCTTAAAGGTTGGGGACTATTGTTAGAACATAAATACAGCTTCATATGACACAAATTAAAAAAATTCGTTTCACCTCATGGAATGTGGGAGGAATCACATCACCTATAAAGCGGACAAAAATTTTGTCGGCTTTACGCCGCCAAGGGACTGATATAGCATGTATACAAGAGACCCGCCTTTCTGAGCTGGAGCACGAAAAACTAAAAAGGTCATGGGTGGGGGAGGTCTTTTCAGCATCAGCAAATGGGCGGAGGAGTGGCGATATTGATAGGACGGGGGGTGGCCGCTAAGGCTGAGCTACTCTCCAAGGAACCACAGGGAAGATATGTGCTGGTGCGGCTGTGGCTACAGGGGAGGCAATTGGTGTTATTGGGCTTATACGGCCCTAATGTATATGATCCGGGTTTTTATCAGTCCCTTATACGGAAATGTGCAGTATTAAAACATCCACTAATAATAATGGGCGACTTTAACTTAGTGGCGGACCCAGCACACGATTGCTCGAGACCGAACGGAGACCAGAGTGGCGGTCAAAGAGCACGGGCCTTATGTACGTTTATGCGTACCCTGGGAGTCCTGGATGCATGGCGTACACTACACCCAGGTGAGAGGGACTTTACTCATGTATCCAGGGCTCATGGGACCCTTTCGAGAATTGACTACATCATGGTTAGCAGAGAAGTATTTTCAGAAATAGTACGAGCAGAGATAGGCCCAGAAGAGATATCCGACCACAGCCCGATATGGGTGGATGTGGAGGCCCCTAGTTATTATCAAGTGGGTAGGGGATGGAGGTTTCCGGGGTACCTATATAGGGATAAAGATTTTTCACAATACCTAAATCAAAAATGGGAAACCTATGCAGTATCTAATGCACAGCATATAGATAACCCTAGTCTCTACTGGATGACTGCAAAGGCAGTTTTAAGAGGCGATGTGATAGCATATGTGGCAGCACGGAATAAAAAGATAGCCAGAGCCATTACACAATTAGAAAAACAATTCCAGAGAGCCAAACGGCAGTATGTGAGTAACCCAAACAAAAAGACCTGGGAACGGCTAAAAACAACACAAGTAACTCTTAACTCCCACATACACGAGAGAGCTACTAGAGCGATGTTTTATCACAGATACAAGCTGCATAGGTATGGCAATAAAGTGGGTTCAATGTTAGCAAAGTTGGTATCGAATTGGAAACCTCATAGGGTGATTACAGCGGTGAAAGATAAACAAGGGAAAATAAGGACTAACAATGAAGAGATAAAGCAGATATTCGCTCAATACTACTCCCAACTATATAAAAAACAGCAAGGGCCCAGAAGGACATCATTACACGCTTATCTGCGGGAGGTGGGCACCATGCATTTAACAGACCAGGAGATACAAAGGTTGAATGAACCCATCCAAGGGAAAGAGCTCCAGGGGGTGGTTCGAGGGCTGGCGCTGCATTCAGCGCCGGGCCCAGATGGGTTCTCCGGGGAGTTTTATAAGTTGTTGCCAGCGTCATTTATGGGAACATTGGGAGGTTACTTTGACAGTGTAGTTCAAACTAAGAGTTTCCCTCGCTATGCAAATACGGCACTCATAACCCTATTGCCGAAGCCCGGAAAACCAGAGGACCAAGCGGAGGCATATCAGCCCATTTCTTTACTAAACGTAGACAATAAGATTCTAGCAAAAATCCTAGCAAACAGACTATCGAACATATTGCCTAGGCTGATAGGAGAAGAACAAACGGGGTTTGTGAGGCAGAGGCAGGCAGGAGGGAATGTCCGTAAACTACTAATGGCAATGGCTCGGAGCAAAGCAGAAAATGTAACAACATTACTCCTCAGTCTCGATGCAGAAAAAGCTTTTGATAAAGTAGATTGGGAGTTCATGTTTGGCACACTGCAACATATGGGATTTCAAGGGTGGTTTTACAATGCCATAAGGGCCCTCTACACTGAACCAACAGCTGAAATCCTTATCAATGGGGTGAGAAGTGAAAAGTTTGAGATTTGTAGAGGAACGCGCCAGGGATGCCCCCTCTCGCCTTTATTATTTATTTTGTCCTTAGAGCCCTTGCTTAGAGCAATAAAATTGGAGGAGGGGATACAAGGGGTTCGGTTGGGAACACACGATATAAGAGCGTTGGCATTTGCGGATGACCTGCTGATCTTCATTACGAACCCAGATAGCTCCCTACCGAGTCTACTAAAACTAATCGACAAGTACAGTAAGTTATCGGGTTTCACTTTAAACTTCACAAAATCAATAGCTATGATGGTGCAAGGGGAAGGGGCCAAATGGCAAAGAACTCTCAAGATGACCTGGGCGGAGGAAGAATTCAAGTATCTTGGGGTCCGGGTACCAAAGGATTTATCACAACTATACGCATTAAATGTCACTAGGTTACTGGGAGACACATGTGCTAGGTTACAGCTTTGGCAGGCATACCCACTTTCCCTAATAGGGCGTATTGCCATAATAAATATGATGATAGTACCAAGATGGCTTTACGCATTTCAGGTATTGCCATTATATCTTTCCATTAAGGATGAGAAAACATTAAATAAGGCCATTAGTAGATTTCTCTGGCGGGGGAAAAAGCCCCGAATACCTCTGTCGATTTTACATACACCAGTGGAGTATGGTGGCCTGGGGCTCCAGAATATAAGACATCTGACGGTGGCAAGTGGCATGCGCCACATAAATGACTGGTTGAGGGGCACAAACTATTTCTCAGCCACCACATTGGAGCAGTCAGCACTACAAAACATGCACTTTGGATATTTGTTACATGCACCAAGGACAAAAGTTCAAAATGAGTTTGAGGACACAGGTATTTTTACAACAGCACGCGCAGTTTGGAGGTGGGTTTGTAGACTGCACCGATTCTCAGCAAGGACAACACCATACCTACCTATTTGTGGGAATCTAGACTTTCAGCCAGGACAGCTACATAAGGCCTACCGGAGATGGAAACAACAGGGCTTGGTGTATTTTGGTACAGGTGCTGACAGAAGATGGGAAAATTAAACCTTTTCATCAACTACAATCAAAATATCACCTACTGTCGTCGGATCTGTTTTATTATTATCAGCTGAAACATTACATAGCTAGCTTACCCTGGGATTCCCTAACTGAAGATGTCCAGGAGGAACTGGCAGAGGCATTTACTATTAGATCACAACAGAAAGTACCACTCACATTCCATCATAGACATATAAAAGATACAATCCCTGAACTGGACTATAAGAAATTAGCAGAGGTATGGAGTGGAGAACTGGATGGGACTATAATGGCAGCAACTTTGAAAGACCACATCCTAGGGTTGAGGCGGACGACTGCAATGGCAGGGCATTGGGAGCTCCAATACCGGATGGTGATGCGAGCCCATATACCGCCGAGGAGGGCCTTTCATATGGGGCTTTCCCTGGACGGAGCATGCCCAAAGTGTGGAGCTGAGGGAGCTACACTTGGGCACATGTTCTGGACATGCCCAGCCACGCGAGCATTCTGGGAGAGACTGCTACGATGGATCTCAAGTATGTGGCAACTCGACTGGTGCCCTGGACCGGAGATGTTGTTTGGGAAACTACAAATGCAAGGCCAGGTGGCCCCGGGCATGCGGGAGTTTGCGGCTCGGGCCATCATTGTGGCCAAGAAAACTATACTCACAGCTTGGTTGTCCCCAAAATCACCTCAAAACCAACTCTGGAGAGGGTAGATGATACAGCTGATGAGATTCGAAAGATTAGAAATTAATCGCCGGTCCCCAGATGGAGAGCTGAGATTTCAACGCAGATGGGGCCCCTTTTTAGACTCTATGTCACCTGTGGCCAGAGGACATTTATTGAATATGTAAATAAATCAAACAAAAATGGATGTCTATAAAAGGACAATGGGATCTGCCTCTAAAAAGGGGGGGGAGAAGGGAGGGGGGATGGGTAGTAGACCTAGGGGGGAGGGGGAGGGATGCTAAATTAAGGGAGTGGGTGTTATGAAATCAAGTTGTTAAGAAAACCCAGACACTGATAACAATATAGAAGTGACTGTATTAGTGGAATACATTGTCTGGACAATATGCATTATAAGTATGTTGTGTTAAGTGAAAACTAATAAAAATCATTTAAACATACCCCTCTGGTTCCATTTGCGAACATGGGAGTGCAGGGAAGCAAAAACATAGAGTCAGTTACGATGCTCAAATCTGAGTGTAGTGCTTTAAACAGCAGAACATATAAAACAGCGGCTAGTTCTGCAGTTTGGGCTGTGAATGTATCGGGTAGTCTAAATTGTACAGGGTCCAGTATGTATTCTTCTGGTGTATAGCGGAGGGCAGCAAAACCGGCTACCCCATTTTGCTGGGAACCGTCTGTAAACCAAATCTCGCCATTCTGCAAGATTTCAGAATGCACATGGAGGGATTCGGGCACAGACAATTGGGTAGTGCACTGGTGGGGAAAGATAGCATTCTGTGCTGTCTCTGTGACGGTGAGTAGTGGATCCAGACGTTGAAGGTCAGTTAAAGTTAATGGGTGAATGGAGTGCACTACACTAAACAAAAGTACCTGATACTTTTGTAAACGGCAGACAGTCATGTGACTAATCTGTTTGTCCAGCAGATATTTAACATCATGGGACGTGTGGAGAATCACCGGAAGGTGAGGAATGTAGCTGTATAATTTTGTAACAGCGGTACTGGCGGCAACAAGGCCTTTCTCACAAGTAGCAAATGCTCTTTCAACCGGTGAAAAGGTACCTGAAAGGTGACCGCATGCAAGGTCATTGTGTTCTTGGGTAATCAAGCAGGACCATGTGTCTTCAGTATGCACAACCCATAGGTGCACATCCTGAGAAACATCAATGGTTGCCAATGGTGATGAAAGCATAACATCTTTCACCAGGGCCATAAGATCTGTAGTTTCCTGAGTTGTGAAATGCAAGGGTTCACGTTTGCCTTGCAGTTTCATATAAAATGGCTGAGTCCGGGCCGAATAATTGGGTATCCAAAGGCGACAAAAATTTAACATGCCAAGGACACCTCTGAGATCGGAAACGGTAGTGGGCATACGCAAGGATGAGACATGTTGAAGAGTATCGGGGCCAAGGCCCTTCTGATGGGGGCCAATGTGATGGCCAAGGAAGGTAACATGTGTCTGAGCAACTTTTAATTTCTTTCTGTTAACTTTGTAGCCTTTCGTGGCAAGAAAGCCAAGAAAGTCACTGGTGACTTGAACACAGGTGTCAAAGTCAGGACATGTGATGAGCATGTCATCCACATACTGAACAATAGAAGTATGTAGTGGAAGAACATACCTGTCACATTTAAATTCCCGTATGTGTCCCGCTAGAGTTTGGGAAAAGATGGTAGGACTGTCGGTGAACCCCTGGGGAAGACGGGTCCATTGATAAGTTGTGTTATCGAACTGGAAAGCCGTTAGTGGGCGACTTTCAGGGTCGAGGGTGATGGAGAAGAAGGCGTTGGATAAATCAATAGTGGAATGATATATCTGTAGGGAGATGCTATTAAGGAGTGTAGTTGGGTTCTCAACATTCGGATATGAGGCATAAGTGAGGTCATTTAGCGCTCGTAAGTCTTGCACTATACGGAAGGTTCCTGGTTCCTTCTTTGGAACTGGGAACAATGGAGTATTGTATGGCAAATTGCACTTCTCAATAATGCCTTGCTGTAGTAAGGAATCAATTTGTTCCTGAGCTCCAGCAATAACTTCGGGCTTCAGTGGGTATTGGGCAATTTTAGGGCCTTTGCAGCCAGGTAGGAGCTGGATACAATGGGGAGGGCCTGTAACCTCACCATAGGGTCTCTCAGGTGTGGCCCAAAGAAAACCAGGTAGGTCATTTAATGCAACCTCTATTTGTTTCTCAACCATAGAGGTGACAGCCATCATGAGTGAAGTATTTTCGTTAGGGGAAGGATCAAAATGAATTTCAAAGTGAAACAATGTCATCAGATCTCTTCCAAGTAAATTAACAGGGCATAGTGGAGCATACAAAAATGAAGCCGAAAGCTGTAAATCGGCATATTTGATAGGCAAAGGCTCGAGCAGTGGTGTGTCTGTTGGGACACCCTCAAAACCGGTGGTGGTAATGTTGTCTGGAGAAACTTTGAGAAGTCTCTGCAGTTTATGCGGGACGTGGGCCAGCACAGAGCAAGAAGCGCCTGTGTCAATTAAAAAGGGAACAGGGACATCACAGATAAGTAGGGTGATCATAGGATCATCCAAGCCTGCTGTAGTGCGGACCACGCCTAGTCACTGTGGGCGGCGTTGATCCGGGTTCCACAAAGGGAACGACTGGCGGTCAGGAGGATCTTGGCGAACTTGAGCTCGGGGCATATGCCTTGGCGGTTGAGAACAATTACCAGCATAGTGGCCGTATTGTTGACAGCAATAACACTGCACATCAGGATAGCGATCGGGACTAGGGCGGGAATGGTAGTCTCTGGGTCGTCTATTTGTATCAGGAGGGCCCCGTGGGGGACCTCTCTGAGTTTGAGATCGGTGACCTCGTTCTTCAGGGTAGTCAGTTCTGCGATCTGGGCGATAGGGCCGTGGGCCCTGGTTTCGAGTGTTATAGTCGTAGCGTTGGTCGGCATACATGACTATGACAGGGGGAGAGGTCTCGGGGGTATTGGGATCAGGGTCAGAGCTCTTAGAGGCTCTTTTGTCTTTAAGGTCCTCTGTCTGCAACATATCCAGATTAGTGCGTATGGTCTTACGATTTTGTACCTCATCTTGCTTGCTTTTAATAAGCCGTCTGCAATGATGTAAGATGTGTTCCCGAATTTTTGGCCATTTTTCCAGTTGGAGACCAACTGTGTTCTCTAATTTATTTTTGATCTCTGAAGGTAGGGTTCCTTTAAGTAAATGATAGAACACTGGACGAGCATTATCGGAGTCAAATTTCTCCTCCGTCTCTTCTTTAAAGAGTTCTTGGAGTCTGAGATGAATCGGGGTCCAAAGGAATGCCTTCGGACACGGAGGTTTAAGGGCGGTGTCAGAAGGCGCAGTTCAAATCTAATTCCCATGACCACTACTTTCTGTCTTCTAGGATCTAGGTGAATCCTTGGCCATTTATGTTCCCACATAAAGTCTAAATGAGTGAGAGATACTTTAGTTGTCTATATAGTATTTATGTTAGGCAGTTTAAAGAGAATGAAAAGATTGAAACTGAGACTGGAGAAGTTTAGAGATAAAAATATTCTTTATTCTCACCGAATGAATCTGCCAGCTGTTACAAGTATCAGTCAAATTCTGGGTTCAACCGGCCAGAGCTCCGCCCTCTGAGATTCGTTGGGGAAAGACTCCGATTTGAGCTCAGATTTGCTTTTCTTATATAGTATCTGGTCCCCATACAAGTCTATGGAGAGGGACTTTTTTCTAATTTTTTTTTGCATCTATGATTCATACTTAACCGCAGGTCAGGTGCCCACCTGCTCCTCCTTTCTGAGATTACTTCATAATGCCAATTTCCGTTTTTGTAAACATTTTTCCTAATATAGAAAGATCAGTTTCTTTGTATCTTGTGACTCTGGGAGCCATCTTATAGGGACAGACTCCATCTTAAAAACCAAACTTTTTACCATTTCTGCCATTAATTCCTTCATCTTAACTCTTACACTAAATTTGAAAGTTGTACCAGGTTTCAATAAGACTCACCAAGCAGTCCTGCCCTTGCAGGCTCTCAGCTATAAGGCCATCATTAGATTTTCAGGCCTAGTCAGTGCTTTTCAGCTGTTTAAGCTATGTAACTTGGCCCACCACTATTCCAGTGGATAGGTCTCAAGCTGGGACACATATTAACAGTGCCCACCTGGGCAGCAGTGACCATCAAACGGTTTGGTTTGATATAACAGCTAAAGTGGAGAGCGGCCACTCAAAACCCAAAGTCCTGGATTTCAAGCGTGCTGCCTTTAGTAAAATGGGGGAATACCTGAGGAAGGAGATGATGGGCTGGGAGGAAGTACAAGAAGTGGAAGGACAGTGGTCCAGGCTGAAAGAAGCTATAAATAGGGCCACGAACCTTTATGTAAGGAAAGTAAATAAAAGCAAGAGAAAACGGAAACCGATATCCAAGCAAGTGGCTGAGAAAATAAAGGCTAAAGAGTTGGCGTTCCAGAAATACAGAAAAACCCAAGAAAAGGAACAAGGGGAGGAATACCAGATGAAACTGAAAGAGGCCAAGAGAGAGATACGTCTGGCGAAAGCGCAAGAACAAATGGCTAGAAATGTAAGAAGGGGTGACAAAAATTTCTTCAGGTATATTAGTGAAAGGAGAATGACTAAAAAGGGAATTGTGAGACTAAAAGGTACTGCGAACCGCTATGTGGATAATGATGAAGAAAAAGCAAATTTGCTAAATATATACTTTTGTTCTGTTTTCACAGAAGAAAATCCTGGAGAAGGACCGCGATGGACTGGAAAAAGTACAAATGAGAATGAAGTGGATAGAGCACTGTTCACGGAAGAGAGTGTGTATGAACAACTTGAAAAGCTAAAGGTGGACAAAGCCATGGGACCGGACGGGATCCACCCAAGGATATTGAGGGAGCTCAGAGAGGTTCTGGCGGGTCCTCTTAAAGATTTGTTTAATATATCCTTGCAGACAGGAGAGGTTCCGAGGGATTGGAGAACGGTGGATGTTGTCCCTCTTCACAAAAGTGGTGATAGGGAAGAATCTGGAACTACAGGCCGTTAAGCCTCACTTCGGTTATTGGAAAAGTAATGGAAGCAATGCTGAAGAAAAGGATAGTTAATTTCCTGGAAGCCAATAAGTTGCAAGATCCCAGACAACATGGTTTTACCAAAGGGAAATCGTGCCAAACGAATCTCATTAAATTCTTTGATTGGGTGACAGGAGAATTGAATCAGGGACGAGCTATAGACGTAATCTACTTAGATTTCAGCAAAGCTTTTGACACGGTTCCCCACAGGAGGCTCTTAAATAAACTGGATGGGCTGAAGATAGGACCCGAAGTGGTGAACTGGATTAGGAACTGGTTGACGGACAGACGCCAGAGGGTGGTGGTGAATGGAATTCGCTCGGAGGAGGGAAAGGTGAGTAGTGGAGTGCCTCAGATTGGTGCTGGGGCCGATTCTGTTCAATATATTTGTGAGTGACATTGCCGAAGGGTCAGAAGGTAAAATTTGCCTTTTTGCGGATGATACTAAGATCTGTAACAGAGTGGACACCCGGGAGGGAGTGGAAAACATGGAAAAGGATCTGAGGAAGCTAGAAGAATGGTCTAAGGTTTGACAATTAAAATTCAATGCGAAGAAATGCAAAGTGATGCACTTAGGGAGTAGAAATCCACAGGAGACGTATGTGTTAGGCGGGGAGAGTCTGATAGGTACGGATGGGCAGACTTATACGGTCTGTGCCAGAGCCGTTGGTGGGAGATGGGGCTGGTGGTTGAGAGGCGGGGATAGTGCTCGGCAGACTTATACGGTCTGTGCCCTGAAGAGGACAGGTACAAATCAAGGTATACACAAAAAGTAGCAAATATGAGTTTATCTTGTTGGGCAGACTGGATGGACCGTGCAGGTCTTTTTCTGCCTTCATCTACTATGTTACTATGTAAACGCAGCCTAAGTTACAGAAAAAAAGAAAACTTTAAAAAACGGCCAAAAACCCCTAAAAATATTCACGAAGAGAAGGGGACAAAGGCCTAAACAAGGCACAGCAAAAATCTTCAAAGACGCTCAAAGGCACTACAAAAAAACCTCTTCCGAACCAAGAGTGAAGAGAAACTACAGACGCTTCTCCTCACCACGGTAGAAAAACTGTGGTAACCGCGCCCTCGCAGCGGGCAGGAAGGCACTCACGCAGTGGAGAATGTCTCGCACTCCACAAAAGAAAGCTCTGTAAAACTTGTTATAAGCTCTGGAGTGGGCAACGCAGTGCTGTGTTACCCACTTGTGAGAATAAATAGGCCTGCTTGTCCTTGGAGAAAGACTGCAACTGAGATGGCGGCACGCAGTTGGACGAAGTTGAGCCTCTCTGAATCGACGACCTGTATATGAAATAATTTCCTTACTGATGCCTCATACAAAAAGAAAGGGAACAGTCCAGGTGGAAGCCTCGACAACCCGGACCTCCTCTCCCCATCAGCTGTCGACAGAAAGGTTCACTTCGAGAATTTCTACCTAGAATACCCTGCTGTCTTCCAGGAAGGGGGAAGTCCGGAAGACTTGGGCCTTGAAGTCACACTTTCGCCCCCAGTGGTTTATCCACCGCCCCCCCCCCCCCCCCCAGAAGGACACCAAATCCAGAGAGGCCTTCCAAATCCGATGTGGTTGGTGAAGGTTCCTCGGTTAAAGGCGCTGGAAAAGCAGAACCTGAAGGGAAGAAAAGGCCTTTGGGCCTGAGCACTGATTGGAAGCAATTGAAATCAGCTCCAGGGGACGGTGTCGTTGGAGAACATATGGATTGTTCTCCAACAGTTGGCTGTAACCGTTGAAAACTCCACAAAAGAACTTTCCACATTAGTGAGTACAATGAACACTTTCTCTAATTCTCTAACATCTATAAAAACAGAATTTACTACTCAAATGACAATGCTTAAAGAAGATGTTAAAAAATTGCAAGAGCTATAGTCAGGAATGATAAAAGCTAAAATAATGATTAAAAGAAGGATTGAGCAAATAGAGAATTACAATCGGAGATTAAACTTGCGTGTTCTGAACTTTCCGAGTAATCTTTCCGAGTAATCCAGGCACAGGCAAGTCAGTAGGCAGGCAGCAGGCAAGAGAGTAATCCAAGCACAGGCAAGTCAGTAGGCAGGCAGCAGGCAAGAGAGTAATCCAAGCACAGGTAAAGTCAATAGGCAGGCAGCAGGCAAGAGATTAATCCAGGTACAGGCAAAGTCAGCAACGAGGGAAAAAGTAGAGAAGAAGCAAACTACTGAGCAAGTAACACCTACCAAAGTAGAAGCTGAAGCATGGAGTCCAGGAAGAGCTCAGCTAATAAAAGTGCTGGCGTCTGACGTCAGCAGGGAGAAGGAGCACAGCCATAGGAGATGAGCAGGGGAAGGAGGAACCGGAAGACCAATAGGAGAGAAGCAAGGGAAGCCAGGCAGAGAGAGAGCAGACCCAGGTGCATGGAAGCAAAGCAATCGAGCCTGCAGCCAGAGAAGAACTACACACCCATGGTTCAGGGCTGTGCCAGTCAAGTGTGCATGTCGACGGGACCCCGCACAGCCTGAGGATGCCACTTGCGTTGAGGTAGGGGACATGACAGGTGGCCATTAAGTTCATCTCTGGCATCCCCCAACAGGCAGTTATCTGATCGAAGGCCAGAGGGGAGAGCGTCCACTCCCCCTCCAACTGGTGGCAACTGAGAAAGTCCGCTTGCAAATTCTGTGACCCCGCTATATGAGCCGTTGTCAAGAGAGACGAGTCTCTGCCCAACGGTAGATCAGAGCTGCCTCACGCGTTAGGGGTGCACTCCTGGTGCCCCCCTGATGGTTTATATAGGCGACCGCCGTATTGTCCGAAATAACTCAAACTGGGCAACCGAGGAGAAGAGACAGAAGGGCCAGATGAATCGCCCGTAACTCCAAGCGGTTGATGGACCATGACGCCTTCATCGAGGTCCAAATGCCCTGGGCCGTCTGTTGGAGGCAATTAGCCTCTCACCCAGACAGCGACGCATCCGTGGTCACGATCTTCCATTCCGGGGTTTGCAGAGGAATGCCCAGCATCAGATTCTTTTGAATGAACCACCAGTGCATGATTGTGTGCAGACGGGTCGAACATGGCACCTGAACCTCGTAATCCTCCAAGAAAGGAAACCAACGGCTCAGAAGGTGCCACTGCAGGGGGCGCATGTGAGCTCTGGCCCACTTTACCTTGGAGGCCACGGAACCCAGAACTTGTACACAGTCCCAAGCCCGCAGGTTCAGAGTTTGGAACAGAGCTTGCAACTGGGCTGCAACCGCTGTGCTCGAGCTGAAGGAAGAGAAACTATCCCTGTTCGGGTATCAAAGCATACTCCCAAGTATTCCAGCATCTGGGAGGGTGTAAGGCTGCACTTTGGGAAGCTGATCACCCAAGCAAACGATTGAAGCAACACGACCACTCTGTCGATTGCCCGTTGACTCTTCTCGAAAGAAGATGCCCGCACAAGCCAGTCGTCTAGATAGGGATGGACCTGAATCCCTTCCTTCCTGAGATAGGCCGCCACTACTACCAGGACCTTGGAAAAGGTCCGAGGCGCTGTGGCTAGGTCGAAGGGTATCGCTTTGAATTGAAAATGACGACTGAGCACTGCAAAGCGAAGAAAGTGCCCATGGGGAGGCCAGATTGGAATGTGTAAATAGGCCTCTTTGAGATCGAGAGGTCAAAAACTCCCCTGGCTGTACTGCTGCGGTCACCGAGCAGAGGGTTTCCATGCGGAAATGCCAAACCCGTAAGGACCTGTTGACACACTTGAGATCTAGGACGGGTCGCCAAGAACCACTCTTTTTTTGCACCACAAAATAAATTGAGTATCGACCGCGCCCTCTTTCTGCTGGGGGTACAGGCTGGACAGCTCCCAGTCGTAAGTTGAGGAGGGTGTGACGAACTGCCCGCACCTTGGCGGGAGATTTGCAAGGAGATTCCTGAAACGAGTCTACTATCGGACGAGCCAATTCCAACTTGTAACCGTCTCTGATAACCTCCAAGACCCCATCCGTTGGATGTTACCCTGGTCCACTCCACCAGGAATAGGGACAGCCTGTCCCCAATAACCGGCTGGAGATGGACCAGAGCCCCATCACTGGGCGGACCTGGCTGCGGGCTGGTTTCTGTTACCAGAAACGAAGGCCCGCCTGTCACCTCGAAAGGGCTGATGTCTCTGAGAAAGACCTTGCTCTCTGAAAAGAGGCCCCGCGACATGTATCCCTAAACTTAAGTGTTGGTCCCACCGGTCACACAAATTTGGACCTGTCCTCTGGGAGGCGCTGGCCATTAGAGTCACTGAGGTCATTCACAATCTGTTCTACGTCTGTCCCAAACAAAAGCTTTCCCCTAAAAGGAATCCTTGCCAGCCGTGACTTAAAGGCCATGTCTGCAGCCCAGTGTCACAACCACAGCCAGCAACACGTGGTGACCACTAGGGAAACCTCCTTCACCAAAGATCTAAAGAAGATCCGCAAGGAAGGCTAAACCGGACTCTCAGGCTGGCAAAACAGCCACGAGATCCTCTGGAGAGGAGGCTTTCTGTACCTACGATAAGCATGCCCACGCCGCATAGGAGCCACAACCTGAGGCCTGCAGGGAAAGGGCCGCTACTTCAAGGACAGCTTCAAGCAAGTCTCCAACTTATGATCCTGAGGGAGAGTGGTTTTCTTAGTGACCGCTGTGATTAAGGAATCCACCGTAGCGACCTTCAACAAGTCTAAGTCAGGAGCAGGTAGCGCGTAAAGACGCGACATAGCTCTAAGCAACCTTAAGCCCACTGTCCAGCGTATCCCACTGCGCCGAAAAAAGGATCTTCATGGCCTCATGCACATGAAAGGAACGAGGTGGGCATTTGGTGCCAGACATAATAGAAGGCACCGGACCTGTTCCCCCTGACGATTCAGGGGGGAAATGGCCAAAACCTAACAATCAGGGAGAAAAGCTCTTCCCTGCGAAAAAGGCGGGCAGCCGTCGGATCATCTCCCCTCCTCAGAGGGCAGGGACACCTCATCTGCCAAATCCAAAGATTCTGAGGGAGAGCCCGGAGACAAAACCGGGCCATCTGTGTCAGATAGCTCCTCGGGATCCAAAATCTCCACCCTGGGACGTTTTGGCAGGAGAGACTGAGAAGCTGCAGCAACCAAAGTTTGCTGAGGAAGAGACGGGGCTGCCTGAGGAGAAGCTCCTGACTTCTTCAAAAGAAAGGCATTGTGCATTAATAAAACAAAATCCGGGGAAAAAGGAACTGCAAGGGACTCCCCTGCTCCCTGTTAAAAAGCAGCAGTCCCAGTATAGACCCCTGGGGAACTCCACTAGCTACCCTTCTCCATTGAGAATACTAACCATTTAACCCTACTCTCTGTTTTCTATCTTTTAACCAGTTTTTAATCCACAATACAACACTACTTCCTATCCTATGACTCTCCAATTTCCTCTGGAGTCTTTCATGAGGTACTTTGTCAAACGCCTTCTGAAAATCCAGATACACAATATCAACCGGCTCCCCTTCATCCACGTTTGTTCACCCCTTCAAAGAAATGTAGACGGATGAGGCAATATTTCCCTTCACTAAATCCATGAGTCTATGCCCATGTATTTGCTCAGTAATTTTCCTCTTTATTATATAGCCTCTACCATTTTGTCTAGAACCGATATCAAGCTCACTGGAACACCATGGAATCCTTTATAAAAAAAGGGCATAAAAGGGGCCACCATCCAGTCTTTCGGTAACAAGCTTGATTTTGAAAATATATTACAAATTACTACAAATAGCTCTGCAAGTTCATTTTTTCAATTCTATCAGTACTCTGGGATATATACCATCCGGTCTAGGTTACTTACCATCAGCCTGATTGAGCCACTTCAGGTCTCGATCATGAATAAACTTATCTCCTCCTATAAACGCATCTCCACCTAGGTCAAAGAAAACACAGGATGTAAGACAGATAAGAAGTCCCCTCAGATGGGAGAAAGGGAGTCATGCTCCCAATCTCCAAATAAACTCAGTGGCTGTGCTGAGAAGGAAACAGAAAGTACAATGAGCCTTCAGGGTGGGAAGTGTCAATACATTTATTGAAGGACCCAATATGGGCCATGTTTCAGCAGATGCCTGCATCTGGGGTCTATCAACAAAATATACAATATAAAATTAGTATAAAAATATGTACAAAACTATATATTAAAAGTATAAAAATGTATCCACCAAAAAAAAAAAAAGATCTGTGAGACATACCACAGTAGGTTTTGGGTGGGTTTTGGAGGGCTCACACTTTCCCCCACAAGTGTCTACTGCTCTAATAGGACTGGTCGTAACATCTGATGCTGTCATAGAGGCTGGTATGTACTGTTTCTTTCACATCTTTGGGGGGTGGGGTGGGGGAGTAAAGGTGGGTCATGCCTTAATCCCTCCAGTGGTCATTTAGGTCACATTTTTGTGACTTAGTCATGCTTGAACCGGGTGTAGACCAAAACCTCTAACTTTTAGTCCTGGACATTTTCGCTTTCTTCCATTATGGCAGAAAAACATTCACGTTTTGGGAACATCCAGATCCCGCCCCCAATACACCCCCTCGTTATTTCAATGTACTGCATATGAACTGCATAGAAAAATGTCTTATAAATGGGTTTCAAAAATATCGATTTGGACGTTTTGGTAAAACTAAACACTCCATCTACCACTTTGTGCCACATTTTGGACGTTTTTCTGTTTTGAAAATGAGCCCCTAAATTAACTGTTTTGCTTCATGCCTTGAACTGATGCTTGATGTGTAACTGTAATTTATAAATAACTTTGGGAAAAAGAAATGAAGGACAATAACTTCAACAGAATAAGAAACCTAATCACTAAATACCAAAGTTGTTTCAATACAGAGATCACACTTCACACCTCCAACAATTTTAACTGGGGTGTTTTGCACTAAATCTGGATATCAATTTTAGGGACTGTATCAGTGATGGATGGGTGCTGGGTGTTGTATTTAGGGAGGGCGGGTGTGATATGGGTGAGGGTGGGTGTGAATGTGGATGGATAGGTGCTGGGTATGATATGGGTGAGTTTGGGTGTGATTACATGGAGATGGAAGGGTGCTGGGTGTTGTGTTTTGGAAGGGTGGGGGAGATACGGGTGAGTGTGATTATAGATGGGTAGTGGGTGTAATATGGGTGAGGTTGGGTGTAATTGGAGATTGATGGGTGCTAGGTGTTGTATTTTGGGAGAGGGGGTGTGATTAGAGATGGATAGGTGTTGGGTATGATATGGGGGAGTTTGGGTGATTAGATGAAGAAGGAAAGGGATTAATCCTGAATAAGGGTCTTGGAGAAGGTTATGCATTAGCGGACCCTAAGGGAAGCAAAACGGGAGGGCTGATAGAAAATGTGAAAGAAAATCTGCAATTCATCAGCGAGGCCCAATATAACGAGGACGATGGGAGATGCTTGGCGATTAAGGGTAAGATAAACAACCAGCTAATCACACTAGTCAACATATATGCCCGCAATGTCGGGCAAGGCAGGTTTTACGACAAGATTAGAGCAGAATTGATTCCTTTTGTGGGGGAGATTTTAATTACCCTGTGGGGGGAGATAGACCATTCAAAAGGAAGGATGGGAGGGGGAGGGTACCCTAGGAGGCAGCTACTTAGATTGATGAGGGAATTAGATCTGATAGATGTGTGGTGGTTGCAGCATCTGAATCAAAAACAATATACTCACTACTCCCACACACAGGGAACGTATGCAAGAATTGATGTTATCTGGTGCAGCAGAACATGGTGGGGTGAAATTCATAAAGCAGAGATTGAAAGTATGCATGCATCAGACCATTCCCCGGTATGGATTTCCATGCGGGGGCTGGGGAAAAGGAGAATGGGAGTAGTGTGGCGACTTAATGAATCACTTTTAGATAGAGAGGCTGATTGTCAGGAAATCCGGGGATCCATAAAAGATTATCTGGCCTTAAATTGACAACGGGGATGTCACTGATGGGATCCTGTGGGATGCTATGAAGGCAGTTATAAGGGGTAAGCTTATACAAAAGGGGGCACATAAGAAAAAGGAGAGGGAAGCCCATGAGTTAGAGGTCCGAAGGCAAATAGTTCGAATGGAAGCTTTACACCAAAGAGAGGGTGGAACATTACATCTACAGGAGCTTAAAAAGTGGACAGCCGCTTTACAACAGATACAGGTGAAGCGGAAGGAATTCCACAGAAGTTTAATGCAGCAGAAATTCTATGAGTTTAGTAATAAAGCGGGAAGCATGTTGGCTAGGGGGCTCAGGGAGAGAAGGATAAAAAAACACCATTACAAAAATAAAAGGGCCAAAAGATACAATGTATTATCAGGATGAGGAGATCAGAGAACAATTTGTGGAATATTATAAAAAATTGTATTCTTCAGACTCAGTAGCTCCTAGGGAGGAGACTCGAAACTTTCTACGAGATTTAGAATTACAACGGGTCACGGCCAAGCAAAGATGGGAGCTGGAAGCCCCGATTTCTTTGAAGGAGGTTTTAGGAGTTATAAGAGGATTACCGGGGGGGAAATCTCCCGGGTTAGATGGGTTCACAGCTAAATATTACAAAGTTTTCCAACAAGAGCTTGGACCCTTGTTAGTGCGGATAGGAAATGCCTGCTTTATGGGAAAAGGTTTACCTCCTAATATGCAGGAGGCGGGAATATCAATACTGTTAAAATCAGGGAGGGATCCGACGGTCTGTGGGTCTTACCGCCCGATATCGCTGTTAAACATTGATGTCAAAATCTTAGCCAAAATTATGGCAAATAGATTAAAATCGATATTGCCATCCCTTCTCCATGAAGACCAGTCAGGCTTCATAGCACAACGACAGGTGGCCGACAATATAAGGCGCACTTTAAATATTTCTTGGGGAGCACAGAGGCGAGGGGATTCGCTAACCCTACTAACGGTCGACGCGGAGAAGGCATTCGACAGGGTGGAGTGGGACTATTTATGGGAGGTTATGCTAGAGCAGGGAATGGGGAGGCCCTTTGTAGGTTGGGTGAAGGGGCTATATGCGGATCCGGTAGCACGTATTAAGGTTAATGGGGGGTGGTCGGATCAATTTAGTATTCGAAGGGGAACCAGGCAGGGTTGCCCCCTTTCCCCATTATTGTTTGCTATATCAATAGAGCCATTAGCCCAGCGGATCCGGTTGCTAAAGGATATTAAAGGGGTTAGGATAGGGGGTAGGGAGCACAAAATGGCATTATTTGCTGATGACATTCTATTCTATGTCGGGTCCCCGCAGATGACATTACCGGTTCTTGTACGGGAACTTAACTCCTTTGGTAAGCTGTCAGGGTTTCGAGTGAATTTTGATAAATCGGAACTAATGGGGATAACAGAAACAAGCCAAGAACTGGAGCAATTGGGGAGGACTTTCTCATTTCGTACAGTGGATACTAGCTTTCGTTATCTGGGAATCCACATACCTCGAGACCTCAGTATTTTGTACCAACTGAATTATGCACCACTCATTAGAGAAATAAGGAGGGATCTAAACAGATGGAGAACAGGTTGGCTGTCATGGTGGGGGAAAATAGCGGTTGTAAAGATGAACATCCTTCCCAGGTTGTTATTCCTATTTCAAACGCTACCAATTCCTATCCCTAAGGGGGAGCTATTGAAAATTCAAGCTGAATTGGGGCAGTTTGTTTGGGGGGGACAAACAGCAAGATTATCTATGCAGGTTATGTGGAGGGCCGTAGAACAAGGAGGGCGGGGTATGCCAAATATAACTTGGTACTACTGGGCACCCAAGGATGTAAAATGTTGTTTAAGTTGGATTGATGGAATAGAATTGGAGTCTGTGGACTCAAACTGTTGCTATGTTGACTGTTTAATAAAAATCAAAATTGAAAAAAAAAAAGAAGGAAAGGGTGCTGGGTATTGTATTTTGGGAGGGCGGATGTGATTAGATAGAACAGGATAGGTGCTGGGTGTTGTATTTTGGGAGGTTGGGTGTTATTTGATTGAGATGGATGGGTGCTGGGGCTGTTGTGTTTTGGGCGGGTGTGATTAGATGGAGAAGGAAGGATGCTGAGTGTTGTGTTTTGGGAGGGTGTGGGGAACTAGAATATTTGCATAGGTTGCTGAATTAGCTTCAAAAAGCCAGGAGCCTAAGGAATAAGATGGGAGAGTTAGAATATATTGAACTAAATTAAAAATTAGATATAATAATCATCTCTGAGACCTGGTTGAAGGAGGATAACCAGTGGGACACTGTCATACCGGGGTACAAATTATATCACAGTGATAGGGTGGATCGAATTGGTAGAGGGGTAGCATTGTATATTAAGGAGAGCCTTTAATCAAATAGACTGAAAATTCTGCAGAAAACAAAACACTTCTGGGAATCACTATGGATTGAAATTCCATGTGTAAAGGGGAAAAGGTTAGTGATAGGAGTGTACTACCGTCCGCTGGCCAGGATGAAGAGACGGATGCAGAAATGTTAAAGGAAATTAGGGACGCAAACAAACTGGGCAACACAATAATAATGGGTGATTTCAATTACCCCGATATTGACTGGGTAAATGTAACATTGGGGCACACTAGGGAGGTAAAATTCCTTGATGAAATCAAGGACTGCTTTATGGAGCAGCTGGTACAGGAGCCGACGAGAGAAGGAAAAATTGTAGACCTACTCCTTAGTGGAGCGCATGATCTGGTGCGGGAGGTAATGGTGCTGGGGCCGCTTGATAACAGTGATCATAATATGATCGGATTTGATATTAGCTTTGAAGTAAGTATACATAGGAAATCAAATACGTTAGCGTTTAACTTTAAAAAAGGAGACTATGATAAAATGAGAAGAACGGTGAAAAGAAAACTTAGAGGAGCGACTGTGAGGGTCAAAAATTTACATCAGGCGTAGATGCTGTTCAAAAACACCATCCTGGAAGCCCAGGCCAAATATATTCCGCGTATTAAAAAAGGAGGATGGAAGACCAAACGACAGCCGGCATGGTTAAAAGATGAGGTGAGGAAGCTATTAAAGCTAAAAGAAAATCCTTCAGAAACTGGAAGAAGGAACCGACTGAAAATAATAAGAAACAGCATAAGGAATGTCAAGTCAAATGCAAAGTGCTGGAAGGCTAAGAGGGACTTCGAAAAAAAAAAGATTGCGTTGGAGACAAAAACACATAGTAAAATTTTGTTTAGGTATATCAAAAGCAGAAAGCCGGCAAAAGATTCGGTTGGACCGCTAGATGACCGAGGAGTGAAAGGGGCGATCAGGGAAGAAAAAGCCGTAGCAGAGAGATTAAATTAATTCTTTGCTTTGGTCTTCACTGAGAAAGATTTGGGTGGGATAACGGTGCCGGAAATGGTATTCGAAGCTGACAAGTCGAGAAACTTAATGAAGTCTCTGTAAACCTGGAAGATGTAATGGGGCAGTTCTACAAACTGAAGAGTAGCAAATTTCCTGAACCGGATGGTACTGATCCCAGAGTACTGATAGAACTGAAAAATTAACTTACAGAGTTATTGTTAGTAATGTGTAATTTATCCTTAAAAATTAACATGGTACCGGAAGACTGGAGGGTGGCCAATGTAACGCCGATTTTTTAAAAAGGTTCCAGAGGAGATCCGGGAAATTATAGACCGGTGAGTCTGACGTCGGGGCCAGGCAAAATGGTAGATACTACTATAAAAAACAAAATTACAGAGCATGTTCAAAAGCATGGATTAATGAGACAAAGTCAACATGGATTTAGTGAAGGGAAATCTTGCCTCACCAATCTACATTTCTTTGAAGGGGTGAACAAACATGTGGATAAAGGGGTGCCGGTTGATATTGTGTATCTGGATTTTCAGAAGGTGTTTGACAAAGTACCTCATGAAAGACTCCAGAGGAAATTGGAGAGTCATGGGATAGGAGGTAGTGTTCTATTGTGGATTAAAAACTGGATAGAAAACAAAGAGTAGGGTTAAATGGTCAGTATTCTCAATGGAGAAGGGTAGTTAGTGGGGTTCCCCGGGGTCTGTGCTGGGACCGCTGCTTTTTAACATATTTATAAATGACCTAGAGATGGGAGTAACTAGTGAGGTAATTAAATTCACTGATGACACAAAGTTATTCAAAGTCGTTAAATCCCGGAAGGATTGTGAAAAATTACAAGAGGACCTTACGAGACAGGGCATCTAAATGGTAGATGACGTTTAATGTGAGCAACTGCAAAGTAATGCATGTGGGAAAGAGGAACCCGAATTATAGCTACGTCATGTAAGGTTCCACGTTAGGAGTCACAGACCAAGAAAGGGATCTAGGTGTTGTCGTTGATGATACGTTGAAACCTTCTGCTCAGTGTGCTTCTGCGGCTAAGAAAGCAAATAGAATGTTAGGTATTATTAGTACAGGAATGGAAAACAAAATGAGGACATTATAATGCCTTTGTATCGCACCATGGTGCAACCGCACCTCGAATATTGTGTTCAATTCTGGTCGCCGCATCCCAAAAAAGATATAGTGGAATTAGAAAAGGTGCAGAGAAGGGCGACAAAAATTATAAAGGGGATGGGATGACTTCCCTATGAAGAAAGGCTAAAGTGGCTAGGGCTCTTCAGCTTGGAGAAAAGGCGGCTGAGAGGAGATATGATAGAGGTCTATAAAATAATGAGTGGAGTTGAACGGGTAGATGTGAAGCGTCTGTTTACGCTTTCCAAAAATACTAGGACTAGGGGGCATGTGATGAAGCTACAATGTAGTCAATTTAAAATTAATCGTAAGGGGGTAGGGATGGAGTTGGTTAGGGTAGAGAGGGTAGTGGGATTGTTGTGGGTATAATAAGCGAGGGTATATCAGAAAGGAGGAAGATCGTTATTTGTATATTTGTCAGCTATGTTGCAATAAACATGATTTAAACATAAAACAAATCGTAGAAAATGTTTCTTCACTCAACCTGTAATTAAACTCTGGAATTCGATGCCAGAGAATGTGGGAAAGGTAGTTAGCTTAGTGGAGTTTAAAAAAGGTTTAGACGGCTTCCTAAAGGAAAAGTCCATAGACCATTATTAACAGTAGTTAGCTGACACTTTGGGACTTATAATACCACCCACCCCAGGGTTTTCCACTCATATATAGACAAACCAAACCTCATTACCTTTACTCCTCAATCATACACAGGCAGTCTTGCAGACTGTTAATCCAACATAGTACACCTGTTCATACCCATTTCAACCAATCAGGATGACTTTTATTCTCTGTAATAATTGTGGTGCTTTAGTTTCAAGGCCAATCATCTGGAGACTTAAACCTTGTCCTATCTGTCTTCAGCTATCTAGTTTACAACAAGAGCTCAGTAAAGTAATGCAAGAATTGTATGCAATTAAAGCAGCTTCTAGAACTACACAGAAAAATAACTTCTCACCACTGCCTCAAAGAATAAAACCACATAAGAACAGATGGTTCACAGTAGGCTCAGGCAGACTTCGTCAGGTGACACAGAAGCACCCACCCGAACAAGTGTTGCCACTAGAGAATTCTTTTGCTCCATTACAATACTGTGATGCCCCTGAAAATAGAACTGAGGCAGAGGAAAAAGCAATAAAGTTGGAACAAAAAGACACGAAGGTACCCAAAGTAAAAACACACCCCCAAATCACTAATGTTGGAACACATAACAGGAAATATAGATGGAAAGCGATGGCCACAAATGCTCGTATTCTAAGCAATAAAGTTCACGACCTTCAAGCCCTGATGTTGGAAACAGACTTAGATGTTGTTGCAATCACAGAGACGTGGCTCAACGGTTCCCACGAATGGGATTCAAGCATACCAGGCTATAATCTTTTTTAGGAAGGATAGAGAGGGTCGTAAAGGTGGAGGAGTAGCTCTGTATGTGAGGAATGATATCACGGCAACTGAAATGACAGGGACTTGGGGAAAGGAAGAAGTGATATGGATCACCTTAAAAAGAGATGATAGAACCTCTGTCCACGTGGGTGTTGTCTACAGACCCCTGACACAATTAGAGGAACTAGATAAAGATCTGATCGCAGATATTCAAAAATTAGGAAAGAAAAAAGAGGTTCTGTTGATGGGAGATTTCAATCTGCCAGATGTAGATTGGAAGGTTCCGTCTGCCAAATCGGAAAGAAGTAGAGAGATCGTGGATGCTTTCCAAAGTGCTCTGCTCAGACAGATGGTGATGGAACCCACGAGGGAGGGAGCGATGCTGGATCTGGTGCTCACAAATGGGGATAGTGTGTCAAATGACCGAGTGGGTGCACACCTGGGAAGCAGTGACCATCAAACAGTTTGGTTTGATATGACGGCTGAAGTGGAGGACGGCCACTCTAAACTCAAAGTCCTGGATTTCAAGCGTGCTGACTTTAGTAAAATGGGGGAATACCTGAGGAAGGAGATGATGGGCTTGGAGGACGTACATGAAGTGGAAGGACAGTGGTCCAGGCTGAAAGAAGTAATAAATAGGGCCACAGACCTTTATGTAAGGAGAGTAAATAAAAGCAAGAGAAAAAGGAAACCGATATGGTTCTCCAAGCAAGTGGCTGAGAAAATAAAGGCTAAAGAGTTGGCGTTCCAGAAATATAGAAAATGTCAAGAAGAGGAACACGGGGAGGAATACCGGATGAAACTGAAAGAAGCCAAGAGAGAGGTACGTCTGGCGAAGGCGCAAGCGGAAGAACAAATGGCTAGAAATGTAAGGAGGGGCGACAAAAATTTCTTCAGTTATATTAGTGAAAGAAGAATGACTAAAAAGGGAATTGTGAGACTAAAAGATACAGAGAACCGCTATGTAGATAATGATGAAGAAAAAGCCAATTTGCTAAATAGATACTTTTGTTCTGTTTTCACTGAAGAAAATCCTGGAGAAGGACCGCGAGGGACTGGCAAAAGTACACCTGAGAATGGAGTGGATATAGCACCGTTCACGGAAGAGAGTGTGTATCAACAACTTGGAAAGCTAAAGGTGGACAAAGCCATGGGACCGGACGGGATCCACCCCAGAATATTGAGGGAGCTCAGAGAGGTTCTGGCGGGTCCTCTTAAAGATTTGTTTACTAAATCCTTGGAGACGGGAGAGGTTCCGAGGGACTGGAGAACGGCGGAGGAGGTCCCTCTTCACAAAAGTGGTGATAGGGAAGAAGCTGGAAACTACAGGCCGGGTAAGCCTCACTTCGGTTATTGGAAAAGTAATGGAAGCGATGCTGAAGGAAAGGATAGTGAATTTCCTGGAAGCCAATAAGTTGCAAGATCCGAGACAACATGGTTTTACCTGACGATTCAAGTAAAAGATTTAAAAAAAAGATTTAAAATTACGGTGATAAAAGACAATTTGGCAATACATAGAAAAATTGAACAGATTGAGAATTTCAATAAAAGACTAAACCTCCGTGTTCTGAACTTTCCCAAAATTCCTGATAAGACACCTATAGAGTTATTTTAAAAATACCTGCAAGAAAATTTGAAAATGCCTCAAGAACTTATTCCTCCTATAAATAAAATGTATTATCTCCCGACAAGTTCAGGTGGAAAAGAAGGAAAGAAAGAAGGTTTGGATGGTATAGACTTTAACGATTTGTCTGAAATTCTAGAACAATCTATTGAAATAGTTCCGCAAAGAGCCACCCTTTTGGTTTCGCTGGTATTCGAACAAGACCTCAATGCAATATTAAAGTTATATATTAAATTTTCAAAGGTTACTTTTTATAGAACAAAAATATGGATATTTCCAGATGTTACTAAAGTAACCTAAGAACGTAGAAAATTATTTCTAGCATTGAAATAGGATGTTCTTAAATTGGGTGGTTCATTTTTGTTAGTGTACCCTTGCAAATGCCTGGTCAGGTATAGTGGGATAAAGTATGTATTTTATGACTCAGAACAGCTAAAATCCTTTCTGGATATGAAACAGCTTAATGTAGAATTAGTTAAATGATATTTGACGAATTACACACTTAAACCGCATTCTTTATATTTGTGTTAATATACTTGTACAAAACTCCACTAAACTGTAATTCTCCCCTCAATTTGAGGTCTAAGGAAGCATTTATAACTTTTCCTTTGATTATATTCTTTAACATTTATATTATGCTGTTTTTCTGTAACAAGTGATATGCTTGTAAGAAATGTGGAAATTGATGAATAAAAAAAAAAAAAAAAAAGGGAATTGTGAGACTAAAAGATACAGAGAACCGCTATGTAGATAATTATGAAGAAAAAGCCAATTTGCTAAATAGATACTTTTGTTCTGTTTTCACTGAAGAAAATCCTGGAGAAGGACCGCGAGGGACTGGCAAAAGTACACCTGAGAATGGAGTGGATATAGCACCGTTCACGGAAGAAAGTGTGTATCAACAACTTGGAAAGCTAAAGGTGGACAAAGCCATGGGACCGGACGGGATCCACCCCAGAATATTGAGGGAGCTCAGAGAGGTTCTGGCAGGTCCTCTTAAAGATTTGTTTAATAAATTCTTGGAGACGGGAGAGGTTCCGAGGGACTGGAGAACGGCGGATGTGGTCCCTCTTCACAAAAGTGGTGATAGGGAAGAAGCTGGAAACTACAGGCCGGTAAGCCTCACTTCGGTTATTGGAAAAATAATGGAAGCGATGCTGAAGGAAAGGATAGTGAATTTCCTGGAAGCCAATAAGTTGCAAGATCCGAGACAACATGGTTTTACCAGAGGGAAATCGTGCCAAACAAATCTCATTGAATTCTTTGATTGGGTAACTGGAGAATTGAATCATCGACGTGCTATAGACGTAATCTACTTAGATTTTAGCAAAGCTTTTGACACGGTTCCCCACAGGAGGCTCTTAAATAAACTAGATGGGCTGAAGTTAGGTCCTGAAGTGGTGAACTGGATTAGGAATTGGTTGGACAGACGACAGAGGGTGGTGGTAAATGGAGTTCGCTCGGAGGAGGGAAAGGTGAGTAGTGGAGTGCCTCCGGGATCGGTGCTGAGGCCGATTCTGTTCAATATATTTGTGAGTGACATTGCCGAAGGGTTAGAAGGTAAAGTTTGCCTATTTGCGGATGATACTAAGATTTGCAACAGAGTGGACACCCGGGAAGGAGTGGAAAGCATGAAAAGGGATCTGAGGAAGCTAGAAGAATGATCTAAAGTTTGGCAATTAAAATTAAATGCGAAGAAATGCAAAGTGATGCATTTAGGGAACAGAAACCCACAAGAGACTTAGGTGGTGAGAGTCTGATAAGTACTGAGGGGGAGAGGGACCTTGGAGTGATAGTATCCGAGGATCTGAAGGCGACGAAACAGTGTGACAAGGCGGTGGCCATAGCGAGAAGGTTGCTAGGCTGTATAGAGAAAGGTGTGATCAGCAGAAGAAAGGTTGATGCCTCTGTACAAGTCGTTGGTGAGGCCCCACCTGGAGTATTGTGTTCAGTTTTGGAAGCCGTACTTTGCGAAGGATGTTAAAAAAATGGAAGCGGTGCAAAGAAAAGCTACGAGAATGGTATGGGATTTGCGTTCCAAGACGTATGAGCAGAGACTAGCTGACCTGAACATATGTATACCCTGGAAGAAAGGAGAAACAGGGGTGATATGATACAGACGTTCAAATACTTGAAAGGTATTAATCCGCAAAAAAATCTTTTCCGGAGATGGGAAGGCGGTAGAACGAGAGGACATGAAATGAGATTGAAGGGAGGCAGACTCAAAAAAGATGTCAGGAAGTATTTTTTCACGGAGAAGGGTGGTGGATGCTTGGAATGCCCTCCCGCGGGAGGTGGTGGAGATGAAAACGGTAACGGAATTCAAACATGCGTGGGATATGCATACATAAGTACATAAGTAATGCCATACTGGGAAAAGACCAAGGGTCCATCGAGCCCAGCATCTTGTCCACGACAGCGGCCAATCCAGGCCAAGGGCACCTGGCAAGCTTCCCAAACGTACAAACATTCTATACATGTTATTCCTGGGATTTTGGATTTTTCCAAGTCCGTTTAGTAGCGGTTTATGGACTTGTCCTTTAGGAAACCGTCCAACCCCTTTTTAAACTCTGCTAAGCTAACCGCCTTCACCACATTTTCCGGCAATGAATTCCAGAGTTTAATTACACGGGTGAAGAAACATTTTCTCCGATTTGTTTTAAATTTACTACACTGTAGTTTAATCGCATGCCCCCTAGTCCTAGTATTTTTGGAAAGCGTGAACAGACGCTTCACATCCACCTGTTCCACTCCACTCATTATTTTATATACCTCTATCATGTCTCCCCTCAGCCGTCTCTTCTCCAAGCTGAATAGCCCTAGCCTCCTTAGTCTTTCTTCATAGGGAAGTCGTCCCATCTCCGCTATCATTTTAGTCGCCCTTCGCTGCACCTTTTCCAATTCTACTATATCTTTCTTGAGATGTGGCGACCAGAATTGAACACAATACTCAAGGTGCGGTCGCATATAGACATTTGCATATAGACATTTCAGAGTATGTTTGTTGTTCTTATTTGTATGATGCTTAGTACCTGACACTATTGACATCTTTTGTCTGATCTTTAGTTGTATTTAAGGGCACCTGGTCTACCACGGTCTGTTGTGCAACCTCACTATCCAGAAACCCTATCTTCCCTGTTTGTGAGGTATCTTTGCAAGATACCTTTTCCCGAACCATGCGCTTTTGAGCGACTGTCGGCCTTCCCCCCATTTCTAGTTTAAAAGCTGCTCTATCTCCTTTTTAAATGCCGACGCCAGCAGCTTGGTCCCACCCTGGTTAAGGTGGAGCCCATCCTTTTGGAATAGGCTCCCCCTTCCCCAGAATGTTGCCCAGTTCCTAACAAATCTAAAACCCTCCTTCCTGCACCATCGTCTCATCCACGCATTGAGACTCTGGAGCTCTGCCTGTCTCTTGGGCCCTGCACGTGGAACAGGTAGCATTTCAGAAAATGCTACCCTAGAGGATCTGGATTTGAGCTTTCTACCTAAGAGCCTAAATTTGGCTTCCAGAACCTCTCTCCCACATTTTCCTATGTCATTGGTACCCACATGTACCAAGACAGCAGACTCCTCCTCAGCACTATCTAAAATCCTATCTAGGTGACGCGTGAGGTCCGCCACCTTCGCACCAGGCAGGCAAGTCACCAGGCGATCCTCACGTCCACCAGCCACCCAGCTATCTATATGTCTAATGATCGAATCACCAACTACAACGGCTGTGCTAACCTTTCCCTCCCGGGCAGCACTTGGTGACATAACCTCGGTGCGAGAGGATAGTACATCCCCTGGTGGGCAGGTCCTGGCTACAGGAGTACTTCCTACTTCACCAGGGTGATGCTCTCCTTCTAGGAGACCTCCCTCCTCCAAGGTAGCACAAGGGCTACTAGACTGGAGGTGGGACTTCTCTACAACATCCCTGTAGGTCTCCTCTATGTACCTCTGTCTCCCTCAGCTCCACCAAGTCCTGTGCAGTAGGAATGGATCCTCAGCAGCTTAGCCGAAATTGGGTTGCGGAGCAGGTGGGGGAAGAGAGGTTGGTGGTTGGGAGGCGAGGATAGTGGAGGGAGGGCAGACTTATACGGTCCGTGCCAGAGCCTGAGATGGGAGGCGGGACTGGTGGTTGGGAGGCGGGAATAGTGCTGGTTAGACTTATACGGTCTGTGCCAGAGCCGGTGGTGGGAGGTGGGGATAGTGCTGGTCAGACTTATACGGTCTGTGCCAGAGCCAGTGGTGGGAGGCGGGACTGGTGGTTGGGAGGCGGGGATAGTGCTGGGCAGACTTATACGGTCTGTGCCAGAGCCAGTGGTGGGAGGCGGGGCTGGTGGTTGGGAGGTGGGGATAGTGCTGGGCAGACTTATACGGTCTGTGCCAGAGCTGGTGGTGGAAAGCAGGGATAGTGCTGGGCAGACTTATACGGTCTGTGCCAGAGCCAGTGGTGGGAGGCGGGGCTGGTGGTTTGGAGGCGGGGATAGTGCTGAGCAGACTTATACGGTCCGTGCCAGAGCCGGAGATGGGAGGCGGGACTGGTGGTTGGGAGGCGGGAATAGTGCTGGTCAGACTTATACGGTCTCTGCCAGAGCCGGTGGTGGGAGGTGGGGATAGTGCTGGTCAGACTTATACGGTCTGTGCCAGAGCCAGTGGTGGGAGGCGGGGATAGTGCTGGGCAGACTTATACGGTCTGTGCCAGAGCCAGTGGTGGGAGGCGGGGCTGGTGGTTGGGAGGTGGGGATAGTGCTGGGCAGACTTATACGGTCTGTGCCAGAGCTGGTGGTGGAAAGCAGGGATAGTGCTGGGCAGACTTATACGGTCTGTGCCAGAGCCAGTGGTGGGAGGCGGGGCTGGTGGTTTGGAGGCGGGGATAGTGCTGAGCAGACTTATATGGTCCGTGCCAGAGCCGGAGATGGGAGGCGGGACTGGTGGTTGGGAGGCGGGGATAGTGCTGGTCAGACTTATACGGTCTGTGCCAGAGCCGGTGGTGGGAGGTGGGGATAGTGCTGGTCAGACTTATATGGTCTGTGCCAGAGCCAGTGGTGGGAGGCGGGACTGGTGGTTGGGAGGTGGGGATAGTGCTGGGCAGACTTATACGGTCTGTGCCAGAGCCAGTGGTGGGAGGCGGGGCGGGTGGTTGGGAGGCGGGGATAGTGCTGGGCAGACTTATACGGTCTGTGCCAGAGCCAGTGGTGGGAGGCGGGGCTGGTGGTTGGGAGGTGGGGATAGTGCTGGGCAGACTTATATGGTCTGTGCCAGAGCCAGTGGTGGGAGGCGGGGCTGGTGGTTTGGAGGCGGGGATAGTGGAGAGCAGACTTATACGGTCTGTGCCAGAGCCGGTGATGGGAGGCGGGGCTGGTGGTTGGGAGGCGGGGATAATGCTGGGCAGACTTATACGGTCCGTGCCAGAGCCGGAGATGGGAGGCGGGACTGGTGGTTGGGAGGTGGGAAATACTGCTGGGCAGACTTGTACGGTCTGTGCCCTGAAAAAGGCAGGTACAAATCAAGGTAAGGTATACACATATGAGTTTATCTTGTTGGGCAGACTGGATGGACCGTGCAGGTCTTTTTCTTCCGTCATCTACTATGCTACTATGTAAATTGGATTTGGAGAAAATCCACTATTTCCGGGATAAGCAAGCCACTGTTGGGGGCTTGATGGCAATACTTATGTAGGGTGGGGTGTGATTAGACGGCCCGCGTCGTGTTTCTTCTTAATGTCTCTTCTTCACTCACCCTGATCGCTTATGTGCTCGGCCCCCACGTGCTCTGTGAGGACGGTCCCATATCGCCTCAGCAGCTGGATAATGCGCTGATAACGCGCCCGATCCTCGCGCCCACCCCGGATGCTACCGCAGAAGTAGATCTGCATCGCGATTCGCGCCCTCCTGGCTTCAGCTTCCCTCGGCACGTGATACCAGATTGTAGGCGGGGCTGACGCCGAGAGGGCGGAGCTCCTGCATCTGCGACCGCTGTGGGCGGAGTGATTGCGCAGTCCTTCTCCTCCTCCTCCTGTCGCGCTTTGCAGTTTGCCGTGTTGTGGTGCGGGTCTGCGGGAGCGTTTGCAGCCTGGGGTTCGGGGTTTCCTGCTGGCTGACAGACAGACAGACGACTGCTTCATTTTGTGAATATATTTTATTAATAGAAGCCTTGCATGGATTGCATTCTACTACTACAAATCATTTCTATAGCGCTTCCCAATTGAACGTGAAGAAAACACATTCTGAATTGTATAAACGCAGATCTTAGAATGTAGGGTCTAGAGGTGACAGCAAAAGCCATGAGGATGCTGAAGTGCACAGGGAGAGGAATGGCCAGCAACAAAAAAGGCTGATCCTGCTGCTACTATGTAAGTCTCTGGAAAGACCTCATTTACAGTACATTTCAGGAGTCTGCACATCCAAAAGATACTAACTGATGCACAAAAGCCCTCGCTAAAAAAACCCAAAAACGTTGCTTTACATAGTAACATAGTAAATGACGGCAGAAAAAGACCTGCATGGTCCATCCAGTCTGCCCAACAAGACAAACTCATGTGCGCTACTTTTTGTGTATACCCTACTTTGATTTGTACCTGTCCTCTTCAGCAGGGTTGCCAGGTGGAAAATTTTTTTCCAGCCCGATGGAGCCCAAAAAACAGCCCAAAACCCGCCCAAACACAAACCCCGCCCCTGACACCCCCACCCCCGCGTCATCAACCCCGCCCCCGCCGTCATCAACCCCGCCCCCGCCGTCACCGGCCCCGCCTCCCCGTCATCGCCCCCGCCTCCCACGTCATCGGCCCCGCCTCCCACGTCATCAGCCCCGCCTCCATGTCATCGGCCCCGCCTCCCCATCATCGGCCCCGCCTCCCACGTCATCGGCCCCGCCTCCCACGTCACTAACCCCGCCCAAAACATCATTAACCCCACCCAAAAACGTCATTAACCCCGCCCCCCCGCGGCCGAAAAAACCGCCCTAAAGGCCAAAAACAGCCCAAAAAACCGCAACCCGCCGCGGGCAAAAATTTCCCGCGGCGGGTCGCGGAAAACCGCCCAATTGGGCGGTAAAACCGCCCACCTGGCAACACTGCTCTTCAGGGCACAGACTGTGTAAGTCTGCTCAGCACTATTCCCGCCTCCCACCCACCAGCCCCGCCTCCCACCACAGGCTCTGCAACCCAATCTCGGCTAAGCTCCTGAGGATCCATTCCTTCTGAACAGGATTCCTTTATGTTTATCCCACGCATGTTTGAATTCCGTTACCGTTTTCATTTCCACCACCTCCCGTGGGAGGGCATTCCAAACATCCACTACTCTCTCCGTGAAAAAATACTTCCTGACGTTTTTCTTGAGTCTGCCCTCTTTCAATCTCATTTCATGTCCTTTTGTTCTACCACCTTCGCATCTCCGGAAAAGATTTGTTTGCGGATTAATACCTTTCAAATATTTGAACGTCTGTATCATATCACCCCTGTTTCTCCTTTCTTCCAGAGTATACATGTTCAGGTCATCAAGTCTCTCCTCATATGTCTTGTAACGCAAATCCCTTACCATTCTCGTAGCTTTTCTTTGCACCGCTTCAATTCTTTTTAAATCCTTCGCAAGGTACGGCCTCCAAAACTGAACACAATACTCTAGGTGGGGCCTCACCAACGACTTATACAGGGGCATCAACACCTCCTTTCTTCTGCTGGTCACACCTCTCTCTATACAGCCTAACAACCTTCTAGCTACGGCCACCGCCTTGTCACACTGTTTCGTCACCTTCAGATCCTCAGATACTATCACCCCAAGATCCCTCTCCCCGTCCGTACCTAACAGATTCTCCCCGCCTAACACATACATCTCCCAAGGGTTTCTATTCCCTAAGTGCATCACTTTGCATTTCTTCGCATTGAATTTTAATTGCCAAACCTTAGACCATTCTTTACATAAAGGTTTGTGGCCCTATTTATAGCTTCTTTCAGCTTGGACCACTGTCCTTCCACTTCTCGTTCATCCTCCCATCCCATCAGCTCCTTCCTCAGGTATTCCCCCATTTTACTAAAGTCAGCATGCTTGAAATCCAGGACTTTGATTTTTGAGTGGCCGCCCTCCACTTCAGCAGTCATATCAAACTAAACCTTTTGATGGTCACTGCCGCCCAGGTGGGCACCCACTCGGACATTTGACACACTATCCGTCACCATTTGTCTGAGCAGAGCACTTTGAAAAGCATCCACGATCTCTCTACTTCTTTCCGATTCCGCAGACGGAACTTTCCAATCTACATCCGGCAGATTGAAATCTCCCAGCAACAGCACCTCTCTATTCCTCTCTCTTCTTTCCCAACTTATGGATATCTGTGACTAGATCTTTATCTAGATCCTCCAATTGTGTCGGAGGTCTGTAGACAACACCCACGTGTACAGAGGTTTTATCATCTCTTTTTAAGTTGATCCATATCGCTTCTTCCTTTCCCCAGGTCCCTGACATTTCAGTTGCCTCGATATCATTTCTCACATACAGAGCTACTCCTTCACCTTTTCGACCCTCTCTTTCCTTCCTAAATAGATTATAGCCCGGTATGTTTACTTTGAATCCAGATACCAATCCAAAAGCCTGTAACTCTGCACATATATTAGGCAGGGATCTTTCCGGATCTCTTACATAAAATAAGATATCTGCAAACAATGCAATCTTAAATTTACTACTTTGTAGCTTCATTGCGTGCCCCCTAGTCCTAGTATTTTTGGAAAGATTAAACAAGCGATTCACATCTACCCATTCCACTCCACTTATTATTTTATAGACATCTATCATATCTCCCCTCAGCTGTCTTTTCTCCAAGCTGAACGGCCATGGCCACTTTAGCCTTTCCTCATAGGGAAGTCGTCCCATCCCCTTTATCCAGTCCAAGCAACTTTTCGCAGCACCCCCCAACCTGCGCCCCCTCCCTGCCACACAGGTCTGCATCATTTTATCTGCAAAAATATAGCAGTGCTTGGGTGTCCCTATAATCAGCCCTCCAAATAACAGTGATTACGATTTATACAAATGACTATTCTACCTATGAAAAGTTATTCCATTATTATACTTCCTCTTTGTACATCTGTATGCTGCACAAGCCAGCATGTTTAAAAATATGTGAGATTAAATACAAAATGCCACCAACAATAAAGACTGACAACTTGGATGCAGCAGCTCATTGGTTTGCTTGCTCTTTTTGAATAGCAATGGAAACAGAGACTACTACTACTACTATTTAGCATTTCTATAGCGCTACAAGGCGTATGCAGCGCTGCACAAACATAGAAGAAAGACAGTCCCTGCTCAAACAGCTTACAATCTAATAGACCTATTGGCTTCAATTTGTTTGCTTCATCCAGTCTCCTGTTTTCATCCAACCTCCTTAGTAGTCGCCTTTGAGTTACGAACGTCGTCTACTCCCTGTCCCCATTGGTCACGACAAAAAAAAAAGTGCGGGGCTGCCGCAGCCTTCAGGCATGTGCTGTTGGCTCTGCTGGTCCTCTGCCTTTGCTGACGTCAACTTCCAGTTCTGGGTGCAGAGGAACTGCTTGAAGGCTGCTGCAGTCCTGCACTTGCTTTGTTGTTGTTTTTCTGCCACTGCTGCACTGCTGTGTGCAATAGCGGTTCGGGCAGGAGGGAGGTCGGCATTTGCCGTGGCACCCCAGAGAGGTTGTTGCGCTGCACAGTTTGGGAAATACTGCATTTATCATTTTCATTGCCCTTCTCTTTACCTTTTCTAATTCCACTATATCTTTTTTGAGATGCGGCGACCAGAATTGAACACAATATTCAAGGTGCGATTGCACCGTGGAGCAATACAAAGGCATTATAACATTCTCATTTTTGTTTTCCATTCCTTTCCTAATAATGCCTAATATTCTATTTGCTTTCTGAGCGGAGGGTTTCAGGATCTTGCCAGGTATTTGTGACCTGGATTGGCCACTGTTGGAAACAGGATTCTGGGCTTGATGGACCTTTGGTCTGTCCTAATGTGGCAATACCTATCTACTTATGTATCATCAATGATGATGGCCTAGATCCCTTTCCTGGTCAGTGACTCCTAACATGGAACTTTGCATGACGTAGCTATAATTCGAGTTCCTCTTTCCCACATGCATCACTTTGCACTTGCTCACATTAAACGTCATCTGCCATTTAGATGCCCAGTTTCCCAAGATCCTCTTGTAAATGTTCACAATTCTCTTGTGGTTTAACAACTTTGAATAACTTTGTGTCATCTGAAAATGTAATTTCCTCACTAGTTATTCCCATCTCTAGATCATTTATAAACATGACCCCTGCGGAACTCCACTATCTACCCTTCTCCATTGAGAATACTGACCATTTAACCCTACTCTCTGTTTTCTGTCTTTTAACCAGTTTTTAATCCACAATAGGACACTACTTCCTATCCCATAGTAACATAGAGTGGAGGAGTGGCCTAGTGGTTAGGATGGTGGACTCTGGTCCTGGGGAACTGAGGAAGTGAGTTAAATTCCTACTTCAGGCACAGGCAGCTCCTTGTGACTCTGGGCAACTCACTTAACCCTCCATTGCCCCAGGTACAAATAAGTACCTGTATATAATATGTAAGCCGCATTGAGCCTGCCATGAGTGGGAAAGCGCGGGGTAGAAATGTAACAAAAATTAAAAAAAATAGTAAATGACGGCAGATAAAGACCTGTACAGTCCATACAGTCTGCCCAGCAAGATAAATTCATTTTACATGGTATGCGATACTTTATTTGTATTCAAGAGTTTGATTTGTCCTTGACATTCTTAAGGCACAGACCATAGAAGTCTGCCCAGCACTGTTCTTGTAGTAAAAGTTCTGAAGCTAACATTGAAGCCCCTTAAAATGTACACTCTAGCCCATCCCTATCTATTCAGTCACAATCAGGGCATAGACTGTATAAGTCTGCCCAGCACTGGTTTTGCTTCCCAATTACCATTCTTGCCACCAAGTCTCCACTAAGATTTTGTGGATCCATTCCTCCTAAACAGGATTCCTTTGTGTTTATCCCACACGTTTGAATTCCCTTACCATTTTTATCTCCACCACCTCCCGCAGGAGGGCATTCCATGTATCCACCACTCTTTCCGTAAAAAAAAAATACTTCCTGACATTACTCCTGAGTCTGCCCCCCTTCAACCTCAATTAATGTCTCTAATACTACAGCCTTCCCATCTCCAAAAAAGGTTTGTTTGCTGATTAGTACCTTTCAAATATTTGAATGTCTGTATCATGTCATCCCTGTTTCTCCTTTCCTCCAAAGTATACGTGTTCAGGTCAGCAAGTGTCTCCTCGTGTGGTTTGCAATGCAAATCCCATACCATTTTTGTAGCTTTTCTTTGCATCGCTTCCAGTCTTTTTTACATCTTTAGCAAGATACGACCTCCAAAACTGAACACAATACTCCAAGTGTGGCCTCACCAATGACTTGTAGAGGGGCATCAACACCTCATTTCTTCTGCTTGTTATACCCCTCTCTATGCAGCCTAGCATCCTTCACATTGTTACTTCACCTTCTGATCCTCAGACACCAACACCCCAAGGTGTCTCTCCTGAGAATAGCTTACTAATCTCTACCCTCCTATTTGGAATCTCTCTTTTGGGTTTCTGCACCCCAATTGAATCACTCTGCACTTCTTGGCATTACATTTTAACTCCTGGGGCGGCGTTCTGTGGCCCACGCCTGAGGGAGCCTCAATCCGGCACGCAGACGTGTGTAGATGAGTGATTATGTGGTGGTGGTTCCTCCTGAGGAAGATCTAGTGAAATGCGGTCCAGCATTGGGGAACCGACACAAGTAGGAGACATTAAGGGTTAATTAATGAAATGGTCACCAATTTCTCAGCACCTGTACAGTGTTGCATAAGGACGTTTGTTGAAGAAGTGGACCGATTGAAAGCAGTCAATAGAAGATTCACATTTGATTTGTTTGACATATTTGGGACAAAAATAATCAGTATCGGTTTGTTATGTGTAAGCAGTGGCCAAGTGGAAAGCGTGGCGTTAATCACTGCGTTGGATAGACTGAGCTATGTTCCTTAAATGGTCAACAGTAAAAAAATGTGAATACTGTAAATTAATTCAACAAGTACAACATTGTATGACTATAATATAATTTAACCTAGTACAGGGTGAGAAGAGTGAATGGATGATATGAGTGGGAAGTTTTAGGTAAATATAATGAATAAAAGGTTTTTGATAAATTAAAAAAATACTGGAGTCTTTATGTGGTAGATTACATTTTAACTACCGTATCACCTCTTAATGAAACCTTTGAGTTTCGACTTTATTCTTTTTTATTTTTTTATAATTGCTCTTATTGTGAAAAAATAAATTTCTTTATTAACAGTATGCAGTGCTCAGTAATCACACATTACACTGGCTTAGGCTGCACTTAGTAATATTATTATGTACAAAACATCATAGCACTGCAGCCCTCCCTACCTACTTCCTTCCAAAATTGCTTTCTATTTCTTGGGGTTTTATTCACCTTTCTTAGGGTTGCTGTCATCCTCCATGCTAATGAAGATGAGCCAGTGCTTCCGGTGTAACAAATGTGTCCAAAATTGTCTCGTGAACATTCTGAGTTCTATACAGCCCTCATTCCTCTTTTATTTTTTCAATTCATTCTCAATTCTCTCAGTTCTCAACACAAGCTGTGTTTCGCTGATTGTTTGCTTCATCAGGAGAACTTTTCGGGTCTGTAAAAATATATAAGTTATAATTCTACAAACTTCATGAATTTATTGAGCTCTACTTCACTTATTGCTTCTGTCACCTCAAAAAAGGTTGAAAATAGTCCTCATAATATATGTATCTCACTCAAAAAAAGCTTAATATCCTGCATTTCTAGCACAGCTGCCATGGAACATCGACCCACTCAAGATTATCCGACCAAAAAACGCCAGCGCATGCGCTCTGCTTTTATAGACGTCACAGCTGACGTCATACGCTTTGACTTATACATATGTCCATTCAATTTCTCGGTTTACACCGTGGGACATCACCGTATTCCATTGGAATATCATTTGTTGTTCTTTTCGTAATAGTAGCTTGGCGACGTCTCCCCCATTAGGAAGATGGATCTGAACTAATATTACATATTTTAAATCCTGCAAATCACGATTCATGTTCACCCAGAGGGGCATAATCGAACGTCACCAGTGAAATAGATCGCTAGCGGCGCAACAGCTGGCCGGAACCGTATTATCGAAAAAGATGGCCGGCCATCTTTTTTTTTTTTTTTCGATAATACGGTTTAGCCCGGCAAAATGCCAGAGTTCGCCGGGTTTGAGTTGGCCGGTTTTGTTTTTCAGCGATAATGGAAAAAAATGCCGGCAATCTCAAACCCGGCGAAATCCAAGGCATTTGGTCGTGGGAGGAGCCAGTATTTGTAGTGCACTGGTCCCCCTGACATGCCAGGACAGCAACCAGGCATCCTAGGGGGGGCACTTCTAAAAATTGTAAAAAAATATACAAATACCTCCCAGGTCCATAGCTCCCTTACCTTGGGTGCTGAGCCCCCCAAATCCCCCCCCCCCCAATCCCACTCCCCACAACTCTACACCACTACCATAGTCCTTATGGGTGAAGGGGGGCACCTACATGTGGGTACAGTAGGTTTTTTTTTTGGGGGGGGGGGTTGGAGGGCTCAACACTTACCACCACAAGTGTAACAGGTAGGGGGGATGGGCCTGGGTCTGCCTGCCTGAAGTGCACTGCACCCATTAAAAACTGCTCCAGGGACTTGCATACTGCTGTCAGGGAGCAGGGTATGACATTTGAGGCTGGCATACAGGCTGGCAAAAAAGGTTTTTATTTTTTGTTTAGTGTGGGAGGGGGTTGGTGACCACTGGGGGAGTATGGGGAGGTCATTCCCCACTTCCTCTGGTGGTCATCTGGTGAGTTGGGGCACCTTTTTGAGGCTTGGTTGTTTGTGAAAATAAAAGGACCAAGTAAACCCGGCAAAATACTGCTTAACGCCAAGCTGCGGGGAAAAAGGGCCCTGTGCTGGCAGTGGGGGCCATTTTTCCCATGCCCTTTTTACCACAATGGGTAACGCGTCTCAAAAATAGTGTTTATTTTCTGGTGTGCGGCAGCTATGCGGGGTTGGATGCCCTGGCTCAACCTTGGCCCTCGGGCCTCCTGTATGTGTTCCCTCCTTGGCCCTTGATATGGCAAGTGTTACTTTGGATTCGCCTGCACCGAGGATTGGTGATTCTCATCGGCCCAGATTGGCCAAGGCGTCCATGGTACGCGGATCTCTGGTGGATGCTGGTGGATGCACCTCTTCCTTTGCCTCGGGTTCCAAACTTGTTAGTTCAGGGTCGGGTGACTATGGAAGATCCTTGCCGCTTTGGTCTTACGGCCTGGCTCTTCAGAGGGCGCAATTGAGGGACAAGGGCTATTCTAATAAGGTTATTGCCACGCTCTTGCAGGCTCGCACGCGGTCTACCTCTGCAACTTATGCTCGGATCTGGTGCACTTTTGAGGTGTGGTGTACTCCAAAGGCTATCTCGCCGACTCTGGCGACAGTCTCGCTTTTGCTGGACTTTTTGCAGGATGGGCTACAAAAGGGCCTGGCCTACAATTCCCTTCAAGTGCAAGTGCCAGCGTTGGCCTGCTTCCGGGGGAAAGTGTCCAGCTTGTCCCTTACAGCTCATCCAGATATTGTCCGATTTCTCAGAGGGGCGCTTCGTCTCCGTCCTCCTTTGCGGTCGCCCTGTCCGGCTTGGAACCTGGGGCTCGTGTTGAAGGTGCTCCAGCGATCTCTGTTTGAGCCTCTTAAACGGGCTTCTGAGAAGGATGTGACTCTCAAGACAGTTTTTTTAGTGGCAATGACGTTGGCAAGAAGAGTGTCTGAGCTTCAGGGTCTTTCCTGTCGGGATCCTTTTCTACAGTTCTCGGAATCCGGGGTGACTGTTCGTACGGTGCCTTCCTTTCTGCCTAAGGTGGTTACAGCTTTTCACCTGAACCAGCCCATTTTTCTTCCTTCCTTTTGTAAGGAGGAGTTTCCGGACTCCTTTGGGCAATTGCGCCTTTTGGATGTCCGCAGGGCTCTGTGGCAGTATCTGCAGATGTCAAATGAGTTTAGGAATTCTGATCATTTATTTGTTCTGTTGGTAGGTCCCTGATGGGGGTTTCTGGCGTCTGAGGCCACTGTAGCCCACTGGCTTAAGGAACTCATTTTTTCTGCTTATCTGCTTTCAGGGTGGTCGCCGCCTGAAGCGTTAAAAGCGCACTCTACGAGGGCAATGTCCTCTTCGTGGGCTGAAATGGGTGTCTTTTCTCTTCAAGAGATCTGTCGTGCGGCTACCTGGGCTTCTCAGCTCTCTTTTGTGCAGCATTACAGGCTGGATGTGGCAGCGCGGCAGGACGTGCATTTTGGAGCGCAAGTGCTTGCTTGCGGAGTTGCCTGTTCCCACCCTACTTAGGGAGTGCTTTGGTACATCCCATCAGTTAATGGATTCATCTGCTGTTGATGACAAGGAAGGGAAAATTAGGTTCTTACCTTGATAATGTAAGCCACATTGAGCCTGCAAATAGGTGGGAAAATATGGGATACAAATGTTATAAATAAATAAATAATTTTATTTCCTTTAGTCACAGCAGATGAATCCATGATCCCTCCCTGTCTGACTTTTTGTATAGATGTTGCATACAGACATTGTGTCTCATCAGGAGTACTTGAAGACAAGCTATCAGTTACTACATGCTGTTTTTATTGCAGGAGGTTGATAACGTCCCTCCTTTGTTTGGTTATTGCTCCGGTTCAGGGGCGTTTGTTCTCTGTGAGGAAAGTTTGTTATTTTGCCTTTCTTATTCACTCTGCTTTGGAAATTTCATATACTGAAGGCAGAGGGGGCTGGGCGTCCAGGAACACCATGTGCTTTCAGTGTTCTCTATCTCCACCTGCTGGTAGGCGGAAACAACCCATCAGTTAATGGATTCATCTGCTGTGACTAAAGGAAAGAAAATTATCAAGGTAAGAGCCTAATTTTCCCATATCTTTTTTGAGGTGCGGCGACCAGAATTGAACACAATACTCGAGGTGCGGTCGCACCATGGAGTGATACAACGGCAGAATAATATCCTTATTTTTGTTTTCAATACCTTTCCTTATGATACCCAACATTCTATTTGCTTTCCTAGCTGCAGCAGCACATTGAGCAGAAGTTTTCAACGGATCATCAACGATGACACCTAGATCCCTTTCTTGGTCCGTGACTCCCAACGCTGAACCTTGCATGATGTAGTTATAGTTTGGGTTCCTCTTTCCCACATGCATCACTTTGCACTTATTCACATTAAATGTCATCTGCCATTTAGACTCCCAGTCTCATAAGGTCCTCTTATAGTTTTTCACAATCTTGCCGCGATTTGATGACGTTGAATAACTTTGTGTCATCGGCAAATTTGATTACCTCACTAGTTACCCCCATCTCTAGGTCATTTATTAATATGTTAAAAAGCAGAGGTCCCAGCACAGATCCCTGAGGGACCCCACTAACTACTACTACTACTACTATTTAACATTTCTAAAGCGCTACTAGGGTTACGCAGTGCTGTACAATTTAACATAGAAGGACAGTCCCTGCTCAGAGAGCTTACAATCTAATGGACAAATGTACAGTCAGTTGAGTAGGGGTCTTCAAAATGGGGCAGTTTAGATTTCCTGAAAGGTATAAACTACCCTTCTCCATTGTGAATATTGACCTTTTAATCCTACTCTCTGTTTCCTATCTTTCAACCAGTTTTTAATCCACAGTAAGACACTACCTCCGATCCCATGTCCCTCTAATTTCCTCTGTAGTCTTTCATGAGGGACTTTATCAGTCAACTTATGAAAATCTAGATACACAATACCAACCGTCTCACCTTTGTCCACATGTTTGTTTACTCCTTCAAAGAAATGCAGCAGATTGGTGAGGCAAGACTTCCCTTCACTAAATCCATGTTGACTTTGTCCCATTAGTCCATGCTTTTGAATGTGCTCTGTAATTTTGTTCTTGATAATAGTCTCTACCATTTTGCCCGGCACCGACGTCAGACTCACCGGTCTATAATTTCCCGGGTCTCCTCTGGAACCTTTTTTAAATATCGGCGTTACATCGGCCACCCTCCAATCTTCCGGTACCATGCTCGATTTGAAGGATAAATTACAAATCAATAACAGTAGCTCTGCCAGCTACTTTTTTAGTTCTGTCAGTACCTTGGGGTGAATACCATCCGGTCTAGGAGATTTGCTACTCTTCAGTTTGCAGAACTGCTCCATTATGTCTTCCAGGTTTACAGATATTTAATTAAGTTTTTCCGACTCTTCAGTTTTGAATACCCTGTCCGGCACTGTTATCCCACCCAAATCTTCCTCGGTGAAGACCGAAGCAAAGAACTCATTTAGTTTTTCTGCTATTTCTTTGTCTTCCTTGATCGCCCCTTTTACACCCCTGTCATCCAGCGGGCCAACCGATTCTTTTGCCGGTTTCCTGCTTTTAATGTATCTAAAAAAATGTTTACTAGCAGTTTTTGCCGCATCTTTCTTTCAAAATCCCTCTTTGCCTTTCTTATCAGCGCTTTGCATCTGACTTGACATTCCTTATGCCACTTCTTATTTTCTTAATTCGGTTCCTTCTTCCATTTTCTGAAGGATTACTTTTTAGTTCCAATAGCCGGCTGTCGTTTGGTTTTCCGTTCTCCTTTTGTGATACGTGAAATATGTTTGTCCTGGGCCTCCAGGACGGTGCTTTTGAACAGCATCCATGCCTGTTGTAGGGTTCTTACCCTCTCAGTCGCTCCTTTAATTTTTTTTTTTTACCATTCTTCTCATGTTGTCATAGCTTCCTTTTTCAAAGTTAAACGCTAACATATTTGACTTCCTATGTTTACCTTTTTGAAAGCAAATTTCTACTTCTACTACTACTTAACATTTCTAAAGCGCTACTAGGGTTACGCAGCGCTGTACAATTTAACATAAAAGGACAGGCCCTGCTCAAAGAGCTTACAATCTAAAGGACAAGTGAGTAGACGATACGATGGGGGCAGTCAATTTGGGGCAGTCCGGATATCCTGAAGGTAAGAGTTAGGTGCCAAAGGCAGCATTGAAGAGGTGGGCTTTAAGCAGAGACTTGAAGATGGGCAGGGATAGGGTGAGGCGAGGCAAATTTCAAAGGCAATCATGTTATGATCAGTGTTGTCAAGCGGCCCCTGGACCATTACCTCCCTTACCAGCGGGTTCGGATTCTCTATCCGGGTCACTGAGGCTCCAACAGCTCTGGGGCTATGTTAGTGGTTTGAGATTGGAGCTGGGGAAGGAGGCAATAACCTCGGGTTGCGCTACAATGCACCGGATCCCGGGCAGATGGCACCCAGAAATCACTGCCGCGTTGCCTCTGATCTCCGCGCCATTGCCGCTGCCCTGATTGCTCAGTTACGAGGCGCTGTCAGCCGAGCTCTCGGCGGTTCTGTCGGCGTCCCTGGAGCACCCTCCATGCTCTGTTCCTGAGGCGGACATCGCACATCTGTGTGGTCCCAGGTATGTAGAGGCTCAGTCACCTCCTGTTGCGCTGGGTGGGAGGTAAGGCTGGATGCGTGAACACCGTTGCGTGGGCCTCGCGTAGTCCCCCATGGGGAGAGGTTCAGTTGCCTCTCCCTGCACCAGGGGCAGCGATGATATCACTTGCCGCCTCCGTTCGGGCCTGGCCGGCTTGCTCCAATCGCCGCTCCCTACCTGGCACCGCTTCCACCGAAGCCCGGAGCTTACATGGAAGCGACTTGCTCGGTTGCCATCTTGTACATTCTCCCTCCCAGAGTATAACTCTGAGGCTGGCAAGTAATATTTTTAATTACGTTTTTTGGGGGTGGGAGAGGGAGAGTGACCACTGGGGGGGAGTAAGGGGAGGTGATGCCTGATTCCCTCCAGTGGTCATCTGGGGCACCTCTTGTGTGGAGTAGAGGAGTAGCCTAGTGGTTAGTGCAGCAGATGTTGATCCTGGGGAAGTGGGTTCAATTCGCACTGCATCTATTTGTTTTAAAAACAGGTCTAGCTCAAAACGTTTTGTTTTGTTCCATTATGGCTGCAAGACGTCCAAGTCTTAGGAACGCCCAAGTCCCGCCTTGAACACACCCCTGGCACACCCCCTTGAGATTTAGATGTCCTCCTTCTGACGGACTTCAGAGAAAAACATCTAATGAGGTTTTGAAAATACTGATTTGGACGTTTTTGTGAGATAAACATCCAAATACAGACTTATGTGACTTTTTGGTTGTTTTTTTCTCTTTTGAAAATGAGCCTGATAATCTCCTATCCCATGACTTTCCAATTTCCTCAGGAGTTGTGCATGATGCTGGTAGGGAGGGTAGCAGAATAAGGTTTTAATTTGAGCTACCCTAGGGTTGCCATATGTCTGGTTCTACCTGGACATGCCCTCTTTTTGAGGACACTGCAGGGCGTCTGGATGGGTTTTGTCAGTCTACCCATTTGTCTAGGTTTGCAGACGGATGGGCACGCTGGCGGGCCTCAGGGGGTCCTGTCCTCCCCTCCTGTACCTTATCATTGTGCCCTGGTGGTCTAGTGAATTCTTTGGGTCAGGAAAAAGACCCCTCTTTCCTGCCCGGCTGCTGAGAGTTAAAGCGGCATCCTTGTGAGACTTCTGCGGAAGCCTTGTGAGGTCAGTGTAGCCATTTTGAAGCAGTGCTGGTCAGGAAAGAAGGGTCTCTTTCCTGCCCCGAAGAGGCCACTCGACCACCAGGGGACAACAATAAGGTACCGGAGTGGATGGGAGCAGGGGAGGGGATGTGAAGGAGTAGCGTAATGGTTAGTGCAGCAGACTTTGATCCTGCCAACCTGGGTTCAATTGCCAGAGCAACTCCTTGTGACCCTGGGTAACCCCCTCCCCCCCATTGCCCTAGGTAAAAAGACAGATTAGAGAGAGAAAGTACCTGTATATAATGTTTAGAGTGCTGCATACATCTTGTAGCACTATAGTAGTAGATGTGAATAGTCATGTGGGTGGAGGGATTCTTTGTTTATTGCATTTGTATCCCACATTTTCCCACCTCTTTGAAGGCTCAAAGTGGCTTACAATATATCTTGGATAGTGAAAATGAGAAGAAAGTAGACATTTGACAGAAGGCATAATTAACATTGCTGGATATGTGGGGGTTTCACATGTTTTGATCTTTGTGGTATATCTTGTCGAAGAGATGGGTATTTAGTAGTTTACGGAAGTTGGTCAGTTTAAAAAAGAATTGGGGGGGGGGGGGTTAAGGTGACACAGGTGAGGGGTGTGACAGAATATTTTGTGTCCTCACAGCAAATATGGTAACCCTTCAAAAGCTAATCAATAAATCTCTTCTCCCTTGCTTTTGGCGCCTAACCACCTTCCCATTCCTGTTACCTACACTGACTATGTAGTCTGTTACAGGTTAGATTGTAAGCTCTCTTGAGCAGGGACTGTCCCTCCCCGTGTTTAAACTTGTACAGCGCTGCGTAACCCTGGCAGCGCTATAGAAATGCTAAGTAGTAGTGTGTAGAGCCTGAGCTCTTTCATTAAAACTTGGAGTCCATAGGTCAATTTTAGCAGACAGTGGAAAAGGTGCCGGTACTCAAATGCTAGGCCACCCTTCCGGGGTGGGATGATCACTGAGGGACCCACCTCACAATATCCAGGCCCCCTGCAACCAGTCACAGGATCTATCTGCCTCGCAGCACCTTATGCCTGGAACAGACTTCCTGAGCCCATGCGCCCTCCCTGCCCATTTTCCAAGTCCTTACTCAAGGCCCATCTCTTCTCCCTTGCTTTTGGCGCCTAACCACCTTCCCCATGCCTGTTACCTACACTGACTACGTAGTCTGTTACCGTTAGATTGTAAGCTCTCTTGAGCAGGGACTGTCCCTCCCCGTGTTTAAACTTGTACAGCGCTGCGTAACCCTGGCAGCGCTATAGAAATGCTAAGTAGTAGTAAGAAATGTATTAAGTTATGTCCAATAAAAAAAAAGGTATCATCTTATTTTCTTTGAGTTCTATTGATAACCTTTAAGAGTGGACTAACACGGCTACCAGGGTTAAGAAGAGTATGTAGTGTGTGGGGTGGCCCTGTTGGCCTATCCTATATCTCATTGTTACCGTTTATTATGTTGCACTGACTGAGCTTCGCCTTCGGGGTTCGGGCGGGCTTTTCAGGCGCCAGACTCAAAGATGGCCTCCCGGCCGGCGGACCTGGTTAGGGGGGCGGGGCCAGCCCTGGTGGCGGCGCGCGGCGGAGTAGTGCGGCGGTTGCGCGCGTGCACACGGGGAGCATGCGCAGTGGCTGGGGGCCGCGGCGGTGTAGTAGTGGGTAGTAGTAGCGCAGGAGGGCGGCGGGAGGAGGCGGGCCGGCGCTTCGGCCTGTGCGGCCGGGATGGGGACGGGAGAAGCCACCGACCGTCGTCCTGGAAGTGAAGAGCAGCGCACTGGCCGGTAAGGGTTGCGCTAGTGTCAAGGGGGGGGGGGAGAGGGGAGGAGGTGGGAGCGGTCCGGAGGAGCGGGAGGTGGGGTACCGTCTGCACTGCAGGGGTGATGACAGGATCAGGGCTGGTGGGTAGAAGAGACACATGTTCTGTCCAGTCCCCCTCCCTGGTGGGGGGGGGAGGGAGATGTCCTGGGCTGGTCCTTCCCCCTCCCCCCCTCCCTCCCTCAGGGATGCCCTGGGCTGGTCCTTCCCCCTCCCCCCCTCTCTCCCTCAGGGATGCTCTGGGCTGGTCCTTTCTCAGATTGTCCCCTTTCACCTTCATCCTCTCCCTCCTCCTCCTCCTCCTCTTTCTCTACTTCTCAGTTCCCTTCACTCCATCTGTTGTGTTGTGTCTTCTGCGTCCATTATTCTGCTGGGGATAAGTTATCATCCCATGCTCTCTCCTACCCACATGAACATGACTTTTCACTCATTGCAGTACTTGTGATGGGCCATTTCATATGCACTGTACTTTGGAGAGCTGGAGGAAACTGTATTTGACATCTGATAGAAAAGCCTCAAGGGTGGAGTGATGGAGGAGGTAGTGACCAGCATTCGTTCCCACCCTTTCTAGTGTCCTTCCTTTACAAGCAGTGAATAAGATCCCCGCTACACTTTTAACTTGTCACAGCATCATTCTTCAGATCCCTACACAATATTTAAAATCAGCTTCCGCCACGCGCTTATACGCAGATTGTACTGCTGGTTGTTTTTCATTCTGTGCAGCCAAGCATCCTTCTGGGTTTTGCTCTTCCTGTAAGAACACAAGTGTTGCCACACTGGGACAGACCGAAGGTCCATCAGACCAAGTGTCCTGTTTCCAGCAGTGACGAGATCCCAAAACAGTAAAACAGATTTTATGCTGCTTATCCTAGAAACTAGTAAAAAAGGCCTGTTTCAGACAGAAATGAAACGGGCGCCAGCAAGGTTTTCCTCGCAGTTGCAGCTTGGCCTCCACCCTCTCTTCCTCTCATGTGAATTCCAGGCCCCCCTCCCTGTCCTCAGAGTTCCATGCTGTCTTTAGAGTTCCACACCCCTGCGCGTCCGTCCCTCTCTGACCTCCGAATTCCAGCCCCCTTCCCCTCCGAGTTCCATGCCCCCTATGTCCCTCCCTCCCTGTCCTCTGCCTTCCAGGCCCCCTCCCCTTTGAGTTCCAGGACCCCCCTACTCGTTGTGTTCCAGGACCCCCCAATGAGTTCCAGGACCCCCCTCCCGCTCGAGTTCCAGGACCCCCTCCCTCTCTCCCCTACCATCCCTCTCCTCCCCTCCAAGTTCCATGCCCCCCTCTCGTCCAAGTTCCACACCCCTGCGTCTTCCTCCCTCTCTCTGCCTTCCGAGTGGAAGCACGACTGCTCCGCCTGCCCCTCTCCTTCGTAAGTGCCAGCTGTTATTTAAAACTTGTTACCCCCTCCCTCCCTCTCTCTCCTCCCCTCCGAGTTCCATGCCCCCCCCCCCCCCGTCACCCGTTCCACACCCCCACGCCTCCCTTCCTCTCTCTCTCTCTCTTCCCTCCAAGTGGAATCACAATGTGTCCTCCTGCCCCTCGCCTTCGTAAGTGCCGGCTGTTATTTATGTTTCAACATTTTTATTGAAGACAATACATATTTAACATCTTCATCATCAAATACACAAAAAGCAGAAATAGTCTATAACCAGTAAAATACAAATATTGTAGACCACCCTCAAACTTTTATCCTATTTTTTATCCCCACCCTCCCTAACAAATTATTATACTTCAACACTTTCATGAGTATAAATCATATATATCGTAATGTCAAGTCCTCTCTTCTTCCCCCCTTTTACTCTACCCCCCTCCTCCCCTACCTCCCACCTTCTCCACCCATTCCCCCCCCCTTGAATTACACTGTGTGAGCTACAATATAAAGATATTCAGTACAGCTTTGGTCATTCATAACTTATTAAGAATAAGCCACGATGTGTGAGTTTAGCTAGAAAAGGTCCCCAAATCTTGAGGAATCAATCTTTTCGTTTGCAAGAGCCTTTGGCCTCCTGCGCTTCCCAGTTCAGTAATTGATGTACTTGATTATGCCAGTGCCAGAACTCAGGGGTTTCCGCCGAAGTCCATGCAAAGTTTGGGGCATAGTAGTATTTCATTCGCTTTCAATCCCCTGAATGAACCAGGACAATCCAACACCAACTGGGAAAGTGTCCCACTAATTTGTCCAGACAGCATAAGGGATAAAAAGGCTGCCACTCGTCTCCAAAAGCTCCTTATTACTCTGCATCCCCCAAATGCATGATAGAAAGTATTATCAGTTAAGTTACATTTCAAGCAAGTAGGTGTATTAATTCTACCTGATCTAAACAGTTGAACTTGTGTGAAATAGGCTCTATGTATAACTTTAAAAGCACATTCACGGTAACTCACCCCACTAACCAGTTTAGGAATTCCCCTGATATGAGCAACAATATCCCAAGAAGCAAGATCCTGTCCCACATCTACTTCCCATCTCCGTCGAAGCTAGGCCAGCTCCTTCCCAGGTACCAAGGACCACAATTTCTTCTGAATACTGGAAATAGAGGGAGCCTCTTCTGAGAGCTCCTCAAATATTATCTGAATTTTCCTTCCCAGTCCAAATTTCAGCGCCTCTTTATCTAAGGACTGAATATAATGTTTTAGTTGACAATAAGCAAAAGTATCACCCCAGCGAGTAGAATCAGGCGAAATTAACTGATCTAACGGTTTAATCTCTCCCTCTACATCTACCAACTCCCCAAAGCATCTGAGACCCATCTTTTCCCATCTCACAAAGACCTGATTTTCCATCCCAGGTTGAAACCTTGGGTTCCCCCTAATAGTTATACGCTCTGTTATTGGTGCATCCCCTCCCAAACATTTCCCCAGAAACCTACACGCCTCCTGAATGGGACCCAAAAGCACGGATTGCCTAAATGACAATGGCAAAGAAGTTCTGTCTCCATGCAATAGAGAAATCAGCGTATAGGGCCTGAAAAAAATAGCCTCTATCTCTAGAGGTGTGTGGTAGTTAGAAGAGAAAACCCAGTCCCTTTCATGTCTCAAAAGGCATGCAACATTATAATATCTAAGGTTAGGTAAGCCCAGCCCACCCTGATTCCATCCTCCCCAGAGACACGTCAAACGGATCTTAGCCTTCTTGTACGCCCAACAAAATCTCATCACTAATCGATAAAATTCTCTAATATCTTTCTTTAGTAAACGCAGTGGCAAAGTTTGCAGCACATAGAGCCATCTAGGAAGAATTACCATTCGAATGAGGCATAATCGCCCTGACAGAGGCAGTGTTAAAGTTCTCCAGGCCTCCAATTGCTGTTTCGTCTTATCCACAGGCCGCTGTACATTTAATCTATATAGTACCTTTGTCTCCGCTGCAAGAAGGACCCCCAAGTATCAAAATGAGGTGTCCACCCACCTCAGTGGGAACTGTTTTGACCATAGTCACAGTGTGCTGTCGCTAACGCTTCAGATTTATCAAAATTTAACTTGAATCCTGAATATGCTCCAAATTTCTAAAAGGGCATCTAAAGACTCCCGGGGTTCGGTGAGCACCATTAGCAAATCATCAGCAAAGGCTGCAACCTTAAACTCTTGGGCCCCAAACTGCACCCCATGAATGGCCGGACACGAACACAGGTCGCGAATCAAGGGATCCAGATACAGTGCAAAAAGTAAAGGCGACAAAGGGCAGCCCTGCCTAGTCCCTCGCCTAATCTCAAATTCCCCACAGTTAAGTGCCGGCTGTTATTTAAAACTTATTACCTCGTGGTCTGTTGGCAACAGTGAAGTTGAATAGGCACGGCGCTTCAGACTGCCTTCGCTTTTGTTTTCAGCTCTGCCTCTGGTCCCGCCCTCATTTCTTGTTTGCTGAAGGGCGGGACCAGAGGCAGAGCTGAGACAGATGGGAAGGGAGTCTGAAGCGCCGCTCGCCTTCACTTCTGACGCCGGACCCCGAGGTAAGAATTTTTAAATTACAGCCGGCACGCAGGAAGGCGAGGGGCTGCTGGAGGACAGGTTGTGGTTGCAGTCGGAGGGGAGAGGGAGGGAGGCCTGGGGCTGTGGAACTCGGAGGAGAGGGGGGGGCGTGGATGCGAGTGGAAGGAGGGAGGGCGGCATCCTGCAACTTCAAGGGGAGTGGGGCGTCCTGCAACTTCAAGGAGAGGGGGCCTCTAACTCGGAGGACAGGGAGGGAGGTAGGGGGGCATGGAACTCACCTCTGCTGGCTGGTGCTGGCTTCCCTTCCCTCTCACTTCCCATTGGTCTGCCCTCTGACGTCATCCCCAGGGCGGACCAATGGGAAGTGTGTTACGAACCCAGGCATCCAGACGGAGGTGCAAATTATTATGTAGGATAAGTAGTGGATTTTCCCAAGTCCATCTTAATAATAAAGCTATGTAAGCCACATTGAGCCTGCAAATAGGTGGGGGAATGTGGGATACAAATGCAATAAATAAATAATAATGGCTTATGGACTTTTATTTTAGAAGTTATCCAAATGTTTTTTTAAACCCTGTAAGTTGCGTTCTACAAAGTTACGTGTATTGTTACAGAATATTGCCTCAGTGTAACCTGGGCACCAGCATTTACATCAGGTTTCAGCAGGTGCAAGTTTGGTACTCAAAGTTAAGCGCCAGAAAAAAATCAGTTCCAAACGTGACTTCACGCCAGTGCCGATCCCTTCTGGCGGTGAATCCTGAATGCTATTCATAGAATTCCCCCCTACGTTTGTGTGTCTCTTGTATAAAATATGGGCATACACTTCACAGCTCCACCTCTGCTCGTGGCCAATGCCTGTACGATCTTTTGTCACGCTTTATTTTTATGCACATATACAGCTGTACAATTTCATAGAGGCCTTTATCATCTGTAAACCTGACTATGCATGAAAAAGCTTTGTAAAATTATCTTCCATCCCCAGAATGCTATAATCTTTGTGCACAGAGATTACAGAATGCTAGTACTTAAAAGTGTCAATGTGATATTCATAGGTGTAAGTGCACACAGCAATATTCCATAAGATCATGAAATACGAACACCCCTAGATCCTACTTTTTCTACATAGACAATCACTCATACACTACTGCTTCCTTGTGTTTTTGCAACTTAAATATTATATACTAGTAAAAAAGGCCTGTTTCTGACAAATGAAACGGGCGCTAGCAAGGTTTTCCTCGGAGTGTGTATGTTTGAGAGAGTGTGTGTGAGATTGACTGTGTGAGAGAGAGGGAATGAGAATCAGTGTGTGTGCCAGGGGCCCATCACTCCCTCCTTCCTCCCTCCCTCCCTCAGAGTCCCAGGGTCCGTCCGAGTTTCAGGGTCCCCCCCCCCACCCTCTGTCCCTCAGAGTTTGAGTCCCCACCCTCCCATTTCCAGGGCCACCTTCCCTCCCAGTTGAAAAAAAATGTAGACTTGTTTCTGATGGCGCAACAATTTAAAAACGACAATGTGGAGCAGCAGCTGTTAGGTTTAGAGTGTATGGCAATGACTGCAGCGTGGGTGAGTAAAGGCAAGCTCCTAAGAGTCTGGGAGGAGTTAATTGTTTTAGTTGCAAGAAGCTGTGCACCCCAGCTGACCTTGTTAATCACCCAGGGCAACCACTCCAGGTACCTGAGAAAACAATTATCTCCCTTTCCTTTGTGTACTTGCTAAACCGGATATCTATGCTACCTCAAGTTTCCAGCTGGAGGCTTCAATTAGAACTTTGGAGGTGCCTTTTATATATAGAGATGTTCTTAAGTGCTGTCAACTTGGTATTGACTCATGGCAGCCCTCTGGATAGTTGCCTTGAGCTGTGTTCAAACTTCAGTCATAAGAACATAAGAATAGCCATACTGAGTCAAACCAGTGGGCCATCTACCCAGTATCCTGCATCCAACAGTGGCCAGTCCAGGTCACAAGTACCTGACAGAATCCCAAATAGCAACAAGATTCATGCTACTGATCCTAGGGACAACAGCAGTGACTTTCCCTGTCCATAGTCTGCTATTTGTTTTCCTCCAGGAACTTGTCCAAGCCTTTTTTAAACTGAAATGTGCTAACCACTGATACCACATCCTCGCAATGAGTTCCAGAGCTTATCTATTTCATTGAATAAAAAAGATTTCTTCCCATTCGTTTTAATGTAGTACCGTGTAACTTCCTTGAGTTTTCCCAAGTCTTTGTACTTTTTGAAAGAGTTATAAAACTATACATAAGTTATTTTCAGTCCAAGGAACTAGATTCTGGAATTTATTACCAGTGTCTGAAAAAAATGCAGTCACCTTTACAATTTCGGAAATTTCTGAAAAATTTTCTCGTTGAGTCTTCTTAAGTTCTTGAGTTTTAAAGATTTTTAAGAAATGTTATTTTATTGTTGTGTTGATAGAAATTTATTTTGTTCTCTTTTGATGAGAAGAGCTTTTCTTATTGTGAACTGCCTAGAAGCTTGTTTCTGGATAATTTGTGGGGTATACAAAACAGAATAGAATAGCATAAAAAAATCAATTTACCCGTTCTACACCGCTAAGTATTTTGTAGACCTCGGTCATATCCCCCCTCAGCCATATCTTTGTCAAGCTGAAGAGTCCTAACCTCTTAAGCCTTTCCTCATATGAGAGGAGTTCCATCCCATTAATCATCTTTGTTGTCCTTCTTTGAACCTTTTCTAATTGTGCTTTAGCATCTGCAGCGCTGCGTACGCCTTGTAGCGCTATAGAAATGCTAAATAGTAGTAGTAGTAGTAGTAATCCAGAGACTTGAAGGCTGTCCATCTACCAGCAGGTGGAGATAGAGATCACCGACTTGAACACAGTGATATAGGGTGGATAGGTAACAGTCAATATATCTCTGTCTCCAGCAGGTGGATGGATGGACATCCGCTAGCTCCTGGATTAATCTGTTTTGGTCAACTCCTGGTCTAGGTCTCCTAGTCAGTAGAGTATGAGGGGGTGTCCTGCTGTTCGGCACCAGCTTTAGGGGACTCCTGGTCCACCCCAGGTCCCTCCCCCATCCCACCCCATCCTTACTCTGGGTACCCTCTGCTAGCTTCCCTCTCTGTTAAGAGTGAAGAAATCCCAAACAAAACAAAAAAACCCAGAAAGGCAGCAAAGACGGCCCTATGTTTGGGGTTTTGAGTCTTGCAATTAAAAAACCCAAAAACAAAAAAAGCACGCAAAGCCTCAGAGCTCCGAGTTCAGGTATCTTGGCAGAAAGACAAGCAACGCTCCTCAGTGGGTGTCTGTTTGCAGGGGAGCTTACCAGGAGTCGGGACTGCCACTGGACCGTACGGTTCTTGTGTAGGGTGAGTCTGTCTTGACTTTGCTGTTTCCTATGTGGTAGTTTTATTGTGAAGCACTGCTCCTGATGTAGGAAGCAGCAAGCAGAGTCTGGCCTGTGTTCAGGGCCTGCACTGAGACAATTTCTGAGGAGGCTGGAGACCTGGCAGATGGCGGAACGATTTTCCACGCGAGTGTTTTCTGTGCTCGTTCTCCTCAGACGCAGGCCGGCACGGCTCTGTAGCATGCGCCAATGGCCATGATAATTCCTTCCATGATGGGGCCGTTGTTACGGTAGTCATCTGAAGATCTTGGGTAGGCTGTGGAAATTGGTCTCTCATTGTTGTTGGGGGGGGGGGGTCTGAGGAGCCATTTTCCCAAGATTTTGTTCTTTTAATGCACCAGGCCTTTTGTATGAAGAAGGACCAGCACCCTCCACCTCAATTATTATTAGTTCAGAATAGTACTGTAAAGGCGTTTGCCAATTCCTGTATGAACAAATACAGTAATGTTGTGGTAGAATAAGGTTCGTGCGTACAGACACATTAGGGAATTGTAGAGAGGAAGATTTATTATATGTCCATTACGAGCTTTGGTTTAGTTGTGTTGCAGGGTACAGGCATTTAAGTTGGGTCAGTAGGGTATGCCTTTTTGAACAGGTTAGTTTTTAATGATTTCTGGAAGTCTAGGTTTTCACGGCTTTTGTTAATCCATATAATGATAGTAGTCTTTCTAACAACCATATTCATCCTTTAATACTTCAAATGTGGTGCATTCCCCCTCTTCCCAGAGCTGACCCAGCTCACGGAGGGAGGATGCTGCTCATCTTTGGTATGTTGGGTCAGATGTACCCAGGGGAAAGGCCGGAGCATACATGATGGGGGTCGTTAAGAGTTATCGGCAACTAGAAATCATTTGGGTTGTACACTGCACCCAGGCCTCCAGCACCACACCTGTCTGACCTCCCACCCATGGTAATGGTCCTTGCAGTATCGGCAAAGGGAGCCATGGAGTGGCCCAAAGGGGGATTCCCCCACTAAATGTTGATCAGTAGATGTCCAAGGTTTAGAGACTCCCTTCTGCCATATTACCAATATTTGGAGCAAGGCTATCCTACAGTGTAATGCAAAATTAGGAACCCCCATACCACCATCTTTCCTAGCTTGAAAGCCCACCTCTTTAACATTGCTTTTGACTTGTAACCACTCCCTCACATTAATTGATTTGCTTGCTTTATTTTTGTCTATTAGATTGTAAGCTCTTTGAGCAGGGACTGTCTTTCTTCTATGTTTGTGCAGCGCTGCATACTCTTTGTAGCGCCATAGAAATGCTAAATAGTAGTAGTAGCTTGATAGAGGATATTCCAGTTTACACTTGGGGGTCTCTTACGCCAGATAAACGTAAAGACTTTTCTAGTGAGGGACCTGAAAAATGATTGTGGAATATTAATTGGCAGAGCCATAAACAGATACAGCAGTTTGGGTAGTAATGCCATCTTCACCGCCACTATCCTCCCTATCCATGACAAGGATAAACCTCCCCATCTCTCCAATTCCATGAATAGTTCTTTCAGTTTAGGGGAAAAATTCTCTCTAAATACGGCAGTCACCTTTGGAATTAAATTAACACCCAGATATCTAATGTATCGCTGGGCCCACTGAAACGGAAATTCCGCCTTTAGAGACAGCTATATCTCTGGGGGCATTCTAATAGGTAGTACCTCTGATTTCTGTAAATTGATTTTGAACCCCATACATTAAGATATCCATTACTGCAGGAAGTGATGCTTGAGGCAAAGCTAATGTGAGAAGCACATCATCAGCAAACAGCATAATTCTAGTATCCTGATTTCCCACCCGAACCTCTCGTATTAATGGGGATTCTCGGACTAGACAATCAAAAGGCTCCATTGCGAGGGTGAATAGGAGTGGAGAGAGAGCACAACCCTTCCAAGTTCCCCAAAACAGTTCAAAAGTGGAAGTATACATGTTAATTTTTAATTGGGCCAATGGGTGCTTATATAAGGCCCATATACGCTGCAGAAAAGACCCCGAAAATCCCACCTTTTCCAGGAGCGCAAAGAGGAATGACCATAAGACCCTATCAAAGGCCTTCTTGCATCCAACGACAGGAACACCACTGGCTCTGCTTGCATTTGTGCTCTGTCAATCAAATGGAACACCCTTCTAGTATTGTCAAATGTTTGCCTATTCTGAATAAAACTAGCCTGGTCAGCATGAACTAAACGTGGTAAAACCTCCTGTAATTTATTATTTTTTGTTACATTTGTACCCCGCGCTTTCCCACTCATGGCAGACTCATTGCGGCTTACATGGGGCAATGAAGGGTTAAGTAACTTGCCCAGGGTCACAAGGAGTTGCTTGTGCCTGAAGTGGGAATCGAACTCACTTCCTCAGTTCCCCAGGACCAAAGTCCACCACCCTAACCAGTAGGCCACTCCTCCACTTTGGTGAGAAATTTTGTAATCAGTCCCTAGAAGTGAGTTAGGCCGATAGGAGCCACAACTTTGTGGGTCTTTATTAGGTTTACGCAGTAAGGTAATACCAGCCAATCTCCATGATAATGGCAGGGTTGTATCATTTGTTATAGAGTTAAAGACTCTATAACAGGCACATGGTGAACTAATAGGCAGTGCTTCGGATTTTCCAAAATTGATGCTGAGGCCAGAATTTCACCAAAATCTTGGATGATAGTTATGACCAACGGCAATGTAATAGACGCCTTGTCAAGTAACAGGAGCATATCATCAGCAAAGAGATTTATGCGATATTCCTTGCCCCCAACATATACCCCCGTCAGAGTTGGATCTTGTCGGATTCTAGCCGCCAGAGGCTCCAGCGTAAGGATAAAAAGTAAAGGCGACAGGAGGCATCCCTGCCCAGTACCTCCTTTTAGGGACAGTGGTTCTGTGAGAGAATCATTTACGGGAGGCGGGGCTGGTGGCTGGGAGGCGGGGATAGTGCTGGGCAGACTTATACGGTCTGTGCCAGAGCCGGTGGTGTGAAGCGGGGCTGGTGGTTGGGAGGCAGGGATAGTGCTGGGCAGACTTATACGGTGGTAGGAGGCGGGGCTGGTGGTTGGGGGAGGTGGGGTTAGTGCTGGGCAGACTTATATGGTCTGTGCCAGAGCCGGTGGTTGGGAGGCGGGGATAGTGCTGGGCAGACTTATACGGTCTGTGCGCTGAAGAGCACAGGTACAAATCAGAGTAGAGTATATACAAAAAGTAGCACATATGAGTTATCTTGTTGGGCAGACTGGATGGACCGTGCAGGTGTTTTTCTACTGTCATCTATTATGTTACTATGTAACTAGTAGTGGAACTAACAAATGCTTATAACATTTTTAGAAGCGGTTACTATATCCATCCAAGCCAGGCGTTTTCCCATTGGGCAAGCTTTTAATCGCCCAGAGGATTTCATCAATCCTAATTGGAGCTGAGAGTGTTTCTTGTTCCATAGTAGTTAAAGCGGGCATATCTACCTTATCTAGAAATGATTGAATATTCCCCTGGGAGGGCAACACTTCCGGTGTATAGAGCTGCTTATAATATTGTACAAATTCCCTCTGAATTTCGGTTGTCTGATTACAAATCTGTCCCATATCATCCCTCACTGAATGAATCGCATTACAGAGGGATATCTTTTTCAGCTTGTATGCCAGGAACCTGCTTGCCTTGTTATTGAATTCATGATATTCCTGTTGTGTTTGCTGTAACCGTTTCTGTATAGTAGTGAGCTCCAGAGCAGAAAGTTGTATCCTGGCTTTGTGTAATGCCTCCTGCTGTGCGGGAGTAGCCTGTTGGTGTTTAGCTAGAGTATCCAAGTGATGAATACTTTGTCTAAGCTCACGCTCTTGTTGTTTAATAGTTTTATGAATATGTGCTTGTATGAATATCAATTTCCCCCTCAGCACTACCTTCAGACTTTCCCACAAAACATCAGGCGAGATCACAGGGTATCATTAAAGTGTAGAAATTTCCTCCCATTTGTTTTAAAAGTATTTCCATGTAACTTCCTCGAGTGGCCACTAGTCTTTGTACTTTTGGAATGAGTAAAAAATTGATTTACTTGTACTTGTTCTACACCACTTAGGATTTTGTACACCTCAATCATATCTCCCCTTGCCCATCTCTTTTCCAAGCTGAAGAGCCGTAACCTCTTTAGTCTTTCCTCATACGAGAGGAGTTCCATCCTTTTTATCATTTTGGTTTCTCTTCTTTGAATCTTCAATAATTCTGCTTTCCTTAGCATCCCTCCGGACCGGCCCAGAATGTGACTGATGGGTTGTGCACGCCTTCCAGCAGGTGGAGACTGAGAAAAAAAGCTGTGACTCTAGTGAGCCAATAAGAGCCCTTGCCAACTAGAGAAAGATCCAGTAATCTCAGTCTCCAGCAGGTGGAAGGCGGTGAGCCCTTCAGTCTCATTTTCTATCTATTCTATATTCTTGTGATTGTTTTAGAGATTTGTATTATTTCTGTGCATCTTTAAAAAAACAAAACAAAACCCGTTGAACAGAGGCTGAGGCCCCTTGGGGGGGGGGGGGTCTGTTTTTGACTCGGGGGTGTCACACTTGGGTGTCCGAGTCCCTCCCTGTTAAGTTTGGGTGTTGTATGAAGCCCCCCAAAAATTTGAAACCCAAGGTCTCCTCAAGCTCTTCATGGGAAGTGCTTTAGAGATAAAGGGAGAGGCAGCTGCTTGAGAAAAAAAAAAACAAACAAACCGGCCTTTGGGTCTGTGTTTGTTTGGGAGCTGTGTCTGGCTAAATTCTGAGCAAGCAGCGCAGCTCCGCTATTTTAGCTGGTTTAAGCGCTTTTGATTTGACAATCACCTGGGTTTTACTTTCGGTTTGGCAAACAGCTGTTTCCTTGTCATCAAGCAGATGAAGCCATTACGTATGGGTTGTGTCCATCAGCCAGCAGGGGGAGATAGCACTCAACTTTTCACAGTGCCTCATGGCCAGCTAGCTCCACTGCCTCTTCAGTATTCTCTATCTCCCCAAGCAGGGTGGCTGCAGCTTCTTCGAGCTCCATCAAAAATCTGCCTGGGGGTGGCTCCTGGCTTGCCAGTTGTTAGCCGGGGTGTTAGAGGCTATAGCAGTTTCACTTTGAAGGCATATAGATCAGCCCTTTCCCTGCCTTACCCATGCCCCCGTGGATGTGGACATATTAGCTTGCTTTTCCCTGTCCTTTCCCACTCAGTGGATGCAGGCACATTGGTTCGCCTTTCCCACTTATCTGAGCCTCCGGAGTGAATTTATTTACCTCTTTTGCCTCTGCTTTCTTCACAGCGTTAAAAAAAAAAAGTCGCGTCGCGCTTTAGCGCAGCAATCTTGGAAAAGAGGTTTTCCTTGTCATCAAGCAGATGAAGCCATTACGTATGGGTTATGTCCATCAACCAGCAGGGGAGATAGAGAGCACTCAAACTTTCACAGTGCCCTCTTGGCCAGCTAGCTCCACTGCCTCTTTAGTATTCTCTATCTCCCTTAGCAGGGTGGCTGCAGCTTGTTCGAGCTCCAGAAAAATCTGCCGGGAGGTGGTTCCTGGCTTGCCAGTTGTTAACCGGGGTGTTGGAGGCTATAGCAGCTTCACTTTAAAGGCACATAGGTTAGCCCTTTCCCTGCCTTACCCATACCTCTGTGGATGTGGACATATTGCCTTGCTTTCCCTGTCCTTACCCACCAACAGTGGATGCAGGCATATAGGTTCGCCCTTTCCCTGCCTTTCCCACTCATCTGAGCCTCCGGAGTCTTCAATACCTCTGCTTTCCTCACAGCTTAAAAAAAAAAGACCCTTCACTGGCTCCCTATCCGTTTTCGCATCCTGTTCAAACTTCTTCTACTAACCTATAAATGTATTCACTCTGCTGCTCCCCAGTATCTCTCCACACTCGTCCTTCCCTACACCCCTTCCCGTGTACTCCACTCCATGGATAAATCCTTCTTATCTGTTCCCTTCTCCACTACTGCCAACTCCAGACTTCGCGCCTTCTGTCTCGCTGCACCCTACGCCTGGAATAAACTTCCTGAGCCCCTACGTCTTGCCCCATCCTTGGCCACCTTTAAATCTAGACTGAAAGCCCACCTCTTTAACATTGCTTTTGACTCGTAACCACTTGTAACCACTCGCCTCCACCTACCCTCCTCTCTTCCTTCCCGTTCACACTAATTGATTTGATTTGCTTACTTTATTTATTTTTTGTCTATTAGATTGTAAGCTCTTTGAGCAGGGACTGTCTTTCTTCTATGTTTGTGCAGCGCTGCGTATGCCTTGTAGCGCTATAGAAATGCTAAATAGTAGTAGTAGTAGTAACTCTGCTTTCCTCACAGCTTAAAAAAAAAAAAAAAAAAGTCGCGTCGCTGGTACAGAGGTTTTTGACCTGATTTTCAGCAGGATCGTAGTTGTACACTAGATCCTTTGAGGTAAGAGTGTTTTCCAACTCCTCCGGGGTGGGCCCGCGATCGGGGCGATTTTGGCGCGAAACCGCCATCTTGGATTTTACCGCCGTTTTTCGGCGATGGCTGCGGACAATGTAAAGCGCTGTTCCACTTGTGGCAAGCGCAAATCAGCAGCAGGGTTCTGTAAATCGTGCTGTACTGGCGTAGGAGCCGGCCCGAGCATGGCGAGCGATGTTTCTTCCCGCTCTGAGCTGGCAGCGGGCGCCATTTTGCTTACACCGCATGGCGCGGCCTCCGTGGACACGGAGAGACCTGAGCCGGGTGGGGCACCTCGAGATGAGGTTATTTCAGGAGTGGCTAGCACCGGACAGGATTTGGGTGCCCAGGGTGAGATTTTCTCCCCGGATTTTGTGCTTTTGCTGCATAAAGCATACATGATGAAAAGAGCCCTTCCTCAAGGGTCGCCTGAGGCTCCTCTGATTGCCCCCCCCCCCCGATGGATTCTGGCCTGGGACTGCCCAGTAAGGCTTTTTTCCCGGATGCTTGGCCTAAAGATAAGCGCAGAAGGGTTAATGCCCCTTCAGATTGTGGTGCACCTTTTTCCCCCCCATGGTCGGGGTGTGAGGATTCTGAGAACTCTGACAGACGTTCTTGGTCTGAGGAACCAGAGTCAGGTGCGGATTTACCACAGGATCTGGATGATCCCTCCGCGGTGAGGATTTTCCACCGTGATGAGCTGCCAGCGCTTATTTCAGATACCCTGCAGGCCCTCTCGATTGAAGATCCTGACAGTGGCATGGCCTCCTCGGGTAATCCCAGGATGGCTAGTACCAAGAAAGCTGCTCGGGCCTTCCCTTTGCATGACTCCATCCTAGAGCTTGTTTCGGCTCAGTGGGCTGACCCCGAGGGACCTTTGAGAGTTTCCAGGGCTATGGGGCAGTTATACCCTCTGCGTGAGGGACATATGGCTCGTTTTCAAATGCCTACAGTGGATGCCCTAGTCACTGCGGTGACAAAGAGAACTACCCTCCCAGTTGAAGGAGGTGTTGCCCTGAAGGATGTTCAAGACCGTAGGCTGGAAACAGCATTGAAACGGTCCTTTGAAATTGCAGGTCTCACTGTTCGGGCGTCTGCATGCAGCTGTTATGCTGTTAGAGCCTGCCTAGCTTGGCTGCAACAGGCAGTGGCTCAGCCCGGAGATGGAGCGGAGCTCTTCTTGGATGTGGCTCCGCGGATGGAGGTGGCCTTGTCCTTTCTGGCTGATGCCCTTTATGACCTTGTCAGAGCTTCGGCTAAACAAATGGCAGTAGCAGTGGCGGCTCGCCGTCGTCTGTGGCTACGACACTGGGCAGCGGACATGGCCTCTAAGCAAAGGTTGGTGAAGTTGTCTTTTCAAGGACTTCTCCTATTTGGTGAGGAGTTGGAGAAAATTGTGAAAGGCCTGGGTGATCCAAAACCCCAGCGCTTGCCCGAAGATAGGCAGAGGCCTTCCTCTAAGGGCCAGGTGGTCCACTCCTCGTTCAGACCTCGCTTCCGTGAAGCTAGAAGGTACCGCCCGGGGCGTTCTGCTGGGTTCACTTCACTTGCCCGTGGTCAGCAGAGGAACTCCTTTCGCTCGGACAAGCGTTCCGCAGCCGGTGGCTCAAGACCAGGAGTTCAGGGGCGACCCTCTCAATGATGGTGCGCCGGCCCTCTCCTCGATGCCTGTCATCGGAGGACGGCTTTCCCTCTTTGTCGAGGAGTGGGCCAAGATTTCCTCAGATCAGTGGGTTCTGGACCTGATCAGAGATGGATACAGAATAGAATTCAACGCCCCAGTAAGAGACGTGTTTGTGGAGTCCCGATGCGGTTCTGCCGTCAAACGGGCGGCGGTGGAGGAGACTTTACAAGGTCTGATTCAGTTAGGGGCAGTGACCCCGGTGCCTCCCGCCGAGCAAGGCTGCGGCCGATACTCCATCTACTTTGTGGTGCGGCGAAAAGGTGGGTCCTTTCGCCCTATTCTGGACTTAAAAGAAGTGAACAAGTCCCTGAGAGTGCGGCATTTCCACATGGAATCCCTGCGCTCCGTCATTGCGGCGGTACAGCCAGGAGAGTTTCTCACGTCTCTAGACCTGAAAGAAGCTTACTTGCACATACCGATTTGGCCCCCGCACCAGAAGTTTCTGAGGTTTGCGGCGTTGGGAAAACATTTCCAGTTCAGGGCCTTGCCTTTTGGCCTCGCCACAGCTCCCCGAACCTTTTCGAAGGTAATGGTGGTAGTAGCTGCTTTTCTCATTCGAGAAGGTATCAGGGTTCACCCGTACCTAGACGACTGGCTCATCAGAGCAGACTCTGCAACAGAGAGCTTACAAGCTACAGCCAGAGTGGTCTCAGTACTGCAATCTCTAGGCTGGGTCGTCAATATGGCCAAAAGTCACCTGTTCCCTTCACAATCTCTAGAGGTTTTGGGGGCCAGGTTCGACACAGTCTCGGGCTATGTGTTCCTACCCGAGCTAAGGCGGTGCAAGCTTCAGAATCAGGTCCGTCTGCTCCTGAGGATGCCCAGCCCGCGAGCTTGGGAAATTGTCCAGCTGCTGTGATTGCTGACAGCCACATTGGAAGTGGTGCCTGGGCGAGAGCGCACCTGAGACCTCTACAGTATTCCCTACTTCAAAGATGGTCTCCAGTTTCTCAGGATTATCAATGCAGACTTTCTTGGCTCCCTGCGGCCCGACTCAGCATGGAGTGGTGGCTCTCGGACAGCATGCTGCGGCGAGGAATGCCGCTGGCGCTCCCCAATTGGTGTCTAGTAGTGACAGATGCCAGCCTGAAGGGCTGGGGCGCACATTGCAAGGGGAAGCATGCCCAGGGTCTATGGACACCCGAGGAGTCGGAGTGGTCCATTAACCGCCTGGAGTTGAAAGCGGTGTTTCAGGCGCTTCTTTCAAGTGACCCTAGAAGGATTGGCTGTCAGAGTGATGTCGGACAACACGACAGCAGTGGCCTACATAAATCGACAAGGCGGCACTCAGTGCAGAGCACTGGTCGCACAGACCGAACAGATTTGCCACTGGGCCGAGCTGCATCTTCAGTTTCTGTCGGCAGCTCACATTGCAGGTCAGAGCAACGTGCAAGCCGATTATCTAAGCAGGCATCAGATCGATCCGGCAGAATGGGAACTAGCAGACGAAGTATTCCTGCAGATATGTGCCAAATGGGGCAAGCCCATGATGGATCTTATGGCGACAAGTTCAAATGCCAAAGTCCCGTGCTGCTTCAGCAGACGGAGAGATCCTCGCTGTGCCGGGTTGGATGCCTTGACTCAGCCCTGGCCTCCGGGCCTACTATATGTGTTCCCTCCGTGGCCCTTGATAGGGCGCGTGCTCCTGCGGATTCGGCTGCACCCAGGAGAAGTGGTCCTCATCGCCCCGGATTGGCCCAGGAGGCCTTGGTTTGCGGATCTCCGACAGATGCTAGTGGAGGCTCCCCTTCCTTTATCTCTGGTACCAAACCTGTTGTCACAGGGCCCGGTAGCCATGGAGGATGCCTGCCGCTTTGGTCTTATGGCATGGCGATTGAGAGGGCGCAATTGAGGGACAAAGGCTATTCAAACACAGTCATTTCCACTCTCCTGCAGGCCCGCAAGCGTTCCACTTCCGTGGCTTATGCCAGGATTTGGCGCCAGTTTGAGTCTTGGTGTGCTTCAAAAGTGATCACACCCATGCGGGCTCCTGTCTCGCCAATTCTGGACTTTTTGCAGGATGGTGTACAAATAGGCTTGGCCTATAATTCCCTGCGGGTGCAAGTGGCAGCGTTGGCTTCCCTGCGTGGCAAGGTTGAAGGCGTGTCTTTAGCTGCTCATCCAGATGTGGCACAGTTTCTTAGAGGGGTGCTTCGGCTCCGTCCTCCTGTCCGGGCACCTTGTCCAGCTTGGAACCTGGGGTTAGTATTGAAGGCCCTTCAGAGGGCTCCCTTTGAACCGCTTTGGCGTGCTTCAGAGAAAGATTTGACACTGAAGGCCGTCTTTTTAGTGGCCATTACTTCGGCGAGACGGGTGTCAGAGCTCCAGGCGCTGTCCTGTAGAGACCCTTTTCTGCAGTTTTCGGAGTCCGGGGTCACGGTTCGGACCGTGCCTTCCTTCATGCCTAAGGTGGTTTCAGCCTTTCACCTAAACCAGCCTATTTTCTTGCCCTCCTTTGATAAGGAGGAGTTTCCAGAGTCTTTTGGGCAGTTGCACCTGTTGGATGTGCGCAGGACTCTGCTGCAGTATCTGCGAGTTACTATCTCTTTCAGGATCTATGATCATCTGTTTGTTTTGCTATCAGGCCCTCGCAGAGGGTCTCCAGCATCTAAAGCCACTATTGCCCGCTGGCTCAAAGAAACTATCTTTTCAGCTTATCTGCTTGCCGGCCGGTCTCCGCCTGTAGCCTTTAAGGCGCATTCTACCAGAGCGATTTCTTCCTCTTGGGCTGAAACTGGAGCACTCTCTTGTCAAGAGATATGCAGTGCAGCAACATGGGCTTCTCTCTCTTTTGCCTGACATTACAGGCTGGATGTGGCTGCTAGGAGGGATGCGCGTTTTGGAGCACAAGTGCTAGCGTGTGATGTGACCTGTTCCCACCCTATATAGGGAGTGCTTTGTTACATCTCATACGTAATGGCTTCATCTGCTTGATGACAAGGAAGGGAAAATTAGGTTCTTACCTTGGTAATTTTCTTTCCTTTAGTCATAGCAGATGAAGCCATGAGCCCTCCCTGTATGATTGTCTGTATGCTGTGAATCTGTTTCAGGTTCTGTTCTTGTTTCCTGAAGTTCCTTCCTTGGGAGAAAGTTGAAAAACAGTCTTCAGGATTCATGTTCACTTATAGGAGGATGAGTCCATTCCCTCCAGTTTATGTTTTGGAGGATTAGTTTATTCCCTCCAGGAGGTTGTGTGTATCCCCTCCAGTTATACAATAAGGAGGATGAGTTTATTCCCTCCTGGAGGATGTGTTCATTCCCTCCTTTTGAGTTCATGCCCTTGTTAAGGGGCCATCGTTCGCTGTGAGGAAAGTTCATGTTATTCCCATTGCAGTTTGCCATACTGCTTTGGAAGCTTCAAATACTGAAGAGGCAGTGGAGCTGCCTGGCCATGAGGCACTGTGAAAAGTTGAGTGCTCTCTATCTCCCCCTGCTGGTTGATGTACACAACCCATACGTAATGGCTTCATCTGCTATGACTAAAGGAAAGAAAATTACCAAGGTAAGAACCTAATTTTCCCTTTACAAGCTTATGCTTTTCAACGGAAGGCGATGTCTCCGACTGCGCACTCCGAGGAACATGGCGCCTGGGCAGTGGAAAATCAACAGCCCCCGCCGGATAACTCTGTCCGGTGATATTGGTGAGGAGCCCTCACAGCAGCATGATTCATGGACCATAATATGCACTTGGCTTCAGGAGATTAGAACAGATTTGGCGACGCTGGGAGCAGATGTCCGTGGAGAAATTGCGGAATTTGGTAACCTCGTGGCTGAAACGGAAGTGGGCCTGGAAGAGCATGTAGAGTCTCTAACTGCATTTGAACAACAGTAACAAGATCAAAAACGAGAAACCCGGTATTTATTAGACAAGGTGGAAGATTTGGAAAATCGGAGTCGTCGCTCCAATATAAAGGTTCGTGGGCTGCCAGAGTTACTGCGCCTCATGGCGCGTCTGCTCTCTGATCCTGATAACCCTCATGCCCCTGCCTCCATTTGTGTTGAGCGTGCCTATCGAGCTTTTGGGACGAGAAGACCAAATATGCCTAAGGATATCGTGGTATGTTTTGCTGAATTTAAATTGAAAGAAGTCGTGATACATAAAGTGAGGGCAGTTAGCCCCATAGTGTGGGACAGTTACCCAATAGAGAACTACCACTCTTAAGCGGCGGAGTGAATTACAACCTCTAACCCACCGATTACGAGAGGAGGGGATTCATTATAAGTGGCAGCACCTTTTTGCCTTAGGGTTTTACAAAGAGGGCAAACAACGCAGAGTGACCTCGCTGGAAGAAGCACAGGAATTCCTATCTACAGGAGATCTATCCACCTGCAAAGCATCAGCAGCTTGGCAGCAAGAAGCAGGACAGGCCGAAATGGCAACTGGTATATGTTTGGGAAGCTCACCAGGTGCCCTTGGCCTGGATTGGCTGCTGTCGTGGACAGGATGCTAGACTCGATGGACCCTTGGTTTTTTCCCAGTGTGGCATTACTTATGTACTTATGTAAGGGAAGGGCCGCCTTAGGAGGCAGGTCTCTGGGAAACAATTTACACCATCGTCTGGGCCAGGATGAGACTATCAGTTCTAGAAACCTTGCTATGCTAGATATGCTGGCCAGATGGTGGTAAGCGTTAAAAATTGGCATGTGTTGAGGTTCAACTACTTTTGACTGGCAGATGGATCGGGGATTCACTTCCTTCTCCTGTAGGCATGTCAGGAATTGGTAAACTGACATGTCATGGTTGTTTTTTTTTTTTTGGGGGGGGGGGGGGGTCTGGGGAGTGGGAATGGAGGGGATGGGGGACTCCATATGGTATCTGGTGGTGGCTGACTAGGTCTGCTAATTGATATGGGGTTTATGACTGTGTTTAACTGTGTTAATGTTTGCGGCCTTAATTCACCTATGAAACGTAAACTAAAGTATAAAGAAATGTGCCTACGGGCAGATGTGATATTCATTCAAGAGACTCGCTTGAAACAGCAGCATGAAAAATTGGTTAGCCATAAACAGTTCCCCACTATTTTATTTGCCTCCAACACCACTAATCAGAAAACAAAAGGGGTTCTTATAGCTTTGTCATCTGCTGTCCCATGGCAAATATATAATATCATATCTGTTAAAGAAGGCAGATATCTGTTAGTTAATGCATCCCTATTCAATACTCAGTATACTTTGTTGTCAATATATGCACCTAATGAGGGTCAGGGGTCTTTTTTTAGCAGACTTTGAGAGGATATTACAGCGCTACGTTAAAGGGCAGATAGTGGTAGGGGGTGACTTTAATCTTACAATAGACCCGTCGCTAGATAATTCAACAGGGCAGGTGTTTTATGCCAGGCGAGATAGAACTTAAAAGCTTTATGGCACGTTGGGGACTGGTTGACCTATGGCGTGGGAATCATGACCAAGAGAGGGACTACACCTACTTCTCCCCTAAATATAATACCTTCTCTAGGATTGATCTCTGGCTGGGTGACGGGGCTATAGCAAGCATTCTGCAAGCAGTAACCATTGAATCTCGCACATGGTCTGACCTCTCCCCGGTGGTTTTGACTCTGGGGACAATTAATATACCTATGGGCCCTAGATATTGGCGGTTGAATGAGGCACTATTACAAGATCCACAGAACATATCAACTTTAGAGAAATATATTATGTAATAATTAGAATTTAACGACCTTGGAGATATAGGGCCACTCACTTTATGGGAAGGCCTAAAAGTCCACTGTCCCTGACACCTTCAAGCATGCTGTAGTCACACCACTTCTCAAAAAACCATCACTAGACCCTACCTGTCCTTCCAACTACTGCCCCATCTCCCTCCTACCCTTCCTGTCCAAGATACTTGAACGGCACAGCCGCTGCCTTGATTTTCTCTCCTCTCATGCCAGCCTCGATCCGCTTCAATCCGGTTTTCGCCCTCTACACTCGACAGAAACGGCACTCACTAAAGTCTGTAATGACCTGTTCCTTGCCAAATCCAAAGGTCACTACTCCATCCTCATCCTCCTTGACCTATCCGCCGCTTTTGACACTGTCAATCATAATTTACTTCTTGCCTCACTGTCCTCATTTGGGTTCCAGGGCTCTGTCCTCTCCTGGTTCTTCTCTTATCTCTCCCACCGTACCTTCAGAGTACATTCTCATGGATCTTCCTCCACCCCCATCCCGCTCTCTGTTGTTCCTCAGGGATCTGTCCTTGGACCCCTTCTTTTTTCAATCTACACCTCTTCCCTCGGCTCGCTGATCTTATCTCATGGTTTCCAATATTATCTCTATGCTGATGACACCCAGCTTTATCTCTCCACACCAGACATCACTGCGGAAACTCAGGCCAGAGTATCGGCCTGCTTATCCGACATTGCTGCCTGGATGTCCAACCGCCACCTGAAACTGAACATGGCCAAGACAGAGCTTATTGTCTTTCCACCCAAACCCGCTTCTCCTCTTCCTCCACTCTCTATCTCAGTTGATTGCACCCTCATCCTCCCTGTCTCATCTGCCCGCAATCTCAGAGTCATCTTCAACTCCTCCCTCTCCTTCTCTGTGCATATCCAGCAGATAGCTAAGACCTGTCGCTTCTTTCTCTATAACATCAGCAAAATTCGCCCGTTCCTCTCTGAGCACACCACCCGAACTCTCGTCCACTCTCTCATTACTTCTCGCCTTGACTACTGCAACCTACTCCTCACTGGCCTCCCACTTAGCCATCTATCCCCCCTTCAATCCGTTCAGAACACTGCTGCACGTCTTATCTTCTGCCTGGACCGATATGCTCATATCACCCCTCTCCGTAAGTCACTTCACTGGCTTCCGATCAGGTACCGCATAAAGTTCAAGCTTCTCCTACTAACCTACAAATGCACTCAATCTGCAGCCCCTCATTACCTCTCTATCCTTATCTCCCCTTAAGCTCCTACCCGAAACCTCCGCTCACAGGACAAATCCCTCCTCTCAGTACCCTTCTCAACCACCACCAACTCCAGGCTCCGCCCTCTCCCTATGCTTGGAATAAACTTCCTGAGCCCATACGCCAAGCCCCCTCCCTACCCATCTTCAAATCCTTGCTCAAAGCCCACCTCTTCAATGTCACCTTCAGCACCTAACCATTATACCTCTATTCAGGAAATCTAGTCTGCCCCAATTTGATTGCTTACACATTTTGTCCATTAGATTGTAAGCTCCTTTGAGCAGGGACTGTCTTTCTTTGTTAAACTGTACAGTGCTGCGTAACCCCAGTAGCGCTTTAGAAGTGTTTAGTAGTAGTAGTAGTAGTGCTATAGAGGCAGTGACAAGGAAAAGCTCCCGAAACCCAAACTGATCAGTGTGCTTTAGAATAGTGACTACATGGATAGAAGCCCTCAGCCTATGCAACACTTCACTGCATGTCCCATAAGCCTCAGGAATAACATGAGAGAGTCATACAGAATCCAATGATAAGTGCATATGGTTAATACTGTTATTGGAACTTTTCAGCTGTTCTGGAGCAGGTCATGCTTTCATTTTATTTCTACTTAATGTATTTATGACCTTGGATCTCCCAGTCATAAGTACATAAGTAATGCCATACTGGGAAAAGACCAAGGGTCCATCGAGCCCAACATCTTGTCCACGACAGCGGTCAATCCAGGCCAAGGGCACCTGGCAAGCTTCCCAAACGTACAAATATTCTATACATGTTATTTCTGGGATTTTGGATTTTTCCAAGTCCGTTTAGTAGCGGTTTATGGCATTGTCTTTTAGGAAACCGTCCAACCCCTTTTTAAACTCTGCTAAGCTAACCGCCTTCACCACATTTTCCGGCAATGAATTCCAGAGTTTAATTACACGTTCCATATCATCATGTTGATCAATCCATAGACTGGTGGGTTGTGTCCATCTACCAGCAGGTGGAGATAGAGAGCAATCCTTTTGCCTCCCTATATGTGGTCATGTGCTGCCGGAAACTCCTCAGTATGTTCTCTATCTCAGCAGGTGGTGGTCACACACAGCAGCAGCTCTGGCTAGGTCTCCAAGCCTAATTTTTAGGTTTTGTTGAGTACCTGGGGTTGAGGGCTCTTCTTGAGCAAGTGCAAACCTGGTGGCGCCAGGTCCCTCCTTTTCTCCCCCCTCCCGCTGGCTCCGTTGGGTGAAGAAAAATTTTCTCCGATTTGTTTTAAATTTACTACACTGTAGTTTAATCGCATGCCCCCTAGTCCTAGTATTTTTGGAAAGCGTGAACAGACGCTTCACATCCATCTGTTCCACTCCACTCATTATTTTATATACCTCTGTCATGTCTCCCCTCAGCCGTCTCTTCTCCAAGCTGAATAGCCCTAGCCTCCTTAGTCTTTCTTCATAGGGAAGTCGTCCCATCCCCGCTATCATTTTAGTCACCCTTCGCTGCACCTTTTTCAATTCTACTATATCTTTCTTGAGATGCGGCGACCAGAATTGAACACAATACTCAAGGTGCGGTCGCACCATGGAGCGATACAACGGCATTATAACATCCTCACACCTGTTTTCCATACCTTTCCTAATAATACCCAACATTCTATTCGCTTTCCTAGCCGCAGCAGCACACTGAGCAGAAGGTTTCAGTGTGTTATCGACGACGACACCCAGATCCCTTTCTTGGTCCGTAACTCCTAACGTGGAACCTTGCATGACGTAGCTATAATTCGGGTTCTTTTTTCCCACATGCATCACCTTGCACTTGCTCACATTAAACATCATCTGCCATTTAGCCGCCTAGTCTCCCAGTCTCGTAAGGTCCTCTTGTAATTTTTCACAATCCTGTCGCGAGTTAACGACTTTGAATAACTTTGTGTCATCAGCATATTTAATTACTTGGGCAGACTGGATGGACCATGCAGGTCTTTTTCTGCCATCATCTACTATGTTACTATGTTACCTCGCTAGTTACTCCCATCTCTAAATCATTTATAAATATATTAAAAAGCAGCGGTCCTAGCACAGACCCCTGAGGAACCCCACTAACTACCCTTCTCCATTGTGAATACTGCCCATTTAACCCCACTCTGTTTCCTATCCTTCAACCAGTTTTTAATCCACAATGGGACATTTCCTCCTATCCCATGACTCTCCAATTTCCTCTTTAGCCTTTCATGAGGTACCTTGTCAAACGCCTTTTGAAAATCCAGATACACAATATCAACCGGCTCCCCTTTGTCCACATGTTTGTTTACTCCTTCAAAGAATTGAAGTAAATTGGTCAGGCAAGATTTGCCCACACAAAAGCCGTGCTGACTCGGTCTCAGTAATCCATGTCCTCGGATGTGCTCTGTAATTTTGTTTTTAATAATAGCCTCTACGATTTTCCCCGGCACCGGCGTCAGACTCACCTGTCTATAATTTCCCGGATCTCCCCTGGAGCCTTTTTTAAAAATGGGCGTTACATTGGCCACCCTCCAATCATCCGGTACCACGCTCGATTTTAAGGATAAGTTGCATATCACTAGCAGTAGCTCCGCAAGCTCATTTTTCAGTTCTATCAGTACTCTAGGATGAATACCATCCGGTCCAGGAGATTTGCTACTCTTCAGTTTGCTGAACTGCCCCATTACGTCCTCCAGGTTTACCGTGAAGTCAGTAAGTTTCTCCGACTCGTCCGCTTGAAATACCATTTCCGATACCGGTATCCCACCCAAATCTTCCTCGGTGAAGACCGAAGTAAAGAATTCATTCAGTCTCTCCGCTACGTCTTTGTCTTCCTTGATCGCCCCTTTTACCCCTCGGTCATCCAGCGGCCCAACCGATTCTTTTGCCGGCTTCCTGCTTTTAATATACCGAAAAAAATTTTACTATGCTTTTTTGCCTCTAATGCTATCTTTTTTTCGTAATCCCTCTTGGCCTTCTTTATCTGCGCCTTACATTTGCTTTGACACTCCTTATGCTGCTTCTTGTTATTTTCAGACGGTTCCTTCTTCCATTTTCTGAAGGCATTTCTTTTAGCCCTAATAGCTTCCTTCACCTCACTTTTCAACCAGGCTGGCTGTCTTTTGGAGTTCCGTCTTTCTTTTCTAATTCGCGGAATATGTATCGCCTGGGCCTCCAGGATGGTATTTTTGAACAGCGTCCACGCCTATTGTACAGCTTTTACTCTCTCAGTTGCCCCCCTAAGTTTTTTTTTTTTATCGTTCTTCTCATTTTATCATAATCTCCTTTTTTAAAGTTAAACGCTAACGTATTTGACTTTCTGTGTACAGTTACTTCAAGGTCGATATCAAAACTGATCATATTATGGTCACTGTTATCAAGCGGCCGGGCCCAGTACCATAACATCCCTCACCAGAGCATGCGCTCCACTATGGACCAAGTCTAGAATTTTTCCTTCTTTCGTCAGTCAGACTTTTGTTTGAAGGTATGCACTGATCCCTAGAAACATATTTGGGTTGGGCTATGTTCTGCTTAAAAAAAATAGAGAAAAAACAAACCCTTTAGAACTTTGAGCCCAGATTTTCATACAGCAAGTGTTTTCTTTTGTGTTTGCCTGTAGTATTTCTGTAGTTGTCCAGATAACATGAAGATTGCTGACTTTAGCCTCTCCTCCTCTGTCTCCTTTAGTTTTCCAGCAATGGAAAGAGCACTGAGGGCATTTAATCCTACATGGTGTGACCAGTATGTGACCACCTTTCCAGCTCTGTACATTGCTTTTTTTTTTTAATGTACTTTTAAACTTTTTTGTTGTTGTTGTCTGTGTGTGTGTGAAGGCAACTGAGGAGCAAATAGGGAGATCAAGAGGAAAGACCTGTTCTGTATTTGACTGAAATTTGTCATGGCCATTTTTTACCCAGAGCTTTTATTTTAACCTTTTAAGGTAGCTCTAACCGGCATTGTTTGTTAGCCTGCTGTAAATAATATACAATTCATTAACTGTTCTTTTTTCTTTTCTTTTTTTTACCATTTCCCACTAGATAAATGGCTCATTTAAATCAAGTACTAACAAAATCTTGTCTGGCTGGCAAATGCAGTGCCTGGCATCTGCTGTCAGGGAGGAGACAAACATGAGTGGGGGAGGAGAACAGGCTGACATTCTGCCGGTCAACTATGTGGTCAAGGACCGATGGAAAGTGGTAAGTATATCTAATATTCTTATTCTCCATTTGTCTCAGGAAGGAGCATCAATGTCCAGCTGTAGTATTTTAGACCAGTGGTTTCCATACCTGTCCTTAGATGACCCTTCCAATCAGTTGTTCAGGGTATCTCCAGTGAACATGCATGTGATTTGCATGTACCACATTTCATGTATATTTTTTGTGGATACTACTGTTATGGTATATTGTCCTGCTCTATGGAAGGAAGGTTTTGGCCTCTGAAAGCTAGTAAAAAAATGCATTAAGTTGGTCCTAAAAAGATAAATATGTTAAATGACAAGACGGACAGCTATTCTGTCTTAAAAAAATGTTAGTCAATTTCTGAAGGTTGTTTCCATTTTTATGGAGCGCAAATTTGGAATGAACTGCCTATGTCATTGAAAGGTTTATCATCATACGTATCTTTTAGGGTTTAAAAACCTATTTGGTTTTTTTTAGTAAATAATGGTTTGTTCTATCTAAAATTAATTTAGCTTTGTTTATACTATAATTAGGTTCTATCTATGTGGAAATTCCTCTGATGTATGTCTCTTTGCATGTTAACCACTGTGAATTCTTTTGTGGAGTAACGGATGGTATACAAGACTATAGAACAAAATAGGAAGAGCTGGTACATACAGGTGATATGGCTATTAATATATTTAGGGAATATTTTCAGCAATTACGTTTTCCATCTGAATCCAATAGTCTAGATAACGACACATACATGTCTAGCATAGAATTACTGCAAATAGAAGGCCATAGTTAATGTATCAGTTATTGCAGAGGAAGTGTCTGGGCAATTCATCAGAGTCCATTATGTAAGGCTCTGGGCCCTGCCAGGTTCCATGGAGAATTCTATAAAATTTTGAAAGACTCAGTGCAACACCTCTTACTGTAATGTTTAATATATTATTAGAACCCAGTGTTTGCCAGACTCATTAAAGATTTCTCAGATCATAGTGATACCAAAGCCTGGGAAAGATCCTACAGTGATAGAATCCTATTGCCCAATTTCACTTTTAAATTACATGGCCAAATTATTAGTGAAGATTCTTTCATGGGTCCTTCCACCCTATATTGCAGACCCACAGGGTAGATTTGTTCAAAGTAGATTTGCGGTTAGAAAAGTTTGGATAATATTGACATGCTTTGTGGTGGTCAAACATCAGAAAATGCCTTCTCTGCTGATCAACATTGATGTGGAAAAAACATTGACAGAGTAGGATTTTCTTTTTTGTATGCGGTACTGGATAAATATGGTATTACTAGTAAAAAAAGCCCCGTTTCTGATGCAAATGAAACGGGGGCTAGCAATGTTTTCTTCTGTGTGCATGTGGGAGTGTGTGTGTCCCTGCCCTCTGGCCTCTCTCCCCTCCCCTCTCTGAGTCCTTCACTGTTACAGAGCCAGAGATTTGATTTCGTGCTCTGCTGTTTTCCTTCACTGACTGTGTTACAGAGAGGGCGGGGCAGACACTCATAGGGAAACCGGATATCTCGCCCCCTTCACACTTCCGGCTGGAGGCTTCATAGAACGTTGGTTTTGCCTTTTATATAGAGAGATATTTTTTATAAGGATGCAGTTCATATCACGAGAGATTATCAGAGTAAAATCCTCCTTGTGTTAGGTGGAATTCAACTTTATTTTCTTGGGCGGGGGTGATTATGGGAAAAAAAGAGGAAGGGGAAAGGATTAGGAAAGGAGAAATGCAAACTACCTGATCCATTCAATATACTACTACTACTACTATCTATATTAATAAATCCCACCTTGAACGTTCTGAAGCTCACTCCAAGGCAGAGAAGCACAAAAATCCTGTAGTCTTCATAGGCTAGGACCAGTCACCCTCACTCATAGACCCGCCCTCAGCCACGCCCCATCTGTACATAAAACGCTACCTCAACATTCTGAAGACAACCTGCTGAAGCCATCTGCAAATCCCTAAACAGTTCGTAAGTTCATGGTGGTGAAGCCATCCAACTCACCATGTCTCTCTGCCCCGCCCTCGAGGGCGGAACACAGAGAGTAAAGGGATCCATAAAGGCACCCCTCCCAACTGGCAACCCCCTCCAACAAACAACGACCCAGGCAAGGGGGAGTGTTTCCGTACTCCTCCCCCTGCCTAGGAATCGCTACAGACTGCTGGAAATCTCCCCAACCACACGACCACAAAAGCCACCTGCAACCCCCCCCCCCACACACACACACACAAAACACACACACATACACACATACACACACACAAACATACACATACACACACACATACACACACGCACACAAACGCAAACACACACAGAAACGCAAACACACACGCAAACACACACATACACACACGCACACAAACGCAAACACACACGCAAACACACACACACATAAACACACATACACATAAACACACACGCAAACACACACAGAAACGCAAACACACACACACATAAACACACACATACACATAAACACACACACAAACACACACACATATAAACACACACAAACACACACGCAAATACACACAGAAACGCAAACACACACACACATAAACACACACATACACATAAACACACACACACACACATATAAACACACACAAACACACACGCAAACACACACAGAAATGCAAACACACACAAACACACATACACATAAACACACACGCAAACACACACACACATAAACACACACGCAAACACACACACACACACATAAACACACACGCAAACACACACACACACATAAACACATGCAAACACACGCACACACATAAACACACACAAACACACACATAAACACACACACACACACACACACACATAAACACACACAAACACACACACACACAAATGAACACACACACAAATGAACGCACACACACAAACACGCAAACACACACACATAAACACACACACAAACACGCAAACACATAAACACACACACAAACACGCACACACACACAAACACACACACATAAACACACACACACGTAAACACACACACACACACGTAAACACACACAAACACACACACTCACAAACACGCACACACACACAAACGCACACACACACGCAAACACACAAACGCACACACACACGCAAACGCACACACACACGCAAACACACACAAACAAACGCACACACACGCAAACGCACACACACGCAAACACACACAAACAAACGCACACACACAAACAAACGCGCACACACGCAAACACACACAAACAAACGCACACACGCAAACACACACACAAACGCGCACACACACACACATAAACACAAACGCGCACACACACAAACACACACACATAAACACACACACACAAACACACACACACACACGCAAACACACACAAACAAACGCACACACACACAAACACACACAAACAAACGCACACACGCAAACACACACACAAACGCGCACACACACACAAACAAACACACACACGCAAACACACACACGCAAACACACACACAAACGCGCACACACGCAAACACACACACAAACAACCAAACACACACACAGACACATAAACACACACACATAAACACACAAAAACACACACACAGAAACACAAACACACAAAAACAAACAAACACACATACACACACACACAAACAAACACAAACACACACACACACAGCCTCAACGGTGCACCTCTAAGTGCCTCCCCGCCGCATCGCCACAACAACCCGTGCAACGGGGCATCAGAAAGCCCCTACCCCCCTTCCCTCCTCGCCGCATCACCCAACCCCTCCCCCGCCGCTTCACCAAGCCCTCCCCCCACATCGACCGCCTTGCCACCCGCGACCGCTAATATAAACTCTGTCCGGCGGCTGCTGCTGCTTCTATTCAGCAGCAGCCCGTACATAAAGAAAACAAACAAACAAAAAACAACCTCCTAAAACGCACCTCCGTGGAGAACCATCTCACATTGGCTGACGTCTCTGCAGCTGCTCCTCCTCTCCCCTCAACGTCAGTGCCCCTGCCGGAAGACCCCGGAGAAACGCCGAGACGTCAGAGGGGAGAGGAGGAGCGGCTGCAGAGACATCAGCCAATGTGAGATGCTTCTCAACGGAGGTGCGTTTTAGGAGGATTTTTTTTTTTTGGTTTTCTTTATGTACGGGCTGCTGCTACTGAATAGCAGAAGCAGCAGCCGCCGGACACAGTTTGTATTAGCGGTTGTGGGTGGCGAGGGGGTTGATGAGGGGGGAGGGGCTTGGTGATGTGCTACGGTGGGGGGGTCGGGTGATGCGCGAAGGGGGGGGGACAAGGGGCTTTCTTTGGGTGCTGCGCCGGCTGGGGAGGGAAGGGGGGGTCTCGCTGGACATGGGTGGCTGGAAGGAAGCAGGGGGAGGGGAGGGTCGCTGCACATGGGTGGCTGCAGGGGGGGGCAGGGAACAGGGAGATAGGGATGGGGCTCCACACACACTACATGGGTGCCTGCAAGGGGGACAGGGGATACAGGACGGACACTGCAGGGCGGGCAGGGGGACAGAAGGGTTGGTGGTCATCAGGGGGGACAGGTGGGTCGATGGACATGGCTGGCCACAGGGGAGGAACAGGGAAAAAGGAGAGGAGTGTCCTCAGACATGGGTGGCTGCACAGGAGAGGAGGGTCGCTGGACATGGGTAGCTGCAGGGGGGGGCAGGGGGACAGAAGGGTCGCTGGACATGGCTGGCTGCAGGGGGGACAGTGGATAGAGGAGGGATGCTGCACAAGCGTGCCTGCAGGGGGACAGGAGAGATGCTGAGGGGGGGCCTGAGACCACATGGGTGGCTGCAGGGGGAGCAGGGGAGACAGGAAGGACGCAGCAGGGGGAGAGGAGAGTTGATGGGCATGGGTGGCTGCAGGGGGGCAGGGGAGAGGGAGGGGGTGAGGGGGTTCCTCACACCACACACGCAGTCACTCATTCTCTGTCTGCCACATACACTGTCACACTCACTGTCTTTGTCCCTCTCTCTCACACAGTGTCACACAAAAACACAAACACTGTCTCTCACACACTCTCTCTCTCTCTCTCGCACAAACACATACACTCTGTCTCTCTCTCTCTTACATTCTCTCTCTGACACACACGCTCCATCTCTCACACACGCTCTTTCTGAAACATACACTCCAAGGAAAACCTTGCTAGCGCCCGTTTCATTTCTAACAGAAACGGGCCTTTTTTACTAGTATTAATATATTAATTAATATATTAATCCGCAAACGAATCTTTTCCGGAGATGGGAAGGTGGTAGAACGAGAGGACATGAAATGAGATTGAAGGGGGGCAGACTCAGGAAAGATGTCAGGAAGTATTTTTTCACGGAGAGGGTGGTGGATGCTTCGAATGCCCTCCCGCGGGAGGTGGTGGAGATGAAAACGGTAACAGAATTCAAACATGCGTGGGATATGCATAAAGGAATCCTGTGCAGAAGGAATGGATCCTCAGAAGCTTAGCTAAAATTGGGTGGTGGAGCAGGTGGGGGGAAGAGGGTTTGGTGGTTCGGAGGCGAGAATAGGGGAGGGCAGACTTATATGGTCTGTGCCAGAGCCGGTGATGGGAGGCGGGAAAAACTGCTGGGCAGACTTATACGGTCTGTGCCCTGAGAAAGACAGGTACTAATCAAGGTAAGGTATACACATGAGTTTATCTTGGGCAGACTGGATGGACCATGCAGGTCTTTTTCTGCCGTCATCTACTATGTTACTACTTAACATTTCTAAAGCGCTACTAGGGTTACGCAGCGCTGTACAATTTAACATGGAAGGACAGTCCCTGCTCAAGGAGCTTACAATCTAAAAGACAGGAGTACAATCTAAAGACAAGTGTACAGTCTAAAAGACAAGTGTAGAGTCAATCTGATAGGGCATACTATATTTCTCGAAAGGTTAGGCGCCGAAGGTAGCATTGAAGAGGTGAGTTTTAAGCAGAGATTTGAAGATGGGTAGGGAGGGGGCTTGGCGTAGGGGTTGAGGAAGATTGTTCCAAGCGTAGGGTGCGGCAAGGCAGAATGAGCGGAGCCTGGAGTTGGCAGTGGTGGAGAAGGGTACTGAAAGGAGGGATTTGTCCTGTGAGCAGAGGTTACGGGCGGGAACATAGGGGGAGATGAGGGTAGAGAGGTAGTGAGGAGCCGCAGACCGGGTGCATTTGTAGGTAAGGAGTAGAAGCTTGAATTGAATGCGGTATCTGATCGGAAGCCAGTGAAGTGACTTAAGGAGAGGGGTGATATGAGTATATCGGTTCTGGCGGAATATAAGACGTGCGGCAGCGTTCTGAACGAATTGAAGGGGGGGATAGATGGCTAAATAGCTTGCAATTGGTTGGTTTTAAGTTTGAATTTTTTAAAGGCACTTTAACAAACCGGATTCACTGGAAGTATGGGGGGGGGTAGAGTTTCAGTCTGATATACTACTATACACTCTTTGTTTAATATATTGTACAAGCTGTTATTTCTGTGGGGAAGGATGGGGGAAGAGAAGTTAAGGGATAGGGATGACAGTGTAAAAAGCTGAACAAGTTGATTTGATCAATAAAAGTCATTTATAAATAAGGATACAATTCATGCTTTATATCATAATCCCACAATCCATGATGACAATTTGGTCACATGGGATATTATTGGAACTGTTTCTTATTAATTCACAGTTTGTCTTTTATTTTATGTATTTATTTATTTTTATTTATTTTTGTTACATTTGTACCCCGCGCTTTCCCACTCATGGCAGGCTCAATGCGGCTTACATGGGGCAATGGAGGGTTAAGTGACTTGCCCAGAGTCACAAGGAGCTGCCTGTGCCTGAAGTGGGAATCGAACTCAGTTCCTCAGTTCCACAGGACCAAAGTCCACCACCCTAACCACTAGGCCACTCCTCCACCTTTAAATTACTTATTGCTCTATTATGGGGGAAAATCAGAGAAACTTGCATAAGGAGGCCTAAATTACAACAGGTAAAAATAATCTAAATGATAAAAGCATGATTAATTCACTACCTAAGATACAGAAAGTTTGGAAGGGGAGCCACAAATAAAACAAGATATGCCAGGATCAGCGGCGAAATGGCAAGTACACGTGGAGGGGCATAATCGAACGGAAACGCCTATCTCCATGGGCGTTTATCTCAAAGATCGGGTCCGTGAAGGGGCGGGCCGAACCGTATTTTCGAAAAAAATGGACGTTTTTGAGCTGGGCGTTTGGTTTTTTTAGCGATAATGGAAACTAAAAACGCCCGGCTCAAAAACGTCCTAATCCAAGCCATTTGGTCGTGGGAGGGGCCACGATTCGTAGTACACTCGCCCCCCTGATATGCCAGGACACCAACTGGGCACCCTACGTCAGTGCGGTGGACTTCAGAAAAAGCTCCCACATGCATAGCTCCCTTACCAAGGGTGCTGAACACCCAACCCCCCTCCCCCAAACTCACAAATGTACAACACTACCATAGCTCTTAGGGGTGAAGGGGGCACCTACATGTGGGTACAGTGGGTTTTGGAGGCCTCCCATTTACCAGCACAAGTGTTACAGGTGGGGTGGGGGGATGGGCCTGGGGCCACCTGGCTAAAGTGCACTGTGGTACCCACTAAAGTGCTCCAGGGACCTGCATACACGCAGGCCTCTAGGACTGGTTGCTGCTATATAACCTTGGCACACCAGTTGACACCTGAAGACTAATCTCTACGAAAACGTCCTTTATTGGAATAACTGCCTTTACTCACAGTTAACTGCAGATCAGAGGTTGTGCCCCACTGGCAACGAGTCTCCCTGGTACTGAGATGAGCAGTAGGTCAGAACTGGCAGAATGCTGTACAATGCCCTCATTCAGCCACATTCAATGGAAGAACTAAGTTGTCTAACGTGGCTAACACAGGAAAGGGAACTAAAACTGGCTTACAAAAATGGCCACTACCGCATGGACTACAACAGGAAACACAACAGGGCACACTCTGACCTAGTAGGCAGGGGGAAAAGCACCATGGGAGAAGAGCCTACCAACTACCAACATTGTGAGACTGTAACACAACAGGGCACACTCTGACCTAGTAGGCAGGGGGAAAAGCACCATGGGAGAAGAGCCTACCAACTACCAACATTGTGAGACTGTAACACAAGCTAATGAAATCACGGAGCCCAATACCCTACACCCACCACAATGCAATGCTGATGTGACCCTGTAGTGCACCCGAGAGCCACATCTGACCCAGGGAAAGGCTGTGACAGGATCGAACACATTCTGCTGTCATGGAGGTGGGTATGGCATTCATACAGGCTTGGAAAAAAGTTTTTAAAGTGGGTTTTTTTTTTTGGTGGGAGGGGGTTAGTGACCACTGGGGGAGTCCGGGGAGGTCATCCCCGATTCCCTCCAGTGGTCATCTGGGCAGTTGGGGCACTTTTTTGGGACTTGTTCATGAAAAAAAAGGGTCCAAAAAAAGTGACCCAAAATCACGGTAAAAACGCCTCTTTTTTTTTTTCGATTATCAGCTAAAGACGCCCATCTCTCCTCGGCTGATAACCACGCCCCCAGTTCCGCCTCCACCACGCCTCCGACACGCCCCCGTCAACTTTATTCGTTTCCGCGATGGAGTGCAGTTGGAAACGCCCAAAATCGGCTTTCGATTACACCGATTTTGGGCGCCTTTGCGAGACAAACATCTATCTCCCGATTTAGGTCGCACTATAGGCGTTTTTCTCTATCAAAAATAAGCTGGATAGCAAAGCTAAGACAAATGATCAGAGGAAATCTAAGGAAGTTAGTAAGTTTTCAAAGATCTTTTACATTTCTTGACGGATATCTCAGTGTGGCTGTTGGTTCTGCAAAGTGGAGGCAAAATTACTAAAATGTGACAGTCAAGTACAGTCTTAAAGTATAGATGAGGGTAGTGGGACAACCAAAAGATTATGCTGAGACAACCTAAGAGTGCAAATAGGCTTGTAAGGAAGCAAGAAATGATCAAGGAAATGGGGGCAACAGAATAATAAACCTGGTGTTTTATGACCAAGGTTTTGAAAGGAATGCGGTTTGAGATTTGGTAACCAGTGCTCAGCAAGTAACTACTACTACTACTACTATTTAGCATTTCTATAGCGCTACAAGGCATACGCAGCGCTGCACAAACATAGAAGAAAGACAGTCCCTGCTCAAAGAGCTTACAATCTAATAGACAAAAAAATAAATAAAGTAAGCAAATCAAATCAATTAATGTGAACGGGAAGGAAGAGAGGAGGGTAGGTGGAGGCGAGTGGTTACAAGTGGTTACGAGTCAAAAGCAATGTTAAAGAGGTGGGCTTTCAGTCTAGATTTAAAGGTGGCCAAGGATGGGGCAAGACGTAGGGGCTCAGGAAATTTATTCCAGGCGTAGGGTGCAGCGAGACAGAAGGCGCGAAGTCTGGAGTTGGCAGTAGTGGAGAAGGGAACAGATAAGAAGGATTTATCCATGGAGCGGAGTGCACGGGAAGGGGTGTAGGGATGGACGAGTGTGGAGAGATACTGGGGAGCAGCAGAGTGAGTACATTTATAGGTTAGTAGAAGAAGTTTGAACAGGATGCGAAAACGGATAGGGAGCCAGTGAAGGGTCTTGAGGAGAGGGGTAGTATGAGTAAAGCGACCCTGGCGGAAGATGAGACTGGCAGCAGAGTTTTGAACCGACTGGAGAGGGGAGAGGTGACTAAGTGGGAGGCCAGCAAGAAGCAGATTGCAGTAGTCTAAACGAGAGGTGACAAGGGTGTGGATGAGGGTTTTGGTAGAGTGCTCGGAAAGAAAGGGGCGGAGTTACGGATGTTGTAAAGAAAGAAACGACAGGTCTTGGCAATCTGCTGGATATGAGCAGAGAAGGAGAGAGAAGAGTCAAAGATGACCCCAAGGTTTTCGAGCTGAGGAGACAGGGAGAATGAGAGAGCCATCAACAGAAATAGAAAACGGGGGAAGTGGGGAGGTGGGTTTGGGGGGGGAAAATGAGAAGCTCGGTTTTGGTCATATTTAATTTCAGGTGGCGTTGAGACATCCAGACAGCAATGTCAGACAAGCACGCTGAAACTTTGGTTTGGATGCAAGGTGAGATATCAGGGGTAGAAAGGTAGATTTGGGAGTCATCAGCATAGAGATGGTAGGAAAAGCCATGGGATGAGATTAATGAACCAAGGGAAGAAGTGTAGATAATAGCGGTCTATGGACTTGTCCTTTAGGAATCTATCTAACCCCTTTTTAAACTCCGTCAAGCTAACCGCCCGTACCACGTTCTCCGGCAATGAATTCCAGAGTCTAATTACACGTTGGGTGAAGAAAAATTTTCTCCGATTCGTTTTAAATTTACCACACTGTAGCTTCAACTCATGCCCTCTAGTCCTAGTATTTTTGGATAGCGTGAACAGTCGCTTCACATCCACCCGATCCATTCCACTCATTATTTTATACACTTCTATCATATCTCCCCTCAGCCGTCTCTTCTCCAAGCTGAAAAGCCCTAGCCTTCTCAGCCTCTCTTCATAGGAAAGTCGTCCCATCCCCACTATCATTTTCGTCGCCCTTCGCTGTACCTTTTCCAATTCTACTATATCTTTTTTGAGATACGGAGACCAGTACTGAACACAATACTCCAGGTGCGGTCGCACCATGGAGCGATACAACGGCATTATAACATCCGCACACCTAGGAGGGGACCAAGAACAGAACCCTGAGGTACGCCGACAGGCAGAGGGATAGAAGTTAGAAGAGGATCCACCAGAGTGAACACTAAAGGTGCGGAGGGAGAGGTAGGAAGAGAACCAGGAAAGGACAGAGCCCTGGAATCCAAGTGAGGACAGGGTATCGAGAAGTATGCTGTGATCGACAGTGTCAAAAGCAGCGGAAAGATCAAGAAGAATGAGGAATAACCCTATCAAACTTTTTGGCGCTATAAAGTAGCATTACTGATACATTTTGAGTAATCCACAGACTTTGAATTTGAGAGGACAGATCCATTAAATAGGGTAGGGTTAAATGGCCATTTTTCTCAATGGAGAGGGTAAATAGTGGAGTTCCACAGAGATCTATACTGGGACTAGTGCTGTTTAACATATTTATAAATGATCTGGAAATCAGGTGATTCAATTTGCAGATGACACAGAACTATTGAAAGTTCTTAAAACACATACAGACTGAAAATTTGCAGGAAGACCTTAGTAAACTGGAAGACTGGGCATCCAAATGGCAGATGAAATTTAATGTGGACAAATGCAAAATGATGCACCTTGGGAAGAATAATCCAAATCATAGTTTCCTGATGCTAGGGCCCACCATAGGAGTGAGCGCCCAAGAAAAGATCTAGTTGTCATTGTAGACAATACACTGAAATCTTCTGCCCAGTGTGTGGTGGCAGCCAAAAGAGCAAGCAGGACGCTAAGAATTATTAGGAAAGGGATAAGACCAAAAATGCTATAATGCCTCTGTATTGCTCCATATTGCGACTCTCAACATGGAGCAGTTCTAGTCGCCTTATCTCAAAAAAGATATAGTGGAATTAGAAAAGGTTCAAAGATGAGTGAGCAAAGTGATAAGATGGAATTCCTCTAATGTGAGGAAAAGGTAAAGAGTTTAGGGCTCTTCAGCTTGGAAAAGAGATGGCTGAGGGGGGTTTTGAGGTCTTCAAAATCTTGAGTGGTGTAGAACAGGTAGTGAATCGATTTTTTTTTAAATTCTTTCAGAAAGTACTCAATGAAGTTACATGGAAATACTTTAAAAACAAATAGGAGGAAATATATTTTCACTCAACAAATGATGTAGCAGCAGCAGTTAGCATATCTGGGATTTAAAAAGGTTTGGACAAATTCCTGGAGAATAAGTCTATAGTCTGTTATTGAGATGGACATGGGGAAGGAACTGCTGCCCCTGGATTGGTAGCATGGAATGTTGCTTCAAATTGAGTTTCTGCCAGGTACTTGTGACCTGCATTGGCCACTGTTGGAAACAGGATACGGGGCTAGATGGACCATTGATCTGACCCAGTATGACTATTCTTATGTTCTTATGTAAAACGGTCAAAGGCAGGATAATACAAATGAATATAATAATAGATGTAATGCTGCTTGATTATGGTTTTATAACTGTTGTATCAATGTAAAGGAATTTTCTCACCATAGATGAAATATTTATTTATTTATTTGTTGCATTTGTGTCCCACATTTTCCCACCTTTTTGCAGGCTCAATGTGGCTTACATATTACCGTTATCGGCGTTAGCCGATTTTGGTCTGAACAAATACATGGTTTGAATGAATACAAAGTGTAAATTGAATGTAAGACTACTATCAAAAATTAACAGAAGTATTTAAAAGCATAGATGTTTCTTGAAACATAGGCATGAATGAACCTGGGGGGGGGGGGGGGGGGTTGTGAGCGCCAAGGAGAGAGAACAGCAGTTGTCTTTGAAGGTTTTTTTTAGACTATTTTGTGCTATCCAGTTTGCAGTTGTGTCTAATTTTGTGGAGATAGTTGTCATAGAATCAGGTCTATAAGAGCCAGAAGCTGAGTATCGTTAGCATATATGAAAAATGCTAAATCTAGTGACGGAATTAAAAAAAGGCCAAATGCAAAGAAAGCATTGAAAGGTATAGGTCCAAAGATAGAATCCTGTGGCGCACCACGATAGAGGATGTAAAGTGGAAATAGAGTTCTGCCAGTTAACCTGGAAAAAACGTTTCTCAAGATAAGATTTAAACCAAGTGAGAATAAGGTCTGATATCCCAAGATCAGAAAGCTTATGCATCAGAATAGTGTGTGATCTACCAAATCAGAGAGCTCGAAGAGAGCCATAAAACATGAGGCCCCTTTTCCTGATTAGTCCTCATGAAATCAGACAGAGCAAGAAGTATGTGTTGTGCTGTGATAAGGACGAAAGCCTGTCTGACATGGATGAAGTGCATTAGTCTGATCTAAACAGTTGATCAATTGAGATGCCACTGTTTTCATCCATAAAGCTAAGAAACATCGTAGGCTAAGGGACGATGGTCCCAGCTCCCAGTCTTCCCCTTTAAACTCTTCCTTATCATACAGTTTTTGCTCTCAATTCCACCCTTTTCTCCCTTCTAGAGCACTTCTGGCGCTCCCTCACCCTCCCTTCCATGTTCACATAATAATTCTCCGAGGACAAGCAGGCTGCTTGTTCTCACTGATGGGTGACGTCCACGGCAGCCCCTCCATTTGGAAACTTCACTAGCAAAGGCCTTTGCTAGTACTCGCGCGCCCAAGCGCACCGCGCATGCGCGGCCATCTTCCCTCCCGAACCGGCTCGTGTTCATCGGTCTTCTTTTGTCCGCGCTCGGTATGGTCGTGTTTTCGCCGTGTCGCGCCCCGGAAAGTCGACCTCGCGCGTCGTTCTTACTTCGTGTTAAAAAAAAAAAAAAACTCTGTGTGGAAGGAGACTCTCCGGTCTTTTTCCTTCCCATATTTCCAGTTTTTCGCCCCGGTAAGTTTCTTTCGTCGTCGGGGTAGGCCGCTTTTAGGCCTCGGGTCGAAGTTTTCTTCCCCTTGTTTTTGTGGTGCCTTTTCCGCCATTTCGACTTTTGATCTCGCCGGCGTGATTTTTCTGCCCATGACATCGAAGTCTCCCAGCGGCTTCAAGATGTGCACCCAGTGCGCCCGGGTCATCTCGCTCACTGATAGGCACGCGTCGTGTCTTCAGTGCTTAGGGGCTGGGCACCGCCCGCAGGCCTGTAGTCTGTGTTCCCTTTTACAAAAGCGGACTCAGGTAGCGAGATTGGCCCAGAGGAACGTTTTGTTCTCGGGCTCTTCGTCGGCATCGGCACCGGGAGGATCCAGTGCATCGACGTCGTCAGCGCCCGGACCTTCATCTTCGCCCCTGACTGCATCGAGTGTATCGAGGCATCGACCCTCTGCATCGGGGCGACATTGGAGGGCCGCGTCGGCGTCGGTGACATCGAGACCTCCTCTTTTGCTGATGTCGTCGGACGGTGGTGCTTCGTCTGGAGCGCAGGTGAGGGCTTGTCCATTCCCCTGCTGGTGGCGGTGAGCCTTCGGTGGGTCTCCTCCTGCCCTGAGGGCTCCCGCGGTACAGCCCCCCCGAGACAGACCTCCTTCGGCCCTCGGCCCCGAGGAAGAGACGGCTGGAATTCGACGTCCTCCTCGTCCGGTGCCGGGAAGCTCCGGTGACATGCTTCGCTCCAAGAAATCGAAGAGCATCGTCACCGGTCTCCTTCCGTGTCGGCACCGAGAGCTCTGGGTCGCCGAGGGAGTCGGACACCCAGTAGGTATCGGCACGACGAGGACCGCTCACCCTCTGTTCAGGAGGTGTCGATGCGCTCCACTCTGGACAGCCCGGAACAGCCTCCACGCCCGGAACAGTTTTGACCATCGACTCCTGCATCGACATCGATGTCTTTCTCCACAGCCGCTCTGCACGAGAGCCTCCGGCCGTTTCTCCAGAGATCCTGGGGGAGCTGTTGCGCCCTACTCCTCCAGTACCGGGGGTTGCTGCGCCTCCGGTACGTCGAGCGAGGCGCTGGCTGGTCCCATGCCCGAGGTGAGGCCTTCCGCATTGGTACCGCGTGCGGCACCGACTGCGGTCGCCTCCCAGGAAGGCTCCCCGACTACGTCGGCGGAGGGAGCTTCGCCGATGCGGGCGGGAGAGTCTACCTCTCGATGCTCCCATCGTGGATGTGGCTCCACGGAGTCGAGTCGGGCACGGTTGCAGACACAGGTCCGTGAACTTGTGTCTGACACCGAGGGTGAGGCCTCGTGGGAAGACGAAGGAGACATCAGATATTTCTCTGACGAGGAGTCTGAGGGTCTTCCTTCCGATCCCACTCCCTCTCCTGAAAGACAGCTTTCTCCTCCCGAGAGTCTGTCTTTCGCTTCCTTTGTCCGGGAGATGTCTACGTCCATCCCCTTCCCGGTGGTTGTGGAGGACGAGCCCAGGGCTGAGATGTTTGAGCTCCTGGACTATCCTTCTCCACCTAAGGAAGCGTCCACAGTACCCATGCATCATGTCCTAAAAAAGACATTGCTGGCGAACTGGACCAAGCCTCTAACTAACCCCCACATTCCCAAGAAGATCGAGTCCCAGTACCGGGACCCAGAGGGGACCCAGAGTTGATGCGCACTCAGTTGCCTCATGACTCTGGAGTTGTGGATTTGGCCCTAAAGAAGGCCAAGAGTTCTAGGGAGCATGCTTCGGCGCCCCCAGGCAAGGACTCTAGAACCTTGGACTCCTTTGGGAGGAAGGCCTACCATTCTTCTATGCTCGTGGCCAAAATTCAGTCTTACCAGCTCTACACGAGCATACACATGCGGAACAATGTGCGGCAGTTGGCGGGCTTGGGGGATGCGCTCCCCCTTGAGCAAGCCAAGCCTTTTCAGGAGGTGGTCAGGCAGCTGAAGGCGTGCAGAAAATTCCTGGCCAGAGGGGTGTATGACACCTTTGATGTTGCGTCCAGGGCCGCTGCTCAAGGTGTGGTGATGCGCAGACTCTCATGGCTGCGTGCCTCCGACCTGGAGAATAGAATCCAGCAGCGGATTGCGGACTCGCCTTGCCGTGCGGATAATATTTTTGGAGAGAAAGTCGAACAGGTGGTAGAGCAGCTCCACCAGCGGGAAACCGCATTCGACAAGTTCTCCCGCCGGCAGCCTTCAGCCTCTACCTCTACAGGTAGAAGATTTTTTGGGGGAAGGAAGACTGTTCCCTACTCTTCTGGCAAGCGTAGGTACAATCCTCCTTCTCGACAGCCTGCGGTCCAGGGCTAAGCCCCAGCGCGCTCGCTCCTCGTCAGCAGCGTGCGCCTCAGCAAGGCCCTCGGCTCCCCAGCAAAAGCAAGGGACGAGCTTTTGACTGGCTCCAGCAGAGCATAGCCGACATCCAAGTGTCAGTGCCGGGCGACCTGCCAGTCGGAGGAGGTTGAAAGCTTTTCACCACAAGGTGGCCTCTCATAACCTCCGATCAGTGGGTTCTCCAAATAGTCCGGCAAGGATACACCCTCAATTTGACCTCGAAACCTCCAAATTGTCCACCGGGAGCTCAGTCTTACAGCTTCCAGCACAAGCAGGTACTTGCAGAGGAACTCTCCGCCCTTCTCAGCGCCAATGCGGTCGAGCCCGTGCCATCCGGGCAAGAAGGGCTGGGATTCTATTCCAGGTAGTTCCTTGTGGAAAAGAAAACAGGGGGGATGCGTCCCATCCTAGACCTAAGGGCCCTGAACAAATATCTGGTCAAAGAAAAGTTCAGGATGCTTTCCCTGGGCACCCTTCTCCCCATGATTCAGCAAAACGATTGGCTATGCTCTCTGGACTTGAAGGACGCCTACACGCACATCCCGATACTGCCAGCTCACAGACAGTATCTGCGATTTCAGCTGGGCACACGTCACTTTCAGTACTGTGTGCTACCCTTTGGGCTCGCCTCTGCGCCCAGAGTGTTCACGAAGTGCTTGGCTGTAGTAGCAGCGGCACTTCGCAGACTGGGGGTGCACGTGTTCCCATATCTCGACGATTGGCTGGTGAAGAACACATCCGAGGCAGGAGCCCTGCAGTCCATGCAGATGACTATTCGCCTCCTGGAGCTACTGGGGTTTGTGATAAATTATCCAAAGTCCCATCTTCTCCCAGTGCAGAATCTCGAATTCATAGGAGCTCTGCTGAATTCTCGGACGGCTCGCGCCTATCTTCCAGAGACGAGAGCCAACAACTTGTTGTCCCTCGTTTCGCGGGTGTGAGCGTCCCAGCAGATCACAGCTCGGCAGATGTTGAGATTGCTGGGCCACATGGCCTCCACAGTTCATGTGACTCCCATGGCCCGCCTTCACATGAGATCTGATCAATGGACCCTAGCTTCCCAGTGGTTTCAGGCTGCTGGGGATCTAGAAGACGTGATCCACCTGTCCACGAGTTTTCTCGAATCCCTGTATTGGTGAACGATTTGGTCCAATTTGACTCTGGGACGTCCTTTCCAAATTCCTCAGCCACAAAAGGTGCTGACCACGGATGCGTCTCTCCTGGGATGGGGAGCTCATGTCGATGGGCTTCACACCCAAGGATGCTGGTCCCTCCAGGAACGAGATCTGCAGATCAATCTTCTGGAGTTACGAGCGATCTGGAACGCTCTGAAGGCTTTCAGAGATCGGCTGTCCCACCAAATTATCCAAATTCAGACAGACAACCAGGTTGCCATGTATTACGTCAACAAGCAGGGGGGCACCGGATCTCGCCCCCTGTGTCAGGAAGCCGTCAGCATGTGGCTCTGGGCTCGCCGTCATGGCATGGTGCTCCAAGCCACATATCTGGCAGGCGTAAACAACAGTCTGGCCGACAGGTTGAGCAGGATTATGCAACCTCACGAGTGGTCGCTCAATTCCCGAGTGGTGCGCCAGATCTTCCAAGCGTGGGGCACCCCCTTGGTGGATCTCTTCGCATCTCAAGCCAACCACAAGGTCCCTCAGTTCTGTTCCAGGCTTCAGGCCCACGGCAGACTGGCATCGGATGCCTTCCTCCTGGACTGGGGGGAGGGTCTGCTGTATGCTTATCCTCCCATACCTCTGGTGGGGAAGACTTTGTTGAAACTCAAGCAAGACCGAGGCACCATGATTCTGATTGCTCCTTTTTGGCCGCGTCAGATCTGGTTCCTCTTCTTCTGGAGTTGTCCTCCGAAGAACCGTGGAGATTGGACTGTTTTCCGACCCTCATCACGCAGGACGAAGGTGCGCTTCTGCATCCCAACCTCCGGTCCCTGGCTCTCACGGCCTGGATGTTGAGAGCGTAGACTTTGGGTCTGTCAGAGGGTGTCTCCTGTATCTTGCTTGCTTCCAGGAAAGATTCCACTAAGAGGAGTTACTTCTTTCTATGGAGGAGGTTTGCCGTCTGGTGTGACAGCAAGGCCCTAGATCCTCGCTCTTGCCCTACACAGACCCTGCTTGAATACCTTCTGCACTTGTCTGAGTCTGGTCTCAAGACCAACTCTGTAAGGGTTCACCTTAGTGCAATCAGTGCATACCATTACAGTGTGGAAGGTAAGCCGATCTCAGGACAGCCTTTAGTTGTTTCGCTTCATGAGAGTTTGCTTTTGTCAAAGCCCCCTGTCAAAGCCTCCTACAGTGTCATGGGATCTCATGTCGTTCTCACCCAGCTGATGAAACCTCCTTTTGAGCCACTGAACTCCTGCCATCTGAAGTACTTGACCTGGAAGGTCATTTCTTGGTGGCAGTTACTTCAGCTCGTAGAGTCAGTGAGCTTCAGGCCCTGGTAGCCCAGGCCCCTTACACCAAATTTCATCATAACAGAGTAGTCCTCCGCACTCACCCTAAGTTCTTGCCAAAGGTGGTGTCGGAGTTCCATCTGAACCAGTCAATTGTCTTGCCAACATTCTTTCCCCGTCCTCATTCCTGCCCTGCTGAACGTCAGCTGCACACATTGGACTGCAAGAGAGCATTGGCCTTCTATCTGGAGCGGACACAGCCCAACAGACAGTCCGCCCAATTGTTTGTTTCTTTTGATCCCAACAGAAGGGGAGTGGCTGTGGGGAAACGCACCATATCCAATTGGCTAGCAGATTGCATTTCCTTCACTTACGCCCAGGCTGGGCTGGCTCTTGAGGGTCATGTCACGGCTCATAATGTTAGAGACATGGCTGCGTCGGTAGCCCACTTGAAGTCAGCCACTATTGAAGAGATTTGCAAAGCTGCGACGTGGTCATCTGTCCACACATTCACATCTCATTACTGCCTGCAGCAGGATACCCGACGCGACAGTCGGTTCGGGCAGTCAGTGCTTCACAACCTGTTCGGGCTTTAGGATCCAACTCCACTCCCCGAGGGCCCTGTTTGTTCTGTTCCAGCTGCACTCTCAGTTAGTTGGTAAATTTTTTAGGTCAATCTCAGTAATGTCCTCGCCGTTGCGAGGCCCAATTGACCATGGTTGTTGTTTTGAGTGAGCCTGGGGGCTAGGGATACCCCATCAGTGAGAACAAGCAGCCTGCTTGTCCTCGGAGAAAAGCGAATGCTACATACCTGTAAAAGGTATTCTCCGAGGACAGCAGGCTGATTGTTCTCACAAACCCGCCCGCCTCCCCTTTGGAGTTGTGTCTTCCCTTGCTTTGTCTTGCTACATATGGGACTGACGAACACGAGCCGGTTCGGGCGGGAAGACGGCCGCGCATGCGCGGTGCGCATGGGTGCGCGAGGACTAGCAAAGGCCTTTGCTAGTGAAGTTTCCGATTGGAGGGGCTGCCGTGGACGTCACCCATCAGTGAGAACAATCAGCCTGCTGTCCTCGGAGAATACCTTCTACAGGTATGTAGCATTTGCTTCAACTGCTCCTAGTAACCTAAATCCCTTCCCCATATTAACTTGCTTAAGTCCCATGGCCACCATCTTTTTGATATAGTCACTCTTTGGTACCTGGTTACTTCCCTCCCCATCAATCTTATTCCCTGTTGTTCAAGGAATATCTAACAACTCCATTTGCCTAATAAACCATCCATGTGAAATTCAATGTGTACCAATCCACCCATTCCCCCCTCCCTGTCAATGATTTTGTGTGAATCTCTCAACCCACATCAAGATTTCACACGTTCTCAGCTAGCCTATTGCCTAGTTAACTATAATAACACTTAACACCTGCTGTTCCGTGAGTCCCTGCCTTTCTCTTTTCGGCGCGGGGGTACCGTGCTTTAATGTGGGCGACGCTGGCATTTGAAAGCTGTTCCTGTTGTGGTAGCAGATTCTCCACAGCAGGACTCTGTGTGGTGGCATGTTTGAACGCTGGGGAGGGAAGTGCTGCTACTACTACTACTACTTCCCCGAGCAGCCTTTTCCCGCGCTAAAATGGCAGGGACACGCGCCTTTTTGCTGGCGCGGCCCTCTCTTTTCTCCTGATATCAGCTCTATGGCCTTGATGTGGGCAGGGGCGACCTTGTGTTCCATTAGAGACTGCTGGTCCAGGGGATTCCCCTTTATTTTCTCCAGCATTTGGTTTCCTTTACCAAAATCACTGTTGAGTCAGAAACTGTTTGCATGTAGCTGGGGCAGTGGCACAAATTCTTCTCAAACTGCCCCCACTATGCAAGGAGATCCAAGGAAAGAACAGAATTACTTTAAGCTGTTTCTATATCTTCTGAGCAGGATCTCATCTGCTCTGGGACCCTTAATTTGAACCTTTCTTTTTAAGAGATCTTGGCCTCAGTAGCCCTTTTTTTGATTGGGGGAGTTTTTATGCCCATGTCGGGCAGATGGGTTCTAGAGGGCTAAGTTTTCCAGAAGGAATCTGATGGTCCTGCGATGCGCCTTGTTTTTTTTTTTTCAGGATGCACATCAGCCACTCTGGGGCTTCTCTGGGGCAGGGGGCATTCTGCTGCTCTGTATGCCTATATGTTGCAGAAGTCTGTCTCAGTCTCTCTGATGGACCCTGCCCCGAAGAGAGGTTGTTTTCTCTCCATCTGAGCTGTAGGGTCCATTTCTCCCCTGTCTTCCTCTATTCGGAGGGAGTCTTTTCAGGGCAGTCCCTTTCTGCACAAAGGCAGCGAGAATCTCCTGAGCTGGAAAGCCACATTTGCCTACCTGGGTACATTGATAGCAATAGGTCTCACTGTCTGTGGTGAGTTTAAATTTTCTTATAGTTCCTGGTGTGGGAAACAGTGAACAGCATCAGAGCAAGACTCCTTGTATGTTGGGCTGCTGAAGTGCCTATTTAGTGCTTTTATTTACAGACTTTTCTGTCCCCTCAGCTTTTCTCTGAGGACAGTTGCTTGAACAACTTGGAAGTTTCCCTCCATCTTTTGTGAAACTCGTTTTATCCTGGCAGTACAGGCATTGCCTATGAGCACACCACCAACCTGAGTGTGTGCCTGATCTCTGATCTTGGAAGCTCAGCAGGGTTGGGCCTGGATGGGAGACTGCCTGGGAATACCAGGTGCTGTCGGTTTTCTTGTTTTTTTCTGCACCTTTTGCTCCTTTACAAATGGGAGTTTCTAGACTTAGTGCCTTTGGTTCCAGGTTTCTGTGGGAAATGTTACACATTGTTATTTTCTGGGGCTAGTGCTCTGGTCTTCATTGTAACCAGGGAACCTCAGTGTTGTCATGGGGGCATTTGCTCCAGATGCAGTACTTTCAGCAAAATAGTTTTATTTTTCTGGAAGATGGTTGGCTTTCAGCCTAAGTTTAAGGCTGGTTGTGCATCATATTAGAAGCTGTGGCCCTCGGCTCCTTTTCTATGGGGCATATTTTACTTCCCTCTCTCATATTGCTTGCCTTGACAAACAGTTCTTTCCATAGCTGGGACAGTTTACACTAGGCCACAGCAGCTCTGATCTTGTAGTTCTGGTCTCTGTCACTGATCAAACTATTGCATTCCAGCTCCTGCTTCTTCTATATCTGTGGCACCTCTAGTTAGCTGTTGCGGTGTCTGTAAGGCTTTTTCTTTATATTGGACAGTTAGCTATATTCAGAGCTACTTCAATTTAGCCTGCACTTCAATTTTCCCTGCACTTCTCCCTTAGGAAGCGTTTCTTCTCTTCCCTCTTTGGCCCCCTCATCTGCGGTTTCTCTGTTTGGCCGTTCCGAGTCCTCATGTTCAGTTCCAGGCTTTGCCTGTCGGCATGGCTATGGCTCCATTCACCTTTTCCTAGGTTTGGGAGTTTTGCGGCATTCTCCGCAAGGACAGCATCAGAGTGCACCTCGCTCTAGGCAAGATCCGAGAGTTTATCTTCCCAGGTATTCTCGGAATCCTTGAGCTGGGTGGTCACCCTTCAAATGAGCCACCTTGTCCCATTCCAGACAGCTGTGGTACGATTCTTTTGTTGACCAAGAACTGGAGGATCTAGGTTCAGACTTGGGTGCGCAGTCTGCTCAGGGCGCTGAGTCCTCTGGTCTGGCTATGCATTCATATCTTGGGCTCTGTGGCGGACACTTTGGAGATAGTGCTGTGGGCGGTGCTCAGACAACATCTACAGCTCTTGCTTCTCGACGGGTGGTCTCCTGTGTTCTAGGAGTGTCAGCAGTTTCTTCCGTGGCTGTTCTCGGTACACCTGTGCATGAACTGGTGGCTTCACAATTCCTCCCTGTGGAAGGGATGCCTTGGCGCCTCCGCAGTGGATGGTGGTGGTCATGGATGTGAGTCTTTCGGACCAGAGAGCCCTTTTTTTTTGTTACATTTGTACCCCGCGCTTTCCCACTCATGGCAGGCTCAATGCGGCTTACATGGGGCAATGGAGGGTTAAGTGACTTGCCCAGAGTCACAAGGAGCTGCCTGTGCCTGAAGGGATCTGAGGAAGCTAGAAGAATAGTCTAAGGTTTGGCAATTAAAATTCAGTATCGAAGAAATGCAAAGTGATGCATTTAGGGAGTAGAAACCCACGAGAGACTTTTGTGTTAGGCGGGGAGAGTCTGATAGGTACTGAGGGGGAGAGGGATCTTGGGGTGATAGTATCCGAGGATCTGAAGGCGACGAAACAGTGTGACAAGGCGGTGGCCGTAGCGAGAAGGTTGCTAGGCTGTATAGAGAGAGGTGTGATCAACAGAAGAAAGGAAGTGTTGATGCCCCTGTACAAGTCGTTGGTGAGGCCCCACCTGGAGTATTGTGTTCAGTTTTGGAGGCCGTACCTTGCGAAGGATGTTAAAAAAAATGGAAGCGGTGCAAAGAAAAGCTACGAGAATGGTATGGGATTTGCGTTCCAAGACGTATGAGCAGAGACTTGCTGACCTGAACATGTATACCCTGGAGGAAAGGAGGAACAGGGGTGATATGATACAGACGTTCAAATACTTGAAAGGTATTAATCCGCAAAAAAATCTTTTCCGGAGATGGGAAGGTGGTAGAACGAGAGGACATGAAATGAGATTGAAGGGAGGGCAGACTCAAAAAAGATGTCAGGAAGTATTTTTTCACGGAGAGGGTGGTGGATGCTTGGAATGCCCTCCCGCGGGAGGTGGTGGAGATGAAACGGTAACGGAATTCAAACATGCGTGGGATATGCATAAAGGAATTCTGTGCAGTAGGAATGGATCCTCAGAAGCTTAGCCAAAATTGGGTGGCGGAGCAGGTGGGGGAAGAGAGGTTGGTAGTTGGGAGGCGAGGATAGTGGAGGGCAGACTTATACGGTCTGTACCAGAGCCGGTGATGGGAGACGGGACTGGTGGTTGGGAGGCGGAAAATACTGCTGGGCAGACTTGTACGGTCTGTGCCCTGAAAAAGGCAGGTTCAAATCAAGGTAAGGTGTACACATATGAGTTTATCTTGTTGGGCAGACTGGATGGACCATGCAGGTCTTTTTCTGCCGTCATCTACTATGTTACTATGTTACTAAGTGGTAATCGAACTCAGTTCCCCAGGACCAAAGTCCACCACCCTAACCACTAGGCCACTCCTCCATTCCTTTGCCTCCTCCTTCCGTCTCTGGGGTGGTGGATGGCACAGGGGACGGTGTAGCCGATCTTCCGCCTGGATCTGCTTTTGGTGCTGTTTGTCTTCTAGCACTTCAGGACACGTTGCGGGCTAGGCTGTGTTTGTGCCATTGGAGAAGATGAGGCGGTGGCTGCTTCTTCGACAGAGTGAGACTCTGAGTCTGACTGTGGCCATCAGGGTGTGTCACCCCCATGGAGTGGGCAGAGGACCTCTTGTTCCGTTTCTATGCGGCCCACTTTACGGGTTTTTCCTACGGTGAGTTCTCTTTTCTACCGTCTTCTGGTCTTGGCAGAATGGTTATTCTGCACCAGTGCTTCTCCAACTTGGCCTCAGGTAGAGAGCTTCCGCTGCGTTTGACACTGTCGATCACAGCATACTTCTCGATACCCTGTCCTCACTTGGATTCCAGGGCTCTGTCCTTTCCTGGTTCTCTTCCTACCTCTCCCTCCGCACCTTTAGTGTTCACTGTGGTGGATCCTCTTCTACTTCTATCCCTCTGCCTGTCGGCGTACCTCAGGGTTCTGTTCTTGGTCCCCTCCTCTTTTCTATCTACACTTCTTCCCTTGGTTCATTAATCTGATCCCATGGCTTTTCCTACCATCTCTATGCTGATGACTCCCAAATCTACCTTTTCTACCCCTGATATCTCACCTTGCATCCAAACCAAAGTTTCAGCGTGCTTGTCTGACATTGCTGCCTGGATGTCTCAACGCCACCTGAAATTAAATATGACCAAAACCGAGCTTCTCATTTTCCCCCCCCAACCCACCTCCCCGCTCCCCCCGTTTTCTATTTCTGTTGATGGCTCTCTCATTCTCTCTGTCTCCTCAGCTCGAAACCTTGGGGTCATCTTTGACTCTTCTCTCTCCTTCTCTGCTCATATCCAGCAGACCGCCAAGACCTGTCGTTTCTTTCTTTACAACATCCGTAAAAATCCGCCCCTTTCTTTCCGAGCACTCTACCAAAACCCTCATCCACACCCTTGTCACCTCTCGTTTAGACTACTGCAATCTGCTTCTTGCTGGCCTCCCACTTAGTCACCTCTCCCCTCTCCAGTCGGTTCAAAACTCTGCTGCCCGTCTCATCTTCCGCCAGGGTCGCTTTACTCATACTACCCCTCTCCTCAAGACCCTTCACTGGCTCCCTATCCGTTTTCGCATCCTGTTCAAACTTCTTCTACTAACCTATAAATGTATTCACTCTGCTGCTCCCCAGTATCTTTCCACACTTGTCCTTCCCTACACCCCTTCTCGTGCACTCCGCTCCATGGATAAATCCTTCTTATCTGTTCCCTTCTCCACTACTGCCAACTCCAGACTTCGCGCCTTCTGTCTCGCTGCACCCTACGCCTGGAATAAACTTCCTGAGCCCCTATGTCTTGCCCCATCCTTGGCCACCTTTAAATCTAGACTGAAAGCCCACCTCTTTAACATTGCTTTTGACTCGTAACCACTTGTAACCACTCGCCTCCACCTACCCTCCTCTCTTCCTTCCCGTTCACATTAATTGATTTGATTTGCTTACTTTATTTATTTTTTGTCTATTAGATTGTAAGCTCTTTGAGCAGGGACTGTCTTTCTTCTATGTTTGTGCAGCGCTGCGTATGCCTTGTAGCGCTATAGAAATGCTAAATAGTAGTAGTAGTAGGTAGATCTGATGGCGTCCCGGCTGGACGCTCAGATGCCTTCTTTCTTCTGTCATCGGAGAGAGGGTGATTCAGCAGGGCTGGTTCAATTGCTTCCTTAGCTGGAGGACGTTCTTCGATAGTGTTTCCTCCATGGCCTCTCTGCAGCTGAGTTTATTTTGGATCACTTGCCACCAGGGCTGAGTCATTCTGGTAGCTCCGGATTAACCCTTGCCCTTGGTATGCGGATATGGTGCGGCTCCTGGTGTCACCTTCATTTTGGATCTGCTTGACTCCGGCTTCTTCCTTCTGGGTCCACTCCTAAGTGGATGATCCCTCTCGCTTTGGTCTTACGGCCTGATTTTTTGAGAGGCCTACTCTACATAATTACATAAGTATTGCCATACTGGGAAAGACCAAAGGTCCATCGAGCCCAGCATCCCGTTTCCAACAGTGGCCAATCCAGGTCACAAGTACCTTGCAAGATCCCAAAACAGTACAATACATTTTATTCTGCTTATTCTAGCAATAAGCAGTGGATTTTCCCCAAGTCCACTTTAATAGTGGTCTATGGACTTTTCCTTTAGGAAGCCATCCAAATCTTTTTTTAAACCCTGCTAAGCTAACTGCTTTTACTACATTCTCTGACAGTGAGTTCCAGAGTTTAATTACATATTGAGTGAAGAAATATTTTCTCTGATTCGTTTTACATTTACTACTTTGAAATTTCATTGTATGGCCCTAGTCCTAGTTTTTTTTTGAAAGCGTAAACAAGCGATTCACGTCTACCCGTTCCACTCCATTATCATTCAATCATTTTTATTGATGACAAAACTCGTACATTATACATGAAACAGTTACAATCTGTCAGAGCCAGAGTCAAAATAGATTGAATAACAAGAACAGAACATCAGCCATCAAATACAAAATTTCCCCCCCCCCCTTTAATTTCCCCCCTCCCTACCACAAACAAGTATTCTACCCCCTCCCCTACTCCCCGTCCCTACTCCCCTTCCTCTGCACGCTATTCATTGCTTGTTACAATATACAATTTCGCAAAAATAATTGAAGCCAGGCATCTCTAAAAAGAAAATAAACAATCATGTTCAAAAACCACCTGGGACTTCTGCACTGCATTCTAGCTTAAGTTCTCACCTTCCCCAGCCGAGGACCCTCCCTCCCCTCCTAAAGCCCCTCCCCATTCCCCTTCCCGTCATATAACATGCCATGCGTGCTAAGAGTTTAGAATTCTGCTCCGTTCCACTGCTGTCAACGAGTCCCAAAAAGGGGCCCACATACAGCAAAAGGCATCCCCCCTAGTTGAGGCCAAATCTCCAACCTCTCTACGTTCCAGGCCGTTCCACTCCATTATTTTATAGACCTCTGTTGTATCTCCAAGCTGAAGAGCCCTAGTCACTTTAGCCTTTCCTCATACTAACATAGTAGATGACGGCAGAAAAAGACCTGCACGGTCCATCCAGTCTGCCCAACAATATAAACTCATATGTGCTACTTTTTGTGTATACCTTGATTTGTACCTGTCCTCTTCAGGGCACAGACCGTATAAGTCTGCCCAGCACTATCCCCGCCTCCCACCACCGGTTCTGGCACAGACTGTATAAGTCTGCCCAGCACTATCCCCGCCTCCCAACCACTAGCCCCGCCTCCCACCACTGGTTCTGGCACAGACTGTATAAGTCTGCCCAGCACTATCCCCACCTCCCAACCACCAGTCCCACCTCCCACCACCGGCTCTGGTACAGACCTTATAAGTCTGCCCAGCACCATCCCCACCTCCCAACCACCAGTCCCACCTCCCACCACCGGCTCTGGTACAGACCGTATAAGTCTGCCCAGCACTGTCCCCGCTTCCCAGCCACCAGTCCCGCCTCCCACCACCAGCTCAGGTGCATGAAATTTCTCTGTCCCTGGAGGGCTCACAATCTAATTTTGTACTTGAGGCAATGGAGGGTTAAGTGACTGGCCAAGGTCACAAGGAGCAATAGTGGGATTTTAACCGGGCACCTCTGGATATCAAGAGTTGTGCTCTAATCACTAGGCTACTCCTCCAATCCTAAGTGGATAAGCAGGCACAAAACATTTAACTGAGCAGGAGACTCTCCTGCCTGGTTAAATTGTTTTCAATATTGAGTCTTAAATATTTAAATTATCTGCTTGGGGGCCAAATATTGTTGCTGAATTGATAACTTTTAGTCTGACTTCACTCTGCCCCAATACCTAAATTCTGCCCCTTATTATATAGATAGTATTGGACTGTTCAGTCTGATATTTGGCCCAATGCTATCTATAGGAGATTCAAAAATACATGGATAGTGAAATACATTCACCAGCCACCTTGCTCATTTTCTCTACTGCCTGCAATGCCTCAGAGTCACGCTTTGATCCTTGACTTTGCTTCCCTTGTTACTAAGGTTTTTTTCAGGGCCTGATTAAGTCTAGCTGATGCCCAACAATGGTATTCCTCAGCACTTCCATTACTTAACTGAAAAGACATTAAGACTCAGTAAGTACTGAGAACATAAGAACAGCCATACTGGGGCAGACCAATGGTCTATCTAGCCCATATTCCTGCTCCAGCAGTGGTCAATCCAGGCCACAAGTACCAGGCAGAATCCCAAATAGTAACAAGACTGAAAGCATAGTTGTTTACCTGTAACAGGTGTTCTCCGTGGTCATAAGGATAACTTCAACAGCCAATTGGGTACAGAGGTGACCTTCCCGCCTTCCCACTTTAAGGCACATCATGAGGTTATTCAGTTCTTTTGAATATCAAGAAATTAATATAGTCTGAAGTGATAGTTTGATGTTTTATAAAATGAGATTATAAGACCATCGCCCCTCTTAGTCTTCTTGTGTGCCTTTTTTTTTAGCGGATGGTGGGTAGAAAGGTGTCTGCATTATCCTGATGACCATGCAGAACACCCATTATAGGTTAGCAACTACGCTTTCTCTATGTCATTGCATAATGAAGACACACTTGGTGACTCCCCATCTCAGACAAGTCCAGTGTCTGTAAATGTTGCAACCCAAAGAAGAAGTTGCTTGGAAGGAGGACTGCTTGGTCAAAATTAGCATCAGTCCTGGTAGGTTTATCAAGACAATAATGTTGAGAGAAGGTGTGTTGGGTGGACCATCCTATATAATAAAAAGCACCCTCAACATTCTGAAGCTGACTCCGTGGCTTCAGTGAAGGGTTTGAAGCTTCTGAAGCTCAGGCTCCATCTCTGTAAGCTCTGCCCTCGAGTACTTCCGGGTTCGTCACAAGCAGAAGTAACCAACCACATGAGGTTTCTCGGCTTCAGAATGTTGGAAGTGCATTCCATTAAATAGGATTGGTCAGTTCCTTGAAGCACAGCCAAAGCTCAGCATCCTGCACAGTAACGCTCAGACACCAGAGAGAGAGAGGGGGGAGCATGACACCAGAGAGAGGGAAGGAGGGGGGGGCCTGACACCAGAGAGGGGGGGAGGTATCTCTGTCACACACACACTCTCTCTCACAGTCAATGTCTTTCTCTCACTCTCACACACTCTATGTCTCACACTGTATCACATTCACTCTCTATGTGTCACACAGTCACTCACACACTCTCTTGGTCTCATACACTCAGTCTCACAGAGAGTCTGTGTCTCACACACACTCTCTCTCGCACACATTGTATCTGTGTGAAACACACTCTATCACACACTGTCTCACATACGCACTTGCACACACTCTCATTCTCACACACACACTCTCTCTCTCACAGACACACTTGCACCCAGACTCACTCTCTCTCTCACAGACACACTTGCACCCAGACTCACTATCTCTCTCTCTCTCTCACACACACACACACTCGCACATTCACTCTCTCTCTCTCACACACAGTCACTCTCACATACACACTCCGAGGAAAACCTTGCTAGCGCCCATTTCATTTGTGTCAGAAACGGGCCTTTTTTACTAGTAAATTATAAAGATATCTAGCAAGGGAATTCCTCTTAAGTGAGAGTAGAAGTAGCTATGGCTCAAAGTGAATGTGCTCCAAGCTTAGTTGGTGAAGAAAGGTTAGTTTGTTGATATCAGAAGGAAATGCAATCTGCTATCTGGAAAGAAAATAGATTAGGAAACTGGTTGACCAAGTGTTTTGTGAGGAAAGGAAAAGCTGAGATGAACGTCTGAGTTGCTTTGTCCGATTGTAAAAAAAAGTAAGGCCCTTCTACAGTCTATAGTGTGGACAGCTGTTTCAGCAGTTGATGAATAAGGAGTATCACCGCTCTTAAGGGTGTTCTTGCCCGGAGCTCGTTGAGGCTTTTTCCTTTCAATCCTATCTATATGATTGCCGCATGATTTGCCAAATTATTTTTGAGAACAATTTTGAATTTGTTTCTGTGAGTAATATTTGAGTTCTCACCTCGTTTTGTCTGAGTAGTTGATTCTAATATGCCCACATCTGGCACTTTAAGAGTAGCATACAATTGGAAAGCAAAATCTAAATACTATCTCATAAATCTTCTATTTTGCTTGCATTGTCTGTGAGAGATAAGCTAGATGGATTAAAAATCACTTTTAATGAAACAAAATTTAAAATGAATCGGAGAAACGTTTTCTTCATTCAATGTGTAATTAAACTCTGGAATTCGTTGCCAGAGAATGTGGTAAAGGTGGTTAGCTTAGCGGAGTTTAAAAAAAGGTTTGGATGGCTTCCTAAGGGAAAAGTCGATAGACCATTATTAAATGGACTTGGGGAAAATCCGCTATTTCTGGGATAAGCAGTATAAAATGTTTTGCACATTTTTGGGATCTTGCCGGCCACTTGTGACCTGGATTGGCCACTGTTGGAAACAGGATGCTGGGCTCGATGGACCCCTGGTCCTTCCCAGTATGGCAACAATTATGCACTGATGTAAAACATCAACTGCCCGGAGAAGGTTGCAACTACCACACCCCCTCAAACGGCTACTATCACTGGTTTTTAAAATATACCCAAGAGCAATAGAAAACAACTCCTTTATGGAGAAAAAACTATTGCTCCCTAAAAAAACTGGGAATCAAAAATCTAACAGCTATTTAGACTCATGTACAGGCAATAATATATTAAAGGCTAAAACCCCAAGTCTTACACTTGAGTTTCTAAAACTGTACAAAGTAAAAAAAAAAAAAATCCAAAAAATTCTTATCTCAATATCCATTTCCAATGAATCTAAAAGTCTGCTGCTCTTCAGCTTCAAATTCTTTCAATCTACCGTGCTACAGTTAGTTAAATCCACGACAAGGGCCCCCTCATAGGGAAGTCACCCTTCTCTAATTCCACTGTATCTTTTTTGAGATACGGTGACGAATTGAACACAATTTACGAGGTGCGGTCGCACCATGGAGTGATATAAGGGCATTATAACGTCCTCATTTTTTGTTTTCCATTCCTTTCTTAATAATACCTAATATTCTATTTGCTTTCTTAGCTCCGCCGCACACTGAGCAGAAGGTTTTAATGTATCATCAATGATGACACTTAGATCCCTTTCCTAGTTGGTGACTCCTAATGTGGAACCTTGCATAACGTAGCTATAATTCAGGTTCCTCTTTCCCACATGCATCAGTCTGCACTTGCTCACCTTAAAAGTCATCTGCCATTTAGATTCCCAGTCTCATAAGTTCCTCTTGTAATTTTTCACAATCCTCTCGAGATTTAACAACTTGAATATCTTTGTGTCATCAACAAATTTAATTACCTCTCTAGTTACTCCCATCTCTAGATCATTTATAAATATGTTAAAAAGCAGTGGTCCCCACACAGACCCCTGGGGAACCCCACTACCCTTCTCATTTGAGAACACTGACCATTTAACCCTACTCTGTTTTCTATCTTTTGTCAACCTTTCCCCAGTTTCTAGTTTAAAAGCTGCTCTATCTCCTTTTTAAATGCCGATGCCAGTAGCCTGGTCCCACCCTGGTTAAGGTGGAGCCCATTCTTTCGGAGTAGACTCCCCCTTCCCCAGAATGTTGCCCAGTTCTTAACAAATCTAAAACCTTCCTCCCTGCATCATCGTCTCATCCATGCATTGAGACTCCAGAGCTGTTCACCCTCTAGTTTCCTTGCCTCTGATCTTCCCCTCTCTGATCACCATCTTATAACTTTCACACTTAAATCTCCTCCCTCCCAGTCCCGTCCTATCTTATCTAATTTATCTAGGAGTCTTCACGATATTGACCCTTCATCTCCCATGTTTCAAACCTCCTCTCTACTGTGGCACCATCCACGTCTGTCAACGAGGCTGTTTCTTCTTACAACAATACTCTTGCACCTTTGATGACCCGCCCTATAAGGCGTACAAAACCCCAACCTTGGCTGACTTCTAATATCCGCTACCTACGTTCCTGTACCCGCTCCGCCGAACGCCTCTGGTGGAAATCTCGGGCCCTTGCTGATTTCTTACACTTTAAGTTCATGCTGACCTCCTTCCAATCTGCTCTTTTATGCGCCAAACAGGATTATTATATCCAACTGACCAACTCTCTTGGCTCTAACCCTCGACTTCTCTTCACCACATTGAACTCTCTCCTCAAGGTGCCCCTCCCCCAACCCCCCCTTCATTATCTCCTCAGACCCTTGCTGAATTCTTTCACGACAAGGTTCAAAAGATAAACCTTGAATTCTCTACCTCGCCACCTCTCCCTCCACTAGTCCGTTCCCCTCTCTCTCCTTCCCCTCATTCCTTTTCCTCCTCTCCTGAAGTTACTATAGAGGAAACTACACTATCCGGACTGTCCCAACTTGACATTTCGTTCTTTAGATTGTAAGCTCCTTTGAGCAGGGACCTTCCTTCTTTGTTAATTTGTACAGCGCTGCGTAACCCTATTAGCGCTCTAGAAATGTTAAGTAGTAGTAGTAGTAGTAGTTGCTAGGTTGTATAGAGAGAGGTGTGACCAGCAGAAGAAAAGAGGGTTTAATGCCCCTGTATAAGTCGTTGGTGAGGCCCCACCTGCAGTATTGTGTTCAGTTTTGGAGGCTGTATCTTGCGAAGGATGTAAAAAGAATTGAAGCGGTGCAAAGAAAAGCTACGAGAATGGTATGGGATTTGCGTTACAAGATGTATGAGGAGAGACTTGATGACCTGAACATGTATACTCTGGAGGAAAGGAGAAACAGGGGTGATATGATACAAACGTTCAAATATTTGAAAGGTATTAATCCGCAAACTAACCTTTTCCGGAGATGGGAAGGAGGCAGAACTAGAGGACGTGAAATGAGATTGAAGGGAGGCAGACTCAAGAAAAATGTCAGGAAGTATTTTTTCACGGAGAGAGTGGTGGAATGTCCTCCTGCAGGAGGTGGTGGAGATGAAAATGGTAACACAATTCATACATGCGTGGGATAAACATTAAGGAATCCTGTTCAGAAGGAATGGATCCTCAGAAGCTTAGTCGAGATTGGGTGGCAGAGCCGGTGGTGGGAGGCGGGGCTAGTGCTGGGCAAGACTTCTACGGTCTGTGCCCTGAAAATGGCAGATACAAATCAAGGAAAGGTATACACAAAAAGTAGCACATATGAGTTTCTTGTTGGGCAGACTGGATGGACCGTGCAGGTCTTTTTCTGCCGTCATCTACTATGTTACTATTACTACTATTAATAATAATAATTTCTATATCACTACTAGATGTGCGCAGCACTGTACACATATACAGGTACTTTCTCTGTCCCTAGGGGGCTCACAATCTAAGTTTTTTTGTACCTATTAGGATGGACTTTGGAAAGTCCACTGTTTATTCCTAGGATAAGCAGTGCAAAATCTGTTTTACTGTTCTTGGAGTTTTCCGGGTACTTGTAACCTGGATTGGCCACTGTTGGAAACAGGATACTGGGCTTGATGGACCTTTGGTCTGTCCCCCTCTCAGGAGCAATTGATGCAGTTCCGATATCTATCTAAATCACTCCAAACTTTCTTGCAGTGGATGGAGCAGTATGCTCATATTGCAAGGTAAATCTTTGTCGTGCTTGTAGTAAAAAAGTTAAAATGCAAGGAAGACACACTGGATAGGCATGAAAATCCTGCTGATCAAGGGCCCAATCCCTGAAATGCTGAAGCAAACTTGCTTGGTTATATTTTTTGATATCAGGAAGACCCAGCCCTCTCCAGTGCCAAGCACCATAGAGTCTCTTCATTTGCAGCTCTGGCTTTTTTCTCTCCCCAACAAAATTTAGCCAGTTCCCTTTGCAGCTTGCGTTGTCTCAAGGGGTTTAGCAATATTCAACCTTTTTATAGTTGATTAGTATCAGTTGCCAGTTGAACTCCTAGATAACAAATGAGGTGTCAGCCAATCCCTATCCATCATGTCCACAGAGGCTAATGCCTTTGACTTTGTACGATTCAGTTTGAACTCTGAAACTTTTCCAAATTTCTATTAACTCTCCAAGGCATGGAGCGAAGTGTGTGGTTTTGTTATGTATAGAAGCAGATAATCAGTAATAGCAGTTATTCTGAATTCTTGTCTTCTGAGGCACACACCCCCTGATATCCGTTGCCCATTGCTCTTGATAAAGGGCACTACTATTCTATATTTATCAAGCAGTCCCATACCACTCGGTCAACAGAGGGCTTCTCTTGCAGCTGGACTTACTCTAGTGATTGTTAGTATTGTTGTATCATTCTTAACCACATTCTTACCTCTGAGAAATTGTACTTGGGGTTCTTCTACTAACCTAAGGAGAACCTGCTCTAATTTCTTTGCCAGGGTCGTAGCAAGCAGCTTAACTTCATAATTTAATACTAAAATAGGATGAGAGGACTGTGGGCACATGGAGGTCTTTCTCTAGCTTCAAAAGAATTACAATTTGGGCCAGTTTTATAATCTGACTAATCATTGCTGTCAAAGGTGCAATTATCTCTTCCTGACGGGTTTTGTAGAATTTGGCTGTATAGCCATCAGATCCCGGGGCTTTATGTAGGGGGCTTTGTTGACTTGCTAGAGTCACCTCTTCAGGCTTAATGGGTGGATTTAAGATTAAGTTATCCTCTTCTGTTATAATAGGAACAAAGGCGCCTAGTATAAGGAGGCTTTAGGAAGCTAAGCCTCCCCAATCTCAGCTAAGAACTTCTCCACCTCCCTCCCGCTGCTACTTCTGCCATTGCTGCTGTTCTAATTAACACAAGAACTGTGGCGCTGCAACCTGTATATGCACACTGCTAACTCTGCTGGTCCCACACCCCTCTGATGTCACTTCCTGTTCTGGAGAGGGCGAGATAGGCACAGCTCCGTGGCTCTTTACTTTTATTGACGATCCTGGAGGAAACTGAAGATGCTGGGGGAGAGGAGAGAAGAAATGTTGATTGGAATGAGGAGGGTGGGGTGATGGGAGAGAGAGGGTACGTGCAGAATGGCAATAGTAGATGGGGAGAGAGGGAAGATGTGGGAGAGAAGGGGGAAGAGAGAGGGGATAAGCTGAATGAAAGGGGAGAGGATAAAATTAGTGAAAGACTGGGGAATAAGAGGAAAGGGAAGTGAGGGAAAAGAAATGGAAAGCTGTAGGCAGACACAGTAAAAAGAGAGAAATTGAAGACTAGATAGTAAGAATGAATGAATGAAGACAAAGAGCACGGTAAATGGAAGGAAGCTGAAAGGAAAAGATCAATGTTGGAGATGGATGTAGTGGAGGACATGAAGACAGGAGGAGAGAGAAAAATGACGAACACGAAGTCTGTGCATGAGGTTTAAGAGATGATAGAGGAAAGCAGAGATTGAAACCTACACGATTAGAAAACTTAAATGGCCAGACAGCAAGGATAGAAAAAAGAATTTTATTTTAAATTTAGGATTAAAGTAGTGTGGTAGCCACTCAAAAATAAACCAGAAAATGGAAAATAAGGTGATACATTTTTATTGGGCTAACTTCATCCAATTTTTATACTAGCTTTCGGAGGCCAACCCCTCCCCCTCCCCCTCACCCCACCAGATCAGGACAGTATACTGTAACAGCAGCATATTCTGAGGAAGGAGGTTTTGGCCTCGGAAATCCAATCAAAACATGTATTACATTAGTATTGTAAACATTTATCACCTTATTTTCCATTTTCTGTTTTATATTTATTTGCATTCAGATCACATTAAAAATTATCTGTTTTTGAAATGTATTTTTTTTTGTTTTTGTTACATTTGTACCCCACACTTTCCCACTCATGGCAGGCTCAATGCGGCTTACATATTATATACAGGTACTTATTTGTACCTGGGGCAATGGAGGGTTAAGTGACTTGCCCAGAGTCACAAGGAGCTGCCTGTGCCTGAAGTGAGAATCAAACTCAGTTCCTCAGTTCCCCAGGACCAAAGTCCACCACCCTAACCACTAGGCCACTCCTCCACTGTTGATACTATTTGATACTATTTGAGATTCTACATGGAATGTTGCTATTCCACTAGCAACATTCCATGTAGAAGTCGACCCTTGCAGATCACCAATGTGGCCGCGCAGGCTTCTGCTTCTGTGAGTCTGACGTCCTGCACAGGACGTCAGACTCACAGAAGCAGAAGCCTGCGCAGCCTTCTACATGGAATGTTGCTGGTGGAATAGCAACATTCCATGTAGAATCTCCAATAGTAGCAACATTCCATCTAGAATCTCCAATAGTAGCAACATTCCATGTAGAATCTCCAATAGTAGCAACATTCCATGTAGAATCTCCAATAGTATCTATTTTATTTTTGTTACATTTGTACCCTGCGCTTTCCCACTCATGGCAGGCTCAATGCGGCAGGCAATAGAGGGTTGTGACTTGCCCAGAGTCACAAGGAGCTGCCTGTGCCTGAAGTGGGAATCCAACTCAGTTCTCCAGGACCAAAGTCCACCATCCTAACCACTAGGCCACTCCTCCACTGTTGCTACTATTTGAGATTCTACATGGAATGTTGCTATTCCACTAGTAACATTCCATGTAGAAGTCGGCCCTTGCAGATCACCAATGTGGCCGCGCAGGCTTCTCTGACGTCCTGCACGACGTCAGACTCACAGAAATAGAAGCCTGCGCAGCCTTCTACGTGGAATGTTGCTAGTGGAATAGCAACATTCCATGTAGAATCTCCAATAGTAGCAACATTCCATGTAGAATCTCCAATAGTATCTATTTTATTTTTGTTACATTTGTACCCCGCGCTTTCCCACTCATGGCAGGCTCAATGCGGCTTCCATGGGGCAATGGAGGGTTAAGTGACTTGCCCAGAGTCACAAGGAGCTGCCTGTGCCTGAAGTGGGAATTGAACTCAGTTCCTCAGTTCCCCAGGACCAAAGTCCACCACCCTAACCACTATGCCACTCCTCCACTAACATTCAGTATTTATCATTGAAAGAACTGTATTTGACCCATGACGTAGGCTGAGGTGTCTGTAAAGATGGGCTAGACCAAAAGACGAGGGGCCAGTGCAGGCAATTAGCAGAATGCCATCTGCTTAGATTAAAAAGCTAATTCCTAGGTCCTAGATGGTAGTTGCAAGTGGACCAAGGAAATGTTGAATAGCAAGAAGCAAGAACAGATCCTGTGGGATGCCACATGCCAAAGGACATGGGGAGGACAGAGTGGTATCAGAGGAGACGAATGACCAACCGGATAAAAAGGAAGAAAACCACTGAAGAACAGACAGATAATCTCTTGGTAGCAAGCCTATTCAGAAGCAGAGAATGGTCCACAATATTGAATGCAGCCGAGAGATCTAAAGATACAGCAAATGTAACACAACCTTTGTGAACCTCATGCAAAAGGGTGGCAAGAATAGTTTAAATGCTGTGGCCTGACTTGAAGCCAGATTGCTAGAGATTGATTGGTGAACTGAGAGACAGCCAGCTTTTCTGAAGGGTCCAAGGTATTTTTGTGTTATTTTTTAAATGATCTGGTGAATGAGGGCTTGCTTCCAAGAGTCCAAGAGAGAGTATGGTATATTAGAGTGAGAGCAAGGGAATTAGACCAAGGAGGGCACACTGCCATTGCAAAGGGAATGTTGCTATGTTTGAAAAAAGGTTTAAACAAGTTCCTGAAGCTAAAGTCCATAAACTGTTGTTAGGGTAGACTCAAGGAAAGGCACCTCTTACCCTGGAGGTAGAAAGCATGGAATGTTGCCACTTCTGGGGATTCTTTCACGTACTTGTGACCTGGATTGGCTACTCTTTGAAATAAGATTCTGGGCTAGAAGGACCTTTGGTCTGACCCATTATGGCAGTTTTTATGTTCTTATGATGTCTAAAGGATGAGTCAGGTAGTCAGATTTGCAGACGTCAGAAATTATTCAAAGTTGTTAGATAACTACAGGGTTGTGAGGAATTGCAGGAGGGTCTTATGAGACTAGGAGACGGGAGAGGTTCCGAGGGATTGGAAAACGGCGGAGGTGGTCCCTCTTCACAAAAGTGGTGATAGGGAAGAAGCTGGAAACTACAGGCCGGTAAGCCTCACTTCGGTTATTGGAAAAGTAATGGAAGCGATGCTGAAGGAAAGGATAGTGAATTTCCTGGAAGCCAATAAGTTGCAAGATCCGAGACAACATGGTTTCACCAAAGGGAAATCATGCCAAACGAATCTCATTGAATTCTTTGACTAGGTGACAGGAGAATTAAATCAAGGACATGCTATGGACGTAATCTACTTAGATTTCAGCAAGGCTTTTGACACGGTTCCCCACAGGAGGCTCTTATATAATAAACTAGACGGGCTGAAGATAGGACCCGAAGTGGTAAACCGGATTAGGAACTGGTTGACGGGCAGACGCCAGAGGGTGGTGGTGAATGGAGTTCGCTCGGAGGAGGGAAAGGTGAGTAGTGGAGTGCCTCAGAGATCGGTGCTGGAGCTGATTCTGTTCAATATATTTGTGAGTGACATTGCCGAAGGGTTACAAGGTAAAGTTTGCCTTTTTGCGGATGACACCAAGATTTGCAACAGAGTGGACACCCCGGAGGGAGTGGAAAACATGAAAAAAGATCTGAAGAAGCTAGAAGAATGGGCTAACGTTTGGCAATTAAAATTCAATGCGAAGAAATGCAAAGTGATGCACTTAGGGAGTAGAAATCCAAGGGATACATATGTGTTAGGCGGTGAGTGTCTGATAGGCACGGACGGGGAGAGGGATCTTGGGGTATCTGAGGACCTGAAGGCGACGAAACAGTGCGACAAGGCGGTGGCCGTAGCTAGAAGATTGCTAGGCTGTATAGAGAGAGGAGTGACCAGCAGAAGAAAGGAGGTTTTAATGCCCCTGTATAAGACGTTGGTGAGGCCCCACGTGGAGTATTGTGTTCAGTTTTGGAGGCCGTACCTTGCGAAGGATGTTAAAAAAAATGGAAGCATTGCAAAGAAAAGCTACGAGGATGTTATGGGATTTGCGTTCCAAGACGTATGAGCAGAGACTTGCTGACCTGAACATGTATACCCTGGAGGAAAGGAGGAACAGGGGTGATATGATACAGACGTTCAAATATTTGAAAGGTATTAAGCCGCAAACTAATCTTTTCCGGAGATGGGAAGGTGGTAGAACGAGAGGACATGAAATGAGATTGAAGGGGGGCAGACTCAGGAAAGATGTCAGGAAGTATTTTTTCACAGATAGGGTGGTGGACGCTTGGAATGCCCTCCCGCGGGAGGTGGTGGAGATGAAAACGGTAATGGAATTCAAACATGCGTGGGATATGCATAAAGGGATCCTGTGCAGAAGGAATGGATCCTCAGAAGCTTAGCTGAAATTGGGTGGCGGAGCAGGTGGTGGGAAGAGGGGTTGGTGGTTGGGAGGCTAGGATAGGGGAGGGCAGACTTATACGGTCTGTACCAGAGCCGGTGATGGGAGGCGGGACTGGTGGTTGGGAGGCAGGAAATACTGCTGGGCAGACTTATTCAGTCTGTGCCCTGAAAAAGACAGGTACAAATTCAAGGTAAGGTATACACATATGAGTTTATCTTGGGCAGACTGGATGGACCGTGTAGGTCTTTTTCTGCCGTCATCTACTATTTTACTATGTAAGTGCAAAATGATGCACATATAAAAAAAATTATCTAGACTGTAGGTACATGATGCTTTATTCTCTAGTAGGAGTTACCAACCAGGAAAAGGATCTTGACATCATTGTGGATAATACTTCAAAATCCATGGCTTAGTGCGCTGTGGCAAAAAGGCAACAGGAACGCTAGGTATTATTAAAAAAAAGGGGTTGGAGAATAGAAAATATGACTCTGTATTGATCCATGGTGTAACTATACTTTGAGTATTTTGTGCAATTGTCACATCCTCTCAAAGATACAGGAGAACTAGAAAAGGGTTATCTAGAGGATAAAGAGGGTAAAGATTTTCAGCTTGGAAAAGAAATGGTTGAGAGGATGAGCAAGTTGAAACAGGCAAATAGGGAATGCTAGTTTTACTCATTCAAATAGTACCAAGACTAGGGAATACTTCCTGACCTTAGTAGGTGGCACTTAAGTATTTTTTTTATTCTTTGAACCTTTAAACTGTGGACTTTGTGAGCTGGTTTTAAAAAGGTTTAGGCAAGCTCCTAGAGGAAAGGTTGTAAACAATTATGGGTGTAAGCAACAAGTAATGGATTTATTTTTTAGGGATCCTGTTAGGTACTTGTTACCTGGTTTAAATATTGTTAGAAACTGAATGTTGGGCTTTATGGACCATTCGGGAATTTTGCATTACAAGGGGCTCAGATAAAGCCATCTGTAGATTGACAACAGATTAGGACAAGAATTTGTAGCCTTTTAACAGTGTTAAGTGCTATATATTGTCCATTACTGCAGTCTATAAATATAGTTGTCTTTGTTTGAAAGCATATGAAGGCTGAATAAACCAGAAGAATTAACTAACAACACAAAGTTGAACACAAAAAATAAATAAAAGTGAATGAGAGGAGAGCACTCTACTATGCCACAATCAAAAAACAAAAATTGCAGAAAAAGACATAGGTTAAAACCATCACAGGACTTTCTGAAAAAACTCCACTCATAACAAAAATAAAATAATTACTGAATGAGCAGCATGAAGCAGTTCTCTTCAACAAACACTTATAGTAGAGCAGCTCAACATTTTTCATGCTGTCTTTGAATTGTGGGTCTGTAAGACAGAGCCGTTCTTCCCTGTCTTCATGGACCGATGAGATGGATTGACTGGACAGCTGATTCTGAGAACAGTATTTCTACAGCAGGTAAGTGGAATATTGGTTATTGGGATGGGCATGAAAAAAGTTGAACTGCTCTAGTATAAGTGTTTGTTGAAGAGCACTGCTTCATGCCGCCTGATGCCTACCTGATTCTTCTACCTACAAAACCAGGGTTGGCATCCTTCTTGGCTTTTAGAAGGGTTTTCTTGGACTACTAGAATGTTTACCGTGATAGCCAAATAATTCTTTTAAGAGCCCACCTCTTTAACATTGCTTTTGACTTGTAACCACTCACCCCACCTACCCTCCTCTCCTCTTTCCTCTACACATTATTGATTTGCTTGCTTTATTTTTGTCTATTAGATTGTGAGCTCTTTGAGTAGGGACTGTCTTTCTTCTATGTTTGTGCAGCGCTGCGTACGCTTTGTAGCGCTATAGAAATGCTAAATAGTAGTAGTAGTACTATTCTGTAATTTTTTTGTTTTTGCAATGAGTGGAGTTTTTTCAGAAAGTCCTGTGATGGTTTTTGTGGCATATGGTTGTTTTTCAACCTATGTCTGACTGAGGCCTTTCTTTTTCTCCACTTTTTTTTTGATACTGGCATTAGTAGAGAAAGCATGTGAAGCCAGCTGTATGACATTTTTTTAAATGTTTTTTGTTTTTTTCAGTTGAAGAAGATTGGTGGTGGTGGTTTTGGGGAAATTTATGAAGCAATGGATCTCCTGACCCGAGAGAATGTGGCCCTGAAGGTGGAGTCTGCTCAGCAGCCCAAGCAGGTTCTTAAGATGGAGGTGGCTGTATTGAAAAAGCTGCAAGGTAAGAAACAGAGTATTGGCATTTTGCAGTGTGTTTTAAGTATGTTATGAGTGTTCTTGAGAGTATCATTTTCTGCTTCCTGTTTTTCATCTTACTTTTGGAGAGAACCATCTTGTGTAGTCTTTACTATTTTCTCCCCCCCCCCCCCCCCCCCCCCCATATGTGGGACAAGTACAGCAGTGAGCTGTTGGCCAGAATGCAGGATACAGCACCTTCAAGTTGCTTGTGGTGCTGCTCTTAACTCTTTGTATGCCATTCTTAGACTACTAATGCTTAATGTGGCTCTACCCAAAGGCTCTGACACTTATGACCAGCTGTCTCTGATCCATGATCCTGACCTTGGAGTCGCTCATTTCCTGCATAAGGAGTGTCCATCAGATAGTGAAGATATCGTAAGATGTGTTATGGCTCCTCACAGGGTGATGGAAAACTGTATTTTCAGTGTAATGCCAAATTTACAAGGACGTGATGACCAGCAGGGTTTTGAGCAAGTGAGCCAACAAGAGTAGCTTTCAGCACCTTCCAAAACATGTGATTTGAGACTTTGCCTTCATTGTTAGGTCCTGGATGAATGTATGAATCCAATCAACCTTTACAAGGGAGTTGATTTCCAGTGCTGAACACCCTATGAATGACATCCAAACTGTTAATGGAGCTGTATTGGTACATGCTGTGGCCATACTGTATTTAGTGCTTTATTGTGGACATACATTTTGGAGTAGAGGAGTGGCCTCATGGTTAGTGTAGTGGGTTGCGGACTTGGGGAACTGGGTTTGATTCCCACTGCTGCCTGATGGTCGGCAGTGAGTTGAGATCCTGGGGAACCAGGTTCAGTTCCCTCAGCAGCTCCATGTGACCTTGGGCAAGACACTTAACCCTCCGTTGCCCCAGGTACAATAGTAGTACAATGTACTACTTAGATTGTGAGCCCACTAGGGACAGACCTAGTACTTGTAAAATGAAATTGTAAACTGCTTAAGTCTTAAGCGGTATAGAAATACTGAAAATGAATGAAATGAATTGTCACAGTGGTTCCTTATGAAGAGTAAAAATGTTAGAGACGCCTGAACTATCTGTTGCCTGAGAAAGATCAGTGAGATGGCTCCCTTGCAGAACTAAGTCTAGCCCTGCCCCCCTTTGACATCACTGGTATGTGCAGGCTGAAGAGCATGGACCTTACACTGGAGGTATACTCATGACTTTCTGGGTGCATCTGTTCTGCTGAGACATCTTGCTGCCCTGTTGGCGATGCCTGAGAGAGATCAGTGAGAAGTCTCCCCTGCAGGACTACAGCTGGTTCTGCCCCTAGTGACATCACTAGCAGGGCCGGTCTTAGGCAGAGGCGACCGAGGCGGCCGCATAGGGCCCCGCGCCTAAGGGGGCCCCGCGTGGCGCGCCTCAAGTCTGCCTCGCCTCTCCGACCACCGCCACTGCTCGCCTGCCCTCCATGTGCAGCGACGCGACTCTCCAGTCCTCGTTCCCCTGCTCCCCCTCCCTCCAGCTGTCCCCCGTCTGAGCCCCTCCCCCGTCTGAGCCCCCCTTGCCCGACCCGCCAAACGACCCTCTTCTGCCACCAGACCCGCCGGCACCTCACCTGACCCAGCATTTTTTAAAAATCTACAAGTGGTGGTGCCTCGCGTCTGTAAAAGAAAAAAATCGCTTCGTCCATTGGCTGGCCTTCCCTCATGTCCCGCCCTCTGATGTAACTTCCGCAAGGGCGGGACATGAGGGAAGGCCAGCCAATGGACGAAGCGATTTTTCTTCTTGTACAGACGCAAGGCACCGCCGCTTGTAGATTTTTAAAAAATGCTGGGTCAGGTGAGGTGCCGGCGGGTCAGGTGGTAGAAGAGGGTCGTTTGGCGGGTCGGGGAGGGGGGGCTCAGGTGGCTGGAGGGAGGGGGAGCAGGGGAACGAGGAGAGTTGCTTCACTGGACATGGGTGGATAGCAGGGGAGGGGGGTTTCTGGAAATAGGTGGATGGCAGGGGGCACAGGAGGGTCGCTGGACATGGGTGGATGGCAGGGGAGGGGGGTTCTGGAAATAGGTGGATGGCAGGGGGCACAGGAGGGTTGCTGGACATGGGGGGATAGGGGAGGGGGTTTCTGGAAATAGGTGGATGGCAGAGAAGGGCAGGGGGCACAGGAGGGTCGCTGGTCATGGGTGGATGGCAGGGGAGGGGGTTTCTGGACATAGGTGGATGGCAGGGGAGGGCAGGGGGCACAGGAGGGTCGCTGGACATGGGTGGATGGCAGGGGAGAGGGTTTCTGGACATAGGTTGAGGGCAGGGGGCACAGGAGGGTCGCTGGTCATGGGTGGATGGCAGGGGAGGGGGTTTCTGGACATAGGTGGATGGCAGGGGAGGGCAGGGGGCACAGGAGGGTCGCTGGACATGGGTGGATGGCAGGGGAGGGGGTTTCTGCACATAGGTGGATGGCAGGGGAGGGCAGGGGGCACAGGAGGGTCACTGGACATGGGTTGATGGCAGGGGAGGGGGGTTTCTGGATATAGGTGGATGGCAGGGGAGGGCAGGGGGCACAGGAGGGTCGCTGGACATGGGTGGATGGCAGGGGAGTGGGGTTTCTGGACATAGGTGGATGGCAGAGAAGGGCAGGGAGCACAGGAGGGTCACTAGACATGGGTGGATGGCAGGGGAGGGGGGTTTCTGGACATAGGTGGATGGCAGAGAAGGGCAGGGGGCACAGGAGGGTCACTAGACATGGGTGGATGGCAGGGGAGGGGGGTTTCTGGACATAGGTGGATGGCAGAGAAGGGCAGGGGGCACAGGAGGGTCGCTGGACATAGGTGGATGGCAGGGGAGGGCAGGGGGCACAGGAGGGTCGCTGGTCTTGGGTGGATGGCAGGGGAGGGGGGTTTCTGGACATAGCTGGACGGCAGGGGGCACAGGAAGGTCGCTGGACATGGGTGGATGGCAGGGGAGGGGGGTTTCTGGACATAGGTGGATGGCAGAGAAGGGCAGGGAGCACAGGAGGGTCGCTGGACATGGGTGGATGGCAGGGGAGGGGGGTTTCTGGACATAGGTGGATGGCAGAGAAGGGCAGGGGGCACAGGAGGGTCACTGGACATGGATGGATGGCAGGGGAGGGGGGTTTCTGGACATAGGTGGAGGGCAGGGGTCACAGGAGGGTCGCTGGACATGGGTGGATGGCAGGGGAGGGGGGTTTCTGGACATGGGTGGATGGCAGGGGAGGGGGGTTTCTGGACATGGGTGGATGGCAGGGGAGGGCAGAGGGGACAGGGGTAGTTGCTGGACATGGGTGGATGGAGGAGAGAGAAGAAATGCTGGACGTGGATGGAGGCGAGGGAAGAGTGAGGAAGGAGATGAGGTGAGGGAAAAGGAAGAGAGGAGAAAAATTGCACATGGATATAGAAAATAGGCAGAAGCTGGATCCACTGGACAGTCAAGTCTGCGGAGGACCCAGCTTTTACTTACAGATGTAGGGCAAGAAATGAAGAAGAAAGGCGGACAGTAAAGAAATAAATGGAAAGGAAGCCCTGGAAATGGAATTAAGAGAACAGCAGCACAATCGGATACTGAGCCAGCATGATCAGAAAAGCAAAGTCACCAGACAACAAAGGTAGAAAAAACTATTTTATTCAGGATTTATTCATTGGAATATGTCAGTTTTTGGAAATGTGCATCTGTGATATTTTTCATGTACGTTTCAATTTTTGTAGTATTGCTGCATGCTGAGTCTGACTTCTTGAGGTAACTTTCCATTTCAGTATTTTGCCTTCATGTATTTTTCAGGTGTGATCAAGGAAGGTGCAGTATTCTGCTAGCGTATAGTTTGAATCCCTTTTTGTTTTGTTTTTTTTCACTAGGTTGTGCACTGGTGTTTTAGAGCCAGGTGTAATTACAGTTGCCTTTCCACGCCACGCATAAGGTTGTAGCTCGTTCTGTCCTTGGAATTAGTGCTGTTTATGGTTTGTTAAGGTTACATAAGTACATAAGTAATGCCATACTGGGAAAAGACCAAGGGTCCATCGAGCCCAGCATCCTGTCCATGACAGCGGCCAATCAAGGCCAAGGGCACCTGGCAAGCTTCCCAAACGTACAAACATTCTATACATGTTATTCCTGGAATTTTGGAGTTTTCCAAGTCCGTTTAGTAGCGGTTTATGGACTTTTCCTTTAGGAAACCGTCCAACCCCTTTTTAAACTCTGCTAAGCTAACCGCCTTCACCACTTTCTCCGGCAATGAATTCCAGAGTTTAATTACACGTTGGGTGAAGAAAAATTTTCTCTGATTTGTTTTAAATTTACTACACTGTAGTTTCATCGCATGCCCCCTAGTCCTAGTATTTTTGGAAAGCGTGAACAGACGCTTCACATCCACCTGTTCCACTCCACTCATTATTTTATATACCTCTATCATGTCTCCCGTCAGCCGTCTCTTCTCCAAGCTGCACCTTTTCCAATTCTACTATATCTTTCTTGAGATGCGGCGACCAGAATTGACCACAATACTCAAGGTACGGTCGCACCATGGAGCGATACAACGGCATTATAACATCCTCACACCTGTTTTCCATACCTTTCCTGATAATACCCAATATTCTATTCGCTTTCTTAGCCGCAGCAGCACACTGAGCAGAAGGTTTCAGTGTGTTATCGACGACGACACCCAGATCCCTTTCTTGGTCCGTAACTCCTAACGTGGAACCTTGCATGACGTAGCTATAATTCAGGTTCTTTTTTCCCACATGCATCACCTTGCACTTGCTCACATTAAACATCATCTGCCATTTAGCCGCCCAGTCTCCCAGTCTCGTAAGGTCCTCTTGTAATTTTTCACAATCCTGTCGCGATTTAACGACTTTGAATAACTTTGTGTCATCAGCAAATTTAATTACCTCGCTAGTTACTCCCATCTCTAAATCATTTATAAATATATTAAAAAGCAGCGGTCCTAGCACGGACCCCTGAGGAACCCCACTAACTACCCTTCTCCATTGTGAATACTGCCCATTTAACCCCACTCTCTGTTTCCTATCCTTCAACCAGTTTTTAATCCACAATAGGACATTTCCTCCTATCCCATGACCCTCCAATTTCCTCTGTAGCCTTTCATGAGGTACCTTGTCAAACGCCTTTTGAAAATCCAGATACACAATATCAACCGACTCCCCTTTGTCCACAAGGTTATGAGTGTGTTTTTGCACAAGTTTGTGTATAGTGTTTTGCAGTGGAGAGATTGTGTGTTGGCCTTACTAAGATGGCACCAAACATCAGAAAGGGTGTAGAGCCTAAATCATGACACACTACCTCTAAAAGGGTGTTTTGTGGCTCTACATGAGAATTGTGATATTATGATCCCTTGCTAGCTTCATATTGTTTACGGTCTGCATTTTCCGTATGGCTCGTATATTGGTGTATAAGGTATTAATTGTGACTATTTTATTTTTACTTATTTTTTTTCTGTGTGTTGTCAGACAATTATGGATGACTGAGTCGGAGTCTTCTTGAGTCAGAGAGCTGTGGTATATATTTTAAAACAATTTTAATACCTTGGTGGTCTATATGTTTTTATATTGTACATTATATTTCACACATCACTTTATTTTATTGTATATCTTTTCATTTCATTTTTATTTTATTGCATATATGGGTTACAGAGTAATAGGGGAATTTGAAAGTACTGAATATTTTTCCTTTATTCTCCTTTGTTATGAGAATTGGAACTACTAATTGTAGTGGAATTGAACTGAATAATTTCTGGGGAGGGGAGGTTTCATGATAGTATTGTACTTATTTCAATCAGTTTTTTTGTACAAGTTTAGCTTCATTTGTCTTTATTTGAAATTTCATAAAAAAATGTTCTAAAAATGGAATAATCTTATCAATGGGGTGGAACTAGGGTAGGGGCGGGACTATGGTGGGGCGGGGCTAGGATGGGGCCCCACCAAATTGGTCTGCATAGGGCCCCGCACTTGCTAAGACCGGCCCTGATCACTAGTACAGGCGGCTGAAGAGTACAAACCTCACGATGGACGGATCGCGCCGTTGCAGTCATGCTGACAAAGGAGTGCGACTAAGAAGCTTCTTAGGGCGCACCTTGGGGTGGCTTGGGGTAAAGTGGATATTCTCATGGACAACTGAAGGGAGATTTGGTGTATAACTGATATATTTTGGCAGTTGCTGTAGTTATTTATTTATTTATTTAATTGCATTTGTATACCACATTTTCTCCGAGGACAAGCAGGCTGCTTGTTCTCACTGATGGGTGACGTCCACGGCAGCCCCTCCAATCGGAAACTTCACTAGCAAAGTCCTTTGCTAGTCCTCGCGCGCCCGCGCGCACTGCGCATGCGCGGCCGTCTTCCCGCCCGAAACCGGCTCGAGCCGGCCAGTCTTCTTTTGTCCGCACTCGGTACGGTCGTTTTTTCGCCGTGTCGAGCCCCGGAGAGTCGACCTCGCGCGTCCAAAGTTTTTTTGAGCGTGTTTTTTCTTCGGAAAAGCTTTCTTCTAGTGCGGGAAGTGCTCCGGAAACCCTCCCCGGGTTTCGTGTCAATCCTCCCCGTACTTCCAGCTTTTTGCCCCGATAAGTTTTCTTTCGTCGTCGGGGTAGGCCTCTTTCGGCCTCGGTCGAGATTTTTCTCCCTCTAAATTTTTGGTGCTTCAATTTTCGCCATTTCGGCTTTTGATTTCGCCGGCGTGATTTTTCCGCCCATGACATCGAAGCCTTCCAGCGGCTTCAAGAAGTGCACCCAGTGCGCCCGGGTTATCTCGCTCACTGATCGACACTCGTCGTGTCTTCAGTGTCTGGGGGCTGAGCACCGCCCTCAGAACTGCAGTCTGTGTTCCCTGCTTCAAAGGCGGACTCAGGTAGCGAGACTAGCCCAGTGGAACGTGTTGTTCTCGGGCTCTTCGTCGGCATCGGCACCGGGATCTTCGAGTGCATCGACGTCGTCAGCGTCCAGACCATCTTCCTCGGCCGCCCTTGCATCGAGTGCATCGAGGCATCGGGCCTCTGCATCGGCGCCGAGACATCGGATAGCTGCATCGACGTCGGTGGTACCGGGACCTCGTCTCCTGATGTCGTCGGACGGTGGTGCATCGAGTGGAGTGCAGGTGAGGGCTGTCCATTCCCCTGCTGGTGGCGGTGAGCCCTCGGGTGGGTCTCCTCCTACCCTGAGGGCTCCTGCGGTACAGCCCCCCCGAGATCGACCCTCTTCGGTCTCGGCCCCGAGGAAGCGACGGATGGATTCTACGTCCTCCTCGTCGGTGCCGGGGAGCTCCGGTGACATGCTTCGGAAGAAATCGAAGAAGCATCGACACCGGTCTCCTCCCCGTGTCGGCACCGAGAGCTCTGGGTCGCCGAGGGCTTCGGCACCCAGCAGGCATCGGCACCGAGAGGACCGCTCACCCTCTGTTCAAGAGGTGTCGATGCGCTCCACTCTGGACAGCCCGGAACAGCCTCCTCGCCCGGAACAGGTTCTGACGTCGACGCCTGCATCGACCTCTCAGCCTTTTTCTGCAGCCACTCTGAACGAGAGCCTCCGGGCCGTTCTCCCAGAGATTCTGGGAGAGCTGTTACGCCCTACCCCTCCGGTACCGGCGGTGCTATTTGCAGTCTCAATGTGGTTTATAATATTACAACATGACAGGCATCAATCATCATAAGTAAACAAATGAATTACATAAAGAAATAGATGTAACATAGAAGAGTAAAATCTATACAGTTATGTGTTCTATACCTGTAATTACTGATCAGGGGAGATACGGAGATACGCAGCTGATGTGTTTTTGGGACAATGTTATCAGAAGACTATGAAAGTTGCTTTAGTTAATGTGTGCTCAGCAAGGAATAAGGCTGTTGTGATTTGTGATTGTTATAAATAGAAATAAAACAAAGCAGAGAAAAGAAAATAAGATGATACCTTTTTATGTTATGTTATGAATGAGGCAATTGATATTTTATGTATGATCTTGGTTGAGGGACTCTATCATTATTTTGATTAAGCATTGTTGCCCACCAGGATATTCATGGGAGTAGACTTGTTTGGGAGGGTAAGAGGGCAGGTGAGGTGGTTGTAATTTTAGAACCGGTTTTGATTTTACTAAATGTGAAATTTTAGATGTGAATCTTACTGATATACTGTACTTGTATTACAAAGTACTGGTGTTTCATTTTGTGTTGTGTGTAGTCCTCCGTGAGTTCTGATGGCTGACTGTTGTTATTATATGCAATTTTATCTCTGCCTGCTTATGTGTGCTGGATGATTTTAATATTCCACTTGACCTGGTATCAGGTTTTTTTTTTTTTTTGGAACACAATCGTGCTCTTTTGGATGCTTTTCTGGTTTTGGGTCTTAAACAGTGCATGTCTGTACATATCGGGCAGGCCATGTGTTGGACTTGTTTTTTCTTCCTAATGCTTTGTTGAGCAGAGGTAATCCAGGAGTAAAAGTTGAGTGGATAGATTGGTCGGATCACTGTTACATTATGTTTTATCTGGATTTGCAACATGTTGTAGGAGTAAGAAGCTTGTCTATGATAAGAGTATTAGGCCTATATATATGTAAAAGGCTGGCAGGAAAATGGGTCATTCTTCTGAGGGATATGCCATTACATAGTAACATAGTAGATGACGGCAGAAAAAGACCTGCACGGTCCATCCAGTCTGCCCAACAAGACAACTCATGTGTGCTACTTTTGTGTATACCCTACTTTGATTTGTACCTGTGCTCTTCAGGGCACAGACCGTATAAGTCTGCCCAGCACTAGCCCTGCCTCCCAACCACCGGCTCTGGCACAGACCATATAAGTCTGCCCAGCACTATCCCCGCCTCCCACCACCGGCTCTGGCACAGACCGTATAAGTCTGCCCAGCGCTATCCCTGCCTCCCAACCTCCAGTCCCGCCTCCCACCACTAGCTCTGGCACAGACCGTATAAGTCTGCCCCGCACTATCCCCGCCTCCTAACCTCCAGCCCCGCCTCCCACTACCGGCTCTGCTATCCAATCTCGGTTAAGCTCCTGAGGATCCTTTCCTTCTGAACAGGATTCCTTTATGTTTATCCCACGCATGTTTGAATTCCATTACCGTTTTCCTCTCCACCACCTCCCGTGGGAGGGCATTCCAAGCATCCACCACTCTCTCCGTGAAGAAATACTTCCTGACATTCTTCCTGAGTCTGCCCCCCTTCAATCTCATTTCATGTCCTCTCGTTCTACCGCCTTCGTATCTCCGGAAAAGGTTCGTTTGCGGATTAATACCTTTCAAATATTTGAACATCTGTATCATATCACCCCTGTTTCTCCTTTCCTCCAGGGTATACATGTTCAGGTCAGCAAGTCTCTCCTCATACGTCTTGTTACGCAAATCCCATACCATTCTCGTAGCTTTTCTTTGCACCGCTTCGATTCTTTTTACATCCTTAGCAAGATATGGCCTCCAAAACTGAACACAATACTCTAGATGGGGCCTCACCAACGACTTATACAGCGGCATCAACACTTCCTTTCTTCTGCTGGTCACACCTCTCTCTATACAGCCCAACAACCTTCTAGATACAGCCACCGCCTTGTCACACTGTTTCGTCGCCTTCAAATCCTCAGATACTATCACCCCAAGGTCCCTCTCCCCGTCCGAACCTATCAGACTCTCGCCACCTAACACATACGTCTCCCATGGATTTCTATTCCCTAAGTGCATCACTTTGCATTTCTTCGCATTGAATTTTAATTGCCAGACCTTAGACCATAGCTTCTTCAGATCCTTTTTCATGTTTTCCACTCCCTCTGGGGTGTCCACTGTGTTACAGATCTTAGTATCATCCGCAAATAGGCAAACTTTACCTTCTAACCCTTCGGCAATGTCACTCACAAATATATTGAACAGAATCTGCCCCAGCACTGATCCTTGAGGCACCCCACTACTCACCTTTCCCTCCTCCGAGCTAACTCCATTCACCACCACCCTCTGGCTTCTGTCCGTCAACCAGTTCCTAATTCAGTTCACCACTTTAGGTCCTATCTTCAGCCCATCCAGTTTATTTAAGAGCCTCCTGTGGGGAACCGTGTCAAAAGCTTTGCTGAAATCTAAGTAGATTACGTCCATAGCTCGTCCCTGATTCAATTCTCCTGTCACCCAATCAAAGAACTCAATGAGATTCGTTTGGCACGATTTCCCGTTGGTAAAACCATGTTGTCTCGGATCTTGCAACTTATTGGCTTCCAGGAAATTCACTATCCTTTCCTTCAGAATCGCTTCCATTACTTTTCCAATAACCGAAGTGAGGCTTACCGGCCTGTAGTTTCCAGCTTCTTCCCTATCACCACTTTTGTGAAGAGGGACCACCTCCGCCATTCTCCAATCCCTCGGAACATCTCCCGTCTCCAAGGATTTATTAAACAAATCTTTAAGAGAACCCGCCAGAACCTCTCTGAGCTCCCTTAATATCCTGTGGTGGATCCCGTCCGGTCCCATGGCTTTGTCCACCTTTAGCTTTACAAGTTGTTCATACACACTCTCTTCTGTAAATGATGCTGTATCCACTCATTTTCATTTGTACTTTTTCTAGTCCATCGCGGTCCTGCTCCAGGACTTTCTTCTGTGAAAACAGAACAAAAGTATCTATTTAGCAAATTTGCTTTTTCTTCATCACTATCTACATAGCGGTTCGCAGTATCTTTTAGTCTCATTGATGGATGTAGAGTCAGCAGTTTTGTTTGGGGATGAATCCCTTAAAAGTACATTGTATTGCCCCTGAAAAAGAGATTCTTGTGCGCTCTAAGACAAGGTTTTTGCGATGCGCACTGGTTTCCTGTGCGTCGCACGAGAAAGTCCCTCAGTAGATGTGGAGGATGAGCCCAGGGCTGAGATGCTTGAGGTCCTGGACTATCCCTCTCCACCTAAAGAGACAGTGACAGCTCCTTTGCATAAGGTACTCAGGGAAGTCCTTATACGAAACTGGGCTTTCCCCTTTGTCTGGTCCTGTGATCCCTAAGAAGACATATTCTCAGTATTGGATCCACGGTGAACCTGGTTTGATGAGGTCTGTTACCCCATAACTCCATGGTGGTGGACTCCTCTCTCTCAAAAGAGCCAAGAGTTCTAGAGACTATGCTTTTGCGCCCCCAGGCAGAGAAGCTAGGACCTTGGACTCTTTTGGGAGGAAGATGTATCAGGCCGCTATGGTCGCTGCCCGTATCCAGTCATACCAGCTCTTCACGAGCATCCACTTGCAGAACTCAGTGCAGCAGCTGTCTAGTTTGGTCAGTGCCCTCCCTCCGGAGCAGGCCGAACCTTTTTGCCATGTGGTCAGGCAGCAGAAGGCGTGTCGTAAATTCCTGACCAGGGGAGCATCCAGAATCTCTGCTCAAGGTATAGCGATGCACAAACTCTCATTGCTGTGTGTTTCTGACCTAGATCATTCTGTCCAGCAGAGGGTAGTGGATGTTCCTTGCTGGGAGGATAATCTTTTCGGAGAGAAGGTGGAAGATCTGGTTGACCAGATCAAGAAGCACACAGATGCTATGGCTTCTCTCTCCCGCTGGGCGCCTTCTGCTATCACCTCCTCAACTAGGAAGTTTTTTGGTGGGTCACGGAGTGCTCCCGATTCCTATTCTAGGTGTAGGTACACTTCCGCGTCTCACTAGCCTACTCAGGCTCAGCCCCAGTGCACTCGTTTCCATCAACAGCGTGCACCTAAGGCCCCTGCTGGTCCCCAGCAAAAGCAAGAGACGGGCTTTTGACTGGCTCCAAGAAAGCATAGCCGCAATACAAGTGTCCGTGCCGGACGACTTGCCAGTTGGGGGAAGGTTAATGTTTTTTCACCAAAGGTGGCCTCTCATAACCAACCAGTGGGTTCTTCAAATAGTCCGGTTAGGATACACCCTCAGTCTCGAATCCAAACCTCCAAATTGCCTACCGGGAGCTCATTCGTACAGCTCCCAACACAGGCAGGTACTTGTAGAGGAACTCTCCGCCCTTCTAAAGGCCCATGCGGTCAAACCCGTTCCACCAGGGGAAGAAGGGCTGGGATTCTATTCCAGGTACTTCCTTTACAAAAGAAAATGGAGTATGTGTCCCATCCTAGACCTAAGGGCCCTGAACAAATTCCTAGTCTGAGAAAAGTTCAGGATGGTTTCCCTCGGCACCCTTCTTCCCATGACTCAGGAAAACGATTGGCTATGCTCTCTGGACTTAAAGGATGCTTACACACACATCCTGATACTTCCAGCTCATAGGAAGTATCTTCGATTTCGGTTGGGAACATGACACGTTCAGTACCGTGTACTGCCATTTGGCCTAGTGTCAGCTCCCAGGGTTTTCACAAAATGTCTAACAGTAGTTGCAGCGTCACTACGTAGACTTGGAGTGCATGTGTTCTCTTATCTCAACGATTAGCTAGTGAAGAGCACCTCGGAGGATGGTGCTCAGGAGTCCGTGCGGATGACTATTCAGGTGCTGGAACTACTAGGGTTTGTAATAAATTACCCCAAGTCCCATCTCATACCTGTTCAAGATTTGGAATTCATTGGAGCTCTGCTGAACACGAGAACAGTTTGGGCCTATCTCCCCGAGACACGGGCAGATGACCTTCTGTCCCTGGTGTCCACGGTTCGGGCGTCTCAACAAGTCACAGCTGAGCAGATGTTGAGACTCTTGGGGCACACGGCCCCCACAGTTCATGTTACTCCCAATGGCACGGCTACATATGAGATCTGGTCAATGAACCCTAGCTTCCCATTGCTGCGGGAAGTCTAGAGGATGTCATCCAACTGTCCACCGACTTTCAGAATTCTCTTCAGTGGTAGATCATTCGATCCAATTTGACCATGGGACAACCATTCCAAATTCCTTAGCCTCAGAAAGTGCTTACAACGGACGCATCTCTTTTAGGGTTGGGAGCTCATGTAGATGGGTTTCACACTCAGGGAGCCTGATCCCTCCAGGAAACAGGTCTTCAGATCAACCTGCTGGAGCTTCGAGCGATCTGGAACGCTCTAAAGGCCTTCAGAGATCGGCTGTTCAACCAAATTATCTTAGTTGAAACGGACAATCAGGTTGCAATGTACTACACCAACAAGCAGAGGGGCACCAGATCTCACCCACTGTGTCAGGAAGCCGTCACCTTTACAACAGGTTCTAGATCGTAATCCAACTAAATAGCCACCTGAGTATAGTTGTATGTTTTTTTAGTTATTACATAATTATCATTTACCTATTATTTATTTTATTTTTTTATAATAATTATTTTAATCCTTTTCTTGTTACCTACACGTTTACTTTCCATTACTTTACAAATGTTAATGTCTTCTTTACAATGTTGAGATTATTTAATCAACTCACAGATTTTGACAATGTCAATCTATAAGTTTTTTACAGTTATAATGTATCCTTGTTCTAGTTTACTAATACGTTAACAAGAAATGTCTCAACAAAATGGAGTTGTCAATCATTGCTAATTTTGTAATTATTGTTATTCTTAAAACCTTCAATAAAATTTACTTGGAAAAAAAAAGTAGTAGTCCTGGGAATGTTTAGGTCAAATAAATCTCAGACCTATGTTTGAAAGTACAAATGTGCACGTGGTCTTTTTGTCCCTGTTCCTTCACCTGAAGAGAGAGGTGCAAAAGTACAGGGAAGCTTTGGGAATACACTTAAAAATCACCCAGGCAGGGTTTGGTTTTTTTTTGTGTGTGAAAATTCACACACTTTATATATCTAGTACCTAGGTGGCTAACTCAAAATTGTCCTCAATGTTTCAGAGTAAAGCCTAACTCCCTCTTTGCAGGGGAGCATTTATATTGTTTTCATCTGGCTAAGAATACTTTTTAGCTGTCAACCACAGATTGTGACCACCTGCAATATTTCCTGTTTCTCTGTTCCATTACATGTGTTTTAATGATTTCTTTGTTTATATATGTTGTGAATGATGTGCGGTATGCTCTGTATGTGATTTTGTGTGTTTTACTTTCTTCTTTGGATGATCTTTGTGAGACCCAGAAGATGGTTAATCAATCTTTTTGAGAAAGTAAGAAAGCAAAAAATAAAAGCCAAAAAGGTTTCTTCCACAAAAATGACGTTTTCATCTAGTAATGATGCTGTCTTTTTTTCTGTCTATTGCAACAGCCCTTAGCTTGGGAGTTCAATGGACGTGGCTTCATTGTACCTGCTTGTCGCCTGTCATAGGAACTTTCTGATGACTTCCCTTTGGGAACTGTTTTCTTTCTTTCTTTAAACTGAGATTCTGCAAGTTTTGGCAGTGCTCAGAAAGTTCTGAAAAGTTCCTTCATGCCCGAATGAGGTAGAATCATTTGACCTATTTTATACATTACTGTTATGAGAGAGCCCATATAGCACTGGCAGTTGTATGCAGTGCAGTACAGATACAAGAGACGGTCTCTGTTCTGTGGTTCTCACAGTCTAGTCAGGGTTAAGAGTTCAAGGTGGGTAGATAGATCACTTACAGCTGAAAGAAATTGGGTGAGTGATCGGCAAGGTGGGAGGGCCCCTGTAGAAACTCACTGCCAGACCTTCTTTCAACAAGGAGGCATAGTAGAAAGTCTTTTAGAGAAGTTATTTCTCCATTCTTGCATTTTTAAAGCTGTGCTGTAACCAATTGCATAACTAAAAGACCCTGTGTTAAATCTACTTTTCCTTGTCATCAAGCAGATGAAGCCATTACGTATGGGTTATGTCCATCAACCAGCAGGGGAGATAGAGAGCACTCAAACTTTCACAGTGCTCTCTTGGCCAGCTAGCTCCACTGCCTCTTCAGTATTCTCTATCTCCCCTAGCAGGGTGGCTGCAGCTTGTTCGAGCTCCAGAAAAATCTGCCGGGAGGTGGTTCCTGGCTTGCCCCAGCAGTTGTTAACCGGGGTGTTGGAGGCTATAGCAGCCTCACTTTAAAGGCACATAGGTTAGCCCTTTCCCTGCCTTACCCATACCTCTGTGGATGTGGACATATTGCCTTGCTTTCCCTGTCCTTACCCACCAACAGTGGATGCAGGCATATAGGTTCGCCCTTTCCCTGCCTTTCCCAGTCATCTGAGCCTCCGGAGTATTCAATACCTCTGCTTTCCTCACAGCTTTAAAAAAAAAAAAAAAAAAGTTGCGTCGCGTTTTTACGCAGAGACGCTGAAACAGAGGTTTTTGACCTGATTTTCAGCAGGATCGTAGTTGTACACTAGATCCTTTGAGGTAAGAGTGTTTTCCAACTCCTCCGGGGTGGGCCCGCGATCGGGGCGATTTTGGCGCAAAACCGCCATCTTGGATTTTACCGCCGTTTTTCGGCGATGGCTGCGGACAATGTAAAGCGCTGTTCCACTTGTGGCAAGCGCAAATCAGCAGCAGGGCTCTGTAAATCGTGCTGTACTGGCGTAGGAGCCGGCCCGAGCATGGCGAACGATGTTTCTTCCCGATCTGAGCTAGCAGCGGGCGCCATTTTGCTTACACCACATGGCGCGGCCTCCGTGGACACGGAGAGACCTGAGCCGGGTGGGGCACCTTGAGATGAGGTTATTTCTGGAGTGGCTAGCACCGGACAGGATTTGCGTGCCCAGGGTGAGATTTTCTCCCCGGATTTTGTGCTTTTGCTGCATAAAGCATACATGATGAAAAGAGCCCTTCCTCAAGGGTCGCCTGAGGCTCCTCTGATTGCCCCCCCCCCCCCCCCCCAATGGATTCTGGCCTGGGACTGCCCAGTGAGGCTTTTTTCCCGGATGCTTGGCCTAAAGATAAGCGCAGAAGGGTTAATGCCCCTTCAGATTGTGGTGCACCTTTTTCCCCCCTGTGGTCGGGGTGTGAGGATTCTGAGAACTCTGACAGACGTTCTTGGTCTGAGGAACCAGAGTCAGGTTCGGATTTACCACAGGATCTGGATGATCCCTCCGCGGTGAGGATTTTCCACCGTGATGAGCTGCCAGCGCTTATTTCAGATACCCTGCAGGCCCTCTTGATTGAAGATCCTGACAGTGGCATGGCCTCCTCGGGTAATCCCAGGATGGCTAGTACCAAGAAAGCTGCTCGGGCCTTCCCTTTGCATGACTCCATCCTAGAGCTTGTTTCGGCTCAGTGGGCTGACCCCGAGGGACCTTTGAGAGTTTCCAGGGCTATGGGGCAGTTATACCCTCTGCGTGAGGGACATTTGACTCGTTTTCAGATGCCTACAGTGGATGCCCTAGTCACTGTGGTGACAAAGAGAACTACCCTCCCTGTTGAAGGAGGTGTTGCCCTGAAGGATGCTCAAGACCGTAGGCTGGAAACAGCATTGAAACGGTCCTTTGAAATTGCAGGTCTCACTGTTCGGGCGTCTGCATGCAGCTGTTATGCTGTTAGAGCCTGCCTAGCTTGGCTGCAACAGGCAGTGGCTCAGCCCGGAGATGGAGCGGAGCCCTTCTTGGATGTGGCTCCGCGGATGGAGGTGGCCTTGTCCTTTCTGGCTGATGCCCTTTATGACCTTGTCAGAGCTTCGGCTAAACAAATGGCAGTAGCAGTGGCGGCTCGCCGTCGTCTGTGGCTACGACACTGGGCAGCGGACATGGCCTCTAAGCAAAGGTTGGTGAAGTTGCCTTTTCAAGGACTTCTCCTATTTGGTGAGGAGTTGGAGAAAATTGTGAAAGGCCTGGGTGATCCAAAACCCCAGCGCTTGCCCGAAGATAGGCAGAGGCCTTCCTCTAAGGGCCAGGCGGTCCACTCCTCGTTCAGACCTCGCTTCCGTGAAGCTAGAAGGTACCGCCCGGGGCGTTCTGCTGGGTTCACTTCACGTGCCCGTGGTCAGCAGAGGAACTCCTTTCGCTCGGACAAGTGTCCTGCAGCCGGTGGCTCAAGACCAGGAGTTCAGGGGCGACCCTGTCAATGATGATGCGCCGGCCCTCTCCTCGATGCCTGTCATCGGAGGACAGCTTTCCCTCTTTGTCGAGGAGTGGGCCAAGATTTCCTCAGATCAGTGGGTTGTGGACCTGATCAGAGATGGATACAGAATAGAATTCAACGCCCCAGTAAGAGACGTGTTTGTGGAGTCCCGATGCGGTTCTGCCGTCAAACGGGCGGCGGTGGAGGAGACTTTACAAGGTCTGATTCAGTTAGGGGCAGTGACCCCGGTGCCTCCCGCCAAGCAAGGCTGCGGCCGATACTCCATCTATTTTGTGGTGCCGCGAAAAGGTGGGTCCTTTCGCCCTATTCTGGACTTAAAAGAAGTGAACAAGTCCCTGAGAGTGCGGCATTTCCACATGGAATCCCTGCGCTCCGTCATTGCGGCGGTACAGCCAGGAGAGTTTCTCACGTCTCTGGACCTGAAAGAAGCTTACTTGCACATACCGATTTGGCCCCCGCACCAGAAGTTTCTGAGGTTTGCGGTGTTGGGAAAACATTTCCAGTTCAGGGCCTTGCCTTTTGGCCTCGCCACAGCTCCCCGAACCTTTTTGAAGGTAATGGTGGTAGTAGCTGCTTTTCTCAGGCGAGAAGGTATCAGGGTTCACCCGTACCTAGACAACTGGCTCATCAGAGCAGACTCTGCAACAGAGAGCTTACAAGCTACAGCCAGAGTGGTCTCAGTACTGCAATCTCTAGGCTGGGTCGTCAATATGGCCAAAGGTCACCTGTCCCCTTCACAATCTCTAGAGTTTTTGGGGGCCAGGTTCGACACAGTCTCGGGCTATGTGTTCCTACCCGAGCTAAGGCGGTGCAAGCTTCAGAATCAGGTCCGTCTGCTCCTGAGGATGCCCCGCCCGCGAGCTTGGGACATTGTCCAGCTGCTGGGATCGATGACAGCCACGATGGAAGTGGTACCCTGGGCGAGAGCGCACCTGAGACCTCTACAGTATTCCCTACTCCGGAGATGGTCTCCTTTTTCTCAGGATTACCAATGCAGACTTACTTGGCTCCCTGCGGCCCGACTCAGCATGAAGTGGTGGCTCTCGGACAGCATGCTGCGGCGAGGAATGCCGCTGACGCTCCCCGTTTGGTGCCTGGTGGTAACAGATGCCAGCCTGAAGGGCTGGGGCGCACACTGCAAGGGGAAGCATGCCCAGGGTCTATGGACACCCAAGGAGTCGGAGTGGTCCATCAACCGCCTAGAGTTGAAAGCGGTGTTTCAGGCGCTTCTGGCCTTTCAAGTGACCCTGGAAGGATTGGCTGTCAGAGTGATGTCGGACAACACGACAACGGTGGCCTATATAAATCGACAAGGCGGAACAAGGTGCAGAGCACTAGCTGCGCAGGCCGAACTGATTTGCCACTGGGCCGAGCTGCATCTTCAGTGTCTGTCAGCAGCTCATATTGCAGGTCAGAGCAATGTGCAGGCTGATTATCTGAGCAGGCATCAGATCGATCCAGCAGAATGGAATCTGGCAGACAAAGTTTTCCTGCAGATCTGTGCCAAATGGGGCAAGCCCGTGATGGATCTAATGGCGACAAGTGCCAATGCCAAAGTCCCGTGCTTCTTCTGCAGACGGAGAGATCCTCGCTCGGCGGGGTTGGATGCCCAGGAGAAGTGGTCCTCATCGCCCCGGATTGGCCAAGGAGACCTTGGTATGCAGACCTCCGACAGATGCTCCTGGAGGCTCCTCTGCCGTTACCTCTGGTACCGAACCTGTTGACTCAGGGACCGGTAGCCATGGAGGACGCCAGCCGCTTTGGTCTTACGGCATGGCTATTGAGAGGGCGCATTTGAGGGATAAAGGTTATTCCAATAAAGTTATTTCCAATCTCCTGCAAGCCCGCAAGCGGTCCACTTCCGTGGCTTATGCCAGGATTTGGTGCCTGTTTGAGTCTGGGTGTGCTTCCAGAGCCATTGCTCCAATGCGGGCTCCTGTCTCGCCGATTCTGGACTTTTTGCAGGAAGGTGTACAAAAAGGCTTGGCCTATAATTTCCTGCGGGTGCAGGTGGCAGCGTTGGCCTCCCTTCGTGGTAAGGTGGAAGGCGTGTCTTTGGCTGCTCACCCAGATGTGGCACGGTTTCTTAGAGGGGTGCTTCGGCTCCGACCTCCAGTGCGAGCACCCTGTCCAGCTTGGAACCTGGGGCTAGTTTTGAAAACCCTGCAGGCATCTCCTTTTGAGCCGCTTCGGCGAGCATCGGAGAAAGATTTGACACTGAAGGCCGTTTTTCTGGTGGCCATAACCTCGGCGAGACGGGTGTCAGAGCTCCAGGCGCTGTCCTGTAGAGACCCATTTCTGCAATTTTCAGAGTCCGGAGTCACGGTTCGGACCGTGCCTTCCTTTATGCCTAAGGTGGTGTCAGCCTTTCACCTAAACCAGCCTATTTTCTTGCCCTCTTTTTCAGAGGAAGAGTTTCCAGAATCTTTTGGGCAGCTGCACCTTTTGGATGTGCGCAGGACTCTGCTGCAGTATCTGCGAGTTACTAACTCTTTCAGGACTTCTGATCATCTGTTTGTTTTGCTATCCGGTTCTCGCAGAGGGTCTCCAGCGTCTAAAGCCACTATTGCCCGCTGGCTCAAAGAAACTATCTTTTCAGCTTATCTGCTGGCCGGCAGGGTTCCGCCTGTAGCCTTTAAGGCACATTCTACTAGAGCGATTTCTTCCTCTTGGGCTGAAACTGGAGCACTCTCTCTTCAAGAGATATGCAGTGCAGCAACATGGGCTTCTAAGCTCTCCTTTGCCCGACATTACAGGCTGGGTGTGGCTGCCAGGAGGGATGCGCGTTTTGGTGCACAAGTGCTAGCGCGTGGTGTGGCTTGTTCCCACCCTATCTAGGGATTGCTTTGTTACATCCCATACGTAATGGCTTCATCTGCTTGATGACAAGGAAGGGAAAATTAGGTTCTTACCTTGGTAATTTTCTTTCCTTTAGTCATAGCAGATGAAGCCATGAGCCCTCCCTGTATGATTGTCTGTATGCTGTGAATCTGTTTTTCAGGTTCTGTTCTAATTTCCTGAAGTTCCTTCCTTGGGAGAAAGTTGGAAAACAATCTTCAGAATTCATGTTCAGTTTAAATTTAGGAGGATGTGTTCATTCCCTCCAGCATGTTTTTTTGGAGGATGTGTTGATTCTGTCCAGGAGGCGCGTGTGTTCCCCTCCAGTTCTATAAATAGGAGGATGAGTTTATTCCCTCCAGTGTGTTGGGAGGATGTGTGATTCCCTCCAGGAGGCGCGGGTGTTCCCCTCCACTTATACAATAAGGAGGATGAGTTTGTTCCCTCCAGGAGGAAGTGCATTCCCTCCTTTATGAGTTCATGCCCTTGTGATGGGCCATCGTTCGCTGTGAGGAAAGCTCTTGTGATTCCCATTGCGGTTTGCCATACTGCTTTGGAAGCTTCAAATACTGAAGAGGCAGTGGAGCTGCCTGGCCATGAGGCACTGTGAGAGTTTGAGTGCTTTCTATCTCCCCTGCTGGTTGATGGACATAACCCATACGTAATGGCTTCATCTGCTATGACTAAAGGAAAGAAAATTACCAAGGTAAGAACCTAATTTTCCCTTGCACAATCTGAATTTCTTAAAATTAGTCAGTGTTCATGCAGGATATTTTACATTGCATTACATTTATATTCTGCAATTACCTAATAGTTCAGTGCGGATTATAGTAAAAAAAAAAACAAATTGGTCAATCAACCTGGGAAATTACGAGAAAAAACACCCTGCTTTATTTCTCCTGTGATTCTTTCTTTATGGATGGTGCATCTAAATATTGTGGCTGATCCATATGTTTGTGATCGGTACCTCAGTTTTAAGCTAAGACTGAATCTCTAACATCTCACTGCACAAAGTTCTGACACAAGTGACCAGTCCTACTCTCTGCCTTGTCATGGTTGTTTTATAATGTTTTCATGTCCTTTGCCTTCTTGTTTGTTTCCTGCAGGGAAGGATCATGTTTGTCGATTTATTGGCTGTGGAAGAAATGAGAAGTTTAATTATGTGGTCATGCAGCTTCAGGTAAATGAATTATTTAATGCATTCCATGGTAAAGCTGGAAATGCAAAGTTGATTACTCTTTTCTAATTTATTTAAGAGGCCCTATCCTTTTGCATTATGTTACTTCTAATCCATGTCCAGCTGGATGCAAAGAATCATGAACAATTTCTCTTACTCTTCATTGTCAGACTTACATACAAACTTAGGGGCTGATGCTCAAAGCTTACCGTGCTAACAACATCTGATTTAAACTTTTTCTAGCCAGTCTAGTGATCATGTTATTCAGCATCTAATGCACAAAGGTGTTCTGCATGGTTTTTACTGTTCATGGTAGCAGCTAATGATAGACCTATGCAAAATGAGCATTCAGAGCGATGCACAGAAAGGAGTGCCTACCTTTAACATGCAAGATTTTCCCTGGAGCTGCTGTTGTGGCAGAGGGAAGGCAAGTAAGCTGCTGGAGAAAGGTGGAGCCAGCACCAGAGCACTGCAAGGGAAAGGAGCCAGGGGGACAGTGGAGCCAGCAAGTACTGCAGGGAAAGGAAGGAGTACACCAGCCCTAGCACATGTAACATAGTAACATAGTAGATGACGGCAGAAAAAGACCTGCACAGTCCATCCAGTCTGCCCAACAAGATAAACTCATATGTGTATCCTTACCTTGATTTGTACCTGCCTTTTTCAGGGCATAGACCGTACAAGTCTGCCCAGCAGTATTTACCGCCTCCCAACCACCAGTCCTGCCTCCCATCACCGGCTCTGGCACAGACTGTATAAGTCTGCCCTCCACTATCCTCACCTCCCAACCACCAACCCCTCTTCCCCCACATGCTCCACCACCCAATTTCAGCTAAGCTGCTGAGGATCCAATGTGCAGAACAGGGACACTTACAGGCATGTGCTAGGTGCTTTCCCTACTGAGCTGCTTGTTGAAATTGGGTGCAGCTCATTTGCATGCAATTTCCTTTGAGCATTGGTAAGTTCTACTGAGGATCTAAACACACGGTTTTTAACGGGTTCTTTTGTGCTTCGGGCCCTAAGTGGCTTGGCATATAACCACTTCTTGGCCACCACAGTGTGACCTATTGTTTCCTTTACAGACCCTAATCATTGTCTAGTCTTTTCCTTCTTAGCACAACCTTGGATGACTTCTGGCACTTGATGTTCCAAGATGTGTTCTGAAAGTGGAAATGGCCATTTTGACTAAAACTGTTCAGCCAATAGGAATTGGGTCCCATAAGTTACTAGATGTTGATATTCACTCCCAGTCGTTGAGGACCGCCAACAGGTCAGCTGTTCAGGATATCCTTAATGAATATGCTTGAGAGAGAGAGTTGAATTCATGCCACATTCTTTTATGCAGATCTCTCTCATGCATATTCATTAGTGATATCATGACATCCTGACCCACTAGCAAGGCATGGAGGAGAAGTCTAGTGAAGTAGAGTAGCAGGCTGGCAACCAGGGAAGTCAGGGCTCAAATATCTCCTGATCTTGGGCAAGTCCGTTACTCTTCCATTGCCTCAGGTACAACCTTAGATTGTAAGGTCTTTGCTGACTATTAAGCTGTTTTAATATGAAAGCTTTACATTGATAACGTCAAATATGCAATAAGAGACTAGCTTGAAAATACTTGGGGTAGTGATTGATAACCATTTGTCCTTTGAACAAGCTGCGGCTTCTGCCATTAAGGTTTTTGAAATATTATGGAAGCTTAGAAGGCTTAGGGCTTATTTCTTAATCAATACTTTTTTTGTTTATGGGTCCAAACTGTGGTATTAACCAACTTGGATTACTGTAATATTGTTTATATAGGATGTAAACAGGGTGTTGTAAAAGAACTTCAGACAGTTCAAAATACTGCAGCAAGGTTGATTTACAGGGTATCAAAATATGAGAGGGTAACACACTTGTTAATACTGCATTGGTTATTGGTAGAGGAATGACTAGTACTTAAGCTTTGTACCTTAGTTCGTTAAATAATATATGGGGGCCCTTTTACTAAGTCGCAGTAGGTCTACCGCACACTAAAAGAGCACTACTGCGGAACACGCTGAGGCATGTCACTGCTAATCCCACACTGGACAATATTTTTTATTTTCCAGTGTGGAAGGCTTGTCTGGGGGCGGAGAGTAGGCATGCCCACACTAATCGGGTAGTGTGGGCACATTAGTGCAGGAATAGCACGGGAGCCCTTCTTAAGGGCTCCTGGCGGTAATGGCCATGTGCTATTGGGGAAATTAGTGCATGGCCATTAAAAAAAACCAAACCATCTTTCCATAGCATCCTATCAGATCAATCCAGAGACTTGTGGGTTATGCCCCTCCTCTAGCAGGTTAGATAGAGAGAACTCCGAAGTTTCCCTCTAGAGGGCATGTGCAGCCTTCCTAACTTCAGTATTCTCTCTATCTAGCAGGTAGAAGGAAGCATACTGTGCAGCTCTGTATTCCAAAGCTCCTATCCTGTTCCCTCGGGGGTATAGAGCTTTTGGTGGGGTTTGAGGTGCGGATGCACATTGGGGATACACCTGGTGGTGCCAGGTCCCTACCCTTCTCCCCCTGTCAGTCGGACAAATCTACAGAAAGGTAGTCTCCTGCCTCTTTAAAAAAAAAAAAAAGAATCCTTTCATTAGACGGCATTACCCACAAGAAGCACTGAGAATTTATAGTGCTGAGAGAATTTATGTTCCGTTTACCTCGAACATGAGCAGGGCTGACAAGGTGCTATAAGTAAAAATTTTTTTCTTTTACCATGTCTGTGCCGTCGGAGTCCGTGAAGCGCTGTTTGCGCTGCAGGGGCTCGTAAGTCAGCTTCGGGGGGGGTGTGAGGCTTGCTCAGCAGGTTTAGGCAAGGCTGGTACTGATCTTGAACAGCGCGAGTTGGGCCCCGATGTCGCGCAACGAAGCGAGGCTGGTTTGGCAGGAAGCGTTGGTCTCGGGTCGGCGCGTGCCTCCGTGAGCGCCATTTTCTCTCTACGGCCTGAGATGCCAGAAACTGCGAAAGCGACGGCTGCGGGAGACGCGGTTCAGGATGGCAGTGTGGGGGTGGAAGCGCCAGGTTTGTCGGGGTTTTTTCCGGCGTTCGTTTTGCTGATGCTCGAGGCTTTTTTGCTGCGTTCTGAGGGGGAACGACAGCCGGCGGCCATTTTAGGGACTCCAGTGGGTTCGGGGTCGCAGCTGGTTCAGCAGCAGGCTAAAAGGTCTCGTATGGACTTTGAGCAGCCCATGGCCGAGGATTCGGCTCACTCGGATTTTGAGGGTGACATGGGGTCTGTGGAGTCAGGTCCAGAGGCCCTGGAAGAAGGAGAGCTCCCCGCAGCTGAGGGTGATGATCCCACCGCGGCGAGTCTCTTTAAAAGGGAGGAGCTGCATAAGCTGATTGTGCAGGCCCTTCAAAGTTTAAATCTATCGGCTCCGGAACCTTCGATCCCAGTCGCACTTAGTGCGTCCATAATGTCAGGCACTAGAGCCCCTCCAAAATCTTTTTATATTCATGAGGCTATGCAGGTACTAATTCGGGCTCAATGGGAAACCCCTGAGGCTAGTCTGAGGGTAGCTCAGGCTATGGGCAAGCTTTGTCCGTTGCGGCATAGTAACATAGTAAATGACGGCAGAAAAAGACCTGCATGGTCCATCCAGTCTGCCCAACAAGATAAACTCATATGTGCTACTTTTTGTGTATACCCTACTTTGATTTGTACCTGTCCTCTTCAGGGCACAGACCATATAAGTCTGCCCAGCACTATTCCCGCCTTCCAACCACCAGCCCCGCCTCCCACCACTGGCTCTGGCACAGACCGTATAAGTCTGCCCAGCACTATCCCCGCCTCCCGCCACCGGCTCTGCCACCCAATCTCGGCTAAGCTCCTTAGGATCCATTCTTTCTGAACAGGATTCCTTTATGTTTATCCCAAGCGTGTTTGAATTCTGTTACCGTTTTCATTTCCACCACCTCCCGCGGGAGGGCATTCCAAGCATCCACTACTCTCTCCGTGAAAAAATATTTCCTGACATTTTTCTTAAGTCTGCCCCCCTTCAATCTCATTTCATGTCCTCTCGTTCTACCGCCTTCGCACCTCCGGAAAAGGTTTGTTTGCGGATTAATACTTTCTAAATATTTGAACGTCTGTATCATATCACCCCTGTTTCTCCTTTCTTCCAGAGTATACATGTTCAGGTCATCAAGTCTCTCTTCATACATCTTGTAACGCAAATCCCTTACCATTCTCGTAGCTTTTCTTTGCACCGCTTCAATTCTTTTTACATCCTTCGCAAGGTACGGCCTCCAAAACTGAACACAATACTCTAGTTGGGGCCTCACCAACGACTTATACAGGGGCATCAACACCTCCTTTCTTAGGTGCTGTTCTTGTTTCCTGAAGGTGTATTCCTTCCTTGGGGAGTCTGAAAACAGTCTTCAGGATTCTTGTTACAGTTATAGGAGGATGAGTTCATTCCCTCCAGTTCATGTTTTGGGAGGATGAGTTTATTCCCTCCAGGAGGATGCAAGTATTCCCTCCGTTTATACAAAGTGGAGGACGAGTTTATTCCCTCCAGGAGGATGAGTTCATTCCCTCCTTTTTTTGGAGTTTATGCCCTTGTTAAGGGGCCATCGTTCGCTGTGAGGAAAGTTCATGTTATTCCCATTGCGGTTTGCCATACTGCTTTGGAAGCTTCAAATACTGAAGAGGCAGTGGAGCTAGCTGGCCATGAGGCACTGTGAAAAGTGGAGTGCTCTCTATCTCCCCCTGCTGGTTGATGGACACAACCCATACGTAATGGCTTCATCTGCTATGACTAAAGGAAAGAAAATTATCATGGTAAGAACCTAATTTTCCCTTCCATCACTCGCCCAAGGATATTCCAAAAGAGTCTAGAATTATCGTTGGCTAACCTATTTAGGGTAAATCCATTTTATTTATTGATTTATTGCATTTGTATCCCACATTTTTCCACCTGTTTGCAGGCTCAATGTGGCTTACAGAGACCTGTTATGGCGTCACCATTCCAGGGTAAAAGATACAATTGGTGTTACAAAAAAGATCAAGAATGACAAAAAGATCTAAGCAAACCGTTATAGAGGGATGACTTTCAGAATAAGGGTAGAATGGTAAATTGTTATAATTAAGCTATGGATTCTCGTGGTAGGCCTTGTTGAAGAGAGAGGTTTTCAGAGATTTACGAAAGTTAGTTATTTCATTAATTGTTTTCAAGTCTGTTGGTATTTCATTCCATAGCTGCGTGCTCATATAGGAAAAGCTGGTCGCATGTATTAGTTTGTATTTTAGTCCTTTACAGCTGGGGAGGTGTAGATTAAGAAATTTGCGAGCTGATCTTTTAGCATTTCTGGGAGGCCGGTCCACAAGGTCTAGCACGTAGGTCGGGACATCTCCATGAATGATTTTATGAACAATCGTGCAGATCTTGAACAAGATACATTCTTTAAATGGGAGCTAGTGAAGTTTCTCTCTTAGGGGTTTTGCACTTTCATATTTTGTTTTTCCAAATATGAGTCTGGCTGTGGTATTCTGGGCTGTTTGAAGTTTCTTGATGGTCTGTTCTTTGCAACCAGCGTATAGTGCGTGCAATAGTCTAGGTGACTTAGCACCATTGACTGTACCAGGTTTCAGAATATGGATCTTGGGAAGAAAGGTTTTACTCTTTTGAGTTTCCACATGGAGTGGAACATCTTCTTTGTTGTATTCTTCACGTAGGTTTTGAGTATGAGATTTTGATCAATGGTAACTCCGAGGATTTTCAGGTTGTTTGAGACGGGAAGGGAAAAGTTTGGTGGTGTTATGGTGGTGAATTTACTTGTGTTATGTTGTGAGGTGAGTATGAGGCATTGTGTTTTTTCTGCGTTAAGTTTTAGCTGGAATGCATCCGCCCAGGAGTGCATGATTTGGAAGCTTTGGTTGATCTCGTTGGTGATTTCCTTTGGGTCATGTTTGAACAGGATATGATCGTGACATCATCTGCATATATTTTGATCTCTGTGAATCATATCTTGAATGATACTTTGCAAATGCAAGGCTAATATTTTTGCATATATTTTATTATCTATATTAATTAAAGAGATGGGCCGATAATTTTCCACTTTAGAAGTGTCTCTATCTGGTTTTGGTATTACAATAATTGTGGATTGATTGAACCAGATTGATCCTCATGAGATAATAGAGAGTTCTATATAATATTCAATTTAGGGGACAAAATATCAGCAAACGTTTGATAAAATTCATCAGTAAAACCATTGTTCCTTGGAGACTTTCCTTTGGAATTATTATTATTATTTATTTATTTATTTAGATTTTGCTCACACCTTTTTCAGGAGGGCTCACAATCTAAGTTTGTACCTCCATTATCTCCTTAGTGGAGAAAGGTTGATCTAAAGTAGTATTTTGAGATATAGTAACAAGTGGACTTTGACGATGGCTTACAAAATGATTAAAGGAGTTCAAAGAAAATTGAAATTCAGAATTATATAATTTTTTATAATATGTTTGAAATTGTTGAGCAATAGTAGGTACGCACCAAATCATTAGAATCAATAATTTGAGAGATATTGTGCAAGAAGATAACTTGCTTTGTTGTTGCTTTCTGCATATTTAATAGATTTATAGTTAAATTACATTCTAAGTATGACTCCCCTCCCTTTCCCAAACTCACTATATGAAACAATTGACTCTCTATTAAATAAATTCCTTTGGAAACAGAAACCTCCTCGTATTGCTCTTAAAAAACTTAAATTACCTAAGGATAAAAGGTGGTCTTAACATTCCTGATTTTAGAAAATGTCATATGGCTTTTAGACTTGCATAGTCTCTAATGTGGTTCCAAAGAGATTTATCTCACCTCACGCCTAGATGGCACATATTTGAAACAGCATTGGTTCAACCCTGTTTTTTTATATCTCCTCCCATATATGGATTCATATACATATGCAAAACATCTTAGGTTATTGAAAGCCTCTGCCACTACTATTCGTGAATTTAAATCTGGCCTTAATATCAGAAATGTGTCTTTGGAAGATATTTCTCTTTGGTATAATTCTAGATTTAATTCTACTTTGTTAAATTGTCAAGAAACTGAATGGAAAAAGAAAGGTATATGGTCGTTATCTCATATATATTTGGCTGGTAATCTATTATCTCCAGATGCTTTATCTTTATTGCATAATGTCTCCTTAATAGATTTACATGTCTGGAAAGTCATTGCTAAATATATTTCATCGTTTCACCTCTCCAATTCTCTCTCAGCATCTCCCTCTGAATTTATCTCCTTATGTCAAAGTATTGTCACAGGTCATAAGAAAGCATTGTTATTATACAAAAAAACTTCAATAAAACTGTCATGGGAACAAGATCTGTGCTTTGTCTCTTCAGACTTTGATTGGCAAACTTCCTGGACTAAATCCATACATCCTACAAAATCAGCAGCAATATCTCAATCTTCTTACTTCATAATACATCAAGCCTACTGGACCCCTGCTCATCTGGCAAAGATTACTAAGAATGTCACCTCAAACTGTTGGGCTTGCCATGAAAACAATGGTGCTCTAGCTCATATGATTTTCTGTTGTAAAAATGTTAGAGCATATTGGCATCTAATTTGGTCTCGATTGTGTCTTGTCTTTCATCTCCCTGTGAATATAGCAATTTCGTATGAAATTGTAATTTTTCGAGCATCTCATCCTGACATTGTTCAGATAAGAAATTGTTTAATATATTGTTAGCTGTTGCTTTGCATCTTATTGTCGCTAACTGGAAAAATAGTTCAGATTTATGCTTTAATGAATGGTGTACATAACTATTGCCATACTGGGAAAGACCAAAGGTCCATCGAGCCCAGCATCCTGTTTCCAACAGTGGCCAATCCAGGTCACAAATACCTGGCAAGATCCCCAAAAATGTACAAAACATTTTATACTGCTTATCCCAGAAATAGTGGATTTTCCCCAAGTCCATTTAATAACGGTCTATGGACTTTTCCTTTGGAAAGCTGTCCAAATCTTTTTTAAACTCCACTAAGCTAACCGCCTTTACCACATTTTCTGGCAATGAATTCCAGAGTTTAATTACAAGTTGAGTGAAGAAATATTTTCTCCGATTCATTTTAAATTTACTACTACTACTACTTATCATTTCTAATGCGCTACTAGACGTACGCAGCACTGTACACTTGAACATGAAGAGACAGTCCCTGCTCAACAGAGCTTACAATCTAATTAGGACAGACAAACAGGACAAACAAGAGATAAGGGAATATTAAAGTGAGGATGATAAAATAAGGGTTCTGAACAAGTGAATAAGGGTTAGGAGTTAAAAGCAGCATCAAAAAGGTGGGCTTTTAGCTTAGATTTAAAAACGGCCAGAGATGGAGCTTGACGTACCGAGTCAGGAAGTCTATTCCAGGCATATGGTGCAGCAAGAGCTTTCCAAAGTGCTCTGCTCAGACAATTGGTCATGCAACCCACGAGGGAGGGCGCAATGCTGGATCTGGTGCTCACAAATATGGATAGCATGTCAAATGTCAGAGTGGGTGCCCACCTGGGCGGCAGTGACCATTAAACGGTTTGGTTCAATATGACGGCTGAAGAGGAGGGTTGCCACTCAAAACTCAAAGTCCTGGATTTCAAGCGTGCTGACTTTAGTAAAATGGGGTAATACCTAAGGAAGGAGCTGATGGGCTGGGAGGACGTACGAGAAGTGGAAGGACAGTGGTCCAGGCTGAAAGAAGCTATAAATAGGGCCACAAACCTTTATGTAAGGAAAGTAAATAAAAGCAAGAGAAAAAGGAAACCGCTATGGTTCTCCAAGCAAGTGGCTGAGAAAATAAAGGCTAAAGAGTTCGCATTCCAGAAATACAAAAAAACTCAAGACGAGGAACACGGGGAGGAATACCGGAGGAAACTGAAAGAAGCCAAGAGAGAGGTACGTCTGGCGAAAGCGGAAGAACAAATGGCTAGAAAGGTAAGGAGGGGTGACAAAAATTTCTTCAGGTATATTAGTGAAAGGAGAATGACTAAAAAGTGAATTGTGAGACTAAAAGATACTGCAAACCGCTATGTAGATAATGATGAAGAAAAGGCAAATTTGCTAAATAGATACTTTTGTTCTGTTTTTACTGAAGAAAATCCGGGAGAAGGACCACGATGGACTGGCAAAAGTTCATTTGAGAATGGAGTGGATATAGCACCGTTCACGGAAGAAAGTGTGTATCAACAACTAGAAAAACTAAAGGTGGACAAAGCCATGGGACCGGATGGGATCCACCCCAGGATATTGAGGGAGCTCAGAGAGGTTCTGGCGGGTCCTCTTAAAGATTTGTTTAATAAATCCTTAGAAATGGGAGAGGTTCCGAGGGATTGGAGAACGGCGGAGGTGGTCCCTCTTCACAAAAGTGGTGATAGGAAAGAAGCTGGAAACTACAGGCCGGTAAGCCTCACTTCGATTATTGGAAAAGTAATGGAAGCGATGCTGAAGGAAAGGGTAGTGAATTTCCAGGAAGAAAATGAGTTGCAAGATCCGAGACAACATGGTTTTACCAAAGGGAAATCGTGCCAAACGAATCTCATTGAATTCTTTGATTGGGTGACAGGAGAATTAAACCGTGGACGTGCTATAGACGTAATCTACTTAGATTTCAGCAAGGCTTTTGACAAGGTTCCCCACAGGAGGTTCTTAAATAAACTGGACAGGCTGAAGATAGGACCCAAAGTGGTGAACTGGATTAGGAACTGGTTGACGGACAGGTGCCAGAGGGTGGTGGTGAATGGAGTTCGCTCGGAGAAGGGAAAGGTGAGTAGTGGAGTCCCTCAGGGATCGGTGCTGGGGCCGATTCTGTTCAATATATTTGTGAGTGACATTGCCGAAGGGTTAGAAGGTAAAGTTTGCCTATTTGCGGATGATACTAAGATTTGCAACAGAGTGGACACCCGGGAGGGAGTGGAAAACATGAAAAAGGATCTGAAAAAGCTAGAAGAATGGTCTAAGGTTTGGCAATTAAAATTCAATGCGAAGAAATGCAAAGTGATGCACTTAGGGAGTAGAAATCCAAGAGAGGCGTATGTGTTAGGCGGTGAGAGTCTGTTAGGTACGGATGGGGAGAGTGATCTTGGGGTGATAGTATCTGAGGATCTGAAGGCGATGAAACAGTGTGACAAGGCGGTGGCCGTAGCTAGAAGGTTACTAGGCTGTATAGAGAGAGGTGTGACCAGCAGAAGAAAAGAGGTGTTGATGCCCCTGTACAAGTCGTTGGTGAGGCCCCACCTGAAGTATTGTGTTCAGTTTTGGAGGCCGTATCTTGCTAAGGATGTAAAAAGAATTGAAGCGGTGCAAAGAAAAGCTACGAGGATGGTATGGAATTTGCGTTACAAGACGTATGAGGAGAGACTTGCGGACCTGAACATGTATACCCTGGAGGAAAGGAGGAACAGGGGTGATATGATACAGACGTTCAAATATTTGAAAGGTATTAATCCGCAAACAAACCTTTTCCGGAGATGGGAAGGCGGTAGAACGAGAGAGCATGAAACGAGATTGAAGGGGGACAGACTCAAGAAGAATGTCAGGAAGTATTTTTTTCACGGAGAGGGTGGTGGATGCTTGGAATGCCCTCCCGCGGGAGGTGGTAGAGATGAAAATGGTAACGGAATTCAAACATGCGTGGGATAAACATAAAGGAATCCTGTGCAGAAGGAAGGGATCATCAGGAGCTTAGCCTAGAATGGGTGGCAGAGCTGGTGGTTGGGAGACGGGGCTAGTGCTGGGCAGACTTATACGGTCTGTGCCGGGGCTGGTGGTTGGGTGGCGGGGATAGTGCTGGGCAGACTTATACGGTCTGTGCCAGAGCCGGTGGTGGGAGGCAGGGATAATGCTGGGCAGACTTATACGGTCTGTGCCAGAGCTGATGGTTGGGAGGCGGGGTTGGTGGTTGGGAGGCGAGGATAGGGCTGGCCAGACTTATACGGTCTGTGCACTGAAGAGGACAGTACAAATAAAAAAGTAGCACATATGAATTTATCTTCTTGGGCAGACTGGATGGACCGTGCAGGTCTTTTTCTGCCGTCATCTACTATGTTTCTATGGAGTTAGTGGAGTTAGCAGTGGAAGAGAAGGGAGCAGATAAGAGAGATTTACCCAGTGAACGGAGTTCCCGGGGAGGAATGTAGCGAGAGATGAGAGTGGAGAGGTACTGAGGAGCTGCAGAGTGAATGCACTTATAAGTCAATAAGAGGAGTTAGAACTGTATGCGGAAACGGGTAGGAAGCCAGTGAAGTGACTTGAGGAGAGGGCTAATATGAGCATAACGACACTGTCGGAATTTTAGTCGTGTAGCAGAATTTTGAACAGATTGAAGAGTAGAGAGATGGCTAAGTGGGAGACCTGTAAGAAGCAAGTTGCAATAGTCTAAGCAAGAAGTGATAAGAGTGTGGATGAGGGTTCTGGTAGTGTGCTCAGAAAGGAAAGGGCGAATTTTGCTGATGATATAGCGAAAGAAACGACAGGTTTTAGCAGTCTGCTAAATATGTGCAGAGAAGGAGAGGGAGGAGTTGAAGATGACCCCAAGGTTACAGCTGATGAGACAGGAAGGATGAGAGTGTTATCCACAGAAATAGAGAATGGGGGAGGAGGAGAGGTTGATTTAGGGGGAAAGATGAGAAGCTCAGTCTTGGTCATGTTTAGTTTCAGATGACACTGAGACATCCAGGCAGCAATGTCAGACAGGCAGGCTGATACTTTGGCCTGGATTTCAGCTGAGATTTCTGGTGTGGAGAGGTAGATCTGGGAGTCATCAGCATAAAGATGATACTGAAAACCTGAGGTCAGAGTACCAAGGGAAGAAGTATAGATGGAGAAAAGAAGAGGTCCCAGGACAGATCCCTGAGGTACACCAACTGACGGTGGGCTAGAAATAGAGGAGGATCCACTAGAGTATACATTAAAGGTACGCTGGGAGAGATAAGAAGAAAACCAGGAAAGAACAGAGCCCTGAAATCCAAGTGAGGACAGCATATCAAGGAGTAGGCTGTGATCAACAGTGTCAAAAGCAGCAGATAGATCGAGAAGGATGAGGGTAGAATAGAGACCTTTGGATCTGACCAGGAACAGATCATTGGAGACTTTAGCAAGCGCTGTTTCAGTTGAATGAAGGGGGGCGAAAGCCAGATTGAAGTGGATCAAGAATAGCTTGAGATGAAAGAAAGTCAAGGTAACAGCGGTGAACAGCACATTCAAGTATCTTGGATAGGAAAGGGAGGAGGGAGATGGGGCAATAGTTGGAAGGACAGGTAGGGTCCAATGAAGGTTTTTTAAGGAGTGGTGTGACTACGGCATGTTTGAAGGCATCAGGAACAGTTGCAGTGGACAGTGAAAGATTGAGGATATGACAGATAAAAGGGATGACAGTAGGAGAGAGAGTGTTAAGTAGATGGGTGGGAATAGGATCAGAGGAACAGGTAGTTAGTTTCGAGGAGGAAATAAGATGTGTAGTTTCCTCTTCAGTAACTTCAGAAAAGGAAGAAAAGGGGAGGCAGGGGTTGGAGGGTTGAGAGAATGGACTAAGAGAAGGAAAGGTGGAGGTGACCTGGTTGAGAATTAAAGTTTAATCTTGTGAACCTTATCATGAAAGAACTCAGCCAGAGTCTGGGGGGGGGGGGGAGTGAAGGATGTAGCTTCATCGCATGCCCCCTAGTCCTAGTATTTTTGGAAAGCGTGAACAGACGCTTCACATCTACCAGTTCAACTCCACTCATTATTTTATAGACCTCTATCATATCTCCCCTCAGCCGCCTTTTCTCCAAGCTGAAGAGCCCTAGCCGCTTTAGCCTTTCCTCATAGGGAAGTCGTCCCATCCCCTTTATCATTTTCGTCACCCTTCTCTGCACCTTTTCTAATTCCACTATATCTTTTTTGAGATGTGGCAACCAGAATTGAACACAATATTCGAGGTGCGGTTGCACCATAGAGCGATACAAAGGCATTAAAACATCCTCATTTTTGTTTTCCATTCCTTTCCTAATAATACCTAACATTCTATTTGCTTTCTTAACCACAGCAGCACACTGAGCAGAAGGTTTCAACGTATCATCAACGACGACACCTAGATCCCTTTCTTGGTCTGTGACTCCTAACGTGGAACCTTGCATGACATAGCTATAATTCGGGTTCCTCTTTCCCACATGCATCACTTTGCACTTGCTCACATTAAATGTCATCTGCCATTTAGATGCCCAGTCTCGTAAGGTCCACTTGTAATTTTTCACAATCCTCCTGCGATTTAATGACTTTGATGGTGGAGTTATATATGTGTTATATATGTGTAATAAGGAAATATGAAACTCTCCTAGCCCATTAACATTTCAATTTTAAAAATCTGGACTCGTTTAGATTCCTTTTGTCTAGATTCTTAAAGCAATAGCTAAATGTGTATATCCATAGTGCTTTCTGAAAATGTTTAAAGAGTAATGACCTTATGTACCGATACTAGTGAAGCCACTGTTAATTCATTTTACTTTTTATTTTTTTTTGTTTATTCTATTTGTATAATTAAAACTGTTTCAATAAAAAGAAGAAGAAAAAAAGCCAACCGTGGCCATTTTTCAGCTGCACTAGAAAGCGGCTGGAGTGTGCGGCAGACTCATGCGCTACTCAAAGTTCCGGCCATTTTCTTGCATGCCTTAGTAAAAAGACCCCATGTTGTGGTTCCATCCTTTGTCCAAGATCTCGTTGACCTAACCCAAAATAAATGCTAGAGCGTATTCGAAGGAGTTGTTGATTTTCCCTTATCCAAAATGTAATAAGTTAGTTTATATAACCTCACATTCAGCTGGGTTTTCATTTCAAGCAACTAAATGGTAGAATTTAGTACACGGAAATAAGATGTTAGAAGAATTATCTTTCTTTCAGAAAAATGTTAAAACCTTTTTATTTCGTAGATTCCTGTTACAATCAAATTAGGAAATGATGTAAATTAGAGGTATGTTAATTGTTTTATATTTAATTTTTAGCATGCACTAAAACCGCTAAGTGCACCTTTGTAAGCAGGGCCCTTAATTATTCACATCTCCAAAATAGATTAAGTTGTAATTTAGGAGTATAAATTTAAGAGCATAACCCTTATAGAATAATGCCCATTGTGTTTCATAGTGCTTGTTTTGCTCCGTTCGGGAGTATGGGTAGACTTACACCTCATTATGTCCTCACAGATAAACAACCTGATATGTAAAAGCTTCTTTAAATTAAAACGTCTCTGACATATGAAATATTTACTGGACCATACCCAATTCTGCATTATAGTACATGCTATGGTCCTTACAGGACTGGACTATTGCAACATAGTATATTTACGCCTACCAGACAAATCACTCAAATGACTGCAATGGTAGAAAATGCAGCAGCTAAATTGATAGGAGGAGGTCACTAGTCTGGCCATGCTACACCATTTATCATCAAGCTACACTGGCTACCTATTAGAGCAAGAATAGAATTCAAGCTACTAACAATGATCTTTAAAGGTCTCTATGGCCTCACACCACATTACATTAAAAATTCATTCAACTACGCCAACCCAAAAGAACCTTAAGATCCCTCAAGGAAATCAAACTGATTATACTGACTTCACAAGAATGACGATGGAAGAAAACTCACAAAACAACAATTACAGGCGAAGGAAGTAGAACTGTGGAATTCTCTGTCGCAAGAAATAAGATTAATAATGGAATATCAGAGTTTTAGACGTTCAATAAAAACTTGGCTATTCCAGAAACACTTTGGCACAATTGCAGGAAAACCTGTCCCACGTAGACGCAAGACACGGAAGATAAAACACAAAACTACTTGAGAAACCCAGAAAGAACACTCACAAAATGCATCTCTAACCCGTTCCGGTACAAAATGGTTAGGCACTACCTTACCGATTTTGGGTTCCAAAGACTAGCGTGTTTATTAAGATGTAATTCTTACTATGTTAGCTTATATAAAAAGTTAATCCTTATAATATTATCCTTAAATACACAATTAATCCTAACATAGTTCAGCTATGTTAGCTAGTTTTACTGTAAGATGTAATGTAACTTTGCTGTATATTGAATGGTTCCACTCTAAGATGTCAGTTTTATTGACAACACATTGTTGACTGTAAACTGTTTAGAACTTGTTGAAGTGGGTTATAAATGCCAAGTTAAATTAAATATCCCATTACTGTGTAGAACAGGATTCTTGATGTGACAGTAGGTTTGGCCAGATAGTCCTCCAGAATCTTTTTGGAGTTTAGCCATCCCCCTGGGCTGTTCTCTTTCAGTTTCAAACTGCCTGCCTTATGTCTAAAAGAAAAAAAATTGGGGGAGGGGCCTGTAGTTTGAGAGGTCCCATTCATAAGAGAAAACAAAGGCACTCATTTTCTAAGCAGATGGATGTGGTTAAAACCCCCCAAAAGTTCAAATCCTGATTTTTGTAAAGTCAGAATTTAGACATTTCACACAGCAGTTTGTCTATATAGCAAGGGGGCGTGTTGTGGGTTGGACTAGTGAGGGCCTAAAATCAGGATGTCCAACAGCGATTACTGAATGGGAAGAAATGTCCAAGGCTAAAAAGAGCGATGTACTAAATTTAGGCCTGTTTTAGTCAAGTCCAGGGTACAAAAAGTTTCTCTGAATGAACAGCTGACCACTGGAAGGATTAAGGCATGACCCCCTCCTTAATCCCCCAACGGTTGCAGGTCAGAGGAGTAGCTTAGTGGTTAGTGCAGTGGATTGTAAACCAAGGGACCCAGGTTCAAATCCTTTTTTTTTAAATTTTTTATTTATGCATTTTGAGAATAATGACAAGTAATTATTACAATGTCAATGAAACACAGCACCATATAAAGAAAAAATATGTAGAATAGTGGATACATCCAAACAAAAGGAATTAACACAAAATAATATATTAACCATTATTATTCTAACATTCAAAGGCATTAAGTTATTCTGCTTCCTTAGACCACAAATTAGAAAAGAGGGGGGAGGTGGTCTCAGATATTAGAGAAGATCCTAACATATTCTTAACCAAGTAAGGCTTCATGCAACTCCCAAACTCGTACATTAACAAGCTTTTTAGAATCTAGAAAGACTTTCAAATGGTCAGGCGAGAAGAAAACATATTTTGTTGAACCTAGGCGAATTATGCATTTACACGGATAGGCCAGTAGAAAAGATCCTGCCACATCCAAAGTTTTTTGTTTCATCTCCAAGAACAATTTTCTTCTCTGCTGAGTACTTTTGGTAACATCTTGAAACATCCAAACCTTGGCACCAGCAAATAAAGTAGATGAATTTTGGAAATATAAACATAGTATTGTATTAAGATCTTGTTCAAAAATAAATAAAATTAACAGTGTCAGTCTCTGCGTAGTAACATCCAGTGTTTATTCTAATATTTGAGTCATTCCGTGTCAAGTGGATCAATTTTAAAGGTTGTCCCCACATCACCATCTCAGATTTTGATGAAATTTGGTACATAGTTTCTTTATGATAAAAAACTAAGCTGTGCAAAATTTTAGTTCACATGACTAAAAATTGGAGGTTCTAGGGGACCTCAAGTAAAGGGTTGCAAAATGTCGCCTGAGCAAAAATGACATTTTGGGCCAACTTCCAGAAGCTGTAAAACTGGAAGTTTTAGTAGTTCAAGGGGGATATTTGGAGAACCTGCACTACTTTTAGGGCTTAATGAACTGGCAAAACCCCGTGTTCCTAGTCCTCTTACTTTTTGAATGGTTTAGGCTCAAACTTTGCCAAAAAAAAAGGCAAAAATCAATTTACAGCGATGTTGAGGCTGCTGTAGTTTCTAAACTAGTTGGCCTTTCAGGTTGATTTTTGGAAGGTGTACTAAATGCACGGCTGTAATGAGGCATTCCAATTTGCAGCACTTTCCTTCAAGTGGTTGAAAAATTATAAGCGTTCAAAGTTGGTATAAAAAGCATTTTTGCCCATTTTTGGGCTATCTTTGATGCCCTTGATCTCCAGTGGGACAGCTTCAATATTCTTTCTTTTAGCACCATTAGAAAGAGCAGATTTCCTTCTATCAGAATATGTAGTTTTCATTTTGGAGTCTCTTCATATAAGGATTGCAAAAATGCCCTCAAATGTTTGCGGGCAGCAGCCTGTGATTTCTTCACTACACCCTTGATACAAGTGTAGTAATGAGGCAGCCATGGGCATAATATATATAAGAAATCATATTAAGGGTTAATTCTGTTTAAAGGTGCTCAAATACTATTTTAAATTCTCAGTCCTGCAAATGAAGGAATGCAAGCTGGAGTTAATTACTCAATGTCTAGCTTGCCGAGCAAAAGGTTAAAAAGGTCAGAGACAGGAATTTCTTTCACCCTTGTGAGTGATGGATTGCTAAATGCTGGCACAGCTGTGAATTATTATGAATGAATAAAGGAATGAGCCAGACATATGACATACTGTAGTTTAAAGCTGAAATAATTTCAGAAGTTCTTGATATGTAGATTTTGTTATAAGGAGATAGCTTAGATATAGATATAGAGACCATTATAAGTATGTAGAATATGTCTTATAAGGATGCTTACTTTAGAATATGCTGTATTCTGTGTAAATTAATAAGGTTTGTGTCTGTGTAGAATGTCTGTTAAATTCTGTATTACTCTTTGTCTGCTGTTTAAGAGGTCAAGCAAGGACTGCAGTGAAGAGGCCAACATGTGTTTTAAGTTATCTGCAGTTCTGGCTGGTTCAATGTATAAGCTGATAGGTGAAAGAGGTCAGGACTAGTCAGCCCTCTTCTCCTTGATTAATTATAGGTAAAATGTAGAAATGGTCTTGAAAGTAATAACCTGATATGTATGCTATTAAGTAAGATTGGCCCTTGACCCCTTTAATGAATGTCAGAGTTTAGTTAGCAGTTAGTACTAGGAATATGAGAAATCAATCATAATAACATGTAAGAGACTGGAGCCCAAATGTCTGGTGTAAGGGGCCCCAGGTCACAGGTCAGTTTAGGATGTCTGGAACCTATGTAACTGATATTTGTATAGAACTGATTGGTTGAGGCAAGGTAATCAATCTATTCCTTAACCAATTGGAGAGTAAGGGGGCTAGGCTAGGCTAGATAGAACTGTATTTAAGTGGGAGAAGAAGCAGGTTACGTCAGAAGGAGCTCAGAAGAAAGAGAAGGACAGAAGGAACAGACAGAAGAAGGAGAAGACAGCATAAGAAGAGAAGCAGCTGAGACAGAAGCCACAAAGACACAGAGAGCTGAGAGAGAGACAAAGAGAGCTGAGAAAGAGAAGAAGAGACTTAATGCTGATGTTCTACTTTGTTTGCTGGCAAATAAAGAAGATTTCTCTCTCATTCTGGTGTGCTGTCTGACTCCTGAAGTATCATAAATTTATGCATCAATTCCTGCAACAGTAAAAGTGATTCTTCTTTCAAAAAGCACCAATTTTTTAAAATAAAGAACACATTATGTTATAAAACTGTATTCAAGAAAACTAAAAAACAGGAATGTTCTTTAGGATGTGGAAGGATGAGGCCAGGTTTCATAACAGGTTTAAAGAAAACTGCAGTCAGTTCGGATGACCGACTTGGCCAATTATGATTGGTGGACCCTGTTGCAAGGCGTCTGAGTGTCTGTTGCTGGTGTTTCTTCACCCTTGCTACAGTTTGACCTCTTAGTGAACTGTAGGCATCAAAGTAAGCCTAGCAACAGACACTCAGGAGCCAGGAGGTACCAGAAGCATACAATTGGGCAATGAAACAAACAATTCTGCCTTGCAACAGGGTTCACCAATCATAATTGGCCAAGTCTAACTGGCTAAAGAAATTTTCTTTAAACATCTATATATATAAAAGGCACCACTGAAGCCTCCAGCCGGAAGTGTGAAGCGCCAGAGATATCCGGTTTCCCCATGAGTGAAGGAAAACAGCACAGCACGAAATCCCACGAAACAGTGAAGGACTCAGAGGGGGGAGGGGAGAGAGATGCCCTCACTCTCTCTGTAACAAAAACACAGAACAGCAGGAAACAACACTGAAGGACTGGACTCGGAGGGGGGAGGGGGGGAGGGAGAGAGAGAGAGGGCAGAGGGCAGGGACACACACACTCCCACATGCACACTCTGAAGAAAACCTTGCTAGCCCCCGTTTCATTTGCATCAGAAACGGGTTTTTTTTTACTAGTTATGTTATAAAACTGTGTTCAAGTAAACTAAAAAACAGGGTGGAAACCATTGTATACATACTTCTTGTTGAAGAAACTCGCACCTGCACCGACAGGCTCATTTATATTGAATTAAATGCCACAAATGAAGATATTAATCACTTTAGACTGAAGTAAAATTTTACCCATTGAAAACCTGATTGCAAGAATAAATGCGTTAGTTGAACTGATGCTAATGGTCATCAATGGATCCAGAAAGATCAGATGAATTTCCACTTTGCTCAGTTGGCTGTTCAAGTACATCAGAGTGTCATTTACTGACATACAATAAAAATAAAGGTTTGAAATTAATTGAAGAGCTTCTGCCTGATCAACAGAAGTTGTTACAAGAGTGTTCTGGTCAACTTTTCGATGCTGGATCAACTATTTGCCTTCATCATGAATCCTTACTGTTGAAAAAGTTTGAATTTTTGCAAAGAACCTGCTGTAACCCATTTTCCAAAGGTAGTCATAATGCAAAAAGGGGCTTAAGAGTGCTGGATGACACACTAGCAGCCCAGCTAAAGGCCTTAACAAGCAAAATATTTGTGCCGGGTCAGAAACTATGTCCATCTTGTCGAAAAGACGTCAGTAACAGAGCTGCTGATTCTTTATCATCATCAACAACAGCAGATGATGAACACAGTGACATTTCTGGCAAGTTGAACACAAGTTTGACATCTCTTGGTATTTCTCCATTAAAGTTCAAAAAAGTCAGCAAGCGTGATGTACGAGGCTACACCAAGCGCAAAATCAGGCGAGTGCAAAATACTTTGAGTCATCATCTTGCAGTTGCTGGTGGCTTAGACCTAAATGAGTTTGAAACTCAACCTTCTACCAGTCAGAAATGTGACAAATGTTCTGATTATGATGACCTGCTAAACGAGTTGAAAAACAAAGTCCAAGTTTCAGCAAATCATGCAGAAAAACTGCAAATACTAACTTTAGCACCAAACAGCTGGTCTATTGAAAGAACTGCCTCAGAATTCATGGTTTCAACTAGAATGGTTAAAAAAGCAAGAAATCTGAAATCAGTTTGTGGAATTCTGGCAAAACCAGACAAGAAGAAAGGTAAAGTTTTACCAGAAGAAACAGAAAAAAAAAATTCTTGGCTTTTTTGAAGATGATGAATTCAGTAGACTGTGCCCAGGGAAAAAAGATTTTGTCTCTGTCAGAACTGGCACTGAAAAAATTCAAATGCAAAAGCGCATGCTGCTTAGCAATCTAAAAGAAATGTATGTTGCATATCGTACTCGAAATGGGCCAGAAGTGGGTTTTTCCAAATTTTGTGAGCTAAGGCCAAAATGGTGTGTCACTGTTGGCTCATCTGGTATGCATTCAGTGTGTGTTTGTGTCATTCATCAAAATGTGAAGCTTATGCTTGCTGGAAGCCATCTGCTGAACGAAGATTACAAAGCACTGATGGCTAAAGCTGTGTGCAATTTGGAATGCAAAGAATGCATGCTTCACAGGTGTGAAATATGTCCAGGTAAAGATGTGCTTGAAAATTACCTGACAGAAGTGTTCAGTGATGCTGACCCAGGTGAAACAATCGAGTTTAAGCAGTGGGTTCATACAGATCGCACCACACTGGAGACCAAACAGATGTATGTTGATGATTTTGTATCTGAGCTTGCATTGAAAGTTTCAAACCTGTCAATTCACCATTACATTTCCAAACATCAGAGACAATACTTAAAAACTGTTAAAGAAAACCTAAATCCTTGTGAAATTGTTGTTCTCTTGGACTTTGCTGAAAACTACTCCTTTATTGTCCAAGATGCTATTCAAGGTTTCCACTGGGAAAAAAGTCAAGCTACACTGCATCCATTTGTTGTGTACTTCCGTGATGCTTCAAGTGAAATTCAGTGCATAAGTGTTTGCATAATAAGTGACAGCTTGCGGCATGATGCAGTTGCTGTACATGCATTCTTGGAAAAATTAATCGCGTTCTTGAAAAGCAAAATTGGAGAAATAAAATATGTAACATACTTTAGTGATGGCTCAGCAGCACAATACAAGAACTTCAAAAACTTTGCCAACTTGTGCTATCATCAAACAGAATTTGGAATAAGTGCACAGTGGAATTTCTTTGGCACAAGCCATGGCAAGTCACCATGTGATGCCATAGGTGGTACAACAAAGCGACTAGCTGCTCAGGCTAGTTTGCAACGACCTAAAAATAGCCAAATTCTCACAGCACAAGGCTTGTTTGAATTTTGTGATCAAAAAATAAATAAAATCAAGTTCATTTTTGTTTCCAAGGATGAAATTGATTCTCCGAGGACAAGCAGGCTGCTTGTTCTCACTGATGGGTTGACGTCCTCGGCAGCCCCCTCCATCGGAAAGTTTACTAGCAAAGGCCTTTGCTAGTCCTCGCGCGCCCATGCGCACCGCGCATGCGCGGCCGTCTTCCCGCCCGAAACCGGCTCGAGCCGGCCAGTCTTCTTTCGTCCGCGCTCGGTACGGTCGTGTTACGCCGTTCGTGCCCCAGAGAGTCGACCTCGCGCGTCCTTTTCGACGTGTTTTTCCTTGTTTTTTCTTTCAAAAAGTTCGGGAAGCGCTCCGGAAGTGTTCCGGAAGACCCTTTCGGGTTTTCTGCCCTTCCCGTATTTTTCTCAACTTTTGCCCCGTAAGTTTTCTTTCGTTGTCGGGGTAGGCCTAGTTTGGCCTCGGTCGAGATTTTTCTCCCTTTAAATTTTGGTGCTTCAAATTTCGCCATTTCGGCTTTTGATTTCGCCGGCGTGATTTTTCCGCCCATGACATCGAAGCCTTCCAGCGGCTTCAAGAAGTGCACCCAGTGCGCCCGGGTAATCTCGCTCACTGATAGGCACTCTGCGTGTCTTCAGTGTCTAGGGGCCCAGCACCGCCCTCAGAACTGCAGTCTGTGTTCCCTGTTACAAAGGCGGACTCAGGTAGCGAGATTAGCCCAGTGGAACGTTTTGTTCTCGGGCTCTTCGTCGACATCGGCACCGGAGGCATCGAGTGCATCGACGTCGTCAGCGTCCGGACCATCTTCCTTGGCTGCCGCTCCATCGACTGCATCGAGGCATCGGACCTCTGCATCGGCGCCGAGGCATCGGGCGACTGCATCGACGTCGGTGGTACCGAGACTTCGTCTGCTGATGTCGTCGGACGGAGGTGCATCGTCAGGAGTGCAGGTGAGGGCTGTCCATTCCCCTGCTGGTGGCGGTGAGCCTTCGGGTGGGTCTCCTCCTACCCTGAGGGCTCCTGCGGTACAGCCCCCCCGGGATCGACCCTCTTCGGTCTCGGCCCCGAGGAAGCGACGGATGGATTCTACGTCCTCCTCGTCGGTGCCGGGGAGCTCCGGTGACATGCTTCGGAAGAAGTCGAAGAAGCATCGACACCGGTCTCCTCCCCGTGTCGGCACCGAGAGCTCTGGGTCGCCGAGGGATTCGGCACCCAGCAGGCATCGGCACCGAGAGGACCGCTCACCCTCTGTTCAGGAGGTGTCGATGCGCTCCACTCTGGACAGCCCGGAACAGCCTCCTCGCCCGGAACAGGTTCTGACGTCGACGCCTGCATCGACCTCTCAGCCTTTTTCTGCAGCCACTCTGAACGAGAGCCTCCGGGCCGTTCTCCCAGAGATTCTGGGAGAGCTGTTGCGCCCTACCCCTCCGGTACCGGCGGTGCTTGCGCCTCCGGTACCGTCGAGCGTGGCGCCGGCTGGTCCATCGCCCAGGTTGAGGTCCCCGACGTCGGTACCGCGTGCGGTGCCGGCCGCGGCCACCTCCCAGGAAGGCTCCCCGACTACGTCGGCGGAGGGAGCTTCGCCGATGCAGGCGAGGGAGTCTACCTCTCGACGCCCCCATCGTGGACGTGGCTCCACGGAGTCCAGCCGGGCGAGGTTGCAGACAGAGGTCCGTGAACTTGTGTCTGACACCGAGGGTGAGGCCTCGTGGGAGGACGAAGAAGACCCCAGATATTTCTCGGACGAGGAGTCTGAGGGTCTTCCTTCTGATCCCACTCCCTCTCCTGAAAGGCAGCTTTCTCCTCCTGAGAGTCTGTCTTTCGCTTCCTTTGTCCGGGAGATGTCTACGGCCATCCCCTTCCCGGTGGTTGTGGAGGACGAGCCCAGGGCTGAAATGTTTGAGCTCCTGGACTATCCTTCTCCACCTAAGGAAGCGTCCACTGTTCCCTTGCACCATGTCCTGAAAAAGACATTGCTTGCGAACTGGACCAAGCCATTAAGTAATCCCCACATTCTCAAGAAGATCGAGTCCCAGTACCGGATCCATGGGGACCCAGAGCTGATGCGCACTCAGTTGCCTCACGACTCTGGAGTTGTGGATTTGGCCCTGAAGAAGGCTAAGAGTTCTAGGGAGCATGCTTCGGCGCCCCCGGGCAAAGACCCTAGAACCTTAGACTCCTTTGGGAGGAAGGCCTACCATTCTTCTATGCTCGTGGCCAAGATCCAGTCTTACCAGCTCTACACGAGCATACACATGCGGAACAATGTGCGGCAGTTGGCGGGCTTGGTTGATGCTCTTCCCCCTGAGCAAGCCAAGCCTTTTCAGGAGGTGGTCAGGCAGCTGAAGGCGTGCAGAAAATTCCTGGCCAGAGGAGTTTATGACACTTTTGATGTTGCGTCCAGGGCCGCTGCTCAAGGTGTGGTAATGCGCAGGCTCTCATGGCTGCGTGCCGCCGACCTGGAGAATAGACTCCAGCAGCGGATTGCGGACTCGCCTTGCCGTGCGGACAACATTTTTGGAGAAAAAGTCGAGCAGGTGGTAGAGTCTCTCCACCAGCGGGACACCGCATTCGACAAGTTCTCCCGCCGGCAGCCTTCAGCATCTACCTCTACAGTTTTTGAGACTGAGACGACTGTGCTCAGACTCAAGAACATATGTACAAAGATCCAAAGATATGTCCAAACGGATTATAGAAAAGGGATATCCACAAAATTGTATAAGAGAAGGCTTTCAAAAAGCCTCGAAATTTACAAGGGAAGCATTACTTAGACCAAGTCATAAAGCGAATAAAGATAAGATTGTATGCACATTACCTTTCACTAACATGTCCTATTCCATTGTCAGTATAATTAAAAAGCACTGGCACTTATTGGAAAATTTAGAAATATTTGACCAAAAAAAACTTATTGTTGCTTACAAATGAGAGAAGAATCTGAGAGACCTTCTCGTTCCATCTACACTACCGAGTACAGATGCATCATTAAGTAATCTCCCTAAAGGACATTTTCGGTGTGGTAAATGTTCTGTATGCAATGTGAATATTAAGACTAAAAATCTGTTTATACAATCGGCTAATAAAGAAATTAAGTTGCACCATTTTTCTAACTGTCAGACAAGTAAAGTGATATATATCGCTATATGCCCCTGTGAATTAGCCTATATAGGCAAAACAAAGAGAAAACTTAATACTAGAATTATAGAACATAGGAGCGCTCTAAAAAATAAATCATTAGAAAAACCATTAGTAGCGCACTCACTGGCCTTAGGCCATAAGTTTGAAGAGTATAAATTCTGTGCTATCTATGTATACAAGAACAAGTGGAGAGGTGGCTCAGCAGATACGTATCTGTTACGGAAAGAGCAAGAATTTATTTATAATTTAAATACCCTCTATCCACATGGTTTAAATGCTGATACAGACTTGTCTGTTTTTCTATAACTCTTTTTTATGATCGCTGTTTTAAGAATCAACACTATATATAAGACAGGCATTTAAGACATCCACCATACATCTAGCTTTTTATTTTACTTGTTTCTTTAATTCTTATTTTAGCCCACTTTTTATCAATTCGCGTGTTTGCCATTTATACCTTCTTATGACCTCCCACTGATATTATTGGTTGGTTACTAGATCTATATGATACACCTTTTTATCACCAAGTTGCTCACACCACTATTATTTATTATACGTATATCTGATTCACTCTGTTTGCTGCGCGCTTGGGTCACGTGACAATCATATATTCTCTCAATGTCACTTTGATTTTTCACTAAATATTTATTCGATTTTACAGGCACTTATGTGTATTTTCCATTTTTTAAATAAAGGGGGTGAGTCTTACTAGTGGAACGTCGCTGCTAATTTATTTATTTATTTAGATGTTCCATTTGTATCAGTGACGTTTTTTGAACTCTGACCTTTTTGGTTTCGTTTCGCTGGTTATTTTAACTTCCTTCTCTTTCCCCCTTCTTTTTTAAAATATAGGAAAGGATAATTCATAAAAAGGAAAATATTTTATTTATATTACCCCTCAGACAACACAAATTCTTTTTAGCAGCCTGAGATACGAACATTGTGACGTCACCAGCTATAAAAGATACATATTTGTATATATATTTTTTAAAACATCCCGTTTTTAAATATTCCTCATTTTGCATGGTCCATTTTTCCATCGGCTGTCACTAATTATATATTACTAGTTTCAAATATAAAATATTGCGGGACTATCACGTCTTCGATCCTGACCTTTGACCCCCTGTTTCCTGTTTAAAGCTTCCTCTGTTTGTTATGGGCTTTTTTCAGCGACCTCAGAGATACGTGACCGTAGTACTGGCTCTATGTAAGTAGCATTTCTGTTTCAACGCTTTTTTAACGGCGAACACGAAATGGATTTAAGAATATATAAGATGTTACTATCGATTCTCTTATAAGTAGTGCATAGAATTACGTTACTAATTATACATAGATGCATATATATCATCGCCTCCACCTTTTTCTTATTAGGTCAGCGGAACATGTTTTGGAATCTCTGACTCAGCTGTTTTTTTTCCAAATCAATCCTTCGTGTATGTGAGTCCAATACACTTTTTTAAAATTCAGGTTTTCTATTTTATTGGCATATAACATTGATATTTACTCATCAAAATCTTTTTAAATTAACAGGACTTCCTCAATTTGCCTTATATTTGGCAACAAAGGACTGTTTGTATAGGTGGGTGTCTTAGCCTATGTTAGCTCATTATTATGTGTATATATGACTCATTATAAATTATAGGATGTAGCTGTTCCTTTTCTTTTGATTTCTGTTTTATTAATATCTAATATAATTTTAGATGATGTTTTCTATATATGTATTGCCTAAACGATAAGTGCTTTATATAGAACATGTTTTGGTATATATCATTTTAGATTTATGTATGTACACTTATAAACATGATATATTTGTTGTGTGTGCATATACATGTATGTATATATATGTATTATATATGTTACCTATATATGTAATATTATAACAGATAATTTAACAATTTTTTAAATATTTTTATAGCCCCTGAAGCAGCCCAGTTGGGCGAAACACGGCCTGTGTCGGGCTGTTTGTATTCATATAAGTATTGCTATATTGTTTAAATAAATTACATTTTACTTCTACACGATCTGCTTCTTTTTGCTTTCCATCCTGTAAGGATACCTCCATTTTCTTTAGGACCTGCCATATCGTCTCCAGATTCACCTCCGTCATTCTTCCAACGTTCCCCACCAAAACTGGGGACTCTTGCTCCAGAAGCTTCCGTTGCAGTTCAAGGTCTCGTTTGGAGTTCTCGCCCCTCACACTTCCGGTGGTGCTCGATTCTCCCTCTCTCACTGCAAACGCTACTGGAGGCGGAGGAATCTTTGAAGCTGGGGGAGGGGATAACAATGTTTCGTTGGCCCGTAGAGAGTCCTGTTCTCCAGGACTTTCTACCGCGGGTCCCGTCCCCCTCGTCCCGAGTTGGGAGCCTCCGGCGAGGTATCGCTCCATGGTCGACTGGAGCGGGGTCGAGAATGAGGCAGGTGGGATTCCCACCCTCGTCACACCTTTTCTTTTTGTATGCGGCATTGGATCAGGTAACTTGAAGGAAGAAAAATAAGTTGTAGCTACAAAGAGGCCCCGAAGATCTGGGAGCGTTTCACCAAACCACCAGTTGCATCGCCATCTTGCCACCGGTTCAAATCCTAGGTAAGGTATACACATGAGTTTATCTTGGGCAGACTGGATGGACCTTGCAGGTCTTTTTCTGCCGTCATCTACTATGTTACTACTGTGTTTTTTTGTTTTTTCTTTTTCTGGGGCTGTCTCCAGGAACAAAAACTTATTTTATTTTTTTTTTTTTTTTACTGTACCTAGATAAGACACCTGCAAGCCTGAAGGCTACTTTTCAGGTCCTGCAGGGATCACATTTACTAAAAAAAAAAAAAAAAAAGTTACAGTGCGATTTGAACCTGGGTCCCTTGGTTTACAATCCACTGCACTAACCACTAGGCTACTCCTCTGTTCTTCAACATCTGTTTGTCTGTTTTCTAAGATTGCTGCCAGACAGACATCCCTGTATCTTGTTTTCCCCTGTTTATCATTTAAACATTTCAGCTTGTAAAATGGTTGTTCAGGATAGACTTCTCCAGCGTAAGGATGTACTTCTCACATTTTTGAATAGGAGTTATGGATCTATTTCCTGTTCGAGAATAGCTGTGAGATGGACTTTTTTTTTATTTTTACGTTAATGGCAGGACATCTCAATTCTGAAAATGCCTCTCAAAATAACTTACCTGTAGAGGGTGCTCTCTGAGGACAGCAGCACTTGAATCTCACAACCCTTTCACCTCTTCAGTGAGTGATATTCCTTTAGCTAGAAAGAGACTGAAGAGATCCTGTGTGAAAATGGCAGGCGGGAGCAGGTATTTATGTGGGATAAGATGACCTAGTCGCTTCTAGATTTTCTGGGTTACTGTTTCCTGAACCGGGCTACATCGGTAACATCGCTCACGTATCGGGATTCAAGTCCTGCTGTATTTGGAGAACGCCTACTACAGGTAAGTAACTTCATTTTACATGTGTCCCTGCTGAATTTATGCAATTGCAATTGTGCCAGTTCTATGGCTGGTATGACTGGGGGCATGCAAATGTAGGGCATGGCGATACCAGGTTATGTTAGTATGCTATAATGGTTTCTGGGCATCCAGATGCCATTATAGAATAGGCTGTCATTGTGCAGCATTGAGGTGCCTGAATGGAGGTACCTACTTGTAACATAGGGGGTAATTCTGTAAGTGGATGTACTGATCCCTTTGATTTGTGAAGACTTGTGTCTGGTTTGTCGCTCTCACAAGAAGGAAATGATATTACAGACATCGGATGCTAATAGATCTTGGTTTGCACACTTCTTTGATGTATGTGGGGAACTTGGCAGTGTGTTACATTAACTTGCCATCTTTATGTTGCAGGGCCGAAATCTTGCTGACCTGCGAAGGAGTCAACCCCGAGGAACATTTACTATGAGTACAACACTACGCTTGGGCAAGCAGATCCTGGAGTCCATTGAAGCCATTCATTCTGTAGGATTCCTGCACCGTGATATCAAACCTGTATGTATCCTGTAAATCTCTGCTGCACATGTGATGCATGGGCAATTGACTGCAGACAGTACCTTCAGCAAACTCTGTCTTAGATTTGGAATTATTTGGATCTTTGATACGACTACTTGCCTTTCCATATTCTAGTTCAAGGCAAGTTAGGTACAGGAGGTATTTCATTGCTTAGGAAGGCTTACAGTCTGACTTTTCTCAAAGTATACTCATCTGTTTTGCATAAGTGAGCTATTTATTCAGTTAATGAAGGGATAAACCTTACATTGTTCCAGAAATCTCATTGAATATATTGAAATTTAACAAAATTGTAGACAAAACAAGCCTTAAAACATGTTCTAATTATAAGTTTTTGTGTAAAATCATATGAGGAAAAAGTGAAACTTGCAAAGTATTCACCTCTAGTAGGAAAAAAAATACAGTACAGTCACGATTATTCGATATAAATGGGACCGAGCCATTGTCGGATAAGTGAAAAGTCGCATAATATGGAAAACAATGGTAACCCCTAAAAATTTGCACAGAAAACTTACTTTATGCATAAGGAACAGGCACAGGGTATCTGTATTGGAGACAGAGAAAAGTGGGAAACTACAGACCGGTAAGTCTCACGTCAGTGGTAGGAAAAATAACGGAGTCGCTGCTGAAAGAAAGGATAGTTAACTTTCTAGAAACCAATGAGTTACAGGACCCGAGGCAACATGGCTTTACCAAAGGAAAATCGTGCCAAACTAATCTTATTGAGTTCTTAACTGCCAGACCCTCAACCATTCTTCTAACGTTTGGAGATCCCTTCTCATCTTTTCTACTCCCTCCAGGGTATCCACTCTATTAGTTATTTTCGTGTCATCCGCAAAAAGGCAAACCTTTCTTTCCAACCCCACAAATATATTAAACAGAATAGACTCCAGCACCGACCCCTGAGGAACTCCACTGCTCACCTTCCTTTCCTCCAAGCGGATTCCGTTTACCACCACCCTCTGCCATCTGTCGGCCAACCAGTTTCCTATCCAGTTCACCACTTTCGGTCCTAAGTTAAGCCCTTTCAGCTTATTCACGAGTCTTCTGTGGGGGACCGTATCAAAGGCTTTGCTGAAATTCAAGTAGATTACATCTAGCACAGGTCCTTCATCCAGTTCTTTGGTCACCCAGTCAAAAAAGTCTATAATTCGTTTGGCAGGATTTTCCTTTGGTAAAGCCATGTTGCCTAGGGTCCTGTAACTCATTGGTTTCTAGAAAGTTAACTATCCTTTCTTTCAGCAGCGACTCCATTATTTTTCCTACCACCGACGTGAGACTTACCGGTCTGTAGTTTCCCACTGCTTCCCTGTCTCCACTTTCGTGAAGAGGGACCATATCTGCTTGTCTCCAATCCCGCGGAACCTTTCCCGTCTCTAAAGATCTTCTATTAAATAAATCTTGAAGAGGTCCCGCCAGTACCTCTCTGAGCTCCTTCAGTATCATGGGATGTATCCCATCCGGCCCCATAGCCTTGTCCACTTTCAGATTCTTCAGCTGTTTATTTATTTATTTTATTTTTATTTATTTATTTGTTGCATTTGTATCCCACCTTATCCCACCTCTTTGCAGGCTCAAAGTGGCTTACAATACATCATGAGTAGTGGAAAAGTGTTAGTATCATAAACATTTTGTATTGCATGATAATGATTAGTATATGATAAAAACAAAGTAGTAGTATACAGGCAGATTTTAAGAAGCAGTTCTAAGATTAAGTAGGCGAGTTGTGTAGTGTATGTTCACTTGGGTTGGTCTTTTTGGTATGCTTTTTCAAAGAGATGGGTCTTCAGTAATATGCGGAAGTTCGTTCTTTCGTAGGTCGATTTCAAGTTGCGCGGCAGTGCGTTCCATAACTGTGCGCTCAAGTAGGTGAAGTTTGACACGTGCATTAGTTTGTATTTCATTCCTTTACAACTGGGGAAGTGCAGATCAAAGAATGTGTGGGATGATCTTCTGGCATTCCTAGGTGGTGAGTCTATTAGGTCAGACAGTAAGCTGGTGCGTCTCCATGGATAATTTTGTGAACTAGTGAACGTATTTTGAACGAGATGCATTCCTTAAGTGGATGCCAGTGTAATTTTTCTCGTAGGGGCTTTGCGCTTTCAAATTTAGGTTTGCCAAATATGAGTCTAGCTGCAGTGTTCTGGGCTGTCTGAAGTTTCTTGATTATTTGTTCTTTGCAGCCGGCATATAGTGCGTTGCAATAGTCAAGATGGCTAAGCACCAATGATTGTACCAAGTTACGGAAAACACTCCTTGGGAAGAAAGGTCTTATTCTTTTTAGTTTCCACATTGAGTGGAACATCTTCTTGATTGTGTTTCTCGCGTGGTTCTCTAGTGTTAGGTGTCGATCAATGGTGACTCCGAGAATTTTTAGGGTTTCTGAGATAGGAAGGTTTTAGAGTTGGTGTATTGATGGCGGTGTATTCTTTTTTGTTGTGTTGGGAGGTTAGTATTAGGCATTGGGTCTTTTCTGCGTTGTTTCAACTGAAATGCGTCCGCCCATGAATGCATGATTTTGAGGCTTTGGTTGATGTCGTTAGAAATTTCTTTTAGGTCTTGTTTGAATGGGATGTAGATCGTTATGTCATCCGCATAAATTTATGGATTTAGGTTTTGATTTGATAGTAATTTTGCCAGGGATATCATCATTAAGTTGAATAGAGTCGGTGAGAGGGGGGGTTCCATATCATCAAGCTGATCAATCCATAGACTGGTGGGTTGTGTCCATCTACCAGCAGGTGGAGATAGAGAGCAAACTTTTGCCTCCCTATATGTGGTCATGTGCTGCCGGAAACTCCTCAGTATGTTCTCTATCTCAGCAGGTGGTGGTCACACACAGCAGCAGCTCTGGCTAGGCCTCCAAGCCTAATTTTTAGGTTTTGTTGAGTGCCTGGGGTTGAGGGCTCTTTTGAGCAAGTGCAAACCTGGTGGTGCCAGGTCCCTCCTTTTCTCCCCCCTCCCGCTGGCTCCGTTAAAAAAAAAAAAAAAAAAGTTTTAAACGTCCTTAAAGGCGTTTATTTCGACGTTTATTTAAACGTTCATTGCAGCTACTCACTGGGACACCAGTTCGTTACAGCTCGGAGCGGACAGCAGGTAATTTTTACCTTTTTATAGCGGGCAGGGGGTTCCCCGATTCTTCTCCTCGTGGCATATGGCGTCGGAGGGCGAGGGTGCAAAGGGTCGCTCCCCGGATCGCTTGAGCGCTTCTAGAGGGGATGCGGGGGTCTTTCAGCCTGATTCGCCCTTGTTGGGTGACAGTTTCGTGACCGATGAATGTCCCGGTCCTTCCTCCGGCGTGGCGGTTTTTCCCGCCATAAACGCCCATCCCCCGCTCCTCGCCTCCGCCATCTTGGCCGGCCACGCGGCTCGGACGGCTTCTTCGTGGGCCGCCCTTGAGGTTGGAGACATTAATGCCATGAACGCCCTTAATTTGGGCGACGGCACAAAAGCGGCTAAAGTTAAGCGCCGTTCTTCCCGCGCGGCTCCTTCGCGGAGTGTCGCGCCGGACGCCATTTTGGATGCGCAGCATGTCTCTCCCCCGCTCTGGCGAGCGCCGGTTGAGGGTGCGTCTAGGGCTGTTGCCCAGGCTGCGGAAGTGCACAGTCTGGGGGGTTTCTCCCCCGAGTTTGTTTTGCTGCTGCATCAGGCTTTCCTCATGCAAAATGCTGCCCCTGCTCCCTCGTCTGGTAAAGAGGTTGAGGTTCCCAGAGGTAAACGCCCTCGGGTTGATTCCCAGGCCTTGGAGGACTTTGTCTCCTCCGATGTAGATGAGGGCAGCGTGTCTGAGGTCTCCCAACGGTCCTTTGCGGATTCCTTGGAGGAGACGGATCCCCGCTCGGATGGAGCGGATGACCCCTCTGCAGCGCGGCTTTTTAGCTCAGAGGATTTGCCCAACCTGTTGATACAGGCCATGGACACTTTGAAGATTTCCTCTCCGGAGGACGTCTCTCCCTCAGCCCCTGTTGGCTCTGCCATTATGCTGGGGACGAAGCGCCCGCCTAGAACCTTCCACGTGCATGATGCCATGCACACCTTAATTTCGGCTCAATGGGATGTCCCGGAAGCGAGCCTTAAAGTGGCTAGGGCTATGTCCCGCCTCTATCCTTTGGCTGTGAGTGAACGTGAGGCCTATCTGTGGCCTACCGTGGATTCTTTAATCACTGCGGTGACTAAGAAAACGGCGTTGCCGGTGGAAGGTGGCACGGCCCTAAAGGACGCCCAAGACAGAAGATTGGAGGCGGCCTTAAGGTCGTCCTTTGAGGCGGCTGCTTTAAGTTTGCAGGCCTCAGTTTGCGGCTCCTATGTGGCCAGGGCGTGCCTGACTATGGTGCAGCGGGCTTCCCCCTCGGATCATTCCTTGAGGGCTGATTGGCCGGCCCTGGAATCGGGCTTAGCCTATTTGGCAGACTTGCTGTATGATGTCTTGAGGGCCTCAGCTAAAGACATGGCTCAGACAATCTCTGCGCGGCGGTGGCTTTGGCTGAAACATTGGTCTGCTGACCACGCCTCTAAATCCCGCCTGGCTAGATTGCCTTTTAAAGGCAAGCTGCTCTTTGGGGTCGAGCTGGACAAAATCGTGACCGATCTCGGCACGTCTAAGGGCAAGAAATTACCAGAGGTCAGGGCTCGGGCTAGTACTCGTCCCGGTACCTCCAGAGGACGGTTGCAGGAAGCCCGTCGGTACCGCCCGGGCAAGTCGGGTTCCTCTGCCCCCTCTTCCTTCAAGAGGAATTTCTCCCCCAAGCAGCATTCCTTTCGCAGAGACCGCCGTCCCGGAGGTGCTCACTCCGGTCCTCCCCCAGGGTCTCGTACCCAATGACGGGGCCTTGGTCCACGCCCCAGTGCAGATTGGAGGACGGCTGTCCTCGTTTCTGGGCGAGTGGACCACAATAACTTCAGACGCGTGGGTGCTGGAAGTCATCAGAGACAACTACAAGCTAGAGTTCTGCCGACCCTTAAAAGACGGGTTTGTACTCTCTCCCTGCAAGTCTCCGGTCAAAGCTGTGGCAGTGCAGCAGACCTTGGACAATCTGATCCGCCTGGGCGCGGTCGTTCCTGTGCCAGAAAGTCAGCTTGGCAAGGGACGTTACTCCATTTACTTTGTGGTACCAAAGAAAGGAGGTTCTGTCCGGCCTATCCTCGACCTCAAAGGGGTCAATCGGGCCTTGAAAGCGCGGCACTTTCGCATGGAGACTCTCCGCTCTGTTATAGCGGCAGTGAAGGCAGGAGAGTTCTTGGCTTCCTTGGACATCAAGGAAGCGTACCTGCATATTCCCATCTGGCCTCCTCATCAACGCTTTCTGCGTTTTGCAGTCCTGGGACGACACTTCCAGTTCAGAGCCCTCCCATTCGGGTTGGCTACTGCTCCGCGGACCTTTTCCAAAGTAATGGTGGTCATCGCAGCCTTCCTACGAAAGGAAGGGGTACAAGTCCATCCTTATCTGGACGACTGGTTGATCCGAGCCCCCTCTTATGCAGAGTGCGGCAAAGCTGTGGACCGGGTAGTTGCTCTTTTGAGCTCCCTGGGATGGATCATCAACTGGGAGAAGAGCCAGCTGCGCCCGACTCAGTCCCTGGAGTACCTGGGAGTTCGATTCGACACCCAAGTGGGCAGAGTGTTCCTGCCAGACAATCGGATTGTCAGACTTCAGGCTCAGGTGGACCAGTTCCTGGTAGCCTCTCCTCTTCGGGCTTGGGACTATGTGCAGCTGTTGGGCTCTATGACGGCCACGATGGAAGTAGTGCCCTGGGCCAGGGCTCATATGAGACCACTTCAACACTCTTTGCTGCAGCGCTGGACTCCGATGTCGGAGGATTATGCTGTGCGACTTCCCTTGGACCCAGCAGTGCGCAAGGCGCTGAGCTGGTGGATGCAGACAGACAAGTTGTCTGCGGGAATGCCTCTGGTGACCCCAGAGTGGATTGTCGTCACGACGGACGCCTCTTTGTCGGGCTGGGGAGCCCACTGCTTGGGAAGGACAGCGCAAGGGCTCTGGTCTCCTGCAGAGGCAAAGTGGTCTATCAACCTCCTGGAACTCAGAGCCATTCGGTTGGCGCTTTTGGAGTTCATCCCGGTACTGGTGTGGAAGCCTGTACGGGTCCTGTCGGACAATGCCACGGCTGTGGCCTATGTCAACCGCCAGGGAGGTACCAAGAGCGCCCCTCTAGCCAAGGAGGCTATGAATCTTTGCCAGTGGGCGGAAGCGAACCTGGAGCAGCTTTCAGCGGCCCACATTGCCGGAGTCATGAATGTCAAGGCGGACTTTCTCAGTCGCCATACCTTGGAGCCCGGAGAGTGGCAGCTATCTGCTCAGGCGTTCTTGGACATCACGAAGCGCTGGGGCCAGCCGAGCCTAGATCTGATGGCGTCATCGGCCAATTGCCAAGTGCCGCGCTTCTTCAGCAGAGGACGGGACCCTCGATCCCTGGGAGTAGAGGCTCTTCTCCAACAGTGGCCGACACAAGAGCTCCTCTATGTGTTCCCGCCCTGGCCCATGTTGGGCAGGGTGCTAGACCGGGTGGCAAAGCATCCCGGCAGGGTAATCCTGGTGGGTCCGGATTGGCCCAGACGTCCCTGGTATGCGGACTTGATCAGGCTCTCAGTCGACGATCCTCTGCGACTGCCAGTGGAGCAGGGCCTGTTACATCAGGGTCCCGTGGTGATGGAGGATCCCTCCCCCTTTGGTCTTACGGCCTGGCTATTGAGCGGCAGCGTCTGAGGAAGAAGGGCTTCTCAGACAAGGTCATCGCCACTATGCTGAGAGCGAGGAAGCGCTCTACTTCTACTGCTTACGCCAGGGTTTGGCGTATCTTTGCAGCGTGGTGTGAAGCAGGCTCACTTTCTCCCTTCACTGCTCCAATTTCTTCAGTGTTGGCGTTCCTGCAAGAAGGTCTGGAGAAAGGCCTGTCGCTCAGTTCCCTTAAAGTCCAGGTAGCGGCTCTGGCTTGCTTCAGGGGCCGCCTGAAGGGTGCTTCCCTGGCTTCACAGCCAGATGTGGTACGCTTTCTCAAGGGGGTTAATCACCTGCGCCCTCCTCTGCACTCAGTGGTGCCTGCGTGGAATCTCAACCTGGTGCTAAGAGCATTGCAGAAGCCGCCTTTTGAACCCTTGTCGAGGGCATCTCTGAAAGACCTGACGTTGAAAGCAGTCTTTTTGGTGGCTATCACTTCAGCCAGAAGAGTTTCCGAGCTCCAGGCGCTCTCATGTCGAGAGCCTTTTCTGCAGTTCACTGAGGCAGGAGTGACTATTCGCACAGTGCCTTCCTTCCTGCCCAAGATTGTTTCTCGCTTCCATGTGAATCAGCAGCTCTGTCTCCCTTCCTTTCGTAGGGAGGATTACCCAGAGGAGTACTCTGCTCTTAAATATCTGGACGTGAGACGAGTCATCATCAGATACTTGGAAGTGACCAATGATTTCCGGAATTCGGATCATCTGTTTGTCCTGTTTGCAGGTCCTCGTAAGGGTCTGCAGGCTGCTAAGCCTACAGTGGCAAGATGGGTCAAGGAAGCCATTGCAGCGGCTTATGTGGCCGCGGGGAAGATGCCGCCTATCCAGCTGAAGGCTCACTCCACGAGAGCTCAGGCGGCCTCGATGGCAGAGGCCGGATCCGTCTCCTTGGAAGAGATATGCAAGGCGGCAACTTGGGCTTCGGCTCATACATTCTCCAAGCATTACCGTTTGGCTGTGGCTGCACGGGCGGAGGCCCGGTTTGGAGCTTCAGTGTTGAGGTCAGGGATTTCTATGTCCCGCCCTGGGTGAGTACTGCTTCGGTACATCCCACCAGTCTATGGATTGATCAGCTTGATGATATGGAAGGTAAAATTATGTATAATCATACCTGATAATTTTCTTTCCATTAATCATAGCTGATCAATCCATAGCCCCTCCCAGATATCTGTACTGTTTTTATTCTGGTTGCATTTCAGGTTCAAGTTTAGTCTTCAGTTACTTCAGAAAGACTTCGCGTTCAAGTTTTTCCTTCACTTGGATTCTTCAAGAGTTGAGACGAGTTTGTGTTACAGTGAGCTGCTGCATTCCTCTCCCCTCCGTTTTACGGGGCTGGATTGAGATTTAAATTCTGCCGGCACTCCCTCCCGCTTCGTGCGGCTGTAGGGCAGCTTTGTACCCCTCCCGCTTCAGCGGTGTTAGGGTCAGTCAGCTCCTCCCGCGGTTGCGGTTGCAGGATAAGCCAGATCCCCCCGCATCGGCGGGTGTGGTGTCCCTCCCCCGCTCCGCGGGGATGAGCTGGACGGATTCCCCTCCCCCACTTGTGTGGGGATGAGCTGGGTTAATTCCCCTCCCCCGTTTCGGCGGTGGTGAGCTGGGCAGAGTGTCCCTTTGTGGGTGTAATTCTCTAAGTGCTGAGTCCTGCGGATGGAGCTTTGATATCGACATACTGAGGAGTTTCCGGCAGCACATGACCACATATAGGGAGGCAAAGGTTTGCTCTCTATCTCCACCTGCTGGTAGATGGACACAACCCACCAGTCTATGGATTGATCAGCTATGATTAATGGAAAGAAAATTATCAGGTATGATTATACATAATTTTACCATCCTTGTGGTACTCCACATTCAGATACCCATGCGGCTGAAGTGGTCGAGTTGGATGTTACTTGGTATGACCTTGCGGTTAGGAATCCCTTGAACCACTGGAGGACGTTACCTCCGATTCCGAAGTAATCAAGGATGTGTAGTAAGATTCCGTGGTCTACCATGTCGAAAGCACTTGACATGTCAAATTGTAGAAGTAGTATGTTCTTACCAGATGTAATCGTTTGTTTGAATTTATAAACTCCTTCTTTTTTCTTCTATTGAAATTTATAGTTAAAAATAAAAAAACTTTACCCGTAGTTTCTTTTTTTTTTTTTTTGCCCCTTTTAAAGTTTCGTTTCTCTTTCGACGCGGCTGACTTGTTCCCTTTTTTCGTGCCCGTTTTTCTTTTAGGCACAATCACGTCTTTTGATTTTGCCAAAGCTGCTTTTCCTTCCATGTCATCGAAGACACACAGTGGCTTCAACCATTGTACTCGGTGCAACCGGACCATCTCTGGTACCGATACCCATGTCAGGTGTATCCAGTGCCTTGAGCCTGACCATAGCCTAGCCGCTTGTAGTCGCATGAAGAAACGGACTCAAGTGTCTCGAGAGGCCCAACGAGAGAAGCTTTTTGGGGCTCGGTCCAGTCCTTCGACATCGGTACAGAGGTAGGCGGCGTTGACATCGATATCGAGGGACGCATCAACATCGGGAGCAAAGGTAATGGCTGCGGAACGACCAACTCGTGCTGGGAGCAGTGAGGCATCGAGTGGGTCTCCACCTGTCTCGAGGCCTCCTGTTATGCAGGCCCCCCGGGACCGACCTTCATCGGACCCTGCCCCAAGGAGACGTGAGGATTCCACGTCTTTCTCATTGGTACCGAGGAGTCTCGATGACAGGCGTCAAGCAAAGGTGAAGAAGCATCGTCATCATTCTCCTTTGACACAGGGTTCCGGGAGCTCTGGGGCGTCGAGGAATTTGGCACCTGAGAAGCGTCAGCGCCGAGAGGATAAGTACATAAGTAATGCCATACTGGGAAAAGACCAAGGGTCCATCGAGCCCAGCATCCTGTCCACGACAGCGGCCAATCCAGGCCAAGGGCACCTGGCAAGCTTCCCAAACGTACAAACATTCTATACATGTTATTCCTGGAATTTTGGATTTTTCCAAGTCCGTTTAGTAGCGGTTTATGGACTTGTCCTTTAGGAATCCGTCCAACCCCTTTTTAAACTCTGCTAAGCTAACCGCCTTCACCACTTTCTCCGGCAACGAATTCCAGAGTTTAATTACACGTTGGGTGAAGAAAAATTTTCTCCAATTTGTTTTAAATTTACTACACTGTAGTTTCATCGCATGCCCCCTAGTCCTAGTATTTTTGGAAAGCGTGAACAGACGCTTCACATCCACCTGTTCCACTCCACTCATTATTTTATATACCTCTATCATGTCTCCCCTCAGCCGTCTCTTCTCCAAGCTGTATAGCCCTAGCCTCCTTAGGATCGCTCTCCCTCTATTCAGGAGGTGCCGAAGCGTTGGTCTAGCAGTCCTGTACGTGCTCCCGAGCCTCGACAGATTCTGCCATTGGCTCCTATCCTGACCCCGCAGCCTTTTCCAATGGCGGCTCTTGACGAGCACATCAGGGCCCTGCTTCCAGAGCTTCTGGAAGGGTTACTGTGCCAGTCTGCTTCGAAGTTGGGGTGCTTGCGCCTTCCGTACCGTCTGCTGCAGCGGTATTTGGTCCTTTGCCTTCGGTGAGGTCCCTGACCTCGGTGCCGCTTGCCACCCAGGTCGACTCCCCTTCAATGTCAGTGGAGGAAGCTTCGCCGGAGTCCAGACGGGCGTCGACTTCTCGACATCACCATCGAGGACGTCATTCCTCGGCGTCAAGGCAGGCTCAGTTTCGGACTGCTCTGAGAGATGTCTTGTCCGATACTGAAGATTAGCGTTCGTGGGAGGAAGTGGAGGATCCCAGGTACTTTTCATCTGATGAGTCCTATGGGATTCCTTCTGAACCTTCCCCTCCACCAGAAGGGAGACTTTCTCCGCCGGAGAATCTATCCTTTACCTCCTTTGTCTGTGAAATGGCTGCGGCTATTCCATTCCCTATGGAGGTTGAGGATGAGCCCAGGGCTGAGATGCTCGATATCCTGGATTATCCTTCTCCACCTAGAGAGGCTGCAATGGCTCCTTTGCATAATGTATTGAAGGAAGTCCTTATGCAGAACTGGTCGTTCTCTCTGTCTAACCCCGTGATCCCGAAATGAACTGAATCCCAATATCGGATCCACGGGGAACCTGGATTGATGAAATCTCATCTACCTCACAATTCCATGGTGGTGGACTCCGCTCTGAAAAGAGCCAAGAGTACTAGGGACTATGCCTCGGCGCCCCCAGGCAGAAAATCTAGAACCTTGGGATTCTTTTGGGAGGAAGGTGTATCAGGCTCTATGCTCTCTGCCAAAATCCAAACATACCAGCTCTTCAGGAGCATCCAGTTGCGGAACTCGGTGAGGCAACTGTCTAGCTTGGTTGATGCACTCCCTCTGAAGCAGGCCAAGCCTTTTCACTAGGTGGTCAGGCAGCGGAAGGCGTGTCAAAAATTCCTGGTCAGGGGTACCTTCGACACTTTTGATGTAACATCCAGGATCGCTGCCCAAGGTATAGTGATGCGCAAGCCGCAGACTCTCATGGCTGCATGTCTCTGACCTGGATCATTCGGTCCAGCAGCGGATGGCAAATGTTCCTTGTCGGGGGGGGGGGGGGGGGGGAATAACCTTTTTGATGAGAAAGTAGAGGATCTGGTTGACCAGCTCAAAAAGCACAATGATTCTATGGATTCTCTCTCCTGCCGGGCGTCTTCTGCTACTACCTCCTCATCTAGGAGGTTTTTTGGAGGGAAGAGGAGTGCTCCCTATTCCTATGCTAGGCGTAGGTACACTCCTGCTTCTCAGCAGCCTATCCAGGCTCAGTTCCAGCGCGCTCGTTCTCGTCAACAGCATGCGCCTAAGACTACTGTGGCTCCCCAGCAAAAGCAAGGGGCGGGCTTTTGACTGACCAGTTCAGCATAACCTCAGAAAAAGTGTCCGTGCCGGACGATTTGCCGGTCGGGAGGAGGTTGATATTTTTTCACCAAAAGTGGCCTTTCATAACCTCCGACTGGTGGGTTCTTCAAATAGTCTGGTCAGGATACACCCTCAATCTGGAATGGAAACCTCCAAATTGTCCACCGGGAGCTCATTCTTACAGTTCCCAGTGCAAACAGGTACTTGCAGAGGAACTCTCCGCCCTTCTGAAGGCCCAAGCGGTCGAACCCGTTCCTCCAGGGGAAGAAGGGCTGGGATTCTATTCCAGGTACTTCCTTGTGCAAAAGAAAATGGGGGATGCGTTCCATTCTAGACCTAAGGGCCCTGAACAGATTTCTAGTCTGAGAAAAGTTCAGGATGGTTTCCCTGGGCACCCTTCTTCCCATGATTCAGAAAAACGATTAGCTATGCTCTCTGGACTTAAAGGATGCTTACACCCACATCTCGATACTTCCAGCTCACAGGAAGTATCTGCGATTTCGGCTGGGAACACAGCACTTTCAGTACTGTGTACTGCCTTTTGGCCTGGCGTCTGGGCGCAGAGTGTTTACCAAATGCCTAGCTGTAGTTGCAGCGTCGCTACGCAGACTTGGGAGTGCATGTGTTTCCTTATCTCGACGATTGGCTGGTGAAGAGCACCTCGAAGGAGGGTGCTCTGGAGTCCATGCGAATGACTATTCGGGTGCTAGAGCTACTGGGGTTCGTCATAAAGTATCGCAAGTCCCATCTCACCCCATTTTTGCCCCTTTACGAAGGTTTCAAATTAGGTATGTGCCTTTTATTATCTCATTTATAAATTTTTTATACATATTTGTATTGAAGTTCATAACCTATACCAGTGCCCTTGATTTGCTGTTACGTGATGTCAGATTTTATTATGCTTTTATATATATGTTTATATGCACTGTCATACAATTGTTGCATTATATATATTTCTTTTATATATATATTTTCTTATATATGCTCTTTTATGTACATGTATATATATATATTATTTATATTGGACAGTGCGTATCGATATGTTTATTCATGTAATTATTTTAGTATACTCTATGTATACCTAGTAATATTCCATATTTTATTAATTGTTTTTTGTCAATTCATATATTTGATATATTATGTTCGTATGTGTGTTATATTTTATTTATTATGATCTATGATAATTATTATATATTTGTTCATTGTAGCCCCTGACGCAGCCCTAGGTGGGCGAAACACGGCCTGTGTCGGGCGATTTGTTCATACACGGTATCTTCAATAAAATCTTTTTGTTGTGACATTGATCTGCTGGTCTTGCGCTTTCAAATTGATTTTTTTCCAAAAATGAATATTGCTGCTGTATTTTGTGCAGTTTACATTCATTTAGTAATTGTTTCCTGTATCCGGCGTAGGTTCCATTGCAATAGTCAGCATGGGCGAGGACCATGGATTGTACTAGTGTTCGGAATACGTCTCTTGAAAAGTAGTTTTTTATGTGTTTCAGTTTCCACATGGTTTGAAACATTTTCATCGTAGTGTTTGAGATTTGTTTTGTTGAATGATAGATTGCGGTCTATAGTGACTCCAAGGATTTTTAGACTGTTGTATATTGGGAGGGATGTACCCATGACAGTGATATTTAAGAAGTGGTCGGTATTGTGTGGGGATGAGATGATTAGGCAGTGTATTTTTTCCTTTTTTAAATTTGAGCTTGAACAATGATGCCCAAGATTCCATTATGTTTAGGCTGTCTTTGATCCTTTTCATGATTTCATTTAGATTGTTTCTAAAAGGGGTATAGATAGACACGTCATCAGTATATATCAGGAGGTTGAATCCATGTTTGGATAGTGATCTGGCAAGGGAGTGGGGGCGTCATCATTAGGTTGAATAGAATTGTAGAGAGTGGTGAGCCCTGGGGTACCTCGCATTCGGCTTTCCATGGAGTGGAGAGAAAGAAATTTATCTTCACATGGTAGAGTCTGGTAGTTAGGAATCCAAGGAGACATTTAAGCGCCTTCCGTCCAATGCTGATTTTGTCAAATATTCTTTTGAGAATTTGGTGGTTGACCATGTCAAATGCAATTGACATGTCAAATTGTAATAGAAGAATGTTTTTTCCATTTGTGATTTCCTTTTTGAAGTTAGCCAATAGCGTAATAAGCACTGTTTCAGTGCTGTGGTAAGATCTGAAGCCTGATTGGGATTTGTATAGTATGGAGAATTTGTTGATGTAGTCTGTTTTAATTGGTTGGCCACTTTGCCTTCCATTATTTTTGTTGTTAGAGGTATGGATGTCACTGGCCTGTAGTTCGAGGCATTGTTGATGTTTTTCTTGGCATCTTTTGGGATTTTTTGTTTGTTACATTTGTACCCCGTGCTTTCCCACTCATGGCAGGCTCAATGCGGCTTACATGGGGCAGTGGAGGGTTAAGTGACTTGCCCAGAGTCACAAGGAGCTGCCTGTGCCAGAATTGGGAATCGAACTCAGTTCCCCAGGACCAAAGTCCACCACCCTAACCACTAGGCCACTCCTCTACTTCTTTTTCCATTGGGAAGCTGCCCTCCTGAAACATGTAACTCAGATGGGAGGTGAGTTGGTCTATGAATCGGTCAGGGGCAACTTTTAGTACATAGTTGGGACATGTATCTAGCATGCAGCAGACGGAGGAGAATTTTCTTAACGCTTGTGCTACTAGTTCATTTGTGGGTTGTGTGAAAGTGATCCATGTCCTATTAGCTGGGGCTTTTTCTGGTGGGTGATCAAGTTCATCTATGATGTTTTCAAAGTTTGTGTCATCCTGTGCAATGCTGTTCCTTAGTTTAAGGATTTTCTCTTCGAAGAATCTGGTGAGTTTGTTTGCTGGCAGGGGATCCTCGTTTGCTTTTGTCAAGAGTTTGGTGTTAGAATATTTATAATCTTGTATAGTTCCTTCGTGTCTCTATAGTCATAAGAACATAAGAGTAGCCGTACTGGGTCAGACCAATGGTCCATCTAGCCCAGTATCCTGTTTTCCAAACAGTGGCCAAGCCAGGTCACAAGTACATGGCAGAAACCCAAATCATGGCAACACTCCATACTACAAATCCCAGGGCAATGTCTATCTCAATAGCAGACTATGGACGTTTCCTCCAGGAATTTGTCCAAATCCGTTTTAAACCCAGATACACTAACCGCTCTTACCACATTCTCCAGCAAAGAGTTCCAGAGCTTAACTATTTGTTGAGTGAAAAAATATTTCTTCCTATTTGTTTTAAAAGTATTTCCATGTAACTTTGTGTCCCCTAGTTTTTCTACTTTTAGAACGAGTAAAGAATCAATTTACTTCTACTCGTTCTACACCACTCATGATTTTGTAGACCTCAATCATATCTCCCCTCATCCGTCTCTTTTTCCAAGCTGAAGAGCCCTAACCTCTTTAGCCTTTTCTCATATGAGAGGAGTTCCATCCCAATTCCGCTGTATCTTTTTTGAGTTACGGCGACCAGAACTGAACACTCAAAGTGCAGACGCACCGTAGAGCAATACAGAGACATTGTAGTGTTTTTGGTCTTATTCACTATCCCTTTCCTAATAATTCCTAGCATCCTATGTGCATTTTTGGTTGTTGCCACACACTGACCAGAAGATTTCAATGTATTATCTACAATGACACCCAGATCTTTTTCTTGAGTGCTGATTAGATTGTAAGCTCTGTCGAGCAGGGACTGTCTCTTCATGTTCAAGTGTACAGCACTGCGTACGTCTTGTGGCGCTATAGAAATGATAAGTAGTAGTAGTAGTGATCCCCAAGGTGGTCCTTAACATCAGGTAACAATAATTCGGATTATTCTTTCGAATGTGCATCACCTTGCATTTGTCCATATTAAATTTCTTCTGCCATTTGGATGCCCAGTCTTCCAATTTCCTAAAGTCTTCCTGCAATATTTCACAGTCTGCATGTGTTTTAACAACCTTGAATAGTTTTGTATCATCTGCAAATTTGATCACCTCTGATTTCCATATCATTTATAAATATGTTAAATAGTACCGGTCCCAGTACAGATCCCTGCGGCACTCCACTGTTTACCCTCCTCCATTGAGAGAAATGACCATTTAACCCTACCCTCTGTTTTCTGTCCAATAACCAATTCCTAATCCACACCAGAACCTTGCCTCCTATCCCATGAGTTTAAGTTTCTCAGGAGTCTCTCATGAGGAACTTTATCAAAAGCTTTTTGAAAATCTAGATACATTACATCAACTGGCTCACCTTTATCCACATTTTTATTCACGCATTCAAAGAAATGAAGCAAATTGGTGAAGCAAGTCTTCCCTCGACTGAACCCATGCTGACTCTGTCCCATTAAACCATGTTTGTCTATGTGTTCTGTAATTTTATTCTTTGTAATAGTTTCCACTATTTTGCCTGGCACCGACCCCCCACCCCCACATGCCTGAAGTTTAAATCCTAAATTATTTAGAATGCTTATATGGTTAGGCGACTGTATTGAGTATGTTGATTTAATCCTATAAGAAAATGCACTTTTTCTGTTCACAAAGTGGAACAAAGTTTACATCCTGCATACTCAATTGCTGGTCCCTCCCAGTACACACCTATGGTGTGTCCGAAACATCCCCCCCCCCCCCCCCCCTCTTTTTGGGGTAGGTACATGTGTGTGACTTGCTGCACATATGAGCACCTGTTCTTACATTATAGAATACCACTGAGCTGATTTGTGTTTTTTTGGGTGGCCTGATTTTTGATTTTGCATGTGTCGATGGTGCATAACATTTGCAGAATTGCTAATATAGTGGTCATGCAGCTTTTTGTGTACTGAAATTAGCTGAAAGTGTGTGATTTTTTAAATTTATTTTCCCAGTCCAATTTTGCCATGGGCCGATTGCCTTCAACCTACAGGAAATGCTACATGTTGGATTTTGGCCTTGCTCGACAATACACCAACACCAATGGGGAAGTGAGGCCAGTAAGTGAATACATCTAAATGTTGCTGTGTTTATGCTTTTGCTATAAGACGTGGAATTCTGTAATTTTTATTGCCTTTGATCTTTTTACAGGAGAAGTACCATATGCTGCTGTAGCATTGCACTTTTGACCCCTGCAAGGATATCATGTGTTGTTCTAGGGCTAAGGTTGCTATATTCATAAGAACTAATTCCTAACCTGGTTCTGGAAACATTCCAAACTTGACAAGATTATAGGGTTACTCCTAGAATATTCTCTACTACATTTTTTGTTTTGCTCTATTATTTTTAGGATAAGCAGCATAAAAATCTGTTTTTCTGTTCTGGGGTCTTGCCAGATACTTGTGACCTGGATTGGCCACTGTTGGAAACAGAATACGGGTCTTCAGTTTGGCAGTTCTTATGTTCTTAGGAAATTTTTGAATTAAAAATTTGAGAGAAGTTCCTGTGCATTTTAACTTGGAAGTGTGAGGCAGTGAAGCAGAAGTAGTGCTGTGCTGAGTTGTGGACTTTTTTTGAGTTGGAGTACCCTACTTGGTAGAGGGGTTTAGTTATAGACATTTTAAATTATCCTTTTATTGCGTTGGGCTAGTATTTTCCAGTTTATTGGAAAAGTTAATTTTGAGGAACACAAGAAGAAGATTTACAGTTTTTAAATTGATTTTTAAAGATAGGGAGTTGGTGCTGCCATCTTTACGTTCACTACTGTGCTTCAACCATCTTCTCTGGATAACATGCCCATAAAGATAGATGAAGAACTGAATATAAGAAAGGAGAAAACCCATCAAAAAATAAGTGGCATTGTTAGACAGACAAGAAAAACACTTAACTGAAAGAAAAGAAAAAATATATTTTAGTAAAATAGGAAAGAGAAAAGAATCAGTTCTTGGTATTTAGCTAGTTTAAGACTGAAAATTAACCAGTAGAGTAACAAAGTTAAGATACTTAATCTGATATTGGAGTAACAGCTGACTTGTAGTTAGATTATTTATTATAATAAAGTCCAGTGACAAGAAGTGTTTGCATTGTGATATCCAAGAACTTGGTTTAAGGTGAAAATTATTTGAGATACCATATATTGTAAAAATTCACCTGAATTTTATTTAGAATTTGGGCAGTTTAAAGTTTAAAAATGTGGATTCCATCTGCTGTAATACATATATTCAGTTAAGGATATTTTTTGTCATGTTTATTATCTTAGTCCTTCATTTATAGATTCAGAGGTAACATCTTTTCTCCAAAGACAAGCAGGCTGATATTCTCACAAGTGGGGTGACGCCACGTCGGCCCCGGAGGATTTTAAAGCAAAATCTCAAAATCTCTTTACGGCGTTCCGTCGCGCGAGCGATCATACTGCGCATGTGCGCACACCTCTTCCCGCTCGCCGTGCGGACACGCCCCTCAGTTTTTCTTTTTCCGCGTCTGAGGAGACACGGAGTTCGTTAGGGCTTCGTGTTTTCTTCAGGTCTTCGGAGTTAAATCTCTTTTTTATTTTTTCATTTGTACTTTTCATGGCAGGCTCATTGTGGCTTATATATACAGGTATTTTTTGTACCTGAGGCAAGAAAAAATTTAAGTAATTGCCAGAGTCACAAGGGGCTGTGCCTGAACAAAGCATATAAGCTTCTCTTTTCTTTTTTCTTGAAAGTGCTGGTATATTGTTATCTGTGGGCTCTCTCTAGCCAGCAAACTAAACAAGCCCACATTTTTATGATCCATTTATTAAAACTTTACAAACGGCTCTCCAGAGCTGTGACAGCCTGCTCCAGCACACCACTGTCTTTAAGCCCCACAAGTGGTAAAGGTGTATGTCACAGGAAAAACCAGGAACCTAAGCAGGTGCATCCCTGGTCAGCCACTGAATGGGCAACCTGGTGACACAATATCAGTGGTGTAACCTTTGAAGTGAGTCTCCACCCGCCTCGGCGCCTCCTGCTCTGCAGGTCATTCGGGCGCATCGGAGGACGTGTCTTGGGCCGGATCATCTCCCTTTGAAGCGCAAGTAGTGTCTCAAAGAAACGAGACGTATTCTACTCTGCCAGGGATGCCCAAAGGAGATCATTCTGGAGTCCGACAGAGACCGATGCACGCTGGGTATAGTTATGCATCGAATAGGTCTCCACCTGCCTCGGCGCCTCCTGCTTGGCAGGTCATTCGGGCGCATCGGCGGATGTGTCTTGGGCCGGATCATCTCCCTGTGAAGCGCAAGTAGTGTCTCAAAGTAACGAGACGTATTCTACTCTGCCAGGGATGCCCAAAGGAGATGCCCAGAGCTTTGCTCCCTCGGTTATGGAGGTATCCGGGCTTCAGACATCAGTCGGTGCCGAGAGCGTTGCTCCCTCTGTTATGGAGGTATCCTGGCATTGGACGTCGATGCACCGGTACGTCGGTACCAGGTATCGGTACCATGGGTCCCGTCGGCACCGGGTATCATCGGTACCATGGGTGCCGTCGATGCCGAGTGTCATCGGTGCCATGGGTGCAGTCGGTACCGGGTATCATCGGTGCCATGAGTGCCATCGGTACCGAGTATCATCGGTGCCATGGGTACTGTCGGTACCGAATATCATCGGTGCGTCGGTACCGAGGAGTATCGATGCCAACTACATTGGTACCATGGTCGGTGTCATGGGTCCCGTCGGTACCGGGTATCATCGGTACCATGGGTCCCGTCGGCACCGGGTATCATCGGTACCATGGGCGCCGTCGATGCCGAGTGTCATCGGTGCCATGGGTGCTGTCGGTACCGGGTATCATCGGTGCCATGAGTGCCGTCGGTACCGAGTATCATCGGTGCCATGGGTACTGTCGGTACCGAATATCATCGGTGCGTCGGTACCGAGGAGTATCGATGCCAACTACATTGGTACCATGGTCGGTGTCATGGGTCCCGTCGGTACCGGGTATCATCGGTACCATGGGTCCCGTCGGCACCGGGTATCATCGGTACCATGGGTGCCGTTGATGCCGAGTGTCATCGGTGCCATGGGTGCTGTCGGTACCGGGAATCATGGGCACCATCGGCACCAGGTATCATGGGCACCATCGACTATCGGTACCAGGTATCATCGCCCATCGGTACCGAGTATCATGACTGCCATCGGTACCATAGTATCAGGTATCGTCGGTACCGTGGATACATGGGTATCAGGTATCATGGATGCCGTCGGCACATGAGTACCATCGATACCAGATATCATGACCAGGTACCATCGGTGCCATGGGTGCCATTGGTACCAGGTGTCATGAGCACCGTCAGTGCCATGTGTACCGTCGGTGCTGTTGGTGCCGGATATCATGGGTACCATTGGTACCACATGTCATGGTTACCATCGGTACCAGGTATCATGGGTACCATCGATACCAGATACCATGACTATCATCGGTACCAAGTACCATGGTACCGGGGTCCATCGGTACCATGTGTATCATCGGTACCGTCGGTGCCATGGGTGCTACCGCCTCCTGCGGCATCTGGCTTTTCACCTGGTCTCCTTCACCGATGCTGCCTCTGGTATGGGTGTTCGCACCCTACTGGGGCAACTTCTCGACCCATAGTAGCCTCCATATCGGATGTGTTTGGATCTGAGCTGCTCCGTTTGAGTAGTTAGTTCAGTTCAATGATGGTCATCTGACATTACAGTGGAGATTGTGAATCCCAATGCCCAGATGCTAGAGGTCCTGGACTACTATCTTCACCTGAGTCTTCTGCACTCAGAACAGATAGGAGTTTTAAGAACTTACTTTGGCGCCCCCGGGGCCAGAGCATACATCCTTAGCCTCTTTTGGAGAATGGCGTACCAGGCTGGCATGATCGCATCCCAAATCAAGTCTTGTCAGATCTTTACGAGCATTCCCACCGGAGTAGGCTACACCTTTTCACCAAGTGGTCAGGTAGCACACGGTGTGTCGCAGGTTCCTGTCCAAGGGCATTTTCGACACTTGTAATGTAACACCTAGATTTCTGCTCTAGGTACAGTGATGCGCAGACTCTCATGACTGTGTGCCTCTCTCCTGGAGGAGGAGACTCAGCAGAAAACTGTAGATATGCTGTACATACACTTCCTCATCTTGGAAGTTCTTTAGAGAGAGGAGTAGGTTTCCTTGTGCCTTAAGGGGTCGTACCTATACTCCTACTTCTCGACAGCCGGTTCGGGCTATGCCTCAGCACGCTCGTTCTAGTCAGCGGCGTGCACCTAATCAGGCCCCTGCAGCTATTCCCCAGGAAACAGAGGGGTTTTTGACTGGCTCCAATTCAGTATAGCCACTAAAAAAAAAAAAAAAAAAAATGTCCGTACCGGCCATTCTGCTTGTCGGGGGGAAGTTTACATTTTCTCCACCAAAGGTGACTTCATTATCCTCCAACCGGTGGGGTTTTTCAACTAGTCCGGTTAGGATACATTCTCAATCTGGAATCAAACCCTCCACATTGTTCATTGGAAGCTTAATCCTTTAGCTTCCATCAAAAGTGAGTACTTGCAGAGGAACTCTCTGTTTTTCTCAGCGCCAATGCAGTCGAGCCCGTTCCACCAGGGCAAGAAGGGTTGAGATTCTATTCCAGGTCTTTCTTTGTGGGTTGCGTCCCATCATAGACATAAGGGGCCTAAACAGATTTGGTTCGGGATGCTTTCCCTGGGCATCCTTCTTCCCATACTTCAGGAAAACGATTGGTTATGCTCTCTGGATTTACAGGATACTTATACTCTCTTTGCATCCAGAGTATGTTTTTTTCCTAGTGCCTGGCTGTTGTTGCAGCGTATCTTCATGGACTGGGAGTGCATGTGTTCCCTTAACACGATGATTGCCCGTCTCAACAGATTACAGCACAGTACATATTGAGACTTCTAGACACATGGCTTCCGCAGTTCATGTAACTCCCATGGCACTTTTGCACATGACATCCGCTCAGTGCATCCTAGCTTCCCAGTGGTATCAAGTTTAGGGTATCTAGAGGATGTAACCCGACTGTTCGCCAGTCTTCGGTATCCCCCTCAGAGGTGGTTAATTCTCTCTATTTTGATTCTGAGGCATCTTACTCAGTCAAAAGCTGCTGACGAAGGTTGCATCCCTCCTGGCTATCCAACCAAATTATTTTAATTCAACAAACAATCGGGTTGTGATGTACTCGATAACAAAGGAGTACTGGATCTTGCCCTCTGAGTTAGGATGCCATGCAGATGTAGCGGTGGGCCCGCAATGCGGCATGTTTTCTCCAAGCCACTTATCTAATTGGCGTAAACAGCAGTCTGGCCGACAGGCTGAGCAGGATAATGCTACAGTTGAGCATGCCTATAGTTCGAAAGACCCCTCAGTGGATCTTTTTGCTACTTAGTCCAATCGCAAAGTCCCTCAGTTCTGTTCCAGGCTGCAGGTTCACGGCAGGCTACCATCGGATGCCTTTCTCCTTCTTTGGGAGACAGGTTTTCCGTATGCGTATCCTCCCATACATCTGGTGGAAAAGACTTTGCTGTTTCTCAAGCAAGATTGTGGAGCCATGATTCTGATTGCTCTTTTCTAGCTGCGTCAGATAGGATTCCCTCTTCTTCTGGAGTTGGAATGTTTTCCAGCTCTCATTACGCAGAACGAGAGGGCACTTCTACATCCCAACCTCCAATCTCTGGCTCACACGGTCTGGATGTTGACAGTGGGGTTTCGTTGAGTTTTCCAGAGTGTCTCCCGACTCTTGCTTGCTTTCAGAAAAGATTTCACAAAGAGGTGTTATTCTTTTTCATGGAAGAGGTTTGCCGTCTAGTGTGACAGCAAGGCCCTAGATCCTGCATCTTGTCTTATACAGACCTTGCTTGAGTTCTTTCTACACCTGTCTGAGTCTGGTCTCAAGACCAACTCTGTCAGTATTCATCTTTGTGCAATAGAGCTTATCATCAACGTGTGAAAGGTCAGCCTTTAGCTGTCCACTTCACGAGAGGTTTATCTCTCCCCCAATATTGAGAGAATTCCTTGTATGTGTCTAGGGGAGATTATTTCTGTTGGGCTTAGCACCCACAATAATTTTGACAGTTGGCTCTTATGCTTCGGTCAGAGTTCCTATCACTCCTTATCCAGTATCTTGGGGTCCCAATGTCGTTTTCATCCAGCTGCTGCAAGCTCAATTCGGGCCACTGGATTCCTGCCATCTGAAGTATTGGACCTGGAAGGTCGTTTTCCTTAGTGGCTGTTCCTTCAACTCGTAAGGTCGGTGAGCTTCGGTCTCTAGTAGCTCAAGCGCCTTACCTTACTTCTCATCTTAACAGAGTAGTTCTCTGCATGCAGACAAAGTTCTTACTGGCGCTGGTATCAGAGTACCAGCTGATCCAGTCAGTTGTCTTGCCAACATTCTTTCTCCCTCATCTTACAAGCCCTGGCGAAAGCAAGCTCCGCACTTTTTGCGTGGAGCAGACGAGCTCCCTCGGACGGTCCGCCCAGTTGTTTATTTCTTTTAATGCCAGTTGCTGTCGGAAACTGCATAATTTCTTCTTGGATAGCAGAGTGCATCTCCTTCATTTTTGTCCAAGCTGGACTGACTCTAGAAGGCCATGTCACGGCTCACAAAATTAGAGCCATGGCTGAGTCGGTGGCTCATCTAAGATCAGTCACTATTGAAGAGATCTGCAAAGCTGCGGTGTGGTCATCAGTCCACACATTTTCATCTTACTACTGCCTTCAGCAATAGCCGACTCGTCAGTCGGTTTGGGCAGTCGGGGCTGCAGAACTTCTTTGGGGTTTAGAATCCAACTCCAACCCTCCTAAGCCCATTTTTGTTCTGTTCCAGGCTACACTCATTTAGATATTTCTTCTTTTCAGGTCAATTTTATTCTGGCCTCGCCGTTGCGAGACTCAATTGACCACTGTTTGTTGTGTTGTGTAAGCCTGGAAGCTAGGGATACCCCACTTGTGAGAATATCAGCCTGCTTGTCTTTGGAGAAAGAGTAGTTACTTACCTGTAACAGGTGTTCTCCGAAGACAGCAGGCTGCATATTCTCACAAACCCTCCCACCTTCCCCTTTTGGAGTTGTCTCCTCCATCTTTTGGATTTAACTGAGGGGCGTGTCCGCACGGCGAGCGGGAAGAGGTGTGCGCACATGCGCAGTACGATCGCTCGCGCGACGGAACGCCGTAAAGAGATTTTGAGATTTTGCTTTAAAATCCTCCGGGGCCGACGTGGCGTCACCCCACTTGTGAGAATATGCAGCCTGCTGTCTTCGGAGAACACCTGTTACAGGTAAGTAACTACTCTTTCTCTGAAGCTAATATTTAACTTAGAACAGTAGTTCCCAAACCTGGTCCTGGAGGCACCCCAGGTAGTCAGAGTTTCAGGTTATCCAGAATGAATATTCATGAGAGAGGTTTATATGCACTACCTCCACTGCATGCAAATCTTTCTCATGAAAACCTAAGTGGTGTGCCTCCAGGACCAGGTTTGGGAACCACTGACTTAGAATTTTCCTCCTATTTCCTTTGAGGTTTTAGGATGAGGTTGGTTTTATTCTTTTGAATATCCACCCCTTCTTTAGAGAGAGACAACCTGCCTGAGGTAAATTTGCCACTGTGAAATATAAATGTAACAGTAGGGCAGGTGGTCAATTCTTGGAGGTGGGGGTCACAGAAAGCTCTAGTGATTGGGGGAATAGTCTCTGATGAGACTTTCAGCATCTTCATGTATGATGGAAAAATGTTTATTGGAGCGGAACCATCCTCTACTGGAAAACTAACAAACTGCAAGTTGAGCCTTTGACTGTAATTTTCAAAGTCTTCTAGCTTATGGTATTCAACAACTAGTTGTTAATCAATGAAGTATCACGCTTCTTCAGATTATCAATGTTCTGGTTCTCCAGCTCCATTTTTGTTTCTGGATTGGCTGGTTCTTGTTTCATTACAGATATCTGCTCCATTCCCACAGAAAAATTTAGGACACTGTCAATATGATTTACAAGAGAAGTTTCTATACAAGAACGCCAACCAAATGGAATGCAACGTATCAGTAGCAGTCCTGTCTTGAGTGAAACTGACCTAAGCCAGTAGTTCAGACGTCCCTCTTAGGTGGGTGTGCAGGAGGCTTCTTTTAGCAGATCTTGCCATTAATACAGCCTGTACTCCATGAACCGTCATTGATTGTAAGGCAGGGAATCCGGCAAAGAGGAACTTTTCCGCTGCAGAGCAGGCCCACCATCCTTCAGCTGAATTCTTCTCTCATCAGCAGTGTTGGTATTCACAGCCAACATTCTGTGCACAGTCATGTCATTTGGCATTTGATTGGGCAGTCTTAGTATCAGTGGGGAGGAATGTCTATCCAGACTGAGATTGTAATCTTGTCTAGGGCAACCACAACTGCAAGACCCTCTCCTCCATTGGATGGTTCAGCTCTGTACTTCACTCCAGGGCTTGCATAACTAATTACATTACTATACCAGTTTCCCTCCCTGAGAGGATAGAGGTGATTGTTTTTTCTTTCCCCTTTTCCTCTTGACCATCTTCTATCCTGGGCATTAGTATACGCTTCTTTCCAGTGGTTATGCATGGATTTTATTTATTTATTGTGAACATTTATATCCTGCATAATCCCACCAAGACAGGCTATGTGGCTTACAATTGTTTGAGGAAAAGTACAACATAATAGTACCTCAAACGTTAGAAAACATATATGTGCAATTCTTTCTGAACATTTGTGTTTATGCTTCATGTAAACACTGAAGGTACTTTTTATACAACAAACTTCCATTGTTCTGATTTGTAGATTTTTTTTTTTAAATGCCAGTAGTTGAAAGTTTTGAGCTCATACTTCTGAAACTCTTGGACATTTATATATTTCTAGTGTAAATTTAATGCCTGACATTTAATATGCTTTAGTTCTCTAATCCAAAGTCTTTAGTAACAATTGCCATTGATTTGTTATAAATGAATATTCCTTAAGGTTTCACCTTTTTTGTTATTTCTGAAGCACACAGCCCCCAGTTTTTATGTAATCTAGTACTCTTGAACTGTAACTTTTGGATTAATAAACACTTTTTATAAACAAGTGAAAAGAATGATGGTAGGATCTTTAGTGGTCACTTATATTACCAATTTGTATGGGGATATTTTGTAAAAGAATTATTCTTTATTTGTTTTTTTTTAAAAACACAGGAGGCTGAAAAAGTCAAGGTCAACAAGCTTAACATTGAAAAATACAAAAGATCTCAAAAATAAGAGTATAGGGAGGAATATCTGGTACAGCTAAACGAGAAAAGGGGAAAAGTCAGGATGACAAAAGCAATGTTGTGAAGGGGTTATAAGGAAATGTTTGCCTGTTTGCAGATGATACACACAACTGTAACAAATTAAAAAACTTTGAGGGACAATAGAGATGTTTAAAAAATATTTAATTGAAGTTCTGGAAATGTCGTGAGATTCACTGCCCCCTTTGGTGAGAGTACAATATTTTCAGATTAATACTAGTGTTACCAATGATGTGCCTAATGCACAAAAGGGAGATAATATGAATTTAACATCTTTCCTTGAATCGTCTCTGGATGTAATTACTCAGCGAACAACTGCGGTGGTAACATTTGCTCTGGAAATGGACAGAGATGTTATTTTGAGACTTTTCTTTAGAAAATTAGATTCAGAATTTTTGGGCTCAAAAGTTAGAATGTATCCGGATCTGTCGAGAGAGACACAGAAACGACGCAAGGCTTTTTTGACTTTGCGTCAGAGAACTTTGGCTCTAGGTGCTAATTTTGTACTTAGATTTCCTTGCCTATGTAGAATATTATACCAATCTAAGACTTTTCAATTCTTTGAACCCAAACAATTGGAGGAATTTCTGATTGCAAAGGAATCAGTGAATGTAAATGTAGTAGTATGAGTATCAAATGCACACTGTTTAAGATAACTTGGGAAAAGCGATTGGGTTAAGAGCGTATCCCTTAATTTAATTATTATGTATAATTTGATTTCCTTTTTCTTGGATCTTTATTTCTAACTCCATATTAAGGTCGATAGAAGAATATTTATTTCAACTTATGGAAATAAGGATAAATTTGTTTCTTTACTAATGTTTATTGCAAATTTCAATATTATCTCTTTTGAAGTGTATAATATAAATATTTAATAAAGATTTAAAAAAAAAAACTTTGAGGGAGTTGGTAGAATTATATATACACACACACTCACACCTCTTGCAGTGGCCAAATGCTTGGCAGTTAAAATTCTGTACAAAAATTAATCATTCCTTTGCCTCCTTACCACACTAGTCCTGAACTTGTGGATTATGCCCATCGAATAGCAGAGGGAAGCAGAGAAAAAAAAGTCCTGCATGCTTCACCCAATAAGGGCACTGTGCAGCCTTAGAATGCTAGTATTTCTCTGTCTTCAGAGGATGGATGATGGCCTAACTGCAGCTGCTGAACTGGACTGGCCACTGAAAAAGCTCTTGAGCCTGTTGGAGAACTGAGCTTCAGTTGAGCTGGGGGGGGGGGGATGTGCTTTTAAAGTCTTAGCTCATTTTATTTGAAAAAAAAAAAAAAAAAAAGGATATTTTGGATTGGAGCCGTGACATAGCTCAGAGGAATTTGAGCTTTTCTATCCTTCCATTCCCCTCCCTCATTTCTAACACTTTTTTTTCCCAAATGAGGCTTCAAATTATGAAGGACAATTGATTTTTGTTCTTCAGGACTGGCAGAGTTGACAACACTATTTGTAACTCTGCAATGTTTATTCTGTTCTAGTACATCAGTGTGGTTGAGGGGAGATGTTTCTCGGTGCTGACTTTTCTGAGGGAGCTTGGGTCTTTAGGCTTTGTCTCTGGTAGCGAATTTTGCTCTGGGGCCATTGAGGCTGCAGCACTGCTCCAAGCCTAACCACCTAAGCTAAATTCCAGGGCATTAAGATGAGAAATCCTTTTTCAACGCACTGTTTCTTCAGCGATAGAGGCAAATAGTTTACATTGAGGCTTGCTGGAATTTCTCCTGTACAGAACTGGTAGAAAGCTTGGCATGGGCCATCTCCACCTGTGTTTGAGCAACAAGCAGCCCTTTCTCGCCGACCAGGCAATGTCACGTTGCTTTGGTGAAATCATGAGAAAAGCATTCTTTGCACTAGAGCCTGCTTTTTGCCCCAGAAAAGTAAGCTGCAAAGAGCTCTCTCTTCTGAGAGGGGGCTTCTTCCTCACCTGAATCTAGTCAGTGTTGGACTTTTTTTTTCTTGATCAAATTAGACACCGTGCTTTCTTTTTTTTTTTTTTTTTCTTAAAACTTGGTTTTAGCTTATGGTGTTCTTCCTGATGAGGCTTGTCTGGTATCTTTGTCTGTTCACCCCTTTCTGTGTTTGATTGGATCTATTTGAATGACTGCTTCCACTATCCTATACATTGAATTGTAATTCTTTTCATATTTCTAATCATTTATGTGTTTTGAATTGTAAACCACATTGTTCTGCCTTTCTGTATTGTGTGGTATAGCAAATTCAAATAAACCATATACCATTTTTCAGTCTAACCAGTGTTAAGGGAGTTCCTTCTGAGAGAAGGAGACAATCCTTATTGTCTCTCTTGTTAATTAGCTACTGCATCTTCCGTCAGTCAAGATTAGGTTGTGGGCAGGGATCTAGCTATGGGGCTTATTCGGTAGCATGCAAAGGCCTTTTTTTTTTTTGCCATATAAGCGGTTGCTTGAAGGGCAACCTGTGGTACCATGGCTAGGATTTAGTAGAGAAATTATAAAGCTCTTTCATAAGGTGTTTGTAAAGTAGTTTAACCTGGAAAGTACTAAGGAAGTTATCTTGCTATCAGCTGGAATCAAAACAAAGCAAAACCACTGCCTTTCCGGTGGCAAGTGTTTTGCCTGTAATGGTAGAACGCAATTGCAAGCTGGTCTTCTTGCTGTGGCATTTGTTAGGAATTTCAGCCCTTCCAGTTCTGGCAATAGGCTGTAGTGCCTAATGGTTTGTCTTCTAGCAGAGCTGGGCAGTGCTTGAATAAAGGAATAGCCTAATGCAGCCGTCCCTCTTCACAAGAGTGGTGATAGGGAAGAAGCTGGAAACTACAGGCCGGTAAGCCTCACTTCGATTATTGGAAAAGTAATGGAAGCGATGCTGAAGGAAAGGATAGTGAATTTCCTGGAAGCCAATAAGTTGCAAGATCCGAGACAACATGGTTTTACCAAAGGGAAATCGTGCCAAACGAATCTCATTGAATTCTTTGATTGGGTGACAGGAGAATTGAATCAGGGACGAGCTATAGACGTAATCTACTTAAATTTCAGCAAAGCTTTTAACACGGTTCCCCACAGGAGGCTCTTAAATAAACTGGATGGGCTGAAGATAGGACCCGAAGTGGTGAACTGGATTAGGAACTGGTTGACGGACAGAAGCTAGAGGGTGGTGGTGAATGGAATTCGCTCGGAGGAGGGAAAGGTGAGTAGTGGTTTGCCTCAGGGATAAGTGCTGGGACCAATTCTGTTCAATATATTTGTGAGTGACATTGCCGAAGGGTTAGAAGGTAAAGTGCCTATTTGCGGATGACACTAAGATCTGTAACAGAGTGGACACCCGGGAGGGAGTGGAAAACATGAAAAAGGATCTGAAAAAACTAGAAGAATGGTCTAAGGTTTGGCAATTAAAATTCAATGCGAAGAAATGCAAAGTGATGCACTTAGGGAGTAGAAATCCAAGAGAGGCGTATGTGTTAGTTGGTGAGAGTCTGTTAGGTACGGATGGGAAGAGGGATCTTGGGGTGATAGTATCTGAGGATCTGAAGGCGATGAAACAGTGTGACAAGGCGGTGGCCGTAGCTAGAAGGTTACTAGGCTGTATAGAGAGAAGTGTGACCAGCAGAAGAAAAGAGGTGTTGATGCCCCTGTACAAGTCGTTGGTGAGGCCCCACCTGGAGTATTGTGTTCAGTTTTGGAGGCCGTATCTTGCTAAGGATGTAAAAAGAATTGAAGCGGTGCAAAGAAAAGCTACGAGGATGGTATGGGATTTGCGTTACAAGACGTATGAGGAGAGACTTGCGGACCTGAACATGTATACCCTGGAGGAAAGGAGGAACAGGGGTGATATGATACAGACGTTCAAATATTTGAAAGGTATTAATCCGCAAACAAACCTTTTCCGGAGATGGGAAGGCGGTAGAACGAGAGGACATGAAATGAGATTGAAGGAGGGCAGACTCAAGAAAAATGTCAGGAAGTATTTTTTCACGGAGAGAGTGGTGGATGCTTGGAATGCCCTCCCGCAGGAGGTGGTGGAAATGAAAACGGTAACGGAATTCAAACATGCGTGGGATAAGCATAAAGGAATCCTGTTCAGAAGGAATGGATCCTAAGGAGCTTAGCCGAGATTGGGTGGCAGAGCCGGTGGCAGGATGCGGGGATAGTGCTGGGCAGACTTATACGGTGTGTGCCAGAGCCGGTGGTGGGAGGAGGGGCTGGTGGGTGGGAGGCGGGGATAGTGCTGGGCAGACTTATACGGTCTGTGCCAGAGCCGGTGGTGGGAGGAGGGGCTGGTGGGTGGGAGGCGGGGATAGTGCTGTGCAGACTTACACGGTCTGTGCCATGAAAAGGACAGGTACAAATCAAGGTAAGGTATACACAAAAAGTAGCACATATGAGTTTATCTTGTTGGGCAGACTGGATGGACCATGCAGGTCTTTTTCTGCCGTCATCTACTATGTTCCAAACTGTGCTTATCGGTGCCCTGGTGCACCGCAGCAACCTTACAAGGAAACTGCGGCTTATTTTAAGACTCCCCTCCAAAAATTGAAGAGCACTTTTCCAAAACTCACTCAATCTGTTTGTTTTCAGTTTCGAGTTACGCAATTAATTTTGTTCACCAAGGCGAGATTCATTTACTTTACTTTATTCCTGTGCCAAAACTCATTAATTCCATAGTATTATAATGACTTTGTGTTGAATATTCTATGCAAAACTCTCAGTCCAAAAACTGCTACCTATTTTTCTTAAAATTGCTGCTGCTGGACTGAGTGAGTTTTGGAAAAGTGCTCTTCAACTGTGGTTGGCTGGCTGCCTGAGGCCTGAGCTCAGTGCTGCCTGAGTAGTGAGCGAGTCAACGGCATACTTCAGCCGCTGATTCTGGCACTCTACGCATGCTCAGTTCATGTTTCATATGTGTCTGTATGCAGAAACCCTCTGTCCTTTCTACATTGATGAAATCTTTCCAAATAGATCAGTTCCTTGGTTTCATTTTCATGATCAAGAAGAGGGATATGTTATGTTCCTCACCTGGTTCCAAGCCGGCATGGCCGAGTCGGTCCGGCAGAGATAGTTGGCCATCTTGGTGGTGTTTCTCCAGGATAGGTCGGCCATCTTGGGATGGGCATCTCAGCTTATGGTGGCCATCTTGGGGTTGGCTGGCTGCAGGAAGTAAGCCCATATTTGGGCGGTGTGCTTCTCGGCGGATGGGGGCAGCCATCTTGGATCAGCTGCACATGTTTGAGACTGATTCCTATACTATTTAAAGTCCTGCCTCCAGTCCTTCATTGCTTCGGCCTCAATTGTGTTTGAGGTCCATGCCTGTGCTCCTTATCTTCAGTTCCAGTGTTCCAGACCTTGGCTTGTTTCCCGGACCTCGCTTGTTTTGCTGCCTGCCTTGACCTTGTACTGTTTTTGACTACTCTTTGACCTACGGATTTACCTGGCTTTTGGACTGTGTCTGTTTGCCTGCCTGTCTGGTCAGTGGTCGTGCAACCCCGCCGGTTCCAGAAGTCCTGGTGGCTGCCCGAACCTGGGGGCTCAACTCCCAGGGAACGGCGGTCGCTCCCCAGGTAAAGCTATGGGTTGTCTGGCTGCCTGACCGAGTACGGTGTCACTCCATCCTAGCCGTGCTCAGTCGGGGCACAAGGGCTCACATTCCTCCAGTCATAACAGTGGGCCGAAGCCATGAGCTCGTCAGACAATACCGAGCGTTCCAACCTGGCTCAGGTGCTACACCAGCAGCAGGCTCAAATCACCTGTTTGTCCAGTGCATTGTCCAGGTCTGCAATCAGATTCCAGCGCTCCAGCAGCAGGCGGTCCCGGATCCTCCAGCCCCTGGGACGGGGTCGTCCTCCGCCTGGCTGCGGGTTCCAGAGCCACCTCGTTTTGATGGTACCCCCGCAGCGTGCCGGGGGTTTCTGAATCAATGTCAGATCTTGTTCGAACTACAACTGGAGGCCTTCCCATCTGACAGGATTAACGTGACTTACCTCATCTCTCTACTGACTGGTCCCGCGCTGGCGTGGGCATCCCCACTGTGGGAACAGCGAAATCCCGTCCTGGCGAACCTAGAGGAGTTCTTGCAGCAGTTCCGGATGGTGTTCGATGTGCCTGGCCGGCCTTCTTCTCCCTCGGGGGATCTGCTGCGGATTCAGCAGGGCTCCGGGTCGGTCGGGCCGTACACCATCCGGTTCTGCACTCTGGCCGCGGAGCTCCGGTGAAACCAGGAGGCATTGACGGCAATTTTCTGGCAGGGGTTGGACGGCCAAATAAAGGATGAATTGGCCGGCCGAGAGATTCCTGCTACTTTGGACGGCCTTATTGCACGCTGCACGAGGATCGACATTTGGTTCCAGGAACGAGCCCAGGAGAGGGCCACGCCACGGGTGGTGCAGAGATCCAGAGGCCTGCCCCGTCGTCCAGAAGCACCTGGGTCCCTTGAGGAGGGTTCGGAAGGAATCAAGGAGGAACCCATGATAATGGCCGGCCATCGTCTGTCCAAGAAGGAGAAGTCCTGGTGGCTGCCCGAACCTGGGGGCTCAACTCCCCGGGAACGGCAGTCGCTCCCCAGGTGAAGCTATGAGTTGTCTGGCTGCCTGACCGAGTGCAGTGTCACTCTATCCTAGCCGTGCTCAGTCGGGGCACAAGGGCTCACATTCCTCCAGTCATAACAGGATATCAGTTCAACTTTTTTCTTGATTTCCATTCTATAGCTTTCCTTATTCTGTGTGTATCATCCAGGAAGGATGAAATAGTCTTGTAATCCTCTTTGGAGTAATAGTTGAATGTAATGTATGTAACTGTAAAGAAGGTGACCCCCCCCCCCCCCCCCCCCCCCCGGGATTTTCCTTCTCCTTCCCTAATGATTCTTTCTTGGTCAAGCAGGTGAGAAGACAACTTACAATATGTTTCTGCAGTCCGAACATAGAATTATTCCTTCTTCCATTTTCAGGATATCTTCAGCTACAAGTCAAAGCACATGTATACTGTCCTTTTGGGCTGAAGTGAGTTGGGCAGGGATTTTGAGATCCCATCCATCGTGGGAACAGCTTTTCTACATTCCACAGGTTTTATATTGGCCTGATGAGGACAGTAAGGAAGGAGAAATTAAGTTTTACCTGCTAATTGTCTTTCCTTTAGTCCCACAAGACCAGTCCAGAGATTGACCTTACTGTGTTTTAACTTTGCTAGCCGCTTTATTTTACAGTAATCTTGATCTTTAGTTCCAGTTATGAGCAGGAAAATTTTCCTTATATTTAGCAATCATTTTTCTCTAATCATGTAACTTCAAAATTATTTTCTGAAGGGATCATAACATTACTACTACTACTTATCATTTCTATAGCGCTGCTAGACGTACGCAGCGCTGTACACTTGAACATGAAGAGACAGTCCCTGCTCGACAGAGCTTACTATCTAATTAGGACAGACAAACAGGACAAACGAGATAAGGGAATATTAAAGTGAGGATGATAAAATAAGGGTTCTGAACAAGTGAATTAATACAACATTTTGAGCCAAAGGAAAAACACCGGATCTATTGCTTGGTCATTCAAAATACTGAGCATTCTAAGGCTGCATGGTGTTCTTATTGGACAACACACACAGGACTTCTTTTCTCTGTCTTCATCTGCTGATCAAAGGGCATAACCCACAGGTTCTGGACTGGTCTGGTGGGACTAAAGGAAAGAAAATTAGCAGGTAAGACCTAATTTCTTAATTGGCCCAAAAAGGCAATGCAAGTATGTTTTTTTTTTTTTCTTTACTGTGACTGACAGTGGCCAACATACAATACTAAGAGATGGTATTGTACAGGATCTTTACAATTAGAGCTGATCCTTATGTGTTTAATTTTGTACAGATATTCAGCCCAAACAAATTTGGGCTGAGTATTCTAAAGTTAACAGGACAAACTCGCTGGGATAACTTTTTAAGCAGGTTAGAGCTGAATACCAGAACAGACTAGCCAAAGGTTAACAGTGCCCCAAGAAATCCCCAATTCAGCCTTTAGTTTTTGTCAAGCTAAATTTTGTGCAGGCCAGAATTTGAACCAAATTTAGCTAGACAGCGGGTGTGGGTGGAAGGAGAATTATTGCAGTGTGTTTGTCCAGCTAACTCCCTAAGCTAGCAAGGCAAAACTTTTGTGTATTTACCTCATTGTAAACATTTGTGTTGGATATTTTTTCATCATTGTTTTGCATTTTATGTTTACAGTTCCTTTGCAATACATTGTAATTAGTTTTTAGATATTATTTTTTTCATTGCTTTGCATTGAGTTTCTTTCTGTTTTACAGTACTTTTGAAGGCTGTGTTGATACCTTGGGGCTGCCTGCTCGTTACTACCTCAGCAGTGAGTTGTGAGTGAGCCATCTCCATGCTTATTTTTGATTTCTGTATATTTTGTTTTCCTGTTCTATATTTTATGTTGCTAAATATGTATTTATTATGATTTTCTTTCATTTATTGGATTTAAACTACAATCTTCCTTTGATACAAAGGTCTTTGTTTACAATCTTATGCTTCATGTAGGAACTCATCCCCACCAAGTGCTTTATCTACAGGAAGGGGGATTTTTTTGAATGCACATAGGTAAAATGAGACATGACCTGCATCATGTGTGTAGTAGGGGGACTCTTCTAGAGCTTTCTTCGAAAACATTTGCTGACAGAATAGATTTTTCATTGCTACCACACCTGCTATACTTCAGTATTGTTTCCATCTATCCAAAGAGCATGCCATCGTAGACGTTTACATTTTTTTTTAAATTCTTTTCTGCATCTTGGCCTATGAAGCACTTTTCCTAGTCAGGATTTTTTTGTTCTTAGGACCTGATTCATGTAGACTTTTTTTTGTCCTCTATCTGTATAGAAAGTCATTAATAAATCAAGCCCTTTAACAAGTTCAGTAAATATGTTGGATTTTTTTTTTTTTTTATCGTAGCCACCTTAGTTTGGGGTTTGATCTAATTCTCTGGTGCTTGTGCCTTGGTTGCAGTTTGGCTCTGTCTCTTCATTGTTCAGAAAATCTTTTATCCTTTGACATCACAGTTACTTTTCAGAACCTGGCTAAACAATGAGTCTGTAAGCTCAAGAGATACCTAGGAGCCCTTTTACTAAGCCATGCTCAAAAATGGCTGTTGCTGTTTGTTGCTGTGGCCACTTTGAGCATGATGATAAAATGGCCATATTTGTCTAATTTCCTGTAGTGGTTACATGCAAATTTTCCAACTAGCTCGTGGCCATTACCGCAGGAACCCTTATCGCCATCTATTTACTAGGCGGTAAGGGCTCCTGCACTAATTGGGCAGCATGGAGCAATGTACCCGCACTACCTGGTTAGTGCTGGGCATGCCTACTCTCTGCCCATAGCCATGCCTCCCGCACCAAAAAATAAAATCTAGCTTTTAGCGCAGGATTAGTGCACGCTGATTGGCACGAGATGCCTCCGTGCGTCCCGTAGCAGTGCTTTTTGGCATGCAGTAGGCAGGCGCTGGTACCTACCGCTGCTTAGTAAAAGGGCCTCCTAAAGTGCTGCCAGATGACATCTCTTGTACATAGTCACAATGTAATAAATGTTTAGATAAAGGCCATACCATTTAGAATGTGGTTTCTATGCTGTTTACATGAGCAGGTTTAAGTGTGAGGGGGGGGGGGTGCCTCACGAGTATGAGAAATTTCAGCAGGAAGCTAGCTTTCAAGTTCATTGAAAAGCCTGAGGGAACTGGCCTTTATCATATTGATGGTCACATAATCACGTTAAGTGCTCCTTGGTCACTTTGGTTACTTAATTCAAGGGTATGCTCTGAAGCAGAGCAAGTTCACCTTCCACTCTGACACCCTAACTTGTTAACTACCACTGAGGTTCAAAGATCAAAGCAGATGAGAGCCGAAATGTCTGCGTCTCTCTGCTAACGTCTAGAGCCTTAAAGAGCTCACACATCAGTGAGATATGTCATACTGTAGTGGCTGTGCCTGGAGAACTGCCTTAGGATTGTCTCCCAAGAGTTAGCATCTGGAGATCGAGTACTTCTGCTCATCCTTCTTGCACATACAGGAGGTTGCTCAGGATATTCAGACTGCAGTTGGACATACTTGTCCTTGACAAGAAAGACTAGTGTATACCTAAAAGGGAAGGTGTACAAAATGGTTGCTCTTTTAAGTCATGGGGATTTTGTCTGTTAATTGGACCTTGAAGAAACCTACACTGTCAGAGAGACATTGTGGGATCATAAACTTGTTTTTTGGCCAGGCATCAATATTTGGCCCTGAAGTGCCTAGCAGTTATGGCATATCTGCATACATTCTACATGCATATACTCACACTTTCTGGGCAATTTGACTGATTAGTTGCACACATCATGCCAGGGCAGAATGATCATTCAGGTCTTGCAGACACATTTGCTAGAGTTCGAGGTTCTGCTACATGTAGTTAAGAAGAATGCCCAACAAGACACTTTGACGTCATCAGAGGAGCCACTTCATAGTCAGACTGGTTTATGCTGAGAATACCAAACCTATTCAATTTATATGAAGCTTATTTTTTTAAATTGCACCCTGTTAAATGGCCAAAGTAAATATCGGGTAATTAATTTTAGGTAATAACTAGTTCCATGGCCTGAGGGTTTTATGAATCCCAAAGTCATAGGATGATTTAGCAACTTAGATCTTAGGCTACAAAAGGATTAAATATTTATCTGGTTTTATGTATGTCCTGTTTCAATTTGATTAAAGGATTACCCTTCCAAGTTCCACAACAGCAATTTATTCTGACTGCCATTGTGCCCAATCTGAGCAGGAGGTCTCATCTAGAGGAGTTCAACACACCTCCTCCTAAAGATAATATGCCACACAAAGTTGTTGCCAAAGGCTGTACTTCATATTTTCAGAAAATAGGTTGCTGATAAAATTGTCATAGATCAGATTGACTAGGTAGGGCTGGGAAACAGTATAGAATTAGGATCTTTCACAGGATATCCGTAAGAGCTACTTATATGGCATTAATGGCAGGAAAATATTAGGAGAGACTTTAGTATACATGGTAAGACCTTTTTGTTCCTGCTAAAAATAGCATACTCTCTATAGGACAGCCGTTTTTTTTTTTTGTTACATTTGTACCCCGCGCTTTCCCACTCATGGCAGGCTCAATGCGGCTTACATGGGGCAATGGGAGGGTTAAGTGACTTGCCCAGAGTCACAAGTTGCTGCCTGTGCCTGAAGTGGGAATTGAACTCAGTTCCCCAGGACCAAAGTCCACCACCCTAACCACTACTACTACTACTACTACTTATCATTTCTAAAGCGCTACTAGACATATGCAGCGCAACCACTAGGCCACTCCATATTAATATGGTCTTGAGAGATGTTACAAGTGAAGGCATTTCATATGCAACTGAGAGGTTTGCAATGCTGTTAACTGAATGCTTCTTGAATCTGCTTTGACCTGATCTTCTCACCTACGAGTGGCAAGCTAAAAATTGTCAGTACAGCGGAAAGATGGAGAGCTAGTACACTCAGGAGAGGAGGTCAAGGAGAGCAGAAAATTGGCATGACTGAATGTTTAGATCCATTTGTCTTTTGTGTCTCTAAGGTCTTCAAATAGCAGTGCGGGAGAATGAGATTGGGGGCAGAAGGAATCAGACCCATGGTAGACCCAGGGGGAGTTTAGCTACCCTAACTCAGGCACTGGTATGTGACCTATGACCACTCTGTAGTGAAGACACAACAATGGCTGCACCATCAAGTCTGCTACTGACTCAGACATGATCTCTGCACTTTGGCAGCTTCTGCTTCAAACTTCTGAATACCTACAGTTGTTTATTGGTAGGAAGAGAAAAAGAGAATGGACTTTGCATTTTTGCTGGGAAATATATGTAGCCATATCAATTTTTTGTCCTCTTAGAACTCTCCGCACTCCTTTGACCTTCATCACCTGGAGTGTAATAGGTCTGCCATAGAAACATAAAAATAAATGTTAGCAGATAGAGAGCATATGACTTAACTAATCTGCCCATCCCTGACCAATCTGGACCTTTAAGGGATATAGCAATCTATAAGAACAAGATTAGATTTCTTTTCTTCCTCTCCCTTAGAGATCCTATATGCTTGTCCCATGCTCTCTTGAGTTCAGATATATAGTAACACAGTAGGTGATGGCAGATAAAGACCTGTGCGGTCCATCCAATCTGCCCAGCGAGATGAACTCGTAGCAATAAGGTATGATGTGATAAGTGAATGACATGGGGATGGGGACAAGCTTTGTTCCTATGTCCTTCTCTACTGTGAAGGCTGTTAATGAATTGGACAGCTGTTTATGTTTGAGTGATGCAGATGACGATGTTTTCATTTTTTGGCAAAACAAGCAAAAGTTCTAGCTATAAATGGCAAAATTTGCACGGGGGATCCTGTGCATTCCTACTACCAGCACATCTTCTGAGAAGACATTTTCTGTTGTGGAAGACAGGAGAGCTAGACTGAATCCTGAGATTGTTGATGACTTATTATTCATCTGCAGATTTAAAAAAAATCATGACAGTGCTTCATAGGGCATATTTCTCCCCCACTAAGGCATACAGAATGGGTTGTATTTTGTACCCCTGGACATTTTAACAGGGTGGATTAGGATTCCTTGGTGTAGTAGAAGTCAGCTGTTGTTGGGGTTGGAAGGATATAGGGTGGTGGTGGTGGGGTTGTTATAGTTGCTCATTGTTGTTATTGTTTTCTATTTGTGATTTATAAACAACAGTTGCACAGAATATTGTTCCTTTTTATACTTAATAAAAAGATTTAAGTACAGAATTGTAGGTGTTCGAGGCTTCTGCAGATGAGGACCAAGCCCGTGTGGACAGGGCAGGGATGGGCCATCTAAGTCACCAGCTCCTTCCCATTTTCTAAGACTCATTGTCCTAACCATTCTGGGCTGGGGTACTTATGTAGCACTACACCTGAGGTCTGTGATCTGCTGAGGAAAAACTTCATTAGTTAAATTTTCTTAAGTTGAGGACAATCAACAAAATTCCTAATCCAATTGGGTAGTTATGTTTTAACATAGGTATCCCATGATCGAATGAATTTCTGCAGTCTATTTCTTCTAAGAGCAGTGAGGCGCGACATCTGGCACCTGTAGTCCACTTTAGCAAGCACCTGCGATCTAGATGGGAGGAAAGGCTGTTTCCAAAAGGCTGCCAGTAATAAGCGGGCAGCTGTTACTATGTGGAAAGTCAGTGGAACATATTTCCCTGGTAACTCCTGCGGCTTAATATGAAGCAGCGCAAAACCCATTGATTTTGATATAGATATCCCCAACATTTCTGAGATCAAGTTGAAAATCATGGTCCAATAATTTATTGCCCCCGGACCACCATATATGAACAAAAATACCAATATCCCCACAGCTCCGCCAGCATGTTTCTGAAGCCTCTGGCTATATTTTATGGGAGCCTGGTTGGAGTAAGATATCATTGAAACAGCATTTTATAGCCATTTTCTACTCAATGGCTTGCTATTGATAGCTTAAGGAGGCATTTGAATGTGCCTTCCCATTCTTCTACTCTCCGGTACTATGTAAGCCACATTGAGCTTGCAAATAGGTGGGAAAATGTGGGATACAAATATGACAAATAAATAGTCCCCAAGAGGCCCTCCCAGATAACTGTATACTTAATGGGAGGGGCGTTCTGCTGAAGCAGCGCTTGATAAAATCGAGACATACAGCCTCGCCCACTACTTCCATTAAGCGCAACTTGTAACAAAGTCTCCTGTTACCTCAATTTGGAAAGGGCACACTTACCAAGAAAATCAGATAACCTGTCTGTAATGAAAAAGGTATTTTGGCCTAAGCCAAATTCTTCAATTAGATCCGTATAAGGAATTATTTTCCCAGTTTCCACCAGTTGGCCTAATTATAAAAGTCCCTGAGCTGCCTAACCTCGAAACCAGGGATCCTGTGCACCTGTGGGAAACCTCCATGCCACTGGGAAAGGTGAGGCTTGAAAGTATTGGCCCTTCAATAGACGCTGCTGGGCTTGCAGCCAAGCTTCTATAGTAATTTGTAAATAGGGATTGGCTATCCGGATCATGGTGCAGATCTCACCACTTGGAAGTCATGGAAGCTGGGTATAAATATCTGAAGAATAGGGAGTGCGCTCCGCCTTTACCCAACTTTTATGGCCATCTTTATGCCCAGTTAAGAAGGATTTAAGCTGAACCGCTATATAATGAATCCTAAAATGTGGGACAGCCATACCACCTTTCCCCTTAGGCTGAAGGATCTTTGCATCCAAGGGGGTTTATGTCTCCATATATATTGAAATACTTTTTTGGTGAGGTGGTGAAAAATGTTTTCTGGGAGCTGGATAGGAAGCGCCATGAATAAGTATAGCAGATATGGGAGTACCATCATCTTTCACCCCTTATATCCGTCCCAACCAGGAAACCTGCATATTCTCTCACCTCTCTAAATCTGCTCTGAGAGTTCTGATAACGAGGGATAATTGACTTCATACAGGGCTTTTCTATTTGCTGTTATGCGTAACCCTAGGTACCTAATCGCCTTAGTGGCCCATCTAAATGGGAAATTAGCTCGTAACCAAGAGCTCTCTGAATTACTCGGTGATAGGTTTAAAATTTCTGATTTAGCAGCATTAATCTTAAAGCCTGATACCCTTCCATAGCTAGCCAGAATAGAAAGCATACTTGAGAGAGATTCTCGAGGATTCATAAGGGTCAATAAGATATCAGTAAATAATAGCAATTTGGTATAAATAGGACCAGTGCTGTCGTATCTGTTGAACCAACGGCTCCATTGCTATGGCAAATAAAAGGGGCGAGGGGGGCACAACCCTATAGGGTGCCTCGCTGAAGTTCAAAATCACCCGTATATTCCCCTGTTAACCTGCAGGCATGCCATCGGTTTATTATAGATTGAATTTATCCATCCCAGGAACTGACCCTGAACACTTATCTTCAACAGGGTACCCAGTAAAAAAGGCCAGGACACCCTGTTGAAGGCTTTTTCCGCATCTGTCCTGAAAAACAGTGCGGGAGTCTTTGCCTCAGTCACTGACCATATCAGGTGTAGGACTCTTCGGATGTTATCAAATGTTTGCCCTCCCGCGGGAGGTGGTGGAGATGAAAACGGTAACGGAATTCAAAAATGCGTGGGATAAACATAAAGGAATCCTTTTCAGAAGGAAGGGTGGCAGCACTGGTGGTGGGAGGCTACGTTCCTGTACCCGCTCCGCCAAATGCCTGGCGGAAATCTCGGGCCCTTGCTGATTTCTTACACTTTAAGTTCATGCTGACCTCCTTCCAATCTGCTCTTTTACGCGCCAAACAGGATTATTATATCCAACTGACCAACCCTCTTGGTTCTAACCCTCGACTTCTCTTCACCACATTGAACTCTCTCCTCAAGGTGCCCCCTCCCCCAACTCCCCCTTCATTATCTCCTCAGACCCTTGCTGAATTCTTTCACGACAAGGTTCAAAAGATAAACCTTGCATTCTCTACTGCGCCACCTCTCCCTCCACTAGTCCGTTCCCCTCTCTCTCTCCTTCCCCTCATTCCTTTTCCTCCTTTCCTGAAGTTACTATAGAGGAAACTATACTTCTCCTTTCTTCCTCAAAATGTACCACCTGTTCCTCTGATCCCATTCCCACCCACCTTTTTAATGCCATCTCACCTGCTCTTATTCCTTTTATCTGTCACATTCTCAACCTCTCACTTTCCACTGCAATTGTCCCTACTGCCTTTAAACATGCTGTGGTCACACCTCTCCTTAAGAAGCCTTCACTCGACCCTACTTGTCCCTCTAATTACCGACCCATCTCCCTCCTCCCTTTTCTCTCCAAATTACTTGAGCGTGCTGTTCACCACCGCTGCCTTGATTTTCTCTCCTCACATGCTATTCTTGACTCACTACAATCTGGTTTTCGCCCTCTCCACTCAACCGAAACTGCGCTTACTAAAGTCTCCAATGACCTATTACTGGCTAAATCCAGAGGTCTCTATTCCATCCTCATTCTTCTTGATCTTTCCGCTGCTTTTGACACTGTCGATCACAGCATACTCCTCAATACCCTGTCCTCACTTGGATTCCAGGGCTCTGTCCTTTCCTGGTTCTCTTCCTACCTCTCCCTCCGCACCTTCAGTGTTCACTCTGGTGGATCCTCTTCTACTTCTATCCCTCTGCCTGTCGGCGTACCTCAGGGTTCTGTTCTTGGTCCCCTCCTCTTTTCTATCTACACGTCTTCCCTTGGTTCATTAATCTCATCCCATGGCTTTTCCTACCATCTCTATGCTGATGACTCCCAAATCTACCTTTCTACCCCTGATATCTCACCTTGCATCCAAACCAAAGTTTCAGCGTGTTTGTCTGACATTGCTGTCTGGATGTCTCAACACCACCTGAAATTAAACATGACCAAAACCGAGCTTCTCATTCCCCCCCCCCCCCCCCCCCCAAACCCATCTCCCTGCTCCCCCCGTTTTCTATTTCTGTTGATGGCTCTCTCATTCTCCCTGTCTCCTCAGCTCGAAACCTTGGGGTCATCTTTGACTCTTCTCTCTCCTTCTCTGCTCATATCCAGCAGATCGCCAAGACCTGTCGTTTCTTTCTTTACAACATCCGTAAAATCCACCCCTTTCTTTCTGAGCACTCTACCAAAATCCTCATCCACACTCTTGTCACCTCTCGTTTAGACTACTGCAATCTGCTTCTTGCTGGCCTCCCACTTAGTCACCTCTCCCCTCTCCAATTGGTTCAAAACTCTGCTGCCTGTCTCGTCTTCCGCCAGGGTCGCTTTACTCATACTACCCCTCTCCTCAAGTTGCTTCACTGGCTCCCTATCCGTTTTCGCATCCTGTTCAAACCTCTTCTACTAACCTATAAATGTACTCACTCTGCTGCTCCCCAGTATCTCTCCACACTCCGCTCCATGGATAAATCCTTCTTATCTGTTCCCTTCTCCACTACTGCCAACTCCAGACTTCGCGCCTTCTGTCTCGCTGCACCCTACGCCTGGAATAAACTTCCTGAGCCCCTATGTCTTGCCCCATCCTTGGCCACCTTTAAATCTAGACTGAAAGCCCACCTCTTTAACATTGCTTTTGACTCGTAACCACTTGTAACCACTCGCCTCCACCTACCCTCCTCTTCTCCTTCCTGTACACATTAATTGACTTGATTTGCTTACTTTATTTTTTGTCTATTAGATTGTAAGCTCTTTGAGCAGGGACTGTCTTTCTTCTATGTTTGTGCAGCGCTGCGTACGCCTTGTAGCGCTATAGAAATGTTAAATAGTAGTAGAGGCGGGGCCATTGGTTGGGAGGCGGGGCTAGTGCTGGGCAGACTTCTACGGTTTGTGCCCTGAAAATGGCAGATACAAATCAAGGTCAGGTATACACATAAAGTAGCACATATGAGTTTATCTTGTTGGGCAGACTGGATGGGACTACAGGTCTTTCTCTGTCGTCATCTACTATGTTACTATGTTTGGCGGCCCTGTATAAACCCTGTCTGATCATCCCTCACCAATTAACCCATGAAAGACTTCAATCCCTTTGCTCCTCCTGCAAGCTATTGAGGGCATCAGTCATTGGCTTCACCAACAATTGTTTAAAACATTTATAAAATCTATTTGTGTATCCATCGAGGCCAGGAGTCTTTCCCAGGTGGAGTGACTGGATAGCATCTAATGTTTCTGCCTCTGAAATTGGAGAGGACAGATGGTCAGCCTCCCTTGGGGAAAGCTCAGGCAACTGAATGTCTTGCAGATAATGTGATATCTGGTCATCACTACATTCCCAAAAAGTGGAGAATCTCTCCAGTCCTGTCCCTCATGATCTGTTATCAATGTAATTCTATTACGCATTGCTTTCTTATGTAACTTAAATGCCAAAAGCCACCCTGCCCGATTCCTCGATTCATAATAATTTCTGTTGGGCAGATTGAAGTTGCTCATGTATTTCTTCAAGATCAAGGTCCCTAAGAGAATTACGGATCTCGATGTTAGCCCCCCCCCCCCCCCCCCATTGACAAGCTTCCGAGTTAGTAAGTTGCTGTCTTAAACTCTTCCGTCTACCTCTTCATTCTTTATGTCTATAAGCACAAAGGGAGATGATCTTATTCCTCTTATATGCCTTGAGGCTCTCCCAGATTATAAGGGGGGAGTCCACAGTTCCAGAATTAAACTGCAGGTACGCGCGTATATCTTTTTCCAGGGTGGATACATTTCACGGATTGAAAAGTAGGCCATCTGAGAAGCACCAAAAATGCCTACCAAAGCACTTGGAAGCACAGTGCAAAGACATGAAAACTGGGTTGTGGTCAGACCATACCCTAGGCTCAATTGACATCTCTTCAACCTGCGTTAGCAGCTCACGACCCACCCTCCAAAAATCAATTCGGGAGTAGGAGTCATGAACCGCAGAGTAGCATGTGTATTCATGGGTTGAAGGATGGCAGTGACACCACGGATCTAATAGGTCCCACGTATCAAAAAAGGAGCTTTAGGTGCTTTCTCTCTGCCCTCCCTTACTGGGTCGCTGGGGCAGAATTGTCAAGCTGAGTGTCAAGTCAAGTTGAAATTCCCTCCCAAAATGAGGTGACTCTCTGCCTCAATAAGGCATCTATTTCATTAAAAAAACAACCTTTTGATCAGAATCGGGGGCATATATATTAACTAAGATATGTAGCTCCTGGGAGATGAGAACCTTTAATAGCAAATAGCGCCCTTGCTTATCCTGGATAACTTCTTGCTCCCGAGGATGAATATGCTGTGCAAAGAGTATACCCACCCCATTAGATTTAACACCCCGTTGAGTAGAGGCTAGATAAACATGGGGGTATCTTTTATGCTTAAGCAGATGTTCATAAGAGAGCTTAAGATAGGTCTCTTGTATAAAGCAAATCCCTCCTTGGAGTCTATCCACCTCTTTAAATAGTAGTTGACGCTTGAGTGAGATATTCAAACCTCTCATATTCAGAGTAAATAAGTTAAGTTTGGATGTACCCAGGACTAAATAAAGGAAAAAGATCAGCCATGGAAACCAGCCCAGGCAAGCTGTACAGCTCTATTAGGCTACTAAACCTTTCAGTGAACTCGTTCTGGTAATAAACCCCTTGGATACCCCAAACACCCAACTCCCAAAAAACCCCTTCCCTCCCACCCCCCTTCCCCATCCGTTTGAGAGCCCATTTGCCCAAGGACCTGCAAAGGAAGTGCTGCTCTCACAGTAGGCTCCCTCACAACCCCCCCCCCCCCCCCCCCAACCAGCTAGATATATCCCACTTCAGAGGATCACTTACTCCATATCAATTTAACTAACTTGTATAAGTTTCTTACAAAGTCATCACAAAACTGAACCTGGAAGCTGCTACTAATAGAAACTGTTTTGCTGCTAATAATATGTTCTCACTAAACATATAACAGCGATTACATAACATTTGAAAAGACCCAACGTGCAATAGGGTAAAGCCTCAGCCCGGTTGATCTAAATCTGTAGGTGGTCCATCTGAATTGCGCTGAAGCCTCCTCCCTTTCTGGATTGCCGACCGCCAGCATTGTGCAGTCGCTGGCTGGCCAAATCCTACAAAAGTGGTCTGATCGCTGTCCTCAGAATCGATAGCAATTTTGCTTCTTGGAGCACACTTTGAGCTTCCGTTGGTATGACCACCTTATGTTGCATATTCTGGAGGGTAAAGAACAGACCAAATGGATAGAGCCATCGATACCACACTTCATGGGAGGCTAAATAGTGTGTTATATCTCAAAATTCATGGTGCTTTCTCAGGGTCAGGACTGAAATAGCAAACAACTCCACCTTGGAACCATCCCAATTAATGTGTCCCACTTGACATGCCGCCTTCAAAATATGCTCCTTTATGGGGAATCTCAGAAAACATGCCACTATCTTTAGGCCTGTCCCCCACTCTGGGCCCCAGGGCTTGATGCATGCGTTCAAATTCAATCTCCGAGAACTCACAGCCTGGATCAGCAGCTAGCAAAAATTGGTGACAAATAGCTCTCATCTGCGATTGAACTGTAGAGTCCGGTTCCCCCTCCAGCACCCTTTGGGCCCGGAGGTGGTTGTGGCACGCCCTGTTTTTGCCATCTTCAGTTCTGAGTAGGACCTCCTTGTGATTTATGTGTAACTCTGTGCATTTATTTATTTATTACTACTACTACAAATCATTTGTACAGCGCTACCAGTCATACGCAGCGCTTCACAATTGAACATGAAGAAAGACAGTCCCTGCCCAAAAGAACTTACAATCTAAATCAGGACAGAAAAGACAAATAAGGGAAAGGGTAGGACAGACAGAAAGGACACATAGGGAAAGGGGATTGTGGTAGCCGGGCGGTAATGCCAATTTGGAATGCTGGACACATATGAGTCCACATATGTGGAGGAGTGGCCTAGTGGTTAGGGTGGTTTACTTTGGTCCTGGGGAACTGAGGAACTGAGTTCGATTCCCACTTCAGGCACAGGCAGCTCCTTGTGACTCTGGGCAAGTCACTTAACCCTCCATTGCCCCATGTAAGCCGCATTGAGCCTGCCATGAGTGGGAAAGCGCGGGGTACAAATGTAACAAAAAAAATATATAGGCCCTTACGCGCCTTTGTAAAAAGGACTCTAATATATTTACTGGGCCAGAAATCCATACACATTTAGGGCCCTGTTTACTAATTATTTTATTAATTATTACATTTATATCCCGCACTTTCCCACAGAAGCAAGGCACAATGCGGCTTACATATTAAGCATATTTACAATTGTTAGATTCAGTAAGGAGAATTTATTATGTAAGGCCTCCAGCTTACTTTCATGATCTAATACTTTTTCTTCAAAGTCGCTTGTTTTTGACCCATATTTTGCACTACAGTGCAAAGAGTGCTGATATCTTGAAGTAACTCTTGTTGAAGGGAAAGCATGGCCACTTTCAGCTCTTCTGTCACGGTCTCAGGCTCTTGGACACTGGCACCACGTGAGCCCTTGGACCGACAAGCGGCAGCAGTAGGCAAGACCCTCAACCAGGACTGGGTAAGCAAGCAAGGCAGGAGAAGCTGTAGACAGGCAAGATGGAACAACTGAACTGGAACCACAGGACTGGAACTACAGCAGTAGGCAGGCAGGGAATAAGCAGGACAGAGCAACCGGTCTTCACCTGCGCTTGACCACCATTCCCCAGGGGTTGAGCCCCCAGGTGCAGGCGGCCGGCAGGACTTACTGGACCTATCTTGCAGACAGACTAGACCAACAGGATACTAAACAAGCTTGACTAACACAGGGTTCGGGACTATTGAGGATATGGGATTCTCAGACAGGGAATAGGATACAGAACAAGCTTGACAGAAACAGGGTTAGGGTTCAAAACAGAAGTGCCCACAGGCACCCAGACAAGAACAAGGCTTACAGGTAAGACACAAGACAAGGCAAAAGTGCTCCTACCAGCACCAAAAGGGTAAGGAGGGAAGTTCAAACAAGCAAGGCAGAAGTGCTCCTAACAGCACAGCAAAACAGAAGTACTCCTAACAGCACCAGAAGGGTAAAGCAGGGAAGCTCAAACAAGCAGACAAGTGCTCCTAACAGCACAAGACAGAAGTGCTCCTATCAGCACCAAACAATAACCTGGACCTTTGGCGGTTGCAAAGGCAAAGCAGAAAGTTTCCAGGTGGCTAATAAGCCCATCAGCAACTGAGGCTCGGCTACAGCAATCTCAAGGCAGCTAAGGGTGAGGCTAGCTGCCAAACTTCCAAGCAAGACTGGAGGGCTAAAATATCTGGACCGGACTGAAGAGAGAGTCTGGAAAGTCTATGGCAGCCACCGGTTCTGGCCACCAGAGGGCGAGAGGAGCACAAACCAAGAAAAAGTCACAATCGTGACATCTTCTATCCAGCTAGCCAGCACCATAGCTCTCCGTGGCCCGCTGGCTGATTATCGTCGTTTGACTGAGATAGGGCCTCCTGCGCCACTGAACCCTGCTCAGCTTCCGTCTGAGTCACCATCTTGTTTAAGGATTGGAATGGAGTGTTTGCAGAATGATAGTCAAAAACTTTTAGATCAGGCTTCCCTTTTCACCCCGCCATGCATTCCTCTCAGTCAGCATTACTTCCCACCTGCGGGAGTCATTAATAGCATGGAATGAAACCGCTAATGTTAGCTAGTGGCTGGGTCCGGAGGAGCATGGCTGCTAAGCAGCCATCTCTAGCGATGACGTCACCCTTTCTTAATAGATTTCATGATCCCTATCCAGTATTTAAAAACACACACACACAAAACAAAAAAAATAAAGACCCTTCCTTTCCTCTGACTTGGAGATCTACTGGTCTCTATAAATTCTATATTTCTGTCTTCTGACTTTATAGTACCTCACTGCCTGCCCCTCTTCCAGCCACCCCTAGGCTAGCTCTCCCTATAGAGAAAAATCAAGAAGCAATTATCTTCACTAAATATCTTAACATAGTACACCTCACACCTGTTAAGTGTATTAACATGTCTTTCATTCAATGCAATATAAGAGCGTGGAGAAAAAATAGAAATGCCCAAACACTAAACACATGGAAAGAATCACAAAGAAAATACAAAAATGAGATTAAAAAATCCAAACGGATTTACTATAAAGCACAAGTTGGAACTGACTTCAAGGACATGAAGAAATTATACAAACTACTGGACAAACTACTAGACACCAAACCAGTTACCATATCAAATACCGACATTCCACCAGCAGAAGAACTTGCCAAATACTTTAAAGAAATAATTTCCATCATACGCAAAACCATGTCTCATGAAAACATTAACCTTGATACCTTCCTTGATGAAGGTATCAAGGTTAATGAAGTGGAGGAGTGGCCTAGTGGTTAGGGTGGTGGACTTTGGTCCTGGGGAACTGAGGAACTGAGTTCGATTCCCACTTCAGGCACAGGCAGCTCCTTGTGACTCTGGGCAAGTCACTTAACCCTCCATTGCCCCATGTAAGCTGCATTGAGCCTGCCATGAGTGGGAAAGCGCGGGGTACAAATGTAACAAAAAAAACAACAGCAACAAAAAAACTAGACCCACACTCTGGAGAATACCCAGCAGATTGGTCTTCGTCAAACTTCACCCAGACTACAGACGAAATAGTTGCACAGGTAACCAGAAAACTCTCATCTGCTCATTGTCAACTTGACGCATGTCCCAACTATTTAATGAATCACCACCTGACCGATTCATTGCAGATCTTACATCCCATCTAAACTACATGTTCCAACAAGGCTTATTCCCCAAGGACAAAAGCAACATTTTACTTGCACCATTACCAAAAGACACCAAGAAGAAATCAAATGATATCACCAACTATCGTCCTGTGGCATCCATCCCACTGACAACTAAATTGATGGAAAGTATCGTAGCAAAACAACTCACGAAGTATATCAACAAATTCTCAATACTTCATGAATCACAATCCGGTTTCAGACCCCTCTATAGTACAGAAACTGTACTGGTATTTCTTCTTGCCAAATTCCAGCAAGAAATTGCACTAGGTAAAAACATTCTCCTACTTCAATTCGACATGTCTAGCGCATTTGATATGGTAGAACACAATGTACTACTAAGTATATTCCACAGGATAGGAATTGGAGGGAATATACTCAAATGGATCAAGGGGTTCCTAACCACAAGGTCATATCAAGTAAAGTCAAACTCTAACATCTCTCCACCCTGGGAAACCGACTGCGGAGTACCTCAGGGATCACCTCTCTCACCCATCCTTTTCAACCTAATGATGACCCCCTTAGCCAAGTCTCTTTTCAGTCAAGGCCTTAACCCTTTTCTGTATGCGGATGATGTCACAATATACATACCTTTCAAATCGAACCTTTCAGAAATCATCAATATAATTAAAAAACAGCCTAAGCCTGGGCTATGACATACCTGGACTATGACATTCAAACTAAGACTCAATAAAGAAAAAACACACTGCCTTATTCTTTCATCTCAACATTTTACAAACTACCCCACAGCCATGCATACCCCGGAACACACTCTTCCAATCTCAGATAACCTGAAAATCCTCGGCATTATTATTGACAGCAATCTAACACTAAAGGACCAAGCCACCGCCATTACAAAGAAAATATTCCACACAATGTGGAAACTCAAACGGGTAAAACAATTCTTCCCGAGGAAAACGTTTTGCAACATGATTCAAACAACGGTATTAACACATGTCGATTACTGCAATGGCGTATATGCGGGTTGCAGGGAACAAATCCTATGGCAACTACAGACTGCTCAGAATACGGCAGCCAGGCTTATCTATGTAAAATCTAAATTTGAAAGCGCAAAACCCCTCCGGGAAAAACTACACTGTCTACCAATCAAGGAACGTATCACTTTTAAGATTTGTATCTTTGTTCACAGAATAATACATGGTCTAGCTCTGAGCTATATGTCTGAACTAATCGACTTACCAATTAGAAACACAATTGAATCAGCCAGAAAGTACTTAACTCTTCACTTCCCAAGTTATAAAAGCCTGAAATATAAATCAATATACGTGTCAAGTTTCTCTTACATATGCACACAGCTCTGGAATTCTCTACCAAAACGCCTAAAATCTACGAATAATCATCTAGAATTCAGAAAAAACCTAAAAACTCACCTGCTCAAGAAGGCATACCCCACAGTATCTGACATAAACACCGAATAATGAAATATGGCATTTTAATCAGTAAACGGACAGTTTTCAACCTTGACACATGATCTCACCCTAACATTTTCTCTGAATCACCTACCTGTTTACCAATACTTCTTTACTGTATCTGTCACTGTAATAGTACCCCTATACTGTATTTGTTCACACCAGAATCTGTAACCACCTCTCTGGAACTATGTAAGCCACTTTGAACCTACTAATAAGTGGGAAAAGGTGGGACACAAATGTAACAAATAAATAAATATGTGGTGCCTTAGTCCTAAGACAACCCATCTGGTACCTTAGAGCTTGCCCCATCTGTCTCTAAATATCAGCTATGAAAGATGAAATCAACAAACTCAAGAAGGAATTGGCTGCAATCAAGAAAGCATCCAGGACTTTCTAATTCCCAGTCAATTTACTACCACCACTGCCACAGAGAATAAAGCTAAAAAGGAATAGATGGGTTACAGTAGGCTCAGGTAGAATATGACCTGTGACATAGAGGCATTCATCCTCCCAACCTTTACCCCTGTATAATTCCTTTGCTGCATTGGAGCATCATGAAGCTCAGAAAAGAAGTACTGAGGAGGAGTCAGAGGCAAGCAATGTAACTCAATCTAACAGACACCTCCAAAACAATGATGGATTGGCTCAAAGTGGAAAACTCTTACTGGTAGGAAATTCCATTATAAGAGGCATTAATCTAGGAATACAGTTGAAGGGCCCAATCTAGTTGAAATACCTTTCAGGATCCTCAGCTACCAATGATCCGAGAAGAAATTAAGGAGTCTAATACTGATATTGTAATCCACCTGGGGACAAATGACCTGGCCAACAATAGTAAGTTTGGAGCACAGAAAGTGATCAAGAAGCTTGGAGAGGGACTCAAGCCTGTGTTTAGGACTGCAGTTTTTTCTGAGGTTATCCCTGTGTATTGGAAAGGAGAGGAAAGTGTGTAAAACAGAGGAGTTCAATAAATGGTTTGAAGCTTGGTGTAAAGAAGAAGGTTTCAGATACATAGGAGGATGTGGCAATATATGGCAAAATCATAGGCTGTACTGTAATGATGGGCTACATCGTTCTGTGATGGGAAAAAGGATCCTTAGGGAGAACTTCAGATGATATGTTTCTAGAAATTAACTAGAGGGTGGGGGGTAACAAAAGGAAGAAAAGGAATTCAGAAAATCAACCCCAGCAAAAACATGATAGTAGTGGGGTTAGTAACCATCTATGTGCACTCAATTGCACATGAAAAGCAATGAACACAAATGCTTATAGCCTAAGTCGGTGATGGCGAACCTATGGCACGCGTGCCAGAGAGGGCACGTGGAGCCCTCTCTGTTGGCACGCGCGCCGCCGGTCGCCTCACCCGAGACTTTCAGCCCTCCCACCCACCCGGTGTCAAGCATTCCTTCCTCCCTCCCTCCCTCCCACCCGGCGTCAAGCATTCCTCCCTCCCTCCCACCCGGCACCAACCCGCCCGGCCTCCATCCCTCCCTCCGAACCCTAAGAAATTTAAAAGTCTTCCCTTGTCCGAGTAGGCGGCGTAAGCATCAGCAGTAGCAGCGAAAGCGTGCTGCTGGTTCGGCGCGTCTTCAGCCTTCCTTCTCTCAAGCTCTCTGGTCCCGCCCTCATTTCCTGTTAGGGCGGGACCAGAGAGCTTGAGAGACGGAAGGCTGAAAATGCGCCGAACCAGTAGCACGCTTTTCGCTGCTGATGCTGACGCCGCCTATTCGGACAAGGGAAGACTTTTAAATTTCTTCGGATTCGGAGGGAGGGATGGTGGGCTGGTGCCGGGTGGGAGGGAGGGAGGAATGCTTGACGCCGGGTGGGAGGGAGGGAGGGTGCCCTGGTGCATGTCAGGTGTGTGGGAGGGAGGGAGCGAGGCCTGGTGCTTGGGTGGGAGTGCTGGGTGGGTGGGAGACCTGCCTGGTGCTTGGGAGGGAGGCCTGCCTGGTGGGTGGGTGGGTGTCCTGCCTGGTGCTTGGGTGGGTGGATGGCCTGGTGGTGGGAGGGAGGGAGGGAGGCCTGGTGCTGGGTGCTTGGGTGGCCTGGTGCTTGGGTGGGGAGGCCTGGTGCTTGGGTGGGAGTGCTGGGTGGGTGCATGGCCTGGTGGGATGGTGGGTGGCCTGGTGCTGGGTGGGAGGGAGGCTTGGGTGGGTGGGTGTCCTGCCTGGTGCTTGGGTGGGTGCATGGCCTGGTGCTTGGGTGGGAGGGAGGGAGGCCTGGTACTGGGTGGGTGGCCTGGTGCTGGGTGAGAGGAAGGCTTGGGTGGGTGGGTGTCCTGCCTGGAGCTTGGGTGGGTGTCCTGGGTGGGTGGATGGCCTGGTGCTGGGTGGGAGGGAGGGAGGCCTGGTGCTGGGTGGGTGGCCTGGTGCTGGTTGGGAGGGAGGGAGGCTTGGTGCTGGGTGGCCTGGTGCTGGGTGGGATGGAGGCCTGCCGCTGGGAGTGCAGGGGGGAGAGGAGGGCGGCTGGAGGGGCGAGGAGGGTGGCTGGACATGGGTGGCTGGAGGGTAGAGGAGGGTGGCTGGACATTTGTGGCTGGAGGGGAGAGGAGGGTTGCTGGACATGGATGGGAGGGCAAGAAATGAAGAAGAAAGGAGGAAAGTAAAGAAATAAATGGAAAGGAAGCCCTGGAAACGGAGTTAAGAGAACAGATAGAGAGCAGCAGAATCAGCGACTAGGACCAATATGGATAGAAAAACAAAATCACCAGACAACAAAGGTAGAAAAAATCATTTTATTTTCATTTTAGTGTTTGGAATATGTCCAATTTGAGAATTTACATCTGCTGTCTTATTTTGCACTGGGTATACTGGAGCTGTAATAACTTACAGAAATGATTTATAATGAAAGAAAATGATGTTATTTTTTTCTCCTATACTAGTATAATATTTTCAATGATGTCTGTTTATATGCGCCATGGCTGGTGTAAGGGTGTGTGGCTATCATAGGGGTGGAGTCATGTGGTGACCCCGCCCATAATGAGTACCGGCACTTTGCGATGAGTAATTAGATTTTGGGTTGCTGTTTTGGCACTCGGTCTCTGAAAGGTTCGCCATCACTGGCCTAAGTTAAAAGGTTCAAGATTTGCAAGCCCTGATGTTTGAAGACTTGAATATTGTTGCTATTACAGAGACATGATCCCAAAGAAATGTACCAGAGAGGAGGGGAGAGATTGGTAAGCTTGGCTCAGGAGAGGGGACCTTGGTGTGATGATGTCTGAGGATCTCAAGGTGCAACAAGGCGGTGGCCGCGGCCAGAAGGATGCTAGGCTGCATAGAGAGGGGTATAACCAGCAGAAGAAAGGAGGTGTTGATACCCCTGTACAAATCATTGGTGAGGCCCCACTTGGAGTATTGTGTTCAGTTTTATAGGCCGTATCTTGCTAAAGATGTAAAAAGACTGGAAACAGTTCAAAGAAAAGCAACAAAAATGATATGGGGTTTGCATAGCAAGACATACGAGGAGAGACTTGATGATCTGAACATATATACCATGGAGGAAAGGAGAACCAGGAATGATATGAAACAGATTTTCAAATATTTGAGAGGTATTAATCTGCAACAAACCTTTTCCATAAACGTGAAGGTGGTAGAACTAGAGGACATGAGTTGAGATTGAAGGGAGTCCAAGTCAGGAAGTATTTTTTCACCGAGAGGGTGGTGGACACTTGGAATGTCCTTCCGCAGCCAGTGATGAAAATGTAATGGAATTCAAAAATGGGTGGGGATCCTGTTTAGAAGGAATTAATCCAAAGAATCTTAACGGAGGCTAGGTGGCAACATTGGTAATTGGGAGGCAAAGTCAGTAATGGACGGATATCTAAGGTCTGTTCCCTGATTGTGGCTGGATAGATTTGGATGGGCTGGAATGAAACTTTTCAAGGGCTTCTATGATAACTTCAGAAGTTTTAGAACAAGGACTGTGCTGGACAGACTTCTGTGGTCTATGCCCTAAAAATGGCAAGGACAAATCAAGATCAGGTGTACATATGTTGCATCACCTCATACCTTATGTAATGAATTTCTCTTCTTGGGCAGACAGGATGGACCGTACAGGTTTTTATCTGCCATCAATTAAAACGTTACTATGAAATTCAGTCAGATTGAGTGCCCCTGCCTGTCTGTATAAAAGAGCCTCCAGCAATTTGTTTCAGTTAAGTAGTCATTTCTCCAGGTTCTACTCTTTTGAATGACTCGTAAGACTCAAGAACAAACTTCTGTTTTCTGGTCTGGAATAAGAAAGTCACTGAACAATGAAGCCAAGCTGTCTACATTGGGACAAGGTTGGCAGATGCATTTACCAGCAGCCTTGCACCAGTTTTCAAAGAGAGCGTATGCATGCTTTTTCCTTGCAAATTGACACAAGTACAAAATACTTGTGGACATTCGTACTTGCTTTTTTTGTGAGGGTTCTTTTTTAATGAATAACATTGTGCATAGAGTGGGAAACACAATCTGTGTGTTTTCCGTACCTAGCCTACCCCCCCCCCCACCCCCCCCCCCCGGAACAACACCTCTAAATGCAGCTAAAAGTAACCTGTGCTGTTTTACTTATATTGAGCTAGGGAATTTTCACAGATTACATGCATTAAAGAGGGTCCATGGTAGGAGCCTGTTCTTAAGTGGTTGCTCCTAAATCCCAGAGATATGTGCGTAAGTTACTGTCATGCACTTTATGCAGGCTGTTCATATAGATTGATGCATAGATTGCAAACAATACAAAATACTGCAGCTAGAATGGTGTGTCGAGCAAAGAGGTATGATAGGGTCTCACCTCTTTTAAGGAGTCTTCATTGGTTACCCATGGAAGCAAGGGTAACATTCCTACTTTATACCTTAGTTGTTAAAGTTGTTTGTCGTACAGTTTGCTTATTCTTGTTTTATTCACTTCCTCATCCAAATAGAAATCATTACTCTCAAAAGGGTTCATTTACATTCTCTCTTCCTACTGTGACACAAATACGGTACAAATGATTTTATAACCTCTTATTCCTTAGCGTCCCTCCGGACCGGACCAGGATTGGACTGATGGGTTGTGCTCGCCTACCAGCAGGTGGAGACTGAGAAAAAACTCTGACTCTAGAGAGCCAATAGGAGCCCTGGCCATGTGACCTTAGCCTCAGTATTTTCTCAGTCTCCCAGCAGGTAGGAAGTGAGCCCATTAGTCTCTCTCCTTTTCTCTTTAGATATTACAGATATTTGTGATAATTCTTCTGTGCCTGGAATCTTATTTAGAGGCTTGACAGGGTTTCCTTTCTCTTCTTTCTTTGACAGCCTCGGGGGTGTTAAACTCTGGTGTCTCGAGTCCACCCCCCTTCCTCCCCATCTCCCTGGCTTAGCAGGGAAGGGCCGTCCCTTTCTCTGGAAAGGTGTACCGTCTTTGGGAGAGGCAGCCACTTTTAACAGGCAGCTGCTTTAAAAGAATTAAATCAAATAAAAGAAAATTCAAAGAAGCAGCCTTTCTTTCCCCAGACTTCTAACGAGGAGGCAGCTCCAGTGTTTTATTATGATTGAGGAGTTATAAATTAAAAAAAAAAAACACAGAAGAAAATAATTCAGTGTCTGTGATTTTAAACAGCGATTTTTCTCGTCATTTAATTTCCTCTATTTTCTTGCGTTTTGGCGGCGGCAGTTTAAACAAATGAAAAAAAAAAAAGAAAGGTGCGAACCGCGTAAGCGCGGCCACCTGTTTTTTCCGATATGGCTTAAAAGTTCAAACAGCTGCTGTCGGTCAGCGTCGCGCAGTTCACGCAGCCGTAACGTGTAAATTTTGCTCTCCCTTCAAGGTTTCTTCGGGTCCGGTGCTGCCTCCGGTTTTTTCGGGGCCTTTTTCGCCGGCTGTTGTTTCTTCACTGTTCCACTGGGCTCCGCTTGTTCGGAGGTGTCGGGCGCGCTGTCGACGATCGCCACGGGGCCAGTGGCGCGAACGGTGGCCATTTTGTTTCTCCCTCCGTCTTATCAGTCGGGGATCTCTCTGCTGAAGGTAAGGCTGCAGTTCATAGAGCAGTTCGGCTCCAAAATGTGTACACTTTTGTATGTGCTGAACGGCGTATTCTAAAATGCTCTTCACATCAGCAGGCAATATTTGGTTGAAAGGGGGCTCCTTTCATATATGGATATATAACAAGCTTTTCTTCTTTTAAATTTCTATGTATCATGGGGCTGTTAACACTAGTTTTTTTCTAGTGCTCAGTCATTTTTTCATTGCCTAGTGGAAAATCTACATCTTATCATAATATCATAATTCATTTCAAGCATTTTCCTCAATAGCTGTAGTATTATACAGTGTTTTAAGAACTTTAGAAACTTTCTCTATAGGCATAGAGTAAATTTCTGTCTTCTCATTCCCTGGTGAATAGGACTACATTGTCTAAGAGTCAATTGATTGTACTTTGCAATTCTGACCATAATATCTTAGTTCCTTTCAAGCATTTTACTCCATGCCTATGATGTTATATAGTGTTTTAAGAACTTAGCAGACAATCACTCTCAATGGCTGTAGTGTTTATACAGTGTTTTCTTTTTCCGACTTTAAGAAGCCTTCTCTAGAGGCATACAGTATATTGTTCAGATGCCATGGGGATATATCAGCTCTTTCATATTCTCTGAGGGACAGTCCTGTCTACCAAGCTCCCAATCACTCAGCTGCCTTAGCAGGCATGCTTTATTCATGTCTTCCCTTCTTTCGAACGCCTTGAAGCCTCTCATATTTCATTTTAGCTTTCTTCTGGGTTTTACAGGACATATGGTCACTTAGAGATAAAGTCATCCTTTCATTTGCATATTTCCCACTTAAAGATAGTGGAAGGTCCTCAAACCATCTACCCGTGTTTGTCTCTACTCTATCAGTTCAGCATTGGCAGATTATAAACATCCTGGTTTGGTCCAGTATGCCTATACATACCATCTGCTATCTCTTCCTCTTCCTTAGAGACCTGATGTTATATCAAGCTTTCTTGAATTCAGATACAGTCTTGTCACACTGCCTTCACCAAGTGGCTGTGGCACAACTTCACTTTTTTCGTTACAGGTATTTCCAAGTTTGTCCTTTTTGCATTTTCATCTATGCGCCTTCACTCCAGAGTGTCTTTCAATTGGAAGGGGATTCACCTCACTTCCTGTGTATTTATGCCATAGGTACATAAGTATGGTTATGCTGGGTAAGGCCTAAAGTCCATCAAGTCCAACTTCATATCTAATGGGCATAGGTACATAAGTTTTGCCATTCTGGGAAAGCTCAAATGTCCACCTTTCTACAACCAGAACAGCATAAAAAAAAAATTAAAAAAACCTCTCACGAGAGTATCGAACAGAAATCTCTGCTCCAAAAGCAAGGCTTGCAGTAATTCTGCAAACTAACGCATACAATATTTGCCATGGCTGTTCACCACTAGGAACACCGGGGACCCTGGGCCTAGGTTCGGTGTTTAACCTATGAACAAGCTCAACTTCATATCTATTGGGTGTGAGTCTGGTACTACTACTACTACTACTACTTAACATTTCTAGAGCGCTACTAGGGTTACGCAGCGCTGTACAAATTAACAAAGAAGGACGTTCCCTGCTCAAAGGAGCTTACAATCTACATCTCAGTGAGGGAGGACGCATGACCGTGGTACGTGGATTAGTGGTATGTGGATTAGGGAGATCCAAGAAATTACAGGCCGGTGAATCAGACGTTCATACTGGGACAATTTTTTTCTGTCCGGAGCGTACTACCATAGCTGGTGGACTCCTATATTTCAGAACTTTCTATATTCAGAACTTACCCAACTATGGAACGCCATAGAGATAGGGTTGGAGTTTGTAGCCCTATTTAGCTGGTGTCCTTGGTCACCCTTCCTCTTCTTCCTCAGGATCCAGAGAATGGCTACTTTTTGCTTATGCATTAACCAGTCATTTCAGCAGTACTCTCTCTTCCGTTCTTTATATATCTAAGAGGATGTTCATTGCGCTCTTAGGGTCAATTTCATTCTACCTAGACGACTGCCTAATTGGAGAAAAGTCTTATCAGCAGAGTTCTCAGGTCACGCACTGGTGTTGCATTTCTTACAGTCTCTAGGTTGGGTGGTGATTGTAGCCAGGCCTATCATTTGATCTCTCATCAGATATCTCTGATTTTCTCTTTGTTTAGTCAGGTGGGCGCACAGTCTTTTGTCTCCTCTGCAAACATCCCAGTTTATATTTTTCTTGGTGACCTTGGGCCTTCGGCCATTTCCTCGCTCTATTCTGCAGAATGCAATTTTACTTTCTAATGCCCAAGAAGGAATTTTCCTTCATCCTTTGCGAATCTCAGGGTCATCAATTGCGCTATTTAAGTGTCATCTAGTTATCTCAAGAACCTTAGTTCTGTCATTGGGATGCTTCGTGCAGTACACTTTTTGGCAGAAGCTTGTTTGTATATATTTTTCTCCGAGGACAAGCAGGCTGTTTGTTCTCACGACTGGGTGACGTGGGCGGCAGCCCCCACCAACCGGAAGAAGCTTCGCGGGCGGTCCACACGCAGGGCACGCCCACCGCACATGCGCGGCCGTCTTCCCGCCCGTGCGCGCCGTTCCCGCCAGTCCTTTCTTTTCCGCGCCTGGAGAGAGTCGTGCGATTGCCGCTCTCTCGTCAGCCCCGGAAAACCGTCGCGTTTTTCGCGAATTCGTTTTATTTTTGTTTCTGTTGCCGCGCTCCAGTTTTTTTTTTTTCCTTTAAAAAAAAAAAAGAGAGCACGCGCTTATTTTCCCTCGTTTCTAGCGGGGGCGTCGCTTGCGGCCTTGTGGCCGCGCGGTCGATTATTTTTCGAGGTGTGATTTACCGCCACCATCGACGACTTTAACTTCGCCGACGATTTTTCCGTCGATGTCCTCGAAGGTCCCGAGTGGATTTAAGAAGTGTGATCGGTGCGGCCGGCCTATCTCGCAGACCGACACCCACGCTTGGTGCCTCCAGTGCCTCGGCCGGAGCACAATATCAAGTCGTGTTCTTTGTGTCTTGGTCTCCGGAAACGGACTCAAGTTGCGAGGCAAGTTCTTCGGGACTGCCTTTTTGGAACTTGCGCCGGCCCCTCGACGTCGACCTCGACGGCATCGGTATCGACGGCCGTTCTTCGTACCGGTATCGAGGCCCAAGAAATCGGCACCGATGGCATCGACCCCAGGAGCACAGGTCCCGTTGGCCCGCCGGTCCTCCGGTGAGGGTAGGGGTGAGAAGCTGCGTGGGCAATCGCCCCGGTCACTCCCGTCGGCCCAGGCCCTCGGGACCGAACCC